>NC_135723.1:79694503-80894503 GCF_964656455.1 Halichoerus grypus
TAAACTTGATTAGTAATGTTGGGGGGAAAGGGATTCAAGAAAAGCAAGCTGACTTTTTATAAAATAATTAGGTTTAGAAAGGCAGTAGAAATGTAAACCTGGAGTTGCCTCTGAATTAGGAAGCTAACAGACACTAAATCAGTTTGTCTCTTACATCAAAAGTGAGGTTCCTTGAAAACCACAGTGACAGCAGAAAGCAGTACAAATTCTTGAGAAATAATGGAAGTCAGAGTCCTAATAATTGTCAAACCTGTGAACCACAGTGATAAGAAATACACACTATTTAGATAGGCCTGCGTGGAGTTCTTGTTCTGCCATGTATATATGTATAACCTTATGGACCTTGGACAAGTTGCCTCTCTGAGTCTGTTTCCTCATCTGTAAAACGAAAATAATTTCTATTTATTAAAGGTGTAGTATAGAGATAATTAAACCTACTTCAAAGTTGTAAAATTTACCAAGAAAGCATATGTGAAATACCTGATACATAGTGGTTACTCAAATATTACTTGTTCACCATTGACCATCTTTGTCTAGTCTCCTTGTCTTCCCTTTGCCTAAGGTCAGCTTCCCTTCCCTTAGCTAAGGATCAAAAGTTGAGTTGAAATGTGTATTTTTACCTTTGTGCTATCTGTGATATTTCAAAAACTTTCTCGCATTTAGAACTCTATGTACTTCTCCAAATATATAGTGGTGAATTTGGGCATAATTTCTTTTTTAGCAGAATTTCTACTAAGGCTATATATTATGCCACATGGACTATACATGTCCCACTATGCCAAAATTACAAACCTTTTAAAAACTATAAATCTAGAGACAGAATCATATTTGTTTCTAATATCTTTAATATTAAATAATATTTTATAATATATTTTCTAATATTAATTTTATTTGTTAATAAAAACTGAAAGGCAGCAATTTTTATGCTAGAAGGCCAGCTTTTAAAAGCTTATAGACCACCCAACTATTTTGAAGATGGGAGAGAGAGACGTGGAAGAGGACTAGGGAAAAAGCAGGCAGCATGGAAAGCTAGTTGAAGGGACATCAGCTATGAGTTAACTACTGGGTTCTAATCATTTTACGACCTCTTGTTAGCCTAGACTATGGATTGTTTTAATTGCTTTTTTTTTTCTTTCAGGAAATATTAAATGTCTTATCTATTTCTAGGTGCAATTTTCTGACTATTTGCCCCTGTTCTTTTTTGTTTAGAAATGATGATGGAAAATTATAACCACCATAGGCTTTTTTTTTTCTCAAGCCCAAATCATTTCTTTAACTTTGGCTCGAGATTTGAAATATGGTTATTTTGTCCACAAAATTGCAATCTAAGTTCTTATTTTCTACCCCTTCTTTGTTATTTTTGCTTTTCTTTGGCCTTTTTCCAACTCCCTATTCATAAAATGTGGAAAATGTTACCGTGAACGTTACATTGGAAATATGACTTCCTTACTCTTATGAGCATGTGAACAAGCAATATTTGGGGTTTTCCCTTCTTAGGGTGCACACAAGGATTTTATTTTTCCATGTTCATCCTGAGACCAAGCAGTAGCAGCTTGATTTGTTTCAAAGTTTTAGTAAGTCTCTTCTTTTATTCTCGATAGTGTATCCTCTATTTGGCAGAACACAAGACATCTTTCTCTCTGTTTTCTTTGGCAAGTTACTTTCTTATCTCAAATTCTTTTTACCCAGTTTGAGAGATTGGATTTGGTCCAGGAAATAAGAAGGATTCTATTTCCTTTCCACTAAGTATCTTGAAGTTTATAAGCCAGGTTAAGAAGACTGTAAGGATTTTATCTTCATATGGGTATAAAATGCATATGCTGTATTAAAATGTCTGAATATAAGAATAAGGCAATTCTTAAACTTAATTTCTTCCATTTGACTTTCCTTGACTCAGAATGTATTCTAACTACTTTTATTTTCTTCTTTCTTCACTATGATTCTTTAAGGTAAAGTCCTCATCTTAACAGAAAACATTAGGGTAGCTTATTTATGGAAATGAGGGCGTAATTTCAGATGGATTACCTGCCATTATCATTATACTTTGCAAATTTCTCCTTTGTTAATCCACTTTTCTTCTTCACAAATATAATTGTTTATAATCTATTATAAGTCCTTTGAAACACCCTGTTCTCCTTGCTAATGTTAATAATTCAAACTGTAGTGACACCTATCATTGTAGAGGAATGTGGAGGTAGCTGCACGTGGGATCAATTGCATTCAGCAGCCATTGTAGCTTAATTACCAGTACTGACTAGCTGCTTTACTTGGCAGAACTGAGTTATAGAGAGAACAACAGCGAACCTGGATACTGCAGGGGTGACGAATGTGACTTCTACCATGCAACCTCCAAGTGCCTTGGGTTTAAAATGTGCACATTGTAAAATGTCTCTGTGCATGTTTATGTAAATGTTGCCTATGGCAATGTTTGAGAGAATTTGTCCTAGTATTTTCTCTCATTAAATACTGAATGTTTTGTTTTTCATCAACTAAAATCTTAAAGAGCTAGCAAACTATTTTCCCTTCCCTCTTCCTTTTATTTTTATTTTTTATTTTTTTAGAGAGGGAGAGAGGGGGAGGGGCAGAGGGAAAGAGAATCGTAAGCAGGCTCCACACCCAGCTCACAGCGCGCAACACGGGGTTCAATCTCACAACCCTGAGATCATGACCTGAGTCAAAAATCAAGAGTCAGACGCTAGCCAACTGAGCCGCCCAGGTGCCCTTTCCTCTTCTTTTTAAATTTATTTTGAGTATAAGCCTCTCTGGGGCTTACTTTTTAAGAAATAGCTTATTTACAATTTGTTCTAATTTCTTATTGATGTTAGTAGAAAATGGAATTCTTATCCACGCTACAAATTACAGTGATGGTCACTACCTCTATATGGCATAATCTCCAGATACCTAATACATACCTTTATTGAAGAAATTATTTAAACAGCTAAGTATGTTATAGTTCCCAGGGTGCTGCTTACTGTTTTTTTCCGCTGTTGCTCTTTAATGTTAATGACTATTCAACGGCTCTCAGTTTAATTATTTCAGATGAGAGGGGGAGAAACATTGGCTCCTTTATTATAATGTGCTTGATGTCAGTCTACCTTGATTGAATTGGTAGGCATCTTGGATACTCGTGATGATTTGAAGATGCCATGTATCCCCATTACCTCACTAAAAGTATCAGGGTGAAGGATATGGTCTTCTCTATCATCCAGTGTGTTGTTGTTGTTATATTGATCAGGTTTATTTGATTTTCTATTTCAATAATTTTTGTGTTTTTATTGCTCTTTGCTACTTCAGGCTTAGTAATTCGTAGTTCTTTTCCCATTTCAGAGTTGAAATTAAGGCTTTTTATTTTTTTATTGAGATATAAGTGACATGTAACATTAAATTACTTTCAGGTATACAACATAATGATTTGGTATTTCAATATATTCCAAAATGCACTTTCTAAAATCAATTTTTAGCTTTATAAAAGTGATACATGCACAAATTAAAGAAACAAACAATAGTACAAAGTTTATAACAACAAAAAACAGAATCTTCATGCTTCCTTCTCTACCCTCATTTACTTTCCCCAGAGACATCTACTTTGTTTCTTCTCGTTTTTACATATGTATTTATAAATAAGAGGTTAAACTACTATGTACTGATTGATCAATTTAAAGTATTATCTATTAACTTTCTATTATAAATGGTGAGGATTTATCTCTTAAACTACCACTCCCGCTTTTCTCTCTCTTCCCACAGAGTTACAGCACAATTTGTGTTTAAGTCATTATCACACAGAACGATGTGTGTTAGTCTCTAACAAGTCAAGTATTGCACTGATTATATTTACATTCTTGTACTACTTTAACTTTGTTGGTTTTTTTTTTCACCTCAATGATTTCCTCAAATTTTCTTTTGTTTAATTTTTTCATTTCTTCCATATTCTTTAACAGCTATAAAATCCCTCCCCATACTATTTTCCGGGTAATCACATGTATCAGGAATCTATTAGATGTACTTATGTTGTTTGTTTGTTTGTTTGTTTTTAATCAGAGACCTCTCTCCCTGAACCCTCCCCCATCCTATGTTAATCTAGTCTATGGCTATCTTGACTACATGGCTGTTATCTGGGATTTCCCCTCAGCCCTTTTATGTCTTGGGCCCTCTGTTTCTGGATCCTATGTTATCTACATTGGTTTATTCCCTCATTTTGGTAGTGTATATCCATTAGTGACTTCCTGAGGAAAAAAAAATTGTAGAAAGTAAAATTTTTGACACCTTGCATATCAGATAATGTCTTATTCTAACCTCACCCTTGGCTGATAGTTTAACAGGATATAGATTTCAGACTGAAAATCAGTTTTCTTCAGAATTTGAAGGCGTTATTCCATTGATTTCTAATTTTCAATGTTGCTGTTGAAATATGGTGATGTTATTCTGATTCTGATCCTTTGTGTGACTTTTTATTCTCTCTATAAGCTCTTAGGATCTTTGCTCATGGAATTCTGAAATTTGATGATATATCATAGTGGCATCTTTTATATATATACAGTCATTGTACTGGATATTCCAAAGGCCTTTTCTATCTGAAAACTCATGTTCTTTGGTACTAGAAATTTTTCTTAGGTTACTTTCTCATCATTTTCTCCACTCAGTTTTTCTCTTCTCTTTCCAGAATGCCTGTTGGTCAAACGTTAAACCTCCTGATGTATTCTTTTTTTTTTTTTTTTAAAGATTTTATTTATTCATTTGACAGAGAGAGACACAGTGAGAGAGGGAACACAAGCAGGGGGAGTGGCAGAGGGAGAAGCAGGCTTCCTGCGGAGCAGGGAGCCTCATGCGGGGCTTGATCCCAGGACCCTGAGATCATGACCTGAGCCCAAGGCAGACGCTTAACGACTGAGCCACCCAGGTGCCCTCTCCTGATGTATTCTTTACACAACTAGGAACTACACATAAGTTTCACTCTTTGGGATTGCTCCAGTGAACTCTCACCCGTCATCATCTCTGAACACAGACGCCATAAATCCCCTGCTAATATTGGGAACAAGAAACTAGAATCTAAAAGCTGTATATTTCTTTTCTTTCTTTCTTTTTTTAAAGCTGTATGTTTCTGCTACCACCTTTGCCAGAATGTATTCCTTTGCCACCCACTACTTTGTGCTTTGAAATCACAGTTGCCCATGGGTTTGTCTGTTTAGAGAAAAGTCACATACCTGTGCCCTAGCTGCAAGAGAGCCTGAGATTTCAGGTTCAACTTTAGGGATCTACAGATTCACAAGGTCAGAAATTCCCTGAACGTAGGAGGAATATTTATAGGCACTCAGCAGCAAGTTGATTCAGTTGGAGAGAAGGTGGCAGTCGACAGTCAGGACTTTAGGACACTGGATGACTAGAGAGGAGATCTTTTTAAAGACAAAACAATAATATTAAATATTAAATACAACTAGTATTTGCTTTCCAATTTTATGAAGATGATAGCATTTGTACATGCATATCCCACACATAAAAAATTGTAAAATTGTCTCTAGAATGTAAGCAGTCCTTTTCATTCCTATTTTTTTTTGTCTTTAATAAGGATTATCAATGTTGTCCCCCCCCCCCCCCGACCCAGGTCAACTAGGTTCATCCTTGGAAAGTTAGTAATGGCTGAGAGGATTGGTACTATAAGATTATACACTTTGATGTCATTCGTCTATGAATAGCTGCTTTACCAGTCCATTAAAGAAAATTGTGTGTCATTTTATAATATGCTGTCAAAGCCAGTGACATACAAATTTTCTATTTGGTAAATATAATTAGTTTGTACATGTCTGTCTCCTCCATTACTAGCCTGAAGCCTCTGTCTTATTCATCTTGATATTTCCTTATTCTTAATATTGAACCTATACAGTATTAAATGTATATTCCTAGATCAAATGATCACCTCTGATTCAAGAAACAATATATGAATGTTTCTCATAAGGTACAAAGATAGTTATACATGCTCTGAAATCAAGACCAGAAAACTTACTGACTTGTCCAAACTCTTCCACACAATACTAATCATGTAGTATTCAAAGAGTATCTGGAAAGAAAATACAATACACAGAAATCTGCATACAACCTAGTGGGAGCAGGGAGAGGGGTTGTAACTTAGAGCAATAGACATGGATGGCTCTCACTATAGATGGCCCAGCAAACGAAGTCAAGTCCCGAGCATAAAGTGATTTTTTTTTTTTTTTTCCTGAGCAGTATCCAGGGGTCTGGTTCAGAAGAAATGTGGAATCTGTTGTTAGGGATTTCTAGGAATAATAGCTTTTAGCATGAATCACTTGCCAGAATAGTAAATTGAGGCCTGACTTGGTCTGGGAAAACAAGACTGAAAGCAAGCCCAGTACCCAGGTGTATTAAAAATGGCAGTAAGAACAAGGACCAGGACAAAAAGTCAGTAGACTGGCCATCCTTAGGGACTAGGTGAGATAGACCAGTTCTCAAAATGTGGTTCCCCCAACCAGAGGCAATAGAATCAACCTGGGAACTTGTTAGAAATTCCCATTCTTGATTTAGAAACTGAATCAGAAACAATGGGGACAGAACTCATCAGTCTATATTTTAAATATTTTTATTTATTTATTTAACAGAGAGAGAGAGAGAGCGCACAAGTAGGCAGAGTGGCAGACAGAGGGAGAGGGAGAAGCAGGCTCTCCCCTGAGCAGGGAGCCCGATGCAGGGCTTGATCCCAGGACCCTGAGATCAAGACCTGAGCTGAAGACAGCTGCTTAACCGACTGAGCCACCCAGGCACCCCTCATCAGTCTATATTTTAAAAATCCCTCCTTGTGATTACGATGGACTGACTTTCAAGAGGACATCTAGGGGGTTAAATTTACTACTACCAACAACTACCTTCCTCCCCCTCCCCCAGCATATAAGATATATAGCATTCTACACACTGTATCTGAATTCCATTCCTTTTTGGGGAGGGAACTAAAAACCACGGGGGTTTATTCTTGTCAGCATAAGGCCTAGATAGTATAGTACCTGTAGGCACAACGTCTTCATTGTTCACATCTGGCAAAACAGCTGCGAGGGCAAATAGATCAGCTATTCTAATCTGAGTTCTGATATTAACTAGCCATGTAATCTTAGTAAAGTCACTCAACTTCTGTATGCTTCCATTTCTGATTTCTGAAATGAATGAATTAATGATTGCTAAGGTCCTTTACAGCTTAAAATTATATAATCAATTCCATATTTTTGGATTGAAAAGACATCCAGCATTTTTAAAAGTAAGGGGTAAAGGGGCGCCTGGGTGGTTCAGTCGTTAAGCGTCTGCCTTCAGCTCAGGTCATGATCCCAGGGTCCTGGGATCGAGCCCCGCATCAGGCTCCCTGCTCCACGGGAAGCCTGCTTCTCCCTCTCCCACTCCCCCTGCTTGTGTTCCCTCTCTTGCTGTGTCTCTGTCAAATAAATAAAATCTTTAAAAAAAAAAAAAAAGTAAGGGGTAAAAAGGCAGTGCATAAGAGAATATAAGCAATGCTATTTTTTGCATTATTACAAATGCCCTTTGGTGGTATAAAAATGAATATATAAGCCTTATGATAAGCCCACCTCTATTGCGAGAGGGGCTGGTAAGAATTTCAATCTCTTGAGCATAAAAATCCTACTTCTAATAACCACAGCAGAAAGGAATGGGTAATTAGTGACTATGGTTTCATGGAAATGTCACTCTAATATGTATCATTTATATTCAAAACTAGATTATACAAAACTTGATAATTGCTAAATCAGTCATGCTTCTCAATTTCCCACGGCTGAGAGTTAATATTATTAGTTTTTTTTTTTAATAGTTGAGAAAAACATTGAACACTCAAGAATTTAGCCAGAGTCAATGGTTATATTAGGATAAATTCCTTATTCCTTGTTTGGAAATTATTCAGCTCAAATCCTTGTGTTAGAGGTAGAAGGGACCTTAGCAATTATATAGTTCAAACTACTCATTCATCTATGTCTAAAAATGGAAAAAGCAAAAAAGTATAAGAGAATATGTGGATATATTTGGTTTGCTACATAGCAACAGCTGTTGATTAAATGTATCTAAAAATTCCATTGAGAGGCAGCATAATATAATGAAAATAAGGTAGACATTATAGTCAGACCTCTATTGAAGACTAGGTCTGCAGTGGTCAAACTAACTTCACTGTATCTCATTTTTCTCATCTGTAAAATGGAGATAATACCTATCCCATGGGACTGTTGTAGGGCGTAAAATTGAAATTATGCATATAACAGCACCTGCTACAAATTTGGCCTTTAATTGTTGCTCAGTAAATGGTAGCTATTACTACTTAGAATGTAAGCACCTCCCACAAAAAAAGATTTTCAAGAATGTTAATCAAACTACTCAGCCATATTTATATGTACTTTATACATATAAACACGTGTAACCTGAAAACCCTATGGCGTGTAGATCAAGTTTTAAAACATTTCCTTGCTGTGTTTTCTCAATTCTTAAGTCACCCATCCAAGAAAAATATTTTGCCATCTCATCAATAAGTACAAATTTGCCATTTGTTTTAAGATTGAATCCTTAAATCTTAATATTAGGTTACTAGTGATATCTTATTAAATCATTACTGTCTTTCTCCAGAATCTATTTGTCCTTCTCTAGAAGTCAAAAAAAAAAAAAAAAAACCCAATAATTAGTGTTTGTATTAGACCAGGTTCCCTAGAAGCAGAGCCTGAGATAGGAATTCAGGCACACATGAGTTTTCTTTTTTTTTTAAGATTTTATTTTTATTTATTTGACAGAGAGAGAGACAGCCAGAGAGGAAACACAAGCTGGGGGAGCGGGAGAGGGAGAAGCAGGCTTCCCGCAGAGCAGGGAGCCCGATGTGGGGCTCGATCCCAGGACCCTGGGATCATGACCTGAGCCGAAGGCAGACGCTTAACGACTGAGCCACCCAGGCGCCCCCACACATGAGTTTTGAAGGGACTGTTTGTCAGAAAGCACTATTAACCCAGAGTAAAGATAATATGTAGAATCTGATTATCCGTAAGTGATTTAAAAGCTAGTAACGAGCAGAAACCCTAAGTGATCAAAGTCCAATCAAGAGAAAATGAATTTGGAAATATATATATATCTTGCTATCTCTGAAGGAGACATAGGGACTGGGAATTTAGAAGGCTACATACAACCCTCTACAGTTATTTTAGCAAATAATATCATACCTGTCCTTGAGAATTTGCTATCAAACCAATTTCTCACCCTTTCTCTGTTCTGTTCTGTATTGTAAGGGGTGACTCCTAGAAAGGTATAATTCGCAGCTTCCAAATCAGCTGATTTCCAGCTAGGTTCGGCTAATGAGAGGCACTTTCAGGACTGGAGGACTGGAGAGAGAAGTCAGGAAATTTCTCCCGTTGTTTTTGTTTTGTTTTGTTTTGTTTTCTCCTGAGAAGGCCTCCCTGACAGTAGAGCTTCCACTGAATAGGGCAGCTGAGGACCCAGCTACTGCTAGGTATCTCTGGGTCCTCCTTCTCCCTTTGTCTTTCCAGACTCAGAATTCTAGTGACTTTCTCTTTCTGCTCATCTCTGTTTCTACTGTCCCCTATTTGGTTTTTCAGCATTCCTAGCACCTGTGAAAACAATAATCAGATTCCACATATTACCTTTACTCTTCCATATTTTCCTATAATAGATAACTGTTCTTCTACAAAAGCTAATGTCCACACTGCCAAGTAGTGGTAGTCACGTTTATATTTTGTGACCTTGCCCTTAGAAAGTCAAATCTAAGGTCTAAGACCCTCCAGAACATAGAAAATTGGACCAGGGCTGAATACCTAATCTCAACTGGGCCAATCAAATTTGTTTCCTGACATCTGGGAATCATATGTACTAGACGTTAGTGCATGCTAGTTCCATAAACTGAGGACATATAAATGCAAGGAATGTGTGGTGGCCAAAGCAATTTTCAGAGAGAAATCAGAATGAAGCAGAATTAAGCAAAGATGGAAGCTCCTGTGACCCCCCTCCCCCAGGTAGATCCAAGGATGAGTAGCCTGCGTCCCTGCTAGCAATCCAGTTCCTAGTTGGGACCCAGCATGACTTCCTGCTCTTGGATACTGAGAAATACTCCATTATCCTATATAAATTCCTCTTTTTTGCCTTATTCCAGGGAGGGGGGAGGTTCTATTACCTACGACTAAAAGATCCTTGCCTAAGCTAACATTTTAACTAATTTAAACAAGTAGTTTAAAAATTAAGTTACATATTTCCTTTCTCATATTTCCTTTTCTTCTCCTTTAAGATAGGGAGATATACACAGTGGAACACTGGTACTTTTTTTTCATTTGGATACTCTTCATACTGAAGCTATTGTATGTTTACGTAATATTCAGCTAGACTGGGACTTTGAACCAATGAAAGAGGTAAGCTCTAAAAAGCATCAAAACTGACTTGGTGTGTTGATTCAGTTCCTACATAATGATGATATCTACATGCATGCACATTATAATGTTCTGACACACATAAGGAGAATGTGTCACTCTGTCACAATTTCCTGTCTTAATGAAGGTTCACACAACACATCCCAGTCTTCCCCAGGCTCTCCAAGCACCACTGGATTTACTGGGCCATAAGAGACAATTGGCAGACCACTTTACCTCAGGCTGAACTTACTGGAGAGCCTTCTTTTACTTTCGGCTCCACTCCAAAAGAGCAGTTTGCAAACACTGGATAAATAAATTGAAATAAGGCACTCAATTATATCTACTGACATAACCATCCAAAGAGGTCCACCAAGCCTCCTTTTTTACTGGAAAGACATGTTAGGAATGGCAACATGCCCTTCATTTTGAAGAAGATATTTTTACATGTCCTCCTGAAACGTCCCTATGGTATCAGACTTCTGTATTTGGTGGTATTCATTTCCCCATCACGTTCATTTATCTGACCAAGGCACCTAGGATGCTTGCAACCTCCTGATCTACAGGTCAGTTTCAGTGTGATGTTGTTTTACGCAGTGAACTAACCCGCTATCAAGTGGAATGGGAACATGGTCCAGGAGGTCTGACCTAGGCTTGAGAAATGAGCCGATCTGTGAGCCTCACAACATCCTTCCAATAAATTCCTCTTTGCTTTAGTTATTCAGGGTCAGTTTCTGTTGCTGGAACGAAACCCTAGGTGATTCTAACATTTCTAGCATAAAGCTGGTTGCAGGTAACATATCATCATTGGGTTATTTGGAATTGGTTATCTGGCTGTGAGGGGCAAAAGGCAGTGAAACTGTCATTCACATTCTAAGTTGGGAAATTAGCAATGAAACAACATCACATTATTGCCCAGGCTTATTTCAATCGAGAATTTATTAGGATTCCAGGAAGCTCTAGGGCAGGGGTCAGCAAACTATAGCTCAATCTGGCCTGCTGCCTGTTTTTATAAATAAAGCTTTTTAAAAGATTTTATTTATTTATTTGACAGAGAGAGCAAGAGAGTACAAGCAGGGGGAGCAATAGAGGGAGAGGGAGAAGCAGGCTTCCCGCTGAGCAGGGAGCCGGACACCGGGCTCGATCCCAGGAGCCTGGGATCATGACCTGAGCCGAAGGCAGACGCTTAATCATCTGAGCCATCCAGGAACCTCTATAAATAAAGCTTTATTGGAACATAGCCATGCTCATTCTTTAAGTATTGTCTATGACTGCTTTCATGCTACAATAGCAGAACTGAGTAGCTGCAACAGAAACATGTATAACCCACAAAGCCTCAAATATTTACTATCTGGCCATGCACAGAAAAAGTTTGTTAACCCTTAATAGGTAATTAAGTGTTTTTTTTGCCATCAAATAATAAAGGTATGAAGAGTTCAATAACTGTGAGACAGCATTGAATAAATTAACCAGTGAGAATGACAAGCTCTTGTCTATAAATTCCTGCCTCAGAGCACAGCCTGATACTCAGGGATATTCTGTGATAATTCTGAAAAAAATATCTCTCTTGGACTGATAGGAATATAGGACTGAGATAGCCAGAAGTGAAGTTCATAATTTTATCCACGGGTTGCTGAACTAATGACTTGTGGATTAGAGTATCTTAAATACTTTGCAATGAGATAGGAATAACCATTAAAATTACTCATAACAAAGACACTGGCTATTTTATTGTAAATTTCTTATAAGAATCATTGACCTTAAGAAGGTATACCTTTTCTGGTCTTTTTTAATAATATAGACAGCTCGAATTCTATCCTTCAAATGACAACAAAGGTAACTCAACGCGCACTGTGTCTGGCATCTCTATGCTCACGGAAGCGTAACATTTTGCCCTTCCTAAAGCCTTCCACCTGCTATACTCTATTAGTCAAGCTTCTAAAAAGAGTCATGTTCATTCACTGTCCCCATTTTTTCCTTTCTCTTTCACTCATCAAGCAATGTGAGCTTGTTTCCACCCCTAACATTCCAGGGACTAAGTTCACCAATGACTTAGTAACTACTAAATCCCCCCCAAAATTCATTAGTTACTAAGTCATTGGTAGAATTTGACATATTGGTAGAATTTGACATCTTCTCTTCTTTGCAGGCTCTCTACCGCCAGTCAATACATTATCTATCTCTCCCAGTAGTATTATCACTCACTCTTTTCTCTATGGGCTCTGCATCTTAAAAAATATTGATCCACCCAGAGTTCTATCATTTTGCTTCTTTTCTTTGGCCTTGAATATAGTAGGAGTCCTAACAAGATCTGGTGAATAGACTGATTCTAATTTGTTAATCCTGTTTGTCAGAATAACATAAGCAACCATTTATTGAGGACTTATTACATGCCAGATACCGTATTGAGTGCTTTAGATACATTCTCATTTAATTGAATTCTTTCTTGGCTTATGGGAAATATTTTTAACATCTCTTTTCAGATTTAGACAACTTGTACAAGTCAGTGAGAGAAAAAATCTGATTCAAAGCTGGTTATTCTGACAGACAGCCTACACCCTTAACAGTGACATTATTAATGTCCGTGGCGTTTTACTGTCATCTTTGTGATTCCCATGTATCTCTCCAGACTTCTCTCCTGAGCCCGAGATCTGTAGCTTCAACTCATAAGCTCCTCCAAGTCATCAACGGCAAATCTGAACTCATAATCTTTGTTCCCAATCTTTTCTTTTCAGAGTGCATAGCACTGCCATATACTCTTTCTCAGTCAGAAACTTCAAAACCATCGGGTTCTCCTATCCCTCACACTGTCCCTGTCCTCTAAACTCCAGTCACCATGTCGTGTCAATTTTACCTCCTTTAAGCTCTCTATCCATCACCTCATTCATCTCCCCTGCCTGTGCCCCAAATCAGGCCATCCTTGACTGCCTTCATAGTCTCCCTGTTTTTACTCTTGCTGCCCTGCCCCCAATTCACCCTGCACATTATTGCCAGCAAGCACATGAGAAGCTCACCATGTTACCCTCCCTCCTAGAAATTCTTCAGAGGTTCTTCATTGCTTACAGGGTAAGATTTAAGTTTCTTACTTGGATGTATAAGGCCCTTCAGTGTCTCTCCCTTCCCACCGATTCAGCCTCGCGCTCTGGTAGCTCACTCTCCCTCACCCCTCATACTTCATGCCCCATCAGTACTTAAGGCTGCCCAAACAGGCCACATTTCTTACCCCTTATTACCTCTGCCTGGAATGTCCTCTCTCCTGTTTCCTTGTTTGTCTGTGTGACAAGCTTTCCTTCAACAACCAGGTCAAGTATTTACCACTTTTGTGAAGCCTTACTGAATTTCCCAGGGGAGGTGCCCCTTTCTCCTCTATGCCCACATTGCAACTTGCATGCAATTCCACTACAGCTTAGGATGAATTAAACGTGTCTGTACTTACTTGTTTCCTCATGTGGTTCTAAAGAGATGGAGCCTGTATTTTTACATGCATATGTAGATTTTTCTTACACATGGTCCCCTACTGCCTGGCACAGATTCTCAATAAATATTTGTCAATTAACAATTAAAGAAACATAAAAGGGAAGGGAGGAAAGAAAGGAAGGAAAAGAGAAACAAAAGGAGGACTTTCAGAGTTCTAAGAAAAGACTACAGATTCCTTGTAGTTCTCTATCTCCTTTTCTTTTAAATAATCTTGGCCTTCCTGGTGTTAAATATCTGAGTCATGACTAACACTTCTGTTCTCACCCATTTGGATACAAATACCGATGCCACCCTCTGCAGCCAGGTAGGTTCCTTCAAAATGTTCCTATCTTTATTGGAAGGTCTTTTGCGAGATACCAGCTTCTCCAATCTTACTTCCTTTCCACTGACACTCCTGATGCATAACAATTTCATAAACAAAGAAAGCCAAACTTTCTTTTGAAAGTGGCAATGACTCTTAATGACAAAAACACATTCAATAATAGTACTGGATTGACCAGGAATCATATATTATATCTAAATAATTTGTCTGAATATATTTCTACTGCAAAAAATGCAACATCAAAGACTTAGAAGCTAATCGTTTTGAACATCTTATTCATCATTCAAGATATATATTAATCAAAAAACTTGTCAATCCTCAAGGAAATTTTTGCATCTTATTTCTTTTGAATTAACAAAGCTACAAGTGATAAATAAAGAAAATGAGTTGTCACTCTGAAGGTGAATAAAGGTGGTAACCAAGTGGTGATGTTGCCTATATAGAACAATGTTCTTGCTTTCTGACAATTATCATATGGTTTCACTCATATGTGGAACATAAGCAATAGCACAGAGGACCATAGGGGAAGGGAGGGAAAACTGAAGGGGGAGAAATCAGAGAGGGAGATGAACCCTGAGAGACTATGGACCCCAGGAAACAAACTAGGGTTTCAGAGGGGAGAAGGATGGGGGATGGGGTAACAGGGTGATGGGTATTAAGGAGGGCACATGTTGTGATGAGCACTGGGTGTTATAACTAATGAATCATTGAACACTGCATCAAAAACTAATGATGTACTGGCTAACTGAACATAATAAAAAAAATTAAAAAAAGATAAAAAGCAGGATTCACAGTCAAAAAAAGAAAAATGTTCTTGCTTTCTAAGCACGTTGGGGCAGGGGTAGGGAAGAGAGACCAGGTTGATATAGGTAAAGAGAGAAATCGACAGTATATAATTGTCAGGGATGCAATATGTTGGGCACTTTTGCAAGTCAAGGGTTTAAAACATAATCATTAATTGGAGAAATCACTGCTCTTAACATACAACAGTATTGGGTATCTGTTAATTCTATGGGAAACATGGTAAAAAAGGGACTTACAGTCTCTTTCTCTAATATTTTGCCCTTAATTCCCTTCTTAGTTTTCATTAATTTCTCAAAAGCAGTATCTGCTAATGAAATAGTTTGTCTTTTGAAAATTAATCCATTAGATGACAAATATTTATGTATGTAGAAGAAAACATAACTTTTCAGTATTGAAATGATCAAAAACTAAGACTTAAAAGAACAACTGCTTTTGCAGTCCCTCTTTCTGTAGTCAGCATTTCTTCAGCTAATGCACTACCAAAATAGTGCAGGTCTTTATCTTAGTCTTCATATTTATTTAAACCAAGGCTACGAGTGAAGCAAACAATACGCTCTTCCTGCTTCCTTAGTGTAACAAAACATTGTCCCAAGGAGTTTTATTCTCTGGATATGTTCTCTCACTCTCTCCTGTTAGGTCAGGTTTCATTTTTTTATCATTCTACTCTTCCTTTAGCTATTTTAATTTCCTTCCGAAGATATGCTTTCCAAGGCCAACTCCTGATATTTCTCTCATTTGCCCATTGCTGTTGTTCCATGACATTACTTACTCTTTTTTCAACAAATAGGTTCTTAAGTTTCCCACTCTCCAGCTTCTGTTCCTAGAGTTCCTGATTCACAGTGTCTACTAAATTTGGATTACTAATAACTTATTTTCTGTTCTGAAGGACATTATGTTGATATCTTTCTTATTATGAAACTGTTCTAATTGTAGTTGCTACAGAACTCTTTGTATTACAAAAAGACTTTTCTTTTTGTCATCAATAATAGTTGCCTTCTGTTCTCTTGATTTTCAAAGCATATGAGTCTGTCCTTAATTAGAAATATAGAACGTCAGTACTCCAAAACCACCTCAGGCAGCATAAACCATAATTTTTTGCTATTCAGCTACTCTCAAACCCAGTAAGAAATGTGAGAGTTAGAAAAGTTTTCAATGAAATGCTCCCCATTGAAACCCCTAGGTAACCTAACTTTTATTTTTGTACTCAATTAGATCCCTGGAAGGCTACATAGTTGTACCACATTAACTTAAACCTCTTGTGGGATCAGAATGCACTAAGTTATACTTTCAAATGCACTAAGTTATAGTTTAAAAACTCTTGACTTCAATAGAAAATTGTTATAAGAAAAAAAAATTCACTTTTATATTGAGTATAAAATTATTGTTTGGGATATTTTTCTTAAGTAATATGAGTTAGCAGGTTCTCTATAAAAGTGCTTACTGAGAAATTTCTTTTGGAATTTAGTTGCAGGGAATAGGCTCTCCGGAAGTGGTGACATAATTGCTCTTTTCTCATAAGAGCTGTAAAATAATGTACTTATACCCCATCCCCCAAAGGCCCCACCTGCCCCATCTCAGCCTAGTAGGATACTCAGAGGAAAATTTGAAACTCAATCACATGAACTATCAGTGTCTTCAAAATTTCTGACATTTGCATACCTTCTGATGTTTGCCATCTCTTCACCCTCCCACAAGAATTTATATTCCCACTTTAATCAGATCTCTTTGTTTTTGCTTTAACAAATGTATTTTAAAAGAACACTTGGGTTTGATTTGCTAGCTATATTTTTAATTCACATTAAAATAAATATTAAGCTATTAAAATAAAAAGTTTATTATACACATCATGCTTAAAATCATCTCACATACAATCCATGGTATAATTATCATCCATTGGAAAACATTGAACTGTGTTAACTTTTAGGATTGACTTATTTTGGTTCTGATTTTCTACTTAATAACTTTATTGTATATATCTTTTGTTGCCTCAAGATAACTTGCTAAAAGGGGACTCAACTATAGGTGGTAGAATTCTAAGTACAACAAGCTCATGCAAAACAAAAGAAAAAGAAAAAAAAAAAGATTGGGTTTATTGGTTCTCATAATTGAAAAGACCAAGATAGATTTCTTAAGGCTTAGCTGGATATCTAGGGCTCATTGATGTCAGTAGGTCCCAGCCCTTCATTCTCCACATTTCAACTTTATTCTATGTAGCCACGATTCCTGGGCAGGTTCTATCCATGTGCTGGCTCCCTGCAGTTCCAGTTCTTAGCACCTGCCAGCTTAGCAATTTGAAGAAAAGCTACACTGCTCTTTTCCCACAATCTGAGAAGTCTTTAGTCTGACTCTCATTGCCCCCAGGGTCATGTGCTCGTTACCACTGCGGCATATGGTGTGCTGTGTTCTAACTGGTAAAGTTTGGATCACCACCTAGGGGAGATGGGCCAGTTCTACCCACACTACACATGCTTGTAGAAAGGTAGATAGTTTCTAAAGTAAGAGACGGGTGTGGTAAAAGAACTAGTATGGACTCAATGTTTGTGTTGGCTCATCCCAGGAAAACCTTTGGAGCTAAAATGGCCCTTTCGAGTATTCCCATTATGGTGTCAATTAGTCACTGGATGGAAGCCACCACAAAAAGGGCATTATCTTGGGTGAGGTGGCTCTCTATAGTTGATGCAATCCCTGTCGAGGCTGGCAGCTGAAAGCTGCCTGCCAGTAGCCCTTCTAGGAGCTGGGGTAACGAGTCCTCCTCCTCGGAGGATCTGAGTGACTTGTCACAATGTCCACCACAGTTAACCAGCTCGTGCAAAAGGTTGAAAGATGCAAACATCTGTCTACTTCATAGTTTATATAGTCCTTTTGCAAAGAATCTCATGGAGTATTATAGCCACCTCAAAATCATAAGGGAAAGAGATTTGAAGGGGAAAAAAAATGAACATTTACTAATATAAGGTAAAATGTGATATGCAGATTTTTGGATTTCATAGACCAAAGAAATTGCCCTTAAAAATTGAGAAGACAAACATAAAGTTACCAGCTTTTATATTTACCAAGTAAGAATTTTTTTTTACATCATCATTAAAGAAATAGGTTATTTTAAATGAAAAGTTAAGATGGACACAATACCAGAATAAAGGACAACTTATGCTTAAATAAATCTACTTTCATAAAAATGTACTGTCTTGCTATTTACCTTACTTCATCATGGACAGGAGAAAAGTATGTCACGAAAAGTGTCACTGTGAACTGGTATTTAGGAATCATTACCATATGTGAAACTAAAACAAAACAAAAAACCAAACAACCTACTGCAGAAGTTCCCTGTAAGATACCGGGGAAAACTTTGTAAGAAAGGTGTCATTAAATCTGGACAGTTCTTGAAAGCTAGGTAGCAGGATGAGTCAGGGAAAAGGTTTCAGGTTACGTGAAGAATGTGGGCAAAGACATGGGGATTGAATAGAGTAGGTGCAATCACATAATGAAATGAAGTAATCCTGCTCAGGAGGGACATTAGTCATATAGAAGAGTGTTGAGCAATGAAACCAAAGTATGTTGGGATTTGATTTTTCAGTAAGCAATAGAGAAATATTAGAGGTTTTTGAGCTAGGAATTTACATGATTAAGTTTGTGCTTTAAGGAAAATAACTTATTAGTAGATAGGTTTTATTCATGAAACATGCTAAAAATGGATTATATGGTGGAGTTTCTATGTCTTGTTATAAAGCTATTGTTGTAGTCTGTGAAAGGTAAAAGGAAGACACAGATTAGGAATGTGGCATTGAGAATATTAAGGAGGAAATGGATGTGGTAAATAGAATAGGAATAGAATCAACAGGATTTGGCTATATATTGAACATAAGAGCTTCATGAGAAGGAAGAAAAAGATAGTGGTAGTTCCATTATAGAGAAAGAGAGTGAGCAAGAGACAGACTTTGAAAAAAGATAAAATGTTCAGCTGCAGGCATTATGAATTTCAATATTGTGCCTTAGGAAGAGTAGGCTGGAGAGAAAGTCTATTTCTAAAAATGCTTGTCCTTGTTTGCTATTATATTGTGAATTGTTCAGCTCCACCCAACAACTAAATGAAGGCAGTCTTTGCTCTGCATGTTCACTGAATCTTGTTCATATCAGAACTGTTTCCTCACTCCTCACTGAGGTCAAACTTCAGTCAATACAGTACCATGCAAAATGAGAGCTGCCTGTATGTAGATTTCAGTAACTGTCTATCAGGGTTGCTGTACCTCAGCACTTGGTGTTTTGAACTGGATAGTTCTTGTTTTGGAGGGCTGTCCTATGCATATCCTATGTACTATGTTTAGCAGCATCTGTGTCCTCGACCCACTAGATGCCAGTAGCCTACTCCATTGTGATGGTCAAAGATATGCCCAGACATCACCAAATATCCCCCTGGGAGGAAAAATAGCCTTAGTGGAGAACCACTGTGATATATGTACAAATAGATATAGATTTACAAATATAAATTGACCTTTATAGTGAGAGATGAACCTCCTTATTTTTGATCCATGTTGTGATTGATGGTAAAATGCCAGTTGATGGTACTATGACCATTCCATGACCAACATTTCCGTCCTCATTACATCTACACAAAGACTAAACTTTGTTGAATGGCCACTGATGGAATGTATTGAATTTATTACTTGTACTTCTGTGTCTTTACCTCATGGAGTCATAGTTACTTTGCTCTAAAAAGGAGAGAAACTAATTTGCTGGATGTCAGGGGAATCTGTCAGCTCTCACACATACTTCTACAGCCATTACTTATATTTGAAATTGTATTTGATTTCAGTCTACCCGAGTTGTTATTCTCTTTACCTCATCATTCATGGATGTTTGTAATCCTGTATTTTTCCCCCATATAAATTCAAATAATAGAGTTAGGCTATAATGTTTCACCTTTTTGCTAGTATAGTAGTTGCAATCTAGAAACCTTTGGTTGTTATAATATTTTGGCATTTTTGTTATGGGTACTT
The DNA here is from genome assembly GCF_964656455.1 of Halichoerus grypus. NCBI lineage: Eukaryota > Metazoa > Chordata > Mammalia > Carnivora > Phocidae > Halichoerus > Halichoerus grypus. Next base: position 79,714,492 of record NC_135723.1, read on the forward strand.
TGTACATGATAACAATTACTTGGATTTGGAGAGAAGTCACTAAGACCAGAAGCAGAGTGGTTAGTGGGTAGAATCCATGGTAATAGCAATATCTAGTCGGAGTTCAGGCAACAGTGAGCACCAACATCTAAAAGTGGAGCATCTCGATGGATGGCAAGGGCATCTCAGTGGGTGGCAAGAACATAATCAGACATGTGATACTCTGACATCTAGATGCAGTTGCCATCTGAGAGGCTGGTGCACAAATAATAGGCCTTCCAACCATTACAATGATGTTTCCGGTATAAAATTTCAAAACCAGAGGCTGAAGTGGTGGGAATGAGCAACTAGGCAAAACACTAGGACTGAAGTTAAGAATTCGGGACAACACAGAGGTCCACTGATTTGAACTACATGGTAAAAATTGTGACTTATGGAATAGTAAATGAAACCAGAAGTACGGTATCTTTGGAACAAAATTATAGAAAATTGGCTCAAAACCAAGCTTTGCCTGATGAAAAGTGCTTGGTTACTTACTGCCTGAAGTCAGAAGGAAATGCCATGGAGTGGGCAAATCAAAGGGCCCAGAGGACTATCTGTCAGCTGATGGCCCACAGAAGTCGATAGCTGATGTTACAGTTAAAAAATCTTAAAAAAAAAAACAAAAAAACAAAAAAAAACTAGGTTTAATGGCAGGCTACACAACACCCATGAAAAAGAATGAATGACAACTATTGATGACTCACCATGATGTCTCCTAAGATTCACTGGTTGTCTTGATTTGGTTTTCTTTTTTCTATGTCATTAGAACCTATATTCTCTCAGTAAAATATTTTTATGACGGTCTAAGTCTATTCTTTTTTTTCTTTTAAGATTTTATTTATTTATTTGACAGAGAGAGAGAGACACAGCAAGAGAGGGAACACAAGCAGGGGGAGTGGGAGAGGGAGAAGCAGGCTTCCCGCCGAGCAGGGAGCCCGATGCGGGGCTCGATCCCAGGACCCTGGGATCATGACCTGAGCCGAAGGCAGACACTTAACTACTGAGCCACCCAGGCGCCCCTGGTCTAAGTCTATTCTTGACTATAGAAGCTACTGGATGTCTTTAGGCTTTTTCCTGATTCTTGGTCAGACTTTCTTTGCTTCTTTAGATTTTACAATCAATTAAGAAATTTTTGCTGTTAATAGAACAAATGGTCCATGTGCTCTTCTTGGATGAATTTCTATTTGTTAACCTGCATAGGAAAGAACTATGCAAACTGTGATTTATCAGATTTGAGTCTAGTTTTATATTTTAAAAAATTAGATATTTACTGTTTCAGTTATTTAGTAATTGTATTTAGGAATAATAAGTTTGCTTTGTTATTCTTCTTAATTCTTTCCCTCTTTTTAATGGAAAATTAAGATAAATATAACTTGATCACTACATGAGATTACGTTATTGGTTTATAAATTTCACGTTAATTTGTACTAATTCAATTTTTATACTAGTTCAAAAAAAAGGGGGATAACTACAGTGGATTTATATGCTCCTGGGGTAAATTTCATCATATAGAATGTTTTTACTTAGCATGCATTTCTCTCATGGTATTAGTTTTCAACAACTCCGTTTTACCAGTGTGTATGTGTTCTTTATATCAACCAACTCATCTTTTGAGTCAGATCTTTACTGCTTGCTTTACTTAAATCCCTCAAGCTTGTGATTCAGAGCTCATAGAAATCTCAATCTAGATAAAAATTTTTAATTGTTCAAATTGAGCTTTCTTTTCTCTAGCAATGTTCATTCTTTGTTTTAACCTCTCCCCTCAAGTTCTCTGCTTTTTTTTTTTTTTTTTAAGATTTTATTTATTTATTTGACAGAGAGAGACACAGCGAGAGAGGAAACACAAGCAGGGGGAGTGGGAGAGGGAGAAGCAGGCTTCCTGCGGAGCAGGGAGCCCAATGCGGGGCTCGATCCCAGGACCCTGGGATCATGACCTGAGCTGAAGGCAGACGCTTAACGATTGAGCCACCCAGGCGCCCCAAGTTCTCTGCTTTTTATTAATGAATTCATTTAGTCAGTCAATCAATAAATCTAAATCCATCCATCCCTTCATCAAACACTTGTTTCACATTATGTCATGCACGGTAGTTGGCTAGGCAGAGGAGAATCAAGGGGAATAAGACATGGCCTCACAAACCGGATTCTTGCTTCTATGCTTTGCTCACTCAGTGGCTTACCCTTCAATTAGTGAGCAAATCCTGTCTCTTCTGCCCCTTTTTCCTGCCAAATCTGTCCCTTACTGCTCCAACTAGTCTCCATTACCATCACCCTCTATCAGATGTCTATCTTTTGTCATTGGGATAACTGCAACTGCTAATTACTGAAACTCTCTTCCTCTGGTTCATATTCATCTCTGCAGTCATAGCGTCTTCCTGAAATGCAAGTCAGATCTTGTCACAAGCTACTCAAAACCCCTTCAATATCTTCCAGTCCCCTTACAATGACATCCCAATCTTTAACATTCTTTTCCTGATCTGACTCATGTATATCTCACCTGCCTGATCCCTTGGCATTTCCTCCCCAAAACTGCAGTAATCTGAGCATGTGCTATTTCACCTTTGGGTGTTCTGATGAGCTTTCCCTTCTGACTCTTCACCTTGACCTTCTTTATCTCCCCACCTCCTTCACCACCCTTTTCCTAGCTAATTCCAACTCATACTTAATGTCTCAGCTTTGGTATCTCTACTTTCAGGTAGCTTTCCCTAGGTTAGGTATCTCTTCAATGTGCACCTTTACCATAGACAGTATTGAAATTGCTTCTCATCTTTTCCTGTTGTCCTTTATATCTCTGTCTTCTTGTTTTTATGTCTCTTCTTGTCTTTATAAGAGACAGGGAAATGTCTATGTCACTCCATATACCTGGAAACTAGCTTAGTGCTTGTTACATTGTAGGTGCTAAATAAGTACTTGTTGAATGAATGAATGAACATTCCAACAAATATTTCAAATGTTTTAAGAAAATACTTATAGGGATGCTTGGGGGGCTCAGTCAGTGGAACGTGCGACTCTTGATCTCGGGGTTGTGAGTTTGAGCCCCACGTTGGGTGTAGAGATTTACTGTAAAAGTTTTTAAAATACTTTATTTTTTTTAAAGATTTTATTTATTTATTTGAGAGAGAGAGACAGAGACAGAGGTAGCGAGAGACAGCAGGAGCAGGGAGGAGAGGGAGGAGCAGGCTCCCCCACTGAGCAGGGAGCCCGACATAGAACTTGATCTCAGGACCCCAGGATTGTGACCTGAGCCGAAGGCAGACACTTAACCAACTGAGCCACCCAGGCGCCTTTGGAGAATGATTTTAAAAAGGTGGGAGGGGGGTTCTTTTTGTGGATCATTTAATGGGGAGAAAAAAGAAAATGAAATCCAGAGGTTGGAATTAAGAAGTCTAAATCTAGTCCTTGTCACAAATGTGCTGCACTCAGCATTTTACATATGGCTGTGTAGAGAAGCAGGCTCCCTGCTGAGCCGGCTTCTCCCTCTCCCTCTGCCCTTCCCCCTGCTCGTGCTTGCTCTCTCTAGAGCTCTCTGTCTCTCCTTCTCAAATAAATAAAATCTTTTAAAAAAATAAAAAAATAAAATAAGATAAAATCATGCTCCATACACATTTTTAAAATAGCAAACTTCCCTAGGCAACTGATAATGGAAATCCACTCAACCAGGAGTGGAAGACCTGTAGCAATACAGAAAAATAGAGGGGACCATATTTACCTCAAGTGCAGGTGGATACTGGTCAGGCAACTCTATTCACCTAGAAAATTAGAGGAGTTGGATCGCCTAATACTTACTATTCTGTAATACATTTTAAGTAGGAATTAATTTACAAATTTTCAACTTATATAGAAGTTTCAGGAAAATATCTACTTCATAAAGTAAGGTATATTTCTATATGTGTCTGCATTTGAATTATCATAATGTGCATGTAAATCCTTCTATGACAGGAATCTCAGCTTTACACTGGACTGGGTCCATTGTTGGAACTTATGCATAAAGGACATCTTTTGAAAACTAGTAGGACAGGCCTAAGAAGAGCCTGATTTTTACGGGTGGATTGTGATGAGGATTTTGTTTCAAACTATAGGAAGTCTGAGGGAATTTTATGCCTGGGCACCTGGGAGCTAGAAACAAATATTATGGGGGGGGGGCAACATGTCTCTTTCCTGACCTCTTATTAAATCGGAGCCTTTTGGGGAGATGTGTTTTGGGTGGAAGCTGAAGGAGCATTTTCATGAGAGAAGACAAGGTTTGGGAGAGGAATATTTTCCACATTTTGGAGCAGGACACTTGCCACACAGGCACAATGAGTTGTTACTGGAACGAAGTACCATTTCTGATCCTTCAGACTGAAGATGTGGGATGCAATGGGAGACACAGCTTTTGACAGTGACGATATGTCCCTTGAATGGGCTTCTCAAGGAAGGTTGGAAAGGGGATTGGTATGAACACAGGCAAGACACCCCTGGAGACTTTGAAAAAATACTGCAGTGAAGAATTTTGCAACAGATCATTGTCCCATGAAGTACAAAGGGAAACAACAAGGTCATTAAATTTGATTAATTGCTATGAATAAAAACTCCTTTGTATCCCCAAGATGATGAGACTGGGGAAAACTCGGATTAAATTTACAAAAGGGTCACCCGGATGCAGTTTCTAAGCCATACACTGCCATAGCGCTATTTTTACGGAAGAAATTCTCCCATCACTCTCCCATCACCTGTGCATGCTCTGTGCAAAATTGTAGCCAGAGGCCGTAACGGTCTGTTGAATACATGAAATGTGGCTGATCCAAATTGAAATGTGCTATAAAAGTAAAATGCACACTGATTTCTGAGACTTCGTATGTTTCTTTTTACTTTTTAAAATGTAGCTACAGGGAAATTAAAAATTACATATCTGGCTTACATTATATTTCCATTGGATAAGACTGCCCAATAATGAACATTTGGACACTAAATCATATGCCATTTATTTTACATTTTTTTGTTTCAAGTTTTTACTTAAATTCTAGCTAATTAACATATAGTGTAATATTGGTTTCAGGGGTAGAATTTAGTGATTCATCACTTACATACAACACCCAGTGCTCATCACAAGTGCCCTCCTTAATGCCCATCACCCATTTACCCCATCCCTCCACCTCCCTTCCCTCCACCCTCAGTTTGTTCTCTATAGTTAATAGTCTCTATGGTTTGCCTCCCTCTCTTTTTTCCTTTTCATTTATTTTACTTTTTAATTCATTCATGCAAAAATTTTTAGCTTGATAAAATTATAAGTTCTTGGAGGATAGATTCTAAGTTTCTATTTTTCATTTTCCTGGGTACTTAAAGCACTGATAGCATGTGATAGTTTTTACTGTCTACTTATTGATTTAAATTGATTTAAAAAGACTATTTATTTCCATAAATCTGTGAGCTACTTCTAGATTGTGTCCTAGATAAGTGTATTTTGATTACAAACAGAACTTTGTATTGTTTATAAAAAGTATTCAGTTCAGAAAATGTGCTAATGAATAACAGAATTATTTTAATTCCATCATGAGCTCATTTTTCCATCTCTTGCTTTATATTTCTAAAATGGGAATTTTAAGAAAGAAATCAGGGCAATTTTCTTCATTAATGTGTTTATTTCTATAAGCCTTTGATAATTTAGTATAAGTGGGAGGAATGTTAGCTGAATTTCTAGAATTGCAAATTATGATTTTTATTTTTAACTATTTATTTGGAAATAATTTTCCTCCAAAGACTTATAAGAATAGCACACCCTTCAATCAGATTCATCATTTATATTTTGCCACATTTGCTTTATTACTCTATTATCATCTATCTATCCGTATTTTTTCTTTTTCATGAATCATATGAGGTGGTTGCCGACATTATGTTTCTTTACCCCCAAAATACTTCAGTTAGTATTTCCTAGGAACAAGGATATACTCCTATAAAAATCATAGCACAATGATCAAATTAATGAAATTTAACATAATTCAATTCATTATCTATTATATAATACATATTGATATTTCACCAATTTTCTCTGTTATTCCTTGCTCTCCCCTCCCCCGTCTAGGATCTGATTCAGGAACATGCATTGCATTTAACTACCATGTCTTTTTTAACTGCCTTTCATCTGGAACAATTCCCTGGCCTTTTTTTTCTTTATTATTTCATGACAATGATATTTTTAAGAGACTGAGCCAATTGTTCTGTACTGTGTCCTTTGCATCCTTTGATGTGAATTTCCAAGTGATTAGAAGCAGGGTATGAATCTTTTGACGGGAGTACAATATAAGTGATGCTGTGACTTTCTCATCTCAGGTACCACATGAGGAGATCATGTCAGTTTCCCATTTTGGTGATATTAGTTTGGTAAATGTGGTGTCCACTACATTTCTCCACTATAAAATTATAAATGCAGTCGCAAAAAAATTACAACTTTTAAAATTAGGACGCCTGGGTGGCTCAGTTGGTTGAGCGACTGCCTTCGGCTCAAGTCATGATCCTGGAGTCCCAGGATAGAGTCCTGCATCGGGCTCCCTGCTCAGCGGGGAGTCTGCTTCTCCCTCTGACCTCCCCCCCATGTGCTCTCTCTCTCTCTCTCTCAAATAAAGAAATAAAATCTTTAAAAAAATTAATTTGTAATTTATAAATAATTAGGACGAGATACTTTACCTATCTAAATATCCTATTCCTCTTCAAATGTCCACCCACATTTTTAGCCTATATTGATGATTCTTACCTGAACTAACTCTACTTCATATTCAACCAAAGCAATATATCTCTTTTTTAAAAAAAGATTTTATTTATTTGACAGAGAGAGAGAGAGAGAGCACAAGCAGGGGGAGCAGGAGAGGGAGCAAGAAGCCTGGCCGGGCTCGATCCCAGCACCCTGGGATCATGACCTGAGCTGAAGGCAGATGCTTAACCGACTGAGCCACCCAGGCGTCCCCAAAGCAATATATCTCAACAGATTAAATGCCGAAAAAGATATGAGAATCCAGATGAATTCTATCAAGCAGGCAGTAAGGAGATTTGCGAGAATGTAGAATAATGCCACTCTTCTCAATAGTTCATTTATGGTTTGGAGAATTAAGCTATTTCCATACAAATACGTTACTCATGTTAATGAGTTACGGGTTTATGATTCCACATTTCAAATAACCTTTATTGTTGTTTTAAAATGAATAGATATATTTTTAAGTTTCTCACTATTAATTTCTGACATAGTAAACATCAATAAATACAACTCATATAAGCCAAAGCTCTATGAGATCCTCTAGAAGTTGGAGCGTGTAAAGGTGTCTTGAAAACAAAAAGCTTCAGAACCATTGTCTAAGACCAAATGATATGCTGGTATCAATGCTATACTCCAGAAATTTCTTAGGAAAGTGTCAATGACGGGGAACTGAAAAGTTCCGGAGTGAGTTTATCTTTTGGACAACAGTATCTTCAATATAGGCCTGAGGTTCTCCATAGAAAATTCTTATCTTTTAGAGGTATGTAATGTAATATTGAGAGGTAAAATAATATGATGTCTGAAATGGGCTTTGAAATAATACAAATAATGATAATGGTGGCCACGGTAGTGCAGGTGGAGGTCGCGGTGGCGGTGGTGAGCAGGGTACAGATGAAATGAAATTGTGCTATTACCGTTGAAGTTGTGCAATTGCTACATGGAGGTTCATTATAAAATCCTATTTTGAGTAGGTTTGAAGATTTTCAAAACAAAAGTCTTTTTTAAAGGTTTCATCTCTAGATAAGCTTTTTAATGGTACGGATTTAGGAGGGAGTTAAGCTTAATTGCCTGAAATGTCATAATTATTTAAAACGCGTGAATTATCATTTCATGGACTTATGTAATACCTTTCTTCTGAAGAGTTCGAACCGATGAACCTTGGCTGGTTTTTTATTTTATTTTATTTTATTTTATTTTTTATTTTATTTTATTTTTTTGGCTGGTTTTTTAAACATGAATACTCATTATCTATTTCTTTGACATTTTGAACATCTTAAGGAAGTTTGCAAAGTAAGAACAAACACATTGAGTACACATCAAAAACTATCATTCAATAAGTAGTACTGTATTTTTGGAATTAGCTGCAATAAACTAAATGTTGCTTGCATGCAGACTGTGTTGTTCTCTTTAAAAGTGTAGACCCTAAAATCAGATAGATCTGAGTTTGATTCCTGGTTCTGCTACTTTATAACACTTACAATAACATTAACAATAATAGAAATAATATGCTAACAAAGCCAACATTTATTGAGCTTAATATGAGATGGGTTTTGTGCTAAATCCTTACATTAGTTTATTCATTGAATCCTTACAACAATACTGTAAATACTTTTTTTTTTAAAGTTTACTTTTCTTTTTTTAGTAATCTCTCTACCCAAAGTGGGGCTTGAACTCATGACTCTGAGATCATGACCTGAGCCGAAACCAGGAGTCACACGCTTAACTGACTGAGCCACCCAAGCACCCCAGTTCAGTTTTTCTTTTTTTCAAAGTGTATTCCAAAAGAAAACTAATCCTATAAGATTAGGGTGTCCATACATCCTGGATTGCCTGGCATAACCCAGTTTACAACTATTATCCTGGCATAATTAGCAGCTCTCTCTTTTGCTCTCAAAATTGTCCCAGTTTAGGCAATAAATTACATGGTCACTCTTTGTGTAAGATCTTCACTGATGAAACAATTCCTTGGTCAAATACATTTGGGAAATGAATCTATCCTCCTCTTAGAAATTTATAACACATACTAGCATTTGAGAAGTCATATAAGAAAGAAAGTTGTTTAACTTTGTTTAAATCAATGTTTGCTAAACTTGCTTCATTGTGGAGTTCCTTTTCTCCTGTAAAACATATTAACATCCCACAGAACACACTTAAAACTAATTTAACCATATTCATAATTTTTCAAAGCCAGATCTTTGACTAATAGTTGCAATTATTTTTTATCATATGTAAATAAATACAAATTTTTTTTTTTTAGATTTATTTATTCCAGAGAGAGAGCGAGCAGGGGGAGAGGCAGAAGGAGAGGGAGACAAGCAGACTCCCCATTGAGCGGGTAGCCCAAAGCAAGCAGGGCTCTAAACCAGTACCCTGAGATCATGACCTGAGCTGAAACCAAGAGTCAGATGCTTAACCCACTGAGCCACCCAGACATCCATAAATATAAAATTTTTATATAATGAAACCCTTTGCCTTTTTTGAGCATAGTAGTGACATGAACAGATACCTGCTTAAAGAAATATTTTTCTTTTATTCATGATCAGAAAATCTGAGTTTCAGCTCTAAAATTCTGATTTACTTCAATAAATATTTATCATATGTCTTTTATCCATCAAGTGCTGGGCTAATGCTGATAATCCAAAGATGAATCAGACATGATCATTACCCTCAAATTGCACATAAATATATGGATTGATTTGCCTCCTCTATGCAGGGACTTTTCTCTATTTTTGGTTGATTGGTTGTTTTTTAAAATTGTATTTCTAGTTAGTTCTTGCCACATTTCCAAAATTCTATAAATGTTAGTGGGGTTAATCTAGCAGTAGAGCACAGATGATTGCATTAGGTGCTATAACACAGGTGTTCCTTGAAAGGGAGGTATATGCAAAATGATTTCCAAAGGCTGAAGGAGCTGTAGGACCAAAGAAAAAGGCCGAGAAGTCCAGCTCGACAAGAAATGGTTTATTGAGGGGACTAATGAACAGAAGCATGTCTTGTGTGGCCACAAGATGAGATCTCCACAACCCCACCTCCCCTAAGACCTGTTTATATAGCCCTAGAGGTTAGTGAGCACATGCTGGGGGGACCACCCTGGAGGGGAATGCTTGAGAACAGGTGCGTGTCACTGTCGTATCTCTAGAGTAGATCAAGGACATTATGCCTTAAGTGTGTACTTTAGGGTGTGGTTAAACAAAAGAAAAGAATGGTGGGGGGGGGAGCGCCATGCTCAGGACGGCTTCAGGTCATGGAGCAGTCATCAAGGCGGATTTGTCCAAGATGGTGTTAGTCTGGTTCACACAATGGGTGTCATTAAAACACAGTACCTGCTCAATACTACCCAACGTCACTGAAAAGGATTTTACTGAGGAGGTGCTAATGTGAGCAGAAAAAATTAAAATGCTGACAGACACAAGAGGTAGAAGTATTTCCAGGCAAAGAGAATTGTTTGTACAAAGAAGCAATACCAGAAAAGTCCATGATTCACACTGCTGGCAGTAGGTAAGGGTGCCGGGGGGACAAACAGAAATTTAAAAACATAATTGGGAACAAAATACAAAGGCACTTTAAATACCAGAAAAGGATTTTTTTAAAAAGATTTAATTTATTTATTTGAGAGAGAGAGAGAATGAGAGAGCGAGCACGAGAGGGGGGAGGGTCAGAGGGAGAAGCAGACTCCCTGCTGAACAGGGAGCCCGATGTGGGACTCGATCCTGGGACTCCAGGATCATGACCTGAGCCGAAGGCAGTCGCTTAACCAACTGAGCCACCCAGGGGCCCCACTAGTTAAGGATTTTGAGGAAATCACCTATGATTCTCATTACTATGACTTTATGACATGGGTGAGTACACTTCAGTGTTAGAGGGCCAATTCTTTAAGATCCTGAAGAGGAACTTTCACGGGTATGTTAAAGTTCTACCAAAGAGATAAAATATGCTGAATCACCACTGTGAAAAATAGCATTTGACCACCCTCTTTCAATAAAATAATACTATGTTTATAAGCTAATCTTGTTATTTTAGCAAGAACTTGTGTTCCAGGTACCGGGTTGCTGAGTGTACGTGTGTGTGTCCATGTAACGGCTGCAGAATATATTTGTAAAAGAGGGTTTAATTCTGTGGTTTGAATGTTATTTACTTTAAGTCTCCCATCTGCATCACAAATAATTGTCCTGGTATTTTAAAGTATGTCCAGCTTTGATTTTTTTCAAATTCTTTAATTTCAGTCTATTTATGAAAATAGCAAAGAAAACTAAAAGAAAGAAAAAATAAAATTAAAACGTTGCCAGATGAATGACGTCAACATATTAGTCAGAAATTTAGCACACTTGCTGTGTACTGCATAATAGCAATATCATAGTCGGTTTTAGAAACTCTTGGCATGTTGGTAACTGAGAATCTTACATTTTTCACCAGTTGAGAAGCTGCTTAATTCAGTTAGAAAGTGTGACATAAGCCCTACACTGACCTCACTTAATGACTAGCCAAATAAAAACAGAAGTTTAGAGGTTTCACAGCTGCTGACAGAGTCCTTGGAAAGAATTATTTTGGAATATTCTTACTGTTGCTAAAGAAGGGAATTAAAGAGGTCAGAAATAAGAAACCAGGAAGAAAACAAGCCTGTCAGCATTCAAAACTGATTACGAGGGAATTACTTTGTGGTTAAAAATCCACAGTGTTTCAGCAACTTTGTGTTGGAATGTTTATCCCAGAGGACTTTCGTTGCATGTATTTTGCTACAAATAAATTTGCTTACCTTAACTCTATAAAGAGCTTTATAAACCACAACTGCTTGGATCTGAATTTGCCAGTTTTCACAACAGCTACCGACTCCATTGAAAACCGGGAGACTTTCAGGATGTGGGAAGGGCCCTGGCCTTGTCCCAGGGTCCAAATATGTGGTTGTCCCTTTTGTTACGGTTCACATCTTAGAAGAAGTCAGATCATGAGCCACAGCGGCCAACATTAGCAACTAGGAGCCTGTTAATTGTGTAGAAGCCCCTTAGGTTGAGTGTAACAAAGGGAAAGATGGTGTTTTTCTAACCTAAACCAGTTGGATAGTTTACTTTCATTCTTTCATTTGCTTTAATACTTGTGGAATAAACAATTATTGAAAAATTTAATATATTGATTTATTTGAACAAACAAAAGAATCTCTCCCTTGGATTGGAGAGCCACGTGCCTGTCGTGGGGGTAGTGGGCTGTACATCAGTTGAGATTCAGGGGACCTACACTCCATTTTCTACTTATTTATTGTCAGATTACCCTTGTCTAAGATTGGTTAAATTCCTCAGTATCAGCTTCATAATCTTTACATGGAGGCAATGATAACTTAAAAGGACGTGTGGATCAAGAGAGATCGTGTATGCCAAAGTAGCTCATTAAAACACTAATTTGCTATATTGCCTCAATTCCCCTCCTTCCCATAAACACATTTTAACTTCTCAAAGTTCCTTGAACTCAGAGTTAGATTAAGGCGTGGGCAAGGACAGATTCAGCCTGGTGCCAACGTATGAAAGTGCTGCACAGCCCTGGATTACACTGGAAATATGTTGCCAGATAATGCAGGCTTTGACCTGTCATCCTTGGCAAAATGTAAATTCTTGGTTTCATTTCTGCCCAAAGAGGTAAACCCTTGAGCAGAAATAAAAATATAAAACAAAACTCCCCTTGCTAGAAATAGCTATCTATGCTGACCTTTCCTGCAAACAAGCAGTTACGAATAGCCACAATTCCAAGGTTCACAATGCAGGTCACAATGCTGCTTAATGGGGACATAATCAACTTTGTATTTAAAATTTTAATCTATGGATATATATCCAACTAAGTGGTCACATTCTTTCAGAACATTGACTATGCTCTGACCAGTAGATGTCAATCAGTAAAGGAATTTGTTTCTATGTCAAAAATTTTTTAAAGATTTTATTTATTCATTTGAGAGAGAGAGAGAATGAGCAGAGAGAGAGGCAGAGGCAGAGGGAGAAACAGGCTCCCACTAAGCAGGGAGCCCAACTCAGGGCTCGATCCCAGGACCCTGAGATCATGACCTGAACCAAAGGCAGGCGCTTAACCATCCGAGCCACCCAGGTACCCCTCAAATTTTTATTAATATAATTTTCCATACCCTATAAATAAATGCTCAACAAGTAGTTTTTATATATTAGTTAAAAGGGGTGCCAAATCATCTGCCTGCCAATAATACTCAGGTTTTCTTGCACTCGCTATGCTTTTCCACATATTTCCATCTACATACATGCTGTCTTTACTCCACTTTGGTCACTAATCTTTTGAGTCAATTAAAAAATCAATCCTTATATGATACCTTCCTTTCCCCCTTAGTTCCCTAAGAGAGAATTTTGATATTTTCTCAATTCTAAGATAGTAGCTTTTTTTGATATATCAAAGCAAAACAAAGAGAATATTAGAGATATGCATCAGTTTATGACATGTTCCAATAGAAAAATGCTAAAGTGATCAAACAAAATTTAAAATCTAGAAAGTATTGTAGTTGGGGTGCCAGGGTGGCTCAGTTGGTTGGGCATCTGCCTTCGGCTCAGGTCATGATCCCAGGATCCCAGGTTATTATTGGATTATTATTATTGGATTATTATTGTCCCAGGATTGAGTCCCATGTCAGGATCCCTGCTCAGCAGAGAGCCTGCTTCTCCCTCTCCCTCTGCAGCTCCCCCTGCTTGTGCTCTCTCTCTCTCTGTCAAATAAATAAATAAAATTTAAAAAAGAAAATACTGTAGCTGCTTACTCCTATGAGCACATAGTACACTCTCTGTTTTAGAACTTATCACACTATATATATTATAAGGGATATTAATTTGCCACATGAGACTTGGATAAAACAAATGTTGTATTAACTTATTTTAAAAAATCAAAATAACGGGTGCCTGGGTGGCTCAGTCAATTAAGTGTCCTACTCTTGATCTCAGCTCAGGGCTTAATCTCAGGGTTGTGAGATTAAGATTAGCCTCACGTTAAAAAAAAAAAATCAAAATAATTCTCACTCTGAACTCCCTTGTCAACACCTTTAATATTAATTACTAGAGAGCCCTTCTTTGAGGTTGTTCATGATTCTACATCATCATGGAGAAAAGGGTTCTTGACTTGAGTTCATTCTAGTTGCCCAGTTGTCATGTCCATTGCTCAAGCACGTGACCTATTGGAAGGTAGGCTACTCCGTTACTTGTGTAGTACCCTTCGTCCACGCTCAACTCAGACCCAAGGCTTGCAAGGCTACAGCTGTAGGGACTTGACCCCCAGACACCTACATGCATTCCTTACCACAGGTCATGCCACCTGCTGGGATTCTGACTGGGAATAGGACCCTGTCCCTACCCACCTCAGGAAACAGTAATTCAATTCCTCTATCCACTCTCCTTCTGAGATAATCCAGTATAATCTTCCTCAATGGGCCTGAATCCCAAAACAGTTTAATTTTCTGAATAGTTCTGTTTGTGTTTACTGGATGGAGGAGGGGCAGCTGTTATATAAAGAGAGCCTAGACCTTACCTTTTCAGGGACAAGTTAGGAAAGGAGACCATTTTTTTTTACCATGGTGAATTGACAGCAGGGAAAACTAAAAATGATCTTAAACAACAATCAAGATTTAACAGTCGGTTTGGTGTATATGTCCACCCCCTGCCATAAACAGTTGCTTTTGAGGGTAAGTCTATGTTTTCTTCATGGATGGGTCTTTAGCATTCCACATAGTGCTATGATATGTTATCAGTCAACATTGGGTCAATGAACTGAGTATAGTGTGGATTATTATTCTTATCTTCTAGAGTAATTCCGGTTTTAGGAATTTTAGATGCATTAAAATGTAAAACTAGTTGAATAGAACTCAAGAACAAGTCTCTGTCCTCCAGTCATACCATTTTGATGAATTTTCTCCCAGAGGTACAAGGAATATTAGATGTCAAACACACTGAATTAGAATTTTAAAATTATTCGATCTAAAATAGATTTCAGCTCTTTTTTCCCCTAAGAAGTCATTGTATCTCTGTGCCACTGTGTCTATTCACATAATGTGAAGTTAGTAAAGTGTTCTAAATTTGGATGGAAAGTACACGCTGTTCATTGAGGGCACAGAAATAACTTTGAAAGTGAAATATTTGATGGGTACACAGACATTTGCGCTTTGCTTTTGTTATAATTTTAGCAGTGAGCTTATATCACTGATAAATATCAGGAATATGTCATGGGAGAACAAGGAAGTACCTTGGTTACTGTATAGTCACCAAAGTACACTTCAAGGCCTGTGTGATTTTACTACCTCTGTTCATAAAATTCCCTCATTTAAAATGTCATTTTAGGCCAACTTTCAAGCTCATAGCTAAAGCCCCATGCTGCTCCTGTTCATTCCTTTACTACCTAATAAATACTCACCCACCAGACCACTACCATACCAAAAAGATTACAGTCACTCTGATAGAAGTTTCTTATAAGACTTGTTAATTGCACAAATTGGAGAGAATGACTTAAAGTCCAGAGACCAAAATGACCCACAAAATTTTATTTATTCAGTATGTATTTAACAAGACACCTTAGGCAAGAACCTAGAGCAGGCTCTGATGAAAACCATGATTTATCAGTAACTGTTACCTTCAAGAAGACTGTCATTTCTAGAGGTGGGAACAACAGAAACATTCACATAACTATAATTCAGAACATAAAGTGATGAATACTAAAAGAGGAACAGAGTTCAAAGGAGGTAGTAACCACTTTCGGCTAGAGGAATTTCGCATTTCAGTACACTGAATGGGGCTTAAAAGAATGGTTACATCCCATTTGGACAAAGGATGACAGGGAAGGCAGGTATTTCTAATGCACCGAATTCCTTGAACAAAGACACACACTCAGTCCCCAAAGGCAGATCAGCAACCCCAGACAATAGCAAACATTCTTGTTTTATCCTACTTCCTACTTGGGTATCATAATTGTGCATATTTCATAAGAATAAGGGAAGATATTATTATGAAACATACTCTGTATTTCCTCTATATTTGAAAACTGACCAACAAAAAATGTCGAGAATAAAATAGTATTTTATGAAGTTGCTTTGATTGCTTTCCACATTTTTCTTGTAAGGCCTTCATTCAGAGCAGCTATTGCATTAGTCAGCGTTCTTCAGAGAAACAGAACCAATAGGATGTCTATGTGTGTGAATGTGTATCTGTGCGCACACATATGTATACACACACACACACACACACACACACACACATACCCCATATTGGTTGCACAGAGAGAGATGTATTTCAAAGAAATGGCTCATACAAATGTAGGGGCTGGCAATATGGTATTTGAAGGGTTGGCGGGTAGCCTGCCAATTCCTGCAGGAGTTGATGTTGCTGTCTAGAGTCTGAAGTCAGTCAGGAGTCAGAATTCCTTTCTTTGGTGGGGTAGGGACTTCAGTTTTTTTCTTAAGGTCTTCGAATGATTGGAAGGCCTACCCATGTTATGAAGGGTAATGTGCTTTACTCAAAGTCTACAGATTTAAATGATAATCACATCTAAAAACTACCTTCAGGGGCGCCTGAGTGGCTCAGTCAGTTAAGTGTCTGCCTTCAGCTCAGGTCATGATCTCAGGGTCCTGGGATTGAGCCCCTCGTCGGGCTCCCTGCTCAGTGGGGAGCCTGCTTCTCTCTCTCCCTCTGTGTGCTCTCTGTTTTTCTCTCTCAAATAAATAAATAGAATCTTAAAAAATTTAATAAAATATTAAACTACCTTCACAGCAACATCTAGACTGATGTTTGGTGAAACAGCTGAGCACAATAGCCTGGTCAAGCTGACACATAAATCATCATAGTTCTCAGGAATCATGAAGATAGGGTACTAATGAAAAGAGGGAAAACAGTATCTCTCATTTGTTTACATAGTTCATTATAATTTTATAAACATTTTTGCACATATAATTTTTAAAACCCTGTGAAGAAAGAAGGGAGCATTACTATCAACAGTTTCTAAATGACAAATCTGAGGCACAGAGAAATTAAGAATCTTAAGTGTTAAAGAGCTAGAAGTGATTCTCAGAATTAGAACTGATGTCTTCTGACTCATCTAACGATTTTTTTTGGTCTAATGATTTTTCCATTACACCATTTACTAGTGTTCCAATCCAAATTCCTATAGCATTTATTATCTGTAACACTCTCTGAAAACTTAAAGATATCTTTATTGATATAGTCTGTTTCTCTAACCAAATTCTAAGACATGCCTGTTTACAAAAAACCTTGTTATATCCTATATATAATTAAATATCAGTAAGTTTTTTTTTTTTTTTTAAATAAGAGTGAATGCTGCCACACAACCTATTTATGCTGGGTGACAATCTGTTTATTTTTTTTTTCAAATATTTCATTTATTTGAGAGAGGGAGAGTGAGAGAGAGAGCATGAGCGGGGCGGCAGGGGGAGAGGCAGAGGGAGAAGCACGCTCCCCGCTGAGCAGGGAGCCCAATGTAGGGCTGGATCCCAGGACTCCAGGATCATGACCTGAGCTGAAGGCAGATGCTTAACTGACTGAGCCACCCAGGTACCCGACATTCTGTTTCTATAGTGGGGAAGAGACTCATTGAATTAGTTTTCAAGTCATGCAGATGAAACCGTCACAGGGCTTTTTATAAGGCTGGCAAGTCTGAAAGGCCTAAATTCAGGTTAAGAAAGGCTTTGAGTTATGTGAACATGGGCAACTTGCTCAACTTCTATGGTTTAATCTCTTTATCTGTAAAAGGAGGATGATAAGAGAACTTCAGGAATGTATTGTGGGAATAGAAAGTGTCTTACTATATGTATAACAGGTATGAATAGTTCTGGGACATTCAAGGTGCAAGAGGTGTCATGGTTCTTATCCAAATCACCACTTATCAATGTCAATAAGTCCAATACCAGTTATCAGCTGGGGTTATCCTCATTGGAGCTTACAAAATCCCTGGAGCTTACATCTTCCTAGAAAAATGGGGGGGCCTGGTTCTCGGTCATAGGATGGCTCTCTTCTCCCTTGGCTCCATGTGGCTGCTCTATACAGGGCCATTGTGCATCCAGCCTTCACAACATGGGTGGCAGCTCAGTCGTCTAACTGCTCAACTATAGCTGAGCTTCTGTGCCATATATCTGAGATGGCTTTTGTGGTTGGGCTGACTGATATCTCTCCACAGTATTCCTCTCTGCTGATTCCTTAGCCACAACCATCCTATTCAAGGCCCTCAAGATGCAGCGTTTGAGGCCAATTCTCCATTCTCATGCTCATACAAGGACTGTTATCTCCAGAACGCAGGGTCCAGGCCATTGAGAAATCCACAATCCTCCCCATGTTTCAATTGAGGAACAAACTCCAGGGTTGGGCCACCCTCCCAAAGCCTCCATTTTCACCTCCTTTGGGACAGCCCAGTTTAATCCCTTTATTGGCTGAGGGCTTTGAAATGAATCCTATTGAAACTCTCACTCTGAGGATAAGGGAAATCTATATTTCAAGGGCATAGAGTCTCATCTTTGTCATCATTCTTCAGTGAAAACAACAGAAAAAATAAAAATACGGATCAATTTCTCAGTAAGTCACACAGACGCACAGGTAAATCACTTAGCGTATATTAGCATATGTTAATTGCTCAATATATGTTACTTTTTATCATTATTGTTTGGAATATTCTAAATGCATATTGACGGTGCTCCACTGAATCTTTCATCTGTTGAGAAGTTTTAAGGTATAGGGGGAAGATCCTGGCTTTTGGAGCCAAATAGCTCTGGTGCTGATTCATGGCTCTGTCGTCCATTATCTCTGTGAACTTAGGTAAATTACCTCACTCAACTTCAGTTTTTCTTCTGTAAAATTAATTGCATAAGCTAATTGCACATAACCCATATAGCCTCAGGCTTCACCTGCCAGGACATATACTTGATACTTATAATAATATCCTGAATCTCAAGGCTTTGAGTCCACAGCTACTTGACCGGTAGAAAATTCAGTCTTTTGGTGGCAGCCCTTCCCATTAATTTATTCTGTCTGGGAAGCCCCATGAGGGAGGTGTGCCTGCAGTGACTTCATTTTCATGTCTTCTGCTCTTACCCCTACACTGCTGATCTTATGCTTCTCCTTCCCTCTGGGCAGTAGGAAAAATCCTTTAGGGTCCCATAATTAGAGATACTTCAACAGTTATGCCCCCTAGGTCCCTGCCTTCTCCTTTTATAGCATATTCAAGCTTAGGGGGAGAGGGGAAATGTCAAGGAAGATCAAGCACAGCCTCCTGCGGCCACTGCTCCCTCTGACATTCAGGCAAACTACCAGCTCAGACCTGTTCTTCCATATCTTCTCATAGGTTCTGGGGTCCCTGTCTCCAGACCAACCTCCTTTGAGGGATCCCAGTCCCTTAGACTGGTTTCTGGATGCCTGGACACAAGATGTGGACCAGGTTTGAGCTCTCTCCTACAGATATCCTGGGTGCATGCAAAACAAGATGTATGTCTGGGTATCTGTTTCAGTCCTTAGGAGCATTCTGTGATGGTCACAAAGCCCCTGGAACATTCTGTCACCCGAAGCTGTGCTATCAGGGGCAAACAGAGGACCTTATGTCATGCTCCAACCTTGACTTACTCCAAAATATTCCTTAAAGTAACTAGTGTCTGCTACACAGTAGGCTCTTAGTAAACATAATTCCGCCTTTGTCTTCTTTGCGTAAGAACGATTTAATGCATTTGGTGGATAGTTGCCTATAAAACCTATTTTATCTTTATGCCAAGCTGTTTTTTTAGTGAAAAAAATCTGTGAGCCAAAGTCCTCTGGGTCATGTTGTTAAATAGAGCATCTCTGGACTTGGGAGCTTACTATCAATGTACCCTACACAGTTCTAAGCATGACTGGCTTAATCAGAGAAACTATTAGTAGAATGTAGATTAGCCACTAGGGAAGAGTCATGGCACTGTACCATGGTGGGAGCCATTTCAGTTTGGACCCCAATGAGCAAGTGGAGGAGAAAAAAATGAGTTCCTCCAGTGCCGTGTGACAGAGACACATAGAGTAGGATGCTCGGGTTAAGAGTAAAGAGCCAAGCAAATAAACAAAAACCTTCCCCACAGTTTATAAGTAAAGCAGGAAGTCAACTGTTTGCAAACTATATTGCAGGGAAATGAAGCCTCTATAAAGCTTGTATTTAGGTGAACTCTGAACTTTGCCAATGCAAAGAATAAGTACTATTTAAAATCCCTATAAGGCACTGAAGAAAAGAAGTAACAATTCAAACAGGGAATGGTGTGGGGGTAGACATGGGAAACAGAAAATGGTTGGCAGAGCTGGGACAGTACAGGAAGAAGTGTCCAGATCTGACCAAACCTGAGATTGTTCCTGATGTCATTCTGCTTTAAGGATTCTCACAAAATCTTTAAGGAAGAAAATCTGGAAATTAATATAAAAAATACACTTATATGATGTCTATGGATATATTATGAGCCTTTCACATTGTAATTTGCTTAATCTTTAAAACAACCACATGAGGTACTATTGGTCCCATGTTATAGATAAACTGAGGCATAAGTTGCCTCAAAACACGAGGCAAGAAACAGAGCCAGAATTAAAAATCAGGTAGTCTTAGAGTTATCTGGGGCACCCGGGTGGCTCAGAGGGTCAAGCATCTGCCTTCGGCAGATGGGTCCGGGGTTGAGGCCGGTGGAGCCCCGGCTGGAGCCCCGGCTGGAGCCCCACGACAGGCTCTCTGCTCAGAGGGAAGCCTGCTTCTCCCTCTCCCTCTGCCACTCCCCCTGCTTGTGTTCTCTCACTCTCTGTCAAATAAATAAATAAAATCTTCTTAAAAATTAAAAAAAAAAAAGTTATCATAGGATATAGTAATTTCACGCCTAGGGCCTACTAAATCTGTTCCAAGAGAAATGAAAACATATGCTCACATAAAAATGTGTGCACTAATGTTTATAGCAGCATTATTCATAATAGCTAAAAGGAGGAAATAATTCAAAAGTCCATTGATGGGTGTGAATGGATAAACAAAATGTGGCATATCCATACATAGGAAATTATTCAGCATAAAAAGGTATGAAGTGCTGATATATACTATAACATGGATGCACTTTGAAAACATAGTGCTAAGTGAAAGAAGCCAGTTATAGAGACCACTTACTATTCCATTTATATGAAATATCCAAAATAGGCAACTCTGTAGAGATGGAAAGTAAATTAGTAGTTGCTTAGGGTGAGAGGCATGGGAGTTGGAGGTAATAGCTAAGGGATAATAGAATCTCAGGGGAAAAAAAATCAGGTAATCTGGTTCAAGAGACTGGGCTTCCAACCCCTGGGCTATGGCATCTCTCTTGACCACAGAAGCCTGCCGACCAGAACTTTTTGCTGTATATGCTCAGATACTTTAAAATACATATGGTTTTGGGGCGCCTGGGTGGGCTCACATCATGATCCCGGGGTCCTGGGTTGGAACCCCACATCGGGCTCCCTGTTCAGTGGGGAGCCTGCTTCTCCTTCTCCCTCTGTGCTCTCTCTCTCGCTCTCACTCTCTTTTGCTCTCTCTCAAATTAATAAATAAAATATTAAAAAATGCATATGGTTTTGATATGCATGGGGGAAAAGTCAACTAAAAGAGACCTTAAAGAAGGTTGGCTTGATGAAGCTCAATGATAAATGGACGGATAGCATGTTACACTGGGTTTTAACATCTCTCTCCTGTACCCTTCCTTCCCCATGGGAAAGCCCACCATTCTCTTTTTGTTGCTGAACATCACAAAAAATGTGCGATAAAAGTATCAGGGTAGGACTCCAGAACAGATTCATTACATTGTTGCTCTATTTAGCTAAGTTCACCTTTCAAAAATGACCAAATTGAATTCTGAACTTAATCTCTCAAGGAAACAATCTTCAAGTTGTGAGAAAGTGTCAGGTAAGTAAATGGTGCACCGATACTTCAAAACTGAAAAGCTGAAAACTTTTATTTCTCTTGCCTTTGTAAAAAAAAAAAAAAATCTCAATATTAATTTCTGGTACTCGCCGACAAACAGGTGTGAAGGGCCCCCTGCTGGCCCTTTACTAATAAATACTAAGTGAATTGGAGGCCTATACTCAGTGCCTTGGCCTGGCATGTGTAAACTGTCTAAAATTACCAAGATACTAGGCTCTTTGATGATAATAGTCTCAGGTTGTAAATAACCCTCTCATCATGACCAAGGCTGCTTTATTTTTATTTTTATTTTTTAAGATTTTATTTGACAGAGAGAGACACAGCGAGAGAGGGAACACAAGCAGGGGGAGTGGGAGAGGGAGAAGCAGGCTTCCCGCTGAGCAGGGAGCCCAATGTGGGGCTCGATCCCAGGACTCTGGGATCATGACCCGAGCCGAAGGCAGATGTTTAACAACTGAGCCACCCAGGTGCCCCAAGGCTGCTTTAATTGACCCGGGTTTCATGTGAACAACCATCAGTCAGAAATGGTAATATGAAAAGGCACACACCTTGTTATTTGTCCCTGTTTTCTTAGAGGAGGATTTCATTCCTCAGGTCTCCATTCTAAAGCTCCCAAAAAAACTTTCATTTGAAAACCTGATTATGTCTATGGCAATAATAATTTTAAAAAGTGCCCACAATTACACATTTGGTAATTTTCCACATTCTTTCCTTCTTACCCACCAGATGGTGCTACTTCCTTACATTTCCTAAAGATATCAATTTACTCATTACAGTAGGTTTTAGGTACTCTGTGTTCATATTCAAATTTGCAAATTTCTCTTATTCAACATGCTGTAATGTAATAAGGAATTCTGTAAATGGAAACCTGTCAGTTGCAACTGAAAAGCGAGGTGCTTGACTTTTTAAGTCACTCTTGTATATTTAAACCAGAAGAAAGGCCAAGTGGTCACAGGCAAGTTGTAGGGACAGAAACCACACACTCACCAGAGACCCCACCCTTCTACCTGCATGGTATCTTATTCCTAATGTGGGTAAGAGTAGATGTGTTCTCATCCTATAAACACTTAAACAATTAAAAACAAAAGAGATTACCTGCAATGATCTCAGAACTGTAACTTCATCTTTATTAAGATTTATAAAGATCTTGCAATATTCTTCCCCGATCACAAAAGGTAAAGCAGTCTCCAAAATAAGGATAATATTTATTCTGAACCTAAAAGGAACCTTGGAAATGAAAGATCTGAAATTAGGAGGGGGTAAGTACTGGATGTGTGGATCAGGTTCATAGGGCTGTGACAGAGATAGGGCAAACATTCCATTTGCTCTTCTACATTTCCTGGCCCCTTTGCAATGGAATGAGTAAAAAGGACTTAGTTCTGACCAGTGAAATCTTAGTGGACGTAAGTGTATTATTTACAGGCTGAGGTAGTCAAAAGCCCATGCGAGTTTCTCAAGTTTTTCTCTTTCCCTAACAAAATACTGAGGAAGGTGCATGTCCAGGATGGTGCAGCTAACCAGATGGCGGCAGCTCCATCTCTGTGTGGATCTCTGTGTGGAGCAGAAAGTTTGCCAACTCCTATGGGACATGTAATGGGAACAAAAAATAAATTTTTGTTGTATTAAGCTACTGAGATTTTGGGTTGATCATAATGCTTGAGCATATGCCCAGAACAATGCCAGCTTGCTTTCTGCTCTGTGGCTTTCTTACATCATTCCTAAGCAATATATTACTTGATTCTGTTTCCGATTATTTGCTTTATGGGCTTTTGTTAGAACGTAGATTTTAAGTTGATTTGCCTTCATCTGTATTACATACTGTGCTGGAATCCTTGGCTTTTATTTTCTTTTTAGAAGTATTAACACAAAAATTTCAAGAGAAGGCATTTAGCATGAGTTTTGTAGATAGAATGATTGGAGTCCCAATAATGTAATTTGATAATTTGTGTTATAAGTTAAAAGGTAAAAAGATCTTCATAAGTATCAGTTTCTTCTCTAAAATGGGAGTAATAAGATCACTGAACTTGTAAGTTTGATGTGAAGATTGATTGAATCAGATAATAATTATGAGTACTTTTTAAAAATTAACAGTATAATCTTTTTTTGCTTTTCTGAGCTCATGATTTTCATCTTGGTTTTAAGGAGGCTTCCCTCTGTGTAAGATGAATCTAAAATTTGTTGTATGAGGAGTGCAGATAGAATAAATTAAAATTCTGCTTCTGATATATACATTTGAATTGTGCAGGAAGATAATAGCCATGTTAGCTTGATGGACTCAGCTAAGCAGTTCTCCAGTGATAGAGAGATGTCACTCCTACCTATGACCACCAGGCCCTCTCTGGGTAAAACATTCATTTTTGAACTGCGGGGAATAATGTGAAGAAGAGAGTAAGAAAGTGAGAGTGAAGGGAGCAGATATCTCTGTACATTTTCCTCTGTGGGTTTTGGCTCTGGCCTAGAGCTGAGCATTCTGTAAGTGAGAAGAACATTGAGAGTAGAGAGGTATTCTTTCCTCCTTTCACTATTTGAGATTCTGGGAGAAAGCAAGCATGCTAGCTGCCATATACCAATTTCAAGAACAGTCATCCAAAAATGAACTATGGTCAGGTAGCTTGCCTGAGCTGCCTCTGTTCTTATGTGGTATACATTGACCCCAAGTTATTGAGCATCTGACTAGAGAGCTTGCCGGAAGGAGTTACCTTCGCAGAACAAGAAGCCTGTGGCCAGGATTTTAGAAGAGACTCTGATCAAGTCGGAAACAGACAGACCTAGAGCAGTGACCTGGACCAGCAGAAGATGAGACTGAGTCACCTGGGGGTCACTACCCTGAGACAAGAGAAGTCAAATCACAGCTGCACCCAACTTCAACCTCAGCCGTAAATACCTCCAAAGGTAAGCAATATCCTGGTGGATAAAGAATATTACACTACAAACCAGAAGAAGCAAATACATTACATTCCAGATCCTGGATTCTTCCCTGCTGCCATGAGGTTGTTTAAGCTCCCCTTATGTACCCCCACATGAAAGGACACCATTCTTTGTGAGAGACGTAGAAGAATGAAGGAGGCCATACGAAAGACAGCACTTTTAGTCTACAGAAAGGAACATTATACTTTTAAAGATGTTGGGTTTGATTAAATTTAAATGGAATTAAACAATTTGTTTTTCAACTCAGAAGTAGGGGGTTCAAACTGAAGACCAAAATAGTTGTAGACAACTATTGTGTGTGTGTGTGTATATATATATATATATATTTATATACATATATATGTATACAATGAATGTATACATACATTCTTGCAAACATGTATGCATCTATGTGTGTATATACATAAAATGTAATTGCTTTGTTTTGTCTACAACTACTTTGGTCTTCAGTTTGAATCTGCTACATGTGAGTAGGAAGAAAATACACAACAGAGTATGACTTAAATTTACGACCCTGCTCCATATGTTAAATAATGAGCACAGTGCTCATAAGTGCTTAATATATGTTGAATTAATATCAACTTAGAACTTCCAGAAAGTGCAGCATCTCTTGGATATTTAAGCAGCATATAAAATTTAATATGTTAAATGAAGAGTTCTTGATTCCCACCATTCTGATTTACCCCTTCTCTGCCTTATCCATGTCAATACATGGCCTCACCTTTCAGCTGATTTCCTTAGTCTTTAGGTTTTCCCTTGTCTTTTATCTCCACATTCAACCCAGTAGGAAATCCTGTTGGCCTTCTTATTAAACATGGGTTGACTCTATTTCTCTCTCTGTCTCTGTTACCTAAATTGAATCAAAACCAACCAGATTTCTGCATTTTACTTCCTAACAGTTCCCCTATCCATTCTTTTTTTCTCTCAGGAGCCAATGTAATTTTTTAAAAACATAAAATAAATCCTGTCAATCCCCTTTGTCTCCCACCTCTCTCCTCCTTCCTCCCTGGTGCAAACCATACAGGACTCCTTGCCATTTCTCAGTCATGCCAGAACTTTTGCACAGGTCCCGTGTGTCTGGAATTCTCTTTCTCTGGATCTTTGCAAAACTAGCTCTTTCACAGTCTATACACATCTCTTCTCAAATATCAATTTAGAAAGATTTTTCTGACTATCCCAGTTATTCTTTATCAAATGTTTATCTCCATTATAATATTTATCACCATCTATAACTATTTTGATTTTGAAATTCTGCCTACCTGTTAATTTCCAGTGTTCCCCCATAAACTCTGGGGAGGGCAAGAATCTTGTCTATTCACTGTTGTATTGCCATCATCTAGAACCATTAGCTGTATATAGAAGGGTTCAACAAATATTTGCTGAAAGAGGAAAGAGGGAAAGAAAAAAAGGAAGGTGGGAAGGAAGGAAGGAAGGAAGGAAGGAAGGAAGGAAGAACAGATATGAGGAATGAATGAAATGCTCCCAAGTCCAAACCATTAATAAAATTCATTATGATTAATGGAATATATCGTAACCTATTTTCTGCATATAAGTCAAGATTAAGCCATTTATTATTTATCATGAAACCAGAATTTATTTGCTTTTTATAATCATTGTATATTCTGAACTAATTTCACATGAAATTTTATTAATCTTAGTTATTGAACTGATTTACCAAATTTGAAACACAATTCATCATGTTGTAGTGCTATTTGTCAAATATTTTCAGGTTCCTGCCTTCAGATAAATGGTAGGAGTGTACTTTTGGTCCCTTTTTGGTTGGGTGGGGCCATGTGATGAGTTCTAGCTAATGAGTAATGAGTGGTGATGGCAGTGGTGTATGTCATTCTCAGACTGGAGCATATAATTACCGATACAAGATGTTTCAAAGATTTCTTTTCTTCTGCCATGGGTTCACCAGATAAAGTTGCAGTCTTTATGCTACTTTTATTATTTGTCTTTTAGATGTTTTTTTTCCCAATAATTTATTAAATTTTGATGAATGTATGTATTTTTGCTGCATTTTTGTAAGGCAACCACTTCAATATGTCTTGGAAATATATATTTTTAAAATTTTTATTATTGAAGTACAGTTGAGGGGCACCTGGGTGGCTCAGTCAGTTAAGCGTCTGCCTTCGGCTCAGGTCATGATCCCAGGGTCCTGGGATCGAGCCCCATGTCAGGCTCTCTGCTCAGCAGACAGCCTGCTTCTCCCTCTCCCTGCCGCTCTGCCTACTTGTGCTCTCTCTCTATCTCTCTGTCAAATAAATAAATAAAATCTTTCTAAAAAATTGGCTAAAAAAAAAAGTATAGCTGACATATATTAGTTTCAGGTATACAACATAGTGATTTGGTAATTCTATACATTATGCAATGCTCATCACAATAAGCGTATTGGAAATAGATTTTTATAAATTCTTCATCATTCACTTATTCAGGAAACATCTGCTATGTATCAGGTACTCTTCTATGCTCTTGGGATAGATCAGTGAACAAACCTGACTATGATGTTCATCCTTTTGAAGCTTGCATTATAGAGTTGTAGAGATAGACAATAAATATGATATTCAAGTAAATTATATAGTATGTGGTAAGGTAATAAATGCCATGGAAAAGAGAAAATGTAAGGGAGAATGAGAAGTCTGGGATTGGGAGGAGGTGGTCAGGGTAGGCCTCACCAGGGGAGTGAAGTATAAGCAAAGTCTTGAAGAAGGTGTAGGACTGAGCGGGCAGATATCAGAGGCCAGGGCACTCCACGCTGGAGCAATGATTCTCAATGTCTTGGTGTCAGGACTCTTTGATACTTTTAAAATACGTTAAGGACCCCAAAGAGCTTTTGTTTTATTCTTGACCATTTAGATCTCATGAAAGGATCCTGAGGTCATCCTTTGATGGATGCTGGAGCAAAGGCTCTGAGGAAGGCCTGGTCTGTTGCAGGGACTTCAAGGATGCCATTGTGACCAGAGAGAGGCCTAGGGGAGAGAGACAGGAGAGGAAACTGTGACCAAATTATATAGGGCCTTCTAGGATACTGTAAAACCTTAATCTGTACTCTGAGGGGCATGGGGATCACTTAAGAACTGTGAGCAGAAGAATGGCATGATCTGACAAGTTTTTAACAGGACATTGTGGTTGCTGTGTTCCAACTAGACTGGACAAAGCAAGAGAACAAGGCGAGAGACTTGTAAGAGGCTACTACGGTAATCCAGTGAGGGCATCCTCATTCGTCAGTTGGTTCTAAGTGCATCAGTAGACTCATCACGAGCTCCTTTAGTACTGTCGAAGTAATGCTCTTTCCCTTTGACTGATTCGCGTTCAGTGTACTTTTCTCTTCCTTTCCTTCATAGCCATATGTAAAGACATTTTTTTTCCTTAATTGCACATTTCCTTTAATTTTCTTGTTAAAAGGCAATACAGAAAAAAATATTTATTTTTATAGCTCCTTTTTAGCCAATATTTTCAATTCCCTACTCTTTTATCAGCAGGCTCATTTTTCTAGCTCTTTTAAAAATTATAATACTTTGAAAGGCAATTATGAATCCTTTTGTTAACATTTTGTTAATCATCTTTCATTTATTTATTTAGCTCCATGTTTTTTGTTCGTTTTGTTCTTTTTATCAGACGTATTTTTCTACAAGTGAGTCTCTTGCATTTTAAACTAGGTCTGTCTTTGACTTCAATTCTAATATGAATTTTTTTCCCAATACATCTTTTGGTATGTGAATTCATTATAAAATAAAAATAGAAGTTCCTCCTCTTTTGGTACTTAAAAAATCAAGTAAGTCTATCATCTGCTATGATTTAATTAGAATGTAGTCACTCCATTTCTCTGTATTTAAAAAATTCTTTCTAGTGTAATACTCATCCATTTTAAATGTCAATGTTATTTTGAAATATAATTTATTATGCCAAATTGTTTTCTATGCTTATTTCATCCACTAGATTGTAAACTCCTTGAAAAATAGGCTTCACTAATCTTCCTTTACCCACCACCTATTCATTTCCATAGCTCTTGTTGGCTCATAAGAATATAATCAATTATGGCATTTATTCATATAATTTCTCATTCATTTCTGGTTTCCATACTGAGGCACTTGAAAAAAAATTTTTTTAAAGTAATCTCTAGGCCCAATGTGGGGCCTTGAACTCACAACCCCAAGATCAAGGGTTGCTTGCTCCACTGACTGACCCAGCCAGGTGCCCCTGCACTTGAAAAAAATTTACAAAACCTATTAAAATTTTCTAAAACTTAATTTTTAAAACTCTTTTTCAAATTTAAGTGGAACTGAGTGGGGGTGGGAGTAGTATTGGGAGTTATTAATCCAGGAAAGGAATTTTGGTCTCTTTTCTATCTGTGGACCTTAATATTCTCTCAAAATAGATGAAATATTTCAGTGCACTCATTAGCTTGAACTAATGATTATATGAGACCTTTTCCCTTGTGGGAAGAAAAAGTAAAAAAGTACAAATCAGTTTATTGAAGATGGCTAACAATTCTACAATTAAATTTAAAAATATATAAAAACTGCTTATTTCTAAGCAGTTTAAACTAACTCATATATAAAGTTAATCAAAGTATCACATCTAATTGATATCATCAATTTTACTGCATGTTTGCTTTTGTAAATTTTTTTTTTGCAATTTCATATTCCTCCATTTTGTAGGCTAAGTAGAAAGTTTTATAATAACTTTTCTTCCTTTCTTCCTTTCTTTTGCTCAGACTGCATCCTCACCCTCTTGCTCTCCCAAAGGAAGAGAAGAACCAACCAGTATCAATGGTGAATGGCGTTCGCAGAAGCAACATCAAGAACCAGCTTCACGCTCAGGAGAGAATGCTGTGCCTCCTCCTGGTAGTTTCCAGTGCTCTCTACACATTCAGAGAAACTTCTCTAGTAACAAACTGTAGAAATGATCCTTGAAAGTATGGTCTTTGAAATTTTTATTTTTGGTATTATGTGTCTCCTGAGTATACATGGGGCAATTGCTACACATGGAGGGTGTCCATGTAATTTACTGTCTGAATTGGGGCAGTTTGGAGAATTAAAAGGTGGCACTACCAGTAATCACTTGAGGACAATGGGTGTGACCTGTGACTGTCCCCAGCACACCGGAATGTCTGGTCACCCTACAGTCAAGATTTTAGGGGAACACTTTTTCCCCTCAGGATTTTGTGTCCTAGAGAAGAAGGAATTTCTAGAATAGTATGGAAAAAAACCACTTTTATCTTTTCTCTGCCTCTTCTCTTATACGTCCCCAGGAGAGGAGGAGTGATTTTGCTGATTGATGAGTTTGGGAGAAGAAATGGAGTGTGTAATCTCCGAGTATAACTACTGACAAAGCAACCAATATAATGCCTGATACTTCTAAAAATAAAGATTTCTCCAGATGCTTGTTGCAGAAGTTTCTGACATTATATAAAATAATATTTTTTTTTTTGCTTGATAATTCTAATTTTAAATGTCCATATGGACTTTTGGAAAACTAAATTTAAGCACATCCCTCTCTTTACCACAGCTCCCTCTACTGTAAATCTTTTCATATGTTCAGGTAATATGTTCTTTAGGAAAGCTTTCCTATTTTTACACATCACCCAAAGATGCCTTCTCTGTTTCAGAGAATCCTCTGTTTATTTAAATTTAAATCGAACTCTTATCGTTTTGCATCCACTAGCTTTTTGATTTAGGTAATAAATCAGGTTTCATCTACTTTATTTTGTGTATTATTGAGCTACATTTATTAGTAATCTAACATTTTTTTTTAAAGATTTTATTTTTTTTAAGTAATCTCTATACCCAACGTGGGGCTCAAACTTACAACTCCAAGATCAAGAGTCCCATGCCCCACCGCCTGAGCCAGCCAAGCACCCCATATTATTAACCTAAATTTTTTTTTAAGATTTTTTTTTATTTATTTGAGAGAGGGAGTGAGCGAGCGAGCAAGAGAGAGAGAACACCAGCGGGGGGAAGAGCCAAGAGAAAGGGAGAAGCAGACTCCCCACTAAGAAGGGAGCCCGACCCCGGGGACTCCGGGATCACAACCCGAGCCAGGCAGATGCTTAACTGACTGAGCCACCCAGGCGCCCTTTTAATTTAAATTTTAAAATTTAACCCAAATTGTACAGACCAAGTTGGGACGATTTCTTTTTCTTTTTTTGAAGACTTCCCTGCAAAAGAGGACAGCTTAAGTTTGTTACTTTTGAGCACTCTATAGATCTTTCTATGATACTGAATCTTTAATGTTAAAGACAGAATCAAAAGATACTAAAGCAAAACTAAATATTAACAAATATCTATTTTTCAATTGCTTGCAAAAATGAGAATGGTTTAATAAATAATCATGAAAGATGCAGTACTATTCCAAATATAATATATATTTTAGGTTAGGAAACATCTACGATTGTTTACCACTATATTACGCCCCTCTCTTAAATCTCTCAAAACCAACCTTGCTGTTATTTCAGGACTAAAAGACACCAAGCTCCATGTACCTGACTATTTACTAGGACTCTGAATTGAGTGTCGGTCTCTTCCTTTAGCTCGTTAGGAATAAATTCAGTTGAGTACCCCGAAGTTGAGAGGCCTGTACCATTCAGACATTCCTCCTCCAGAAGGGATCCTCCCTCCACTCCCGCTGAAGGAGCTTGAGCGAGAGGTATCAAGAGGTCCCAGGGAGACTGCACTTGAGTCTGAGGAACAACACTGCCTTCACTCAATGGACTTCCTTATTAATCCCTTCATATTTTGAGGCCAGTCAACATCTAACTGCCTCAGCAAGTTGCCTTTTCTTGGTGTTCATCTTCCACAGCTCATCATCTTCCTTAAATACTGTGGTCCCTCGTCTTTAGGTACACTGTACTGTCCTCCCAATTCTCTCATGACTTTTGTTTGTTTGTTTTTCTGTTGTTGAATATTTTCTCTCCTTTGATTTTGAGGTGATCCTCAAAATTCTGTCTTCAGGTCTCATCTCTTTTCTGTAGATATTTCCCTCCTTTGTGTCAACCACCACCTCAACACAGAAGAATCCCAATTCTACACCTCTAGAAAAATTCCTAACTGCCTGCTAGATGTCACCACCTTGAGATCTCTACACCTCAAAAGGCAATGTCTGTTACCATTTGTAAGTGCTTTTTGTCTTTCTTCCTCTGTATCTTTCCTCTTGCCATTCCCTCCATCTGGAGTCTCTTTGCAATTTCAGCCTGTTCAAATTCTGCTGGTAAGTTAAGCCTTAAATATCGTCTCCAGCTCAAAGCTTATCCAGATTTTCTTTCTTTCTTTTTTTTAAGCTTTTATTTATTTATTTATTTTTATTTATTTATTTTTAAAAAGATTTTATTTATTTGACAGAGAGAGACAAAGCAAGAGAGGGAACACAAGCAGAGGGAGTGTGAGAGGGAGAAGCAGGCTTCCCACTGAGCAGGGAGCCTGATGCAGGGCTCAATCCCAGGACCCTGGGATCATGACCTGAGCCGAAGGCAGATGCCCAACGACTGAGCCACCCAGCAGCCCCTATTTATTTATTTTAGAGAGAGAGAGAGAGCATGTGTGGTGAGGGCAGAGCGGGGAGAGAGAGAGGGACAAGCAGACTCCGCACTGATCATGGAGCCTGATGCGGGGCTCAATCCTAAGACCCTGAGATCAGCACCTGAGCTGAAACCAAGAATCAGATGCTTAACTGACTGCGCCACCCAGGTGTCCCTTATACAGAGTTCCTTAACCACATTTGATGTCTTCATGTTTTAAACTCACTTGGCATTCCAGGCATATCTAACTTACAGAACTGGTTTTATTCCACATAATTTGTAGGTTATTTATATAATCATCTTATCCTTATACTATAGTTCATAAATTACTCCTACTATATACTCTATACATGTTAAGCAAATGTAGCTTTTCCCCCTCTGTGACTGAGCTGATTATCCTCACAAACCACCACCTGCCTGGTATGAATAAAGCACAGAAGTAAATGGCATATGTGACGTGACATTGTTTTTCTAAAGAAATGTATGATGAGTAGGGTTATGCACATATTTTTCCTGATTTCACCCACCAGTGAGGATAAATGTTTCACATGTGAAATAATACAGCCAACCCCAGTGCTCTGAGATCCCTTATGTGGATGATCAACATTTCACTCTGGTTACCCTCTCCAATTTTTACCTTGTGGACTCCTAGAGGAAGGGAGAAGAAAGATTCTCATTTAATCAGCACTTCACATCCCTTCTGCTCAAGCATCATCTGCTTTTACTTTGTGACCTATTGTCACAGTTTGCTCAAGGGTCTGGTCCCTGCCCTTTCCTGTGTGGCCACCAGTCTATCCAGACCACTACATACTGATCCTTTTCTCTCTCCCCTGGTAGGTGAGAAGCTTGTCTGAATTCCACAAGAGAACTGTAGGTCCCTACAGCAGTAGAAAACAGTACTTTTTAGTAAGGGATGGGGGGGCTAGGTAGGGAGAGACAGCTTGGAGGTTTACGGGATCAGGCTCACAGAAATCCCAATAATGTGGAGGTGTAAGGAAACCAGAAATAGGGGAACACACCAGACCACTCTGACCTAGTTGTCGGCGGTGGGGGTGTGTGTGTGTGTGTGTGTCTTTTTTATGATAGTCACCTGTGACCAACAAAGAATAACCAGACCCTAAAAAGAAGTAAGCCATTAAAGATGTCATCACTAGTCCTACTCAAGCCATCACAAGAATGATAAGTCCACAAGCTCCCTGGCCAGTTCTAAATAAAAGACTGTCAGTGGAGGCCCGTGTCGGCAACCCTGTCTGGATCCCTCTCAGTCCTGAGAGCTTTTTCTGTGTCCTTGCTTAATAAAACTCTATTGCTTTACTCACTCTGCTTTGTCCACGAGATTCATTCTTTAACTCCGTGAGACAAGAACCTCACTCTCCCACCTCACTTTCTTCTATCTCACAGCTCTCATTTCCAGAGAGCTCCTGAAGGAAGGAGCCAAGGAGAGCTCAGGAGATGGCCAAGCCCAATCTCACACAGTCCTTGTACCTGTTCCCTCCAGTCTTTGGATTCTGGAGCTCAATCTATCTACCCCTCAAGACTATTATACCTTCTGGGGCGCATGGCTGGTTCAGTCAGAAGAGCATTAGACTCCTGCTCTCGGGTCTTGAGTTCAAAACCCATGTTGGCCTAGCACTCACAGAAAGAAAAGAAAGAAAGAAAGAAAGAAAAGAAAGAAAGAAAGAAAGAAAGAAAGAAAGAAAGAAAGAAAGAAAGAAAGAAAAGAAGGAAGGAAGGAGGGAGGGAGGGAGGGAGGGAGGGAGGGAAGGAAGGAAGGAAGGAAGGAAGGAAGGAAGGAAGGAAGAAAAAGGAAAGAAGGAAGGAAGGAAGAGAGAAAGAAAGAAAGAAAAAAGACTACTATACGCCCTTGTATTCCCCTCTAGGACTCTCCCTCCAGCCATCTCTTTCAGGGAGCCTGAATTCATCTGACTGAACTTAAAAATTAGAAGCCTATCTGCAGGGGAGATTCATGTTTTCTTCCACAGTCCTGGGTTTCATAAAGATCAGAAAACACATCTGGACTTCTACTCCAGTGTCCCTGTCTCTGATATTAAGCATCTGCTCCACCAGGAGCTCACAGAGAGCCTAGGTGTCTGGATTGCCTGATGGTACACTCTAATGGAACAGAGTCTCTGCCCACACAAACATGGATTTGCCTTTAGAGAAATCTCTGTAAAAGTGCACAGAAAAATATTACTTTGAGGGTAATGAGAATACAATCAATCTGAATTTTTCTTTATATTTTTCCATATTCAGTACAATAACCATTAATTTTATAATAAGACAGCTGTTTTTTAAAAAGAGAAAAAGTTAGCACTTGTGTCCTTCTGCCTCGTATTTTAATTGGGGTGTATACTTCCCTGGCCTCCCCATTCCCATTCTATGCACACACATATGTATACACAGGCCCCCACACACATTAGCCTGAGCTTCTTGGGCATAAGAGACATTTTGAATCTACCTTTAACATCAAACATGGTGTTGTGAATGTCGTAAACTGTCAAAATTCATCAAATTCAAGGGTTAGGAGCTCTATAAACCTTGCTGCAATGAACCAAATGTTTTTGTCCCCCCAAAATTTATACATTAAAATCTCAATCCTTAATGTGATGGTGTTAGTAGGTGGGACCTGCTAATTCATGGGTGGAACTCTCATGAATGGGATTAGTGCCCTTATAAAAGTGCCCAGAGAGGTTTCTTACCTTCTTCTTGTCCTGTGAGGATACAATGAGAAGTTTGCATTCCACAGCCTGGAAGAGGGACCTCGCTGCAACCTGAGGGTGTGATCTGACTTCCAGCCTCCAGAACTGTGAGAAAGAAATTTCTGTTTACAAACCACCTAGTCTGTGGTATTTTGTTATTGCAGCCAGAACTCACTAAGCTATTTGGCTATAGCTGAGACATTATTGATCCTTTATATTAGTGAACTTTTACCAGGCATTTACAATTTTTTGCCTTAAGCATAATAATTTCACAGATTACGAATGTAATCTAGTCTCATGTCCAGAGGTGAGGGTGGGTTTTCCTAAGTAGGGTCTCGGAGACAAGTTCCCCCCCTTTTTTTAAAATGTTTTAATTTTTTTAAAGTAATTTTTTTAAAAGTATTTATTTATTTACTTGAGAGAGAAAGAGAGAGAGAGAGAGAGAGAGGGAGAAGCAGGCTCCCCGCTGAGCTGGGAGCCAGATGTGGGGCTTAGTCCCAGGGACCTGGGATCATGACCTGAGCTGAAGGCAGACACTTAACCGTGTGAGCCACCCAGGTGCCCCTTTATTTAAAATTTATTTGAGAGAGAGAGAGAAAAAAAGTACAGATGGGAGAGGGAGAAGCAGGCTTCCCGCGGAGGAGGGAGCCCAATGTGGGGCTCAATCCCAGGATCCTGAGATCATGACCTGAGCCGAAGGCAGATGCTTAACCAACTGAGCCATCCAGGTATCCCGAGATAACTCCCTTCTTAATCTCTGGCCTCTCTTCCCCAGGTATTTTGGGAAGGTGGAGACAGCATGAGTCAGTAGATGCATTGCTATGTAGTAAAATAATAGCAAGGGTAGAGCAATCACAAGTCCATTTATTTGGGTTTCCAACAATCTATCTCAGTGAACATTAATAACTTTCCTTTGTAGCAGTCTTGCACAAGTTTTGAATCTTCTCTTTAATTATGTTTTCTAGCTGTTTCCTGCTGGTGAATAGAAATACATCTGACTTATATATTAATCTTCTATCCAGCTACCTGTTAAACTCTGCTATTTTTTCAATTCTTTGTGGACATTTGTGAGTTTTCTACACAAGCAATAATATCTGAATATGGCAGTTTTACTTTCTCCTTTCCAAGTATTAGGTCTGTAAAAGCAGGGGAGTGAGTAAATGGAATTATACTGTTGTAAGATTATTACATTTGTGAAGCATGAAGTGTAAAATGTCAAGTGGAAAGTGAGAATTGAAAAATGGAAAACAGAAACTGTCAGGTATAAAAGGTAAAGTGTGAATAGCAACAATATTGACAGTAAATGGACATTGATGAGTTAAGTAATCCTATTGTTAGTCATAGAACAAATATTAGCCACATAATAAAAAGAGATACAGCTAAGAAGGCAGTAGATAAAATGGAACGACAAAAAAAAAAAAAATCAAGTAACCCAAAAGAAGGAAAGAAAGGCATAACAGATTAACAAAAAAGAGAAGATATAAAATGAAAATAAGTAGCAATATTAGAAACTTAATTAACTATACTGATAATTACATTATGTGCAAATGGACTAAATACACCAATTAAAAGGCAGAAATTGTCAGACTGAGTTAAAAAAGCAAGTCCCTACTCACTTCTGGGGAAATTATAAACCTTGTAAGCTTTTCAGAGAATTTTTGTTACTTCCCTTTTTTTTTGTACAGAAATTTACATAATTTGAATTTGATCTAGCTTGTCATTTCATTAGAAATTGGAAATATGGGTGAATCTGAGCAAAATACTGTATTGAATCAAATCTGCTTTGATCACTCTTTCTCTTCCTTTTCTTTTTAGAAAACTATTATTCCTTCTCTGAGAAAAGAAAAACCTAAATAATCTGCAGGTAAAAAAACAAAAACAAAAACACAAAACTTATTCTGAATGCCTTCAATAGGGCTCCAATTTTCATGCAAACAAGACCCCAGCTTGAGAGAAAATTTCATCTTTGCCTGGAATGCCCCATAACACATTGTAAGAGGCTCTATAGTATAGTTATGGAACTTGGTGTTTTTTTTAAAAAAATTATTTATTTAAAGTAATCTCTATACCTAACCTGGGGCTCAAACTCACGACCTGGAGATCAAGAGTCAAATGCTCCTTCAACAGAGCTAGCCAGGTGCCCCTAAACCTTTGTTGGTTTAAAGTTGTAAATCCCAAAGAGATTTTTTAGTTGATCCTAAGTTAATAAAGCATTATCATAATAAACTTAGTGATTGGTCATTTTATCATATGTAAAAAAATACATCTCTCTGGGAGACATCACAAGAGTTGCTATCATTGAGTGGAAAGAATAAAATCCCCAATCATATGTGAATTTGGACTCTATGTACACACACACACACACACACACACCTATATTTAGAACCATCTTAACAAGTTCACATTTCAACTGAAGAAAATGTATAACAAGAGCATGGTAAAACCACATCTTTCTCACCTTTGACACAGTTCTTGGAAGAACTGAAAAGGGGGACCACAGAACTCTGAATGCTTTTGGCAAAATGATGCCCTGTCCCCCTAATACCTCTCACTGCAAATATCTAAGATACCAATGACAAGTAGGTTATCATTGGAACCGATTATTTACCTCCCCTTAAAAGCCCATTAGAACTCATTCCATCATGCCTTGAGTGCATAAAACCCAAATTACCAGGTTATTTTTAGCACTTGTGTTTTCCTCTCTGTACCTTCTCATTGAGTCAAATTCACATCACTCCCTGACCTGGCAAACCTGTCCGTTACGTCCTCTGTAACTTAAAATCTGCAAGCAAGAAAATCCCTTAGATCATACAAATGATCCAGGTAGCTACACAGCTATTCTCTGCCAAGTCCAGACCTTAACCCACAGCTTTTATTGAGCCAGGGGCATGGAGGTGAACTCAAAGGGCAATTATCTAAAGTGGCACCACCTGGGCACCATAGGATCTCTATTAGTTATCCAAGGTGGCGCCTTCTGTGCACCACTTTAGGGAGTTCAAAACAAGTCTTCCCACATTCCAGTCAGGGCTTACATTAACTTCCATGCGGCCTGGAACACAAGCCCCAAGGGAGGTTGCTCAGTAGGCATGAACAAGATGGAGGGCCAAAGATGGAGTCAGGGTCGTCAGCACTCCCACAGATCTGTTGAGCAAAAAACAAAGCGTATGTATGTATGTGTATATATGTATGTATACAGGTTATAAGTCAGAAAATTTAGATCTAGTTTTATATTCTGAATAATACAAATGGCTAGAAAATGGAATAAAATCTCAGTAAGCATCAGAGGGAAAGAATTAATTGTATTTAAAAATTCATACTGTTTAATAATGCATAATTTTGTTTTTGTAATAGAAGGTAATTATAAAATGTATACTGGGGACCAAGATAATGCCAAAGTCTTTACAAACTTAGGGTGCTATTTTGCCAGAGTTAACATATAATTTTGGTTGGTATCATTTCTTGCATTTAATACATTAAATAAAGACAGCAGGAACTACGCAAGAAGGAACGTATGACTCTCAAAAAGATACTGAGCTTAATTACATCAGAGAAAAATCTGTGATTCCTTTATGTAAAAAAATATGTACATGATAAAATAATTTTGATATATAACTTCAATTTGACTGCTTTCGAGTGAGGTCTCATTGGCTGGAATGCATCATTTATTAGGCAGTCCTCATATTCTGGAAGATTCTTTGGCAGTTTTTAGTCAACTGACTATTCAGAAGGGATTTAAAGAGCCAAGATTCATTCGGGATTTAACTGGTGAAAATACAGTCCAATTTCTTGATGAGAAAACCATACAGTTAAAGAACTAACAGGTTTTTAGGCTTATTTATGTACCTGAGAGAAGACAGCACCAAATCCATCATCAACAGCAGGTAAATGCCATGTCTGTTTTCTGTTTTAGCCTGTGCTAATTCCAAGGGTGATTGCTGTCTTTTACAAATAAACAAAATAAAACAAAACAGATAAACAAGTGGACAAGCAAATCTTTGAGGACAGTGCATTTCAAATAGCAAGCAAAGTACTGCTTATTGCTGCTATTATTTGTTATTTTTTATTCCAGTTAATAGTTGTTAAAATGCCATTATTTGTTAATTTTCAACAGGCCATGTTCTTGGTCACTTTTCCCGTCATCAAGAAGAAGATATGGCAATCCATTCATATTCTTTTTTCCTAGTTTTCCTTACAACCAAAGTTTGGTCTGTACTGGATGGATTAGATCAATGTAGTCAGAATAATAGGAAATTAAAACCAGAACATCTTGCAGGTAGAGTTGGCATAGCTGAGAATTTGTGTGAAAACTTTTACTTTAGTTTTTATTCACTGGATTTTGTTTTCACATTTCCAGTGTTTGTTTGTTTTTTTTTAAAGCCTCATTTTTCTTTTCTTGTTCAAATGAAACTCTAAATTAGGCCTAGATATCAATAAACCTCATAAATCTAAAAAAAAAAAAGGTCTACCATTTAAAGAAGAGCTTGAACACTACTGAGTTTACTTCATTTGCTACTCACTGTGTAGTATGTAGTATGAAACTAAAGGGACATTTGACTCCATCATGTCTAATTTTTTTTCCCTCTTCTTATTTTTAAGGAGACTGCTGTAATGGTGAAAACTATAAGCCATGTGTAACCCGTGGGTGGCATGGGTAGGAGTACTGCTGCCCTTGATCAAGTTCACTCATTCAGTCCTCAAACCAGCACTGCTTCCAGTGATCAAGAACCAACCTTTCAGCATTTTCTGGGCTGCGCCAACAATGCAGTGTCAACATTTCTTCAATGTGGATTTGACTCTCCAGTTATTTAATATTATAGCAAATCCTTTGGAGACTCAGAGGGGATCAACAATTGTCATATTTTATCCAAATGAATTAGGGTATTATCCTTATTTCTCTCAAGATGGAAAACCCTTTAATGGAGGGATTCCTCAGAATATGAGTCTTTCTAAACACCTCAAGAAGACAGCTGATGACATTGCAAAAGTTGTCTCTTGGTGGAGATCAGAAGGTCTTGTCGTCATTGACTGGGAAAGCTGGAAACCCCAATGGGGTAGAAATTGGGGCAATAGACTAATCTATAGAAACTACTCCTTAGCCTTCACTAGAAACCGCCATCCTGACTGGTCAGAAATGAAAGTGAATACAGTTGCCCAACAGGAGTTTGAAAATGCAGGAAGGAGTTTTATGCACACCACTCTCTCACTGGCTTTAGAAATGAGACCAAAGTGTTTATGGGGCTTTTATCTCTACCCAGACTGCTACAATTATGATTATAAAATAAACCCACAGACGTACACAGGTAAATGCCCAAATGATGAAATTTTCCACAACGACCAACTCCAGTGGCTATGGGAAAAAAGCACAGCACTTTATACTTCAATATATTTGGATAAAATATTGAAGTCAAGTTTAAATGCTTTGAAATTTGTTCATTATCGAGTTAGGGAAGCCATGAGGATTGCTGAAATGGCTAGACATGACTATATTTTGCCAGTTTTTATTTTTTCCAGGCCATTTTATTTGCATAGTATTGAAGCTTTGTCACAGGTAAGAAAAAATAGTCACTCACCTAAAAATGGAAATTTAGTACAATGACTATATAAAATCTGTGAAAAAATGCTTTAGTATAATTATTTCCCCTTAATAATAGAACACTATTTTATTTTATTTTTAGAACACTATTTTATTATTAAAGGTATATATTTTTTCAAATGTCAAGTCAGTTCTGAAACAGCATCACTGACAATTAGATGTTTACTTGGTTTTAAGATGATGATTCTTATTAGCTTAGCATTTTCAGGGGTTTCCCGCAAAAGAGTTGTCAAGCTTGAATTAAATGATGCAACAGATTAATTTTAACCCTGGAGAAATTTCAGAATCAGCTTTTTAATAGGAAAGAGTAGTAGCAATTTTTCAAATCTAAAAACATACAAAACAAAGTTTGGGTAAATTATTAAGCAATTACAATTTTTGTTATATTGCATTTTCATGTTTTAACTAAGTTCATTGAAAAATAACATCAATTCCATTGATTTTATATATTTAAGAGTCTACAATGTGATCTAGTGGCTAGTGTCAAGGCTTTTAAAATGGTTTATGTACACAGATAGATACTGTCCTTAGACTTAACACAAAGTAGAAAGCACAAAGAGGTGGGAATGAGCTTGTTTGGAAGATAATGAGTTTGCAGACACGTGGAAGTATTCAAGCTTTAGCTAGATTGTTATTTAGATAGGAGATTATTATAGGGCTTCAATCATTGGATGGATAGCTAGATAAGAAAACCCTTAAATCTCCATCCATACCTGTGAGCCCACAGTTCTGTTACTCCAATACCCAACACAGACACAGGGCCATTGGAAAGACAACACAGCTCACCTTATTAGACCACTCATGTTTGAGATGAGGAAATTTAAAAGCAGTATCAATTCTTCCTCAAATTTTTCAGAATAAACATCTACTGACCCAAATGCTGTTGATCAGACTTGACATTTCTATCATTGAAGGATTACTCATTAATGATGTTCATTCAGTCATAGCATCTTGGCAAAAAGTTGGAGATCTCAGAGGTGTCTAATCCACCTTTCACCCAAACATGGATTCTTTCTTATCTGGCCTCTGCTTCAGCACCTTTCAATGGGCTCTCCCTATTCCAGAAGAAAAACTGCCATTTTGGGACAATGTTAATTCCCAGAAAGTTCTTGAGTATGTTGAGTCTACTCTGCTCCTGGATAACTTCATACCATTAATTCTAATTCTACCTTCTGGTGCAACCTAGACTAAAGCAAATCCTTCTTTCAAAAGTCAGGTCTCCAGGTATTTGAATACATCAGTTATACCTACCAAAGTCTTCTCATAAGTCATTCCTCAAGTAACAGATCTCTCAAATCATGTCACTTTCTCAAATCCTTTTGGGAAAAAGACTAGGTTATATTTATTCATTCCAAAATTATTTACTGAGTGCCTATAATGTGTCATTGTATTAATAATAATAATGATAATAACAGTACTAATATTATTATTGTTAATAATAATAATGGTAGAAACTAATAATGGTCCATACAGTTAGTTTGTCTTGAAAGGAAATGAGAGAATGAGATGAGCCACATTATATATATATATTTTAAAGATTTTATTTATTTATTTGACAGAGAGAGAGAGCACATGAGCAGGGGGAGGGGCAGAGGGAGAAGGAGAAGCAGGCTCCCGGCTGAGCAAGGAGCCTGATGTGGGACTCGATCCCAGGACTCTGGGATCATGACCTGAGCCGAAGGCAGACACTTAACCGACTGAGCCACCCAGGTGTCCCAAGATGAGCCACATTTTAATGAAAGTCTTGTTTAACTTTCTTATTTTTTGTGCTATTAGACTTCTCACATAAATTATGGGCTAAGTATCACCTCTGAGCTCTACTTCAGAAATCAATAGATCACATACTCTACTCACAAAAAACTATAGAATTAATCTGAGTATTATTATATTGAAGCATTTTAAAACATCCTATTGCCTTCACCAATCAACAAATGATATGAGTCTTTTTTACTTATTGTCTAAATAACATAAATTTTCAAAGAAATAATTTAGAATACCAACTCTGTTCGATATTTTCTTTCAGAAGTGTCTCAATTTAAGTGAGGGACTTGATTTACATTTAAGGAATGTAATACTGGCTAGTAAAATAGAAGGATGGTTTCCTTTCTTGTTGCATTACCTACCCAATTTGCGGAACGTAAGCACTAGTGTTACTGGAGGCTTCCCATACTGCAGGGACATTTTGCCATGACACGGCCATTTTCTCATCCTAGTTTTTGAACACTGTGTCTTTGCACTGGATCTCTGGTTCTCCACACCTTGGAACGAAGGGAAGAATGCAGATTCCTTCATCTATCATCTTCTCTTTGTTCCATCTCCCCTTATGCCCTGCATCTTTGTTCTTGCTCTATAATCATAAACATAACCTTCTCAGTTTCTTGTCTTGGTAAATTATAATCTACTTAGTCGCTCAGTTTGAGTGTCACTTGTATCCTCCCTTCTCTTTCCATTATCCAATAGATATCCATCTTAATTTCCAAATCACTCTTCAATCTGTCCCCTCTGCTTTACAAGGACTGA
This sequence comes from Halichoerus grypus, assembly GCF_964656455.1. Lineage (NCBI taxonomy): Eukaryota > Metazoa > Chordata > Mammalia > Carnivora > Phocidae > Halichoerus > Halichoerus grypus. Next base: position 79,757,415 of record NC_135723.1, read on the forward strand.
CATTGCCTTTGTTGAGGCCCTCATCATTTCTCATTGAGCAGTGTGCATCATCTCCTAATTGGTGTCCCTTGCTACCATCTTGACTTCCTCCTCCAATACATGTTTTATGTGACAGCCAAAAACATCTATCCAAGTTGCAAATTTGTGGTTTTCCAGTACTAAAACTTTTTTTTGTACTTAAGTCCTAATAATTTAAAATAGCATAGAAGACTCTTTGTATTTGGATCCTCCCTATATACAAAGATTCAGATGCCTTCACTTCTTCCCAAATCCCCTGTGCTTTACCACAAGAGTTACCAGCAGTTCCCTGGGAGGACTGTTTTTTTCTACATAGGAACCTCTGCCCTTATTCTTCCTACTGTACAAAATTCTGCCCTCTCTAATTGGTCTTATGAATTTGCACTCATTTCCAAGAACACATCTGAAATCTCACCTCCTGTTTTCCCAGACTCTTCCATATAGCATTAAGCAGTACTTCTGATCCATAGGTCTAGTGGGACAAAATAGAACTTAATTTGTTATACTATAATTACTTTTTTTTTTTATCACAGCAAGCTTTGTTCTTTTTTCATTATTATTATTGTTCAGTAGTTAGAGGTAGTAGAGCATCAAAGTGAAGAGTTCCAGCAAATTGTAATTACTTGTTTATATGTCTGTCTCAACCATCACACTAAAGAGCTCCCTTGAGGACAGGAACTGGAATCTATTTCATTTTCATATTCTCGGTGTCTAGAATATTGCCTGGAACATCATAAATATTTGTCAAATAAAAGTAAGTAACCAAGGCAAAATTACCTTTCCTAATTCTGCTCTACAGTCCTTTGTTTCAGAAACACGGATAACATTATCAGTGTGTTTTTTACCACAGTTGATGGGTTGAGTCTTATCACTGAAATGTCAATGACTAAATTTAGTTTGGCAGAAACTACTTGTGATACTTTTCTTTTCTAGGAAGATTTAGTACATACAATTGGCGAGAGCGCCGCGTTGGGGGCGGCAGGGATAATATTGTGGGGAGGATACGAATATTCTGATTCAAAGGTAAGCAGTGATTTCTCTGTCAGCATCTTGAATATATTCTAGATATTGTTTTTTGTTTTACTTTTTCACTTCAGAGACAAATGGTTATCTGCTCACATGATTTTAATGAAGTTCAAAGAGTACAGGGACTAACACTGCTCGAGCACCTCCCTGTACCAGCCACTGTGGCTAGTGGCAGCATGGAAAGAGCACAGGTTGTCCAATCAGACAGCCTGAAGGGGGGATTCAGTTTTCATGTTCTAGAAGTGTAATCTTAGGCTAGTTAATTAACCTCTCTGAGTCTGAGTTTCTCCATCTTAAAAAAAAAAAAAGGTACTGAAATAAAATCCCTAAAAAAATCCCTACTCTGCAGGGATTTCAGTAGATGCAATGATATAATGTATATGTGACAAAGAAAAAGAATACTAAAGTTTAAAAATAAATATTATTTCATCCACGTTAAGAAGGATGGATTTTCTAAAAATGGCTCTTTATTGCCTGATTGGTGATGATAGAAATGCTCTTGGGAGGAAAAAATATATGTATACAAAGGTTTATTAACAATCTGTTCTTGATAGTAGTGCATACACAAAATAGCTATTATTTTTCACAACTGAATTTGAACATGTTCTATTGGTCACGTGTGACACTGCCTAAGTGAAAATTCTGAACCACAGCTTTTCCTCACTTCCAGGTATGAACAAATAGTCTCATTTTCAGGTATTAAAACATCCAGTCTCATAAAACATAAAAACAGCCATCTCTTTCTCATTCAGCATGGCATGAATGAGAATCTGCATGGAGGAGCTGTTAAGAGCAGGGGGCCTGAAGCTGGGTTGTTTGGGGTCCACTGCTTGCTTTTTGTCACCTACTAGCCATGTGACCTTGAGCAACTCATTAACTCTACAATTCCTCTATCTGTAAAATGGGGGAAATAATAGTATCTGTCTCACTGGGCTCTTATGCGAATTGCATCATAACACACGCTTAAAACGCACGCTTAAAACACGCTTAAAAGCGCTTAAAACAGTGCCTGGGATGCGGTATGTGTCAGGTACATGTTGGCTATTATTATCCGGGTTAACATTTCCTGCCCTCTGTCCCCACACAACACACTTAGGTCTTAGGTATGGGCAAGAGGAGTATGGGGCAATTTCTTTGTTCGTTTGCTTTAAGGAAGGGTGTGGGAGACTGGGTTGGGGAGGAGACAAAGTGGGCAATGTAATTTTTATTTATTTGGGGCATTTATAATATTTTTATCTTTTGAAGTTCTTCCCACACAACTGCCACATAGGGACTGGCTCTTCCTCGCATGCGGGGTCACTGAGATTTGGTTAGAGACACCCCCACACCGCACGCAACTCGCACCCCCCAAGGCTTTGCTCCTGAGGCATTGGCAAGAGGAAGCTGGCATATGCTCAGATGGGGAAGACTGCCAGAGTTGCAGGCTGGCAAGAGGATCAGCAGATCACATTGGACTGTGTTAAGTTTGAAATGCTTGTGAGACATGCAGGTGGAGATGTCACATAGGTAGGTGGGTGTGCAATTGGTTCAGGGATAAAGTCTGAGAAATCACAGCTGGGAGTTCTATTTAAAGCAAGGAGGTGGGGTGAGTATATCCAGAGAGAATATAGCTAGAGAAGAGAAGAGGTCCAAGAATTAAGCCTAAAGTACTCCAGTGCTCAGACGTAGGAAGGATGAGCAGGAGCCAGTAAAGGACACTATGAAGGAATGTCCAGTGAGGTAGAAAAAACCCAGTGGGGTGTGATGTCCTGGAAGCTAAGTGAAGAAGGTATGTCACGGAAGAGCACTGGGACAGAACAGGAGATGCCCAAGTTGAACTTGATTGTATTCACCTGTGTTCTATGCTCTCTTTGAGTATAGTCTTCCCTCAATCTCTCTCTCTCTCTCTTTTGTTCAATGGTTTGCTTGTTTTTTTTTATTCCATCTGTCCTAGAAACCCCCTCAGATAAGGAGGCTTGTCCTGACTAAAAATAGCATTTGTTCCTAAATAGAGTATGAGGCTAGCTCAGACCGATGTCCCTGCACCAAAAACATTACACACAGGATTTTCATCACTTGTTACTGCCCAAAGTGATACCTTGTTCAACCACCTGTCATTAGGAGCTTTATTCCACCTTGTGACTTTCCATTTGAACCCCCTAAGTTCTCTCTAGATGGATTCACAGTACTGGTGCCTCTTTCTCACTGAGAAAATATCCCAGTGCTTTAAATTAATTGGAGTTTAATTATGGACCAGTGTTAATATTGATCAAAATAATTGAAGTGCTACTGGAGAATTGAGTGTATGTTATTAATGAATCTACTAGGATTTTCCCATGGTTCTTCCTATATGGATCAAGGCAGGAATTTATCAAGGTTCTAGCCAGATTCTTCTGGGCTACCTGATGATATCATTTTGATTAGGCCAGCCTATCCTAGCAGCACAGTGTGATCAATAGGTGGAAATATGTCCTAAAGTCCAAAGTTGGGGACATATCATTCACACTTAATGGCAGCTTGTGGAAGACCACCTTCCTCACTATCACTGGACCCTATATGCTAGTACAAGTGATTTGGGCATTTGGTAATAAATAATGACCTTTTATATTCTACCTACTACAACCTGACTGATGGATAAATAAAGTATGCTGTATTTATACTATAAATACTGAGTCACAGCTAAAATGAAAAAAAAAAAAAACAGAGCTACATAGCTACATATATCAATATGAAACAAAAATCTTGAAAATGTTAACTTTAAAAGGCAAGTTGCAGAAAATAAAATATCTCTAATGATATAAATTTATGTGAAAGTTTAAAAACACAAGATAATACTATAACTGCTCATAATTATATATATATGCAAAGTAAATATATATATAGTAAAGTTATAAAAACATGGATGCAAAGACTACCCTCCCCCCCCCAACTTCAGGAGAACTGTTACCTCCTTAGAGGTAGGGAGAAGAATGGGATAACATGGCAGTCTTAGAAAAATCTGACCTATAATATTAACGTATATTAAGTATCGGTGTTGAAGATGTTTCACAATTAAAGTTAAATTTAAAATAACCACGCCATATTAATGCTGACCTTTTAAAAGTGTTACTACAAATACCTCTTTATATTAATTCCTAGTTAAAGATATGGATCTCCCTCCTCAGCCTTACCAAATATAAAGCTTCAGGTATTAATACCACCTGTATAATAGAATCACATTTTGAGAGTGAGCTAAATCGATCTCTACTTTTCCTACAGGAGACCTGCTTATCTGTGCAAAAGTCTATCCAAGGGCCATTGGGCCATTATGCTGTTAATGTGACATCTGCAGCCAAATTCTGCAGCCAAAGTCTATGTAACAGTAATGGAAGATGTATCCGAAAAACACCTGAATCCTCCTCCTATCTGCATATGCCCGAAAGCAGCACTAAGAAATACATCCTAAGTAAGAGTTTCAGATTCATCATTTCTCCGACTAGTAAACTGAAGACAATAAGGGCCATGAAGAATGGATTTGTGTGTCACTGCTATTACGGCTGGCAAGGAGAATCTTGCCAGCAACAGTCTTCAGATCTCTTGAGAGGGAAGAGTGAGGCGCCTATGACTCACTTTAACTTATCAGTTTTTCTCAGCATGACCTTATCTATGATTCTGTGGAATTCTGTCACCCCCTATTTCAATGTCAATTTTTCCTTGAAATACTGAAGAGTAGAAAATGCTGGGGTTTTTTTTTTTTCCCTTTCACTTAAGCTACTTCTAAAATATTCATTGGCTTTAAAGTAAAAAATTTTTCAAAAGTGATCATTGGCTCCCCATTCCTTGCCAGAGTGATTATTTTATGCGGCGCTTCCTTCGTGCTAGGCACTAGGCATGAGGAAGTGAACACACAAAAGTTCCTGCCCTTGCAGAGCTTAGATTCTTGTGAGAAACTGAACAATAATAAGTAAACCATAAATAAATACATATATATCAAATGAAGATAAGTGCTGTGGGGAATAATAAAGTAGGGTGAAGGGATCAGGGGGTGCGGCAGAGCACTGGAAATTGCATATAAGGTAGACAAATAAGCCCCCTAATGAGATGACCTGAAGGGGGAAGCACATAGCAACTACATCCGCATTCTTGGAGTGGGGAATAGGGAAGAGCAAAGGGAGCAGACGTGGAGAGTTTCAGGACATCAAGAAGGCCAGTGTGGCTGATGCAGGAGGAAGAGGAGGGGGAGGTCATTCATTAACTTTGTAAGAACTAAGAGTGTGAGCGAAGGTACTTTTTTTTTTTTTAATAATTAAAGAGAAATTTCTGGAGGAAATCCAGTCAAATAAGATACAATATCTACATTAAAAAATAATATACACTTAAATTGGATAAAAACAATAGCATCTATTAGGATTAGATCGATATTGCTACTATGTTCTTGAGACTCCAACCATTTATAACAAATTGGAAAATTTGTTGTTAGGTCATATGGAATATGGAGCACTACAATAACATGGGAGCTAAAGAAGGCAAACATTATGTTCTAGCTATTTGTGCTCCAGGGACTGGGAATTTCTAAATAATTCAAGTGACCCCAGGATACCAAGTCATAGGGCAAGAGGGAATCTATACTGAATTCTGTCAGGTTCAATTTTATCAGGAGTATCACTAGGGCTCTTAGAAATTGATTTGGCAATATCCTCATCAGATGGTAAGTCCTATTAGACTCCTCTAAAATGGAATTTATATAAGAAATTCTTTGATATTTGTTGGTTTATTAAAGTATACTGTATCTAAGCAACTCATTTCCTTTCAATTCTTGATGCATGCTAAGTCATTTGAAAAATTCATTTGGTCACTTGGGCTGACCTAGTTATAATCCAGATCAGTGTATTTCATAAAGACTCAAAAGAGATTAATAGTATCCCAAATAATTTCCCTCAGCTTAGGGAGGATACTGTCGGACACTTTCCAAATATTGTACTTTCATATGTACTTCATCTTGGCCCACATATAGAGGGTGGATAGGAAGATCACACTCAGATTCGGACTTCATTTGTTCATTTGTTCATTCATGCATTTTCAGGAGGAGTAAAAGTTAAGGAGGCAGTGAAATAGAATAAGTCAAATTTGAGGACTCTTTGCTAAATTCCCCTATTTTGTTGGTATTCTGCTGCACCAAGGCTGAAATTACAGTCATTCAATTCTTTTGCCCAAACAAGAAATGTTTTTACAACTATCAAAGTTGGTACTAAGCCATGACAAGTGAAGAGGAATGGCTCTTATCCTTACAGGGATGTTTTCAACTTTATTCTATCAAGGTTTTGATATGCAATGAATTCCACTAAAGCAGGAAAAGTCAAATATTAGTAAGTATTATCACCGTTCTGAAGATGAAGTAAATAGGATATGGAGAGAATGAAAGGTATAGCTAATTTTACCCACTTAGCAATGAATACGTCAAGTATAGGATACACATCACCGCTCCCTACTGTTTAAGCTTACAGTGCCTCCAAAATAATCAAGGGATAATAAGAAGAATTGAGGTAGATGAAAGAAAAAGGGAAAACATATAGAAGATACATAGAAGAAAATAGGAAACATCCCAATTCTATAATTCACAGATAATCATTTTTTTCTAAATAAAAAATGTTAAATTTTATGTCACTTAAATTTAATAGCAAGCAAAAGAAACTAAGACCCAAGGAACTACCACATTTCTAATAATCGATTCTTCAAAACTTTGGTTTTTTTTTTAAATCTGCTCAAGTTAAAAACAGATTATGAAAAACATTTAATTTTGTTGTAATTTATTTTGACTTGCATAACTTTGGGTTTCCAGACTATAGTACTTAGTCAACTATCTCATAAAAATGGGAAGTCATCAATTATGTCCAATCCAAAGACAAATATGCACCTCTTTATTTTTCTTGTAAAAAATCAAAATTTAAACTCTATTCCTCTGCTACGATAATTCTTCAAGAGACATTAATAAAGGATACATCTGTAAGAAAAATGGCTTTTAAATACTACAAATCACTTTAGTAAATGAAACATACTTTCCAAGATGATAGGTAGTCCTCGTTAGACACCCAAAAAGCACCTGTCTCTCTCCTGACTTGCCTGAAAAATGACACTGCCTCTTCAGGGCACTGAAGGTATTTCTTACCACCCATTAATTGTTCAAAACTCACAGTACCTTTTATTTGGACACAAGCTTTTTTATCAGATACTTGTTTTTTTCCAGTCTCTTAATTGTTTCACACCACAATCAGATGGAATGTATGTCTTCATCTCAGAAACAGAATGTCATAATCATACTTTCTGGTCCTCAGTAAATTCATAATTCATGTCATCATCTTTATTTTATTTTTAAAAAATTATTTATTTATTAACAAATAATCAAGTCAAAAAGTGGGCAGAAGATATGAAAAGACACTTCTCTAAAGAAGACATACAAATGGCTAACAGACACATGAAAAAATGTTCATCATCATTAGCCATCAGGGAAATCCAAATCAAAACCACATTGAGATACCACCTTACACCAGTTAGAATGGCAAAAATGGACAGGGAAAGAAACAACAAATGTTGGAGAGGTTGTGGAGAAAGGGGAACCCTCTTACACTGTTGGTGGGAATGCAAGCTGGTACAGCCACTTTGGAAAACAGTGTGGAGGTTCCTCAAAAATTTAAAATAGAGCTACCCTATGACCCAGCAATTGCACTACTGGGTATTTACCCCAAAGACACAGATGTAGTGAAAAGAAGGGCCATATGCACCCCAATGTTTATAGCAGCAATGTTCGCAATAGCCAAACTGTGGAAAGAGCCGAGATGCCCTTCAACAGATGAATGGATAAAGAAGATGTGGTCCATATATACAATGGAATATTACTCAGCCATCAGAAAAGATGAATACCCAACTTTTACATCAACATGGATGGGACTGGAGGAGATTATGCTAAGTGAAATAAGTCAAGCAGAGAAAGTCAATTATCATATGGTTTCACTTATTTGTGGAACATAAGGAATAACATGGAGGACATTAGGAGAAGGAAGGGAAAAATGGGGAGGGGGAATTGGAGGGAGAGATGAACCATGAGAGACTATGGGCTCTGAGAAACAAACAGGGTTTTAGAGGGGGGGGGAAGGGGGGACTGGTTAGCCCGGTGATGGGTATTAAGGAGGGCACGTACTGCATGGAGCACTGGGTGTTATACGAAAACAATGGATCGTGGATCACCACATCAAAAACCAATGATGTATTGTATGGTGACTAACATAACATAATAAAATTAAAAAATATATATATATTTATTTATTTATTTGAGAGAGTGAGTGAGAAAGAGTGAGAGAGAGAGAGAGAGAAGGAGCAGGGGGAGGGGCAGAGGGCGAGTGAGAAGTAGACTCCCCACTGAGCAGGGAGCCCGATGTGGGGCTTGATCCCAGGACTCCAGGATCATGACCTAAGCTGAAGATAGACACTCAACCGACTGAGCCACCCAGGCATCCCCATCATCTTTATTTTAAATTAGGGATAGTCTTTACAAAGCCTTGTAGCTTTCCCTTTTAATTTAGACTCTCATCTTTAGCTCAGGATAATTTTCTTTCATTATTTTTCAATGGTTTCCTTTCTTCCATTCTCTCTATCTACTTATGAAATTACGATTAGATGGATCTTAGTTCCAGATCTGTACTAGATGTTGCTTTCCTTTCCAGGATTCTAAGTCTTTGTCTTTTTTGCTTTGTAACAGATTCACCCACCTTTTCTTCTAGAATACTAGTTTAGTCTTCATCATATTTTTAATTCCAAAGAACTCTTTTTTTTGTGCATGTAAGGAAATTGCTCCTTTTTTGTAACAGCCGTGTTTTGGTTTGTGGATTTGATAGCTTCCTGAACCTCTCTGAGAATATCAATTAGATGTTTTAAATTGCAGTTGTTGTTATACATTTTATTCTGTTCCACTTTCTCTAAGATCAGCTGTTCACTTTATTAATTTCTTCTCTTTCATACTGTCCATGTGTACCAAATGTTTGGTGATCCTTGGTCATCTATTTGTATTCATGAAGGACCGGAGTTACTGAAAAAACTGTCACAGGGATCTCCCCTCCCCACATTTCTTTGGGCATTTTTACTCAACAGGATTCTTATGTGGAATGGGAGGATGGATTGTATGTAGACAGTGAAAGGGGCTGAGGCATGTTGACAAGTCAGAGCCCATTTGGAGCATGTGAATAGAAAACAGGCAAGTCTGGTAGGAACCCTCACAATTATCAAAGTAAGGAGAAACTAATCATGAAAGAAGAGTCTAATTCCTCATGGGTTGAGCAGGCTTTCCTTTTTTATCCCCTCCATGCCTACTAGGGAGACCAGTTCATCTCTGCTTTTGTAGTTGGTCCAGTAGTCAAACTCTGAACTCTACTTAGGAAGATCTTTATATTTAAATGTCCTGGGGTCATGGGGCACCTGCCTGGCTCAGTCGGAAGAACATGCAACTCTTGATCTCAGGGTTGTGAGTTCAAGCCCCACATTGGGTATAGAGATCACTAAAATAAATAACTAAATAAACAACAAAAAAAAATTAATGTCCTGGGGTCAAACGTCTTTGCTACTTGTCATTCTACATACTCTGGGAAGTTGAATGGTCTGGTTCTCCTATACTGGAAGAAATATTTAATTGATTGCTCTGATAATTAGTCTTCAACACACTTCATCTTTTGGATCTCTTGTCTCTGCACTTAGGGTTTCTCTCTCCAAAGGAAGGAACAGCTCATATCTCTGCAATAACTTTCTACTATGTTTTTTTTTTTTTAATTTAAATTTCTGATTCAATTACATCTGTTTTTAGTCATTGGGTCATGTCACCACTTCTTGTTTTCAGGTTTATATCATATTTTTTTCTAAGGCATACACTGAAAACAATGCAGTAAATACATGTGCTTAGTGCATCATCTTGAACCATTCGTTCTAGTAAATTAATGTTATATTTACTCAGGATGATAGCTAATGCCTTGCTAAGAGTTAATTATTCCATTATCATCAAAGACAGCCATTAGAATATATTTTTTAAATAATATATATTGTGGTACACATAGCATTTGACCTCCTTTTTTCCCTTTAATCTGGAAATCTTTTAAATATAGTTTTCTTTACCTCTCTATTATCCAGCTAAAGTCTCAATCAAAGTTTTCTTTCTTTCTTAAGTCAGTGAATTTAAGTTGGGTATTTTCAGAAAGCAATGGTCATTTCTACCAATATGCTTTTAAGAGAGTCTGAGTTTGGTTATAAAGAGATTTAATGCAAGCCTCCAGTTTAACTTGGAGGACTGAGTCACCCCTGTAATGACATGTTTCTCTGAACCACCACAGGGCATCCTTTGCCACTCAACCTCTGCTTGGCATCAGGTGACTAAAGGGCCAGCAGCAAACAAAAGCAAAGGTAAAATATACTTTTTGTTCTGTTGGAAAAAATTTAAGGACTGTTTTTAGAAATATGCTTTCTTAGGGGAGTTAAAAGAAAAGTAATTTTGTTTTATTTCTTGGAATACCCCAATTTCTTTTCTGGACTAACTGTATTTACTCTGCAAATAGTTTACCTTCAAAATGTGAGCTTGCTTTTATGAACCTAACACTCTACAAAATATATTTGTCACTGATAGTTGTAAGTTAAATTTCAGTTAGTTTTTTATTTATTGTAAATTCATATTTGAAATGGATTCTCATTCGAGGCTTGTTTCATTTCTCCTCTGTATGCACAATTTCTTTGAAAAGTAGCTTTTTGCAGTATGTTGGGCTATTATAACCTAATACTTACCTTATAATAGCATCAGGATGTATTCCCTGAAGTAGATTAGAAAACTGACTGTAAATAAGCCATAGGAGAGAGAGTACCACAACTTTAATATTTTTTATAACATATCTGTGAGGAATTCCTCAAGCTAACATTATATACCTAAATAGTTTTCTTTAGAATGTAAGTGCATTTCTTTATTGGATAAAGATTTCATTTTTGCTTAACTTTTAGTGAAGGATATTTTTAAAGATATGTTCCATAGTTATCATATCTACCATGATGGGCAGTATTAGAAGACAGTTACTTAGAAAAAGAAATTCAGTTTTTAGGAAATACATGACATTTAAAAGTGTTCAGAAAATGGATTTTTTTGGTCTTATAAATAGATTTAAGTTTTCTTTCCAAACAGTAACAACGGGACTGAATACTTAGAGATGACAATCAACAGGCACTTTAAATAAGAAAATCCCTCAGTAATTGGGAAGAAGATATATATGTAGGTAGATAGATTTAGATTTTCCAGAAAAGAAGGAACAAGTACCAAAATAATATAAGAAAGATAAATCTTAAACCATTTAATCTGGAGACAGAAAATCTTAAAGTCAAGAAATTTCCTAATGATGGAGAAAAAAATTGTCTACTTCAGTGGTTACATATATCAAAGGTAAGGTGAAAGATCTGAAAAATTAGGAGTTGAGGAAGGTAGTGTAGGCAATAAAACTTGGTGTCTCTAACCCACTTGCCAGCTAACTAACTTTAATCTAGAACCATTGTTAATCGGGATACTTATCTTACTGATAGATACTGATGTGGTAATAGCTAAGGAAGTTTAGTCACATGATTTATTTCCACCTTGTTTGTAAATTAGAATCCAGTTTGATGCTGGAGGGAAGATATCTTGCTGAGGTATTCACAGATTTTTTTTTTTTAAGATTTTCTTTATTTATTTGACACAGAGAGAGAGAGACAGCAGGAGAGGGAACACAAGCAGGGGGAGTGGGTGAGGGAGAAGCAGGCTTCCCGCTGAGCAGGGAGCCCGACGTGGGGCTCGATCCCAGGACCTAAAGATCATGACCTGAACCGAAGGCAGACGCCTAACGACTGAGCCACCCAGGCGCCCCGGAAGTCACAGATTCTTAACATTTAAGTGGAGTTACAAGCAAAGAGTTGAAATGGTGTTAAACAGAGAAAGTTAAGAAAAATGAGAAATTAACAAGTTAGAAAAAATTCATGTGCAGAGATTCAGGGTTCATATTCTTCATGATTTTTTTTTGAGAATTATAATGCATACCATATTTTCTTAGCAATAGACTTCTTTGTGAACCTGATTCTTTGTTGGAAAAAGCTTTATCAAGTTCAGTGAGTTATATTTAGACTTACATCATCATCTATAATTACTTGTTTGTTGAAATGTTAGTCTCCTTAGTTTAGCACATTCCTTGACTTTTTCTACGTATGATAGAAGTGTAGATGCTGTGAATTTCTAACAGGAACAGTTTCCAGTTTGTCTTTTTGGCAGAATGAAGCCTTTCACCTGAGCACAGGTCCAGTGTTCATAGTAGGTCCAAATGAATGAATTCCATGTTCCCTCTTATCAACTATATTTGAAAAAACAAATCCTACTCTTCAAGGAACACTCTTTCTTAGACATATCCTTTTGGGTGGCTCAAGAATGGGCTATCATCCTAGGCTGGGACTGCGCTGCCTCTGTCATAGGCATTCTAGAACAACCTTGCTGCATCTTTAGTCCAACTCAGAACCTGCAATTGGAACATTTCTCAATTTCCTCATTGTCATAGGAGACCCTTTCAAGGTTATATTTGGAAATTAAAATACATTTCCTAATATTTTCAAGTTATATGGTTTGCATAATTAGAATGCCTGCAATTAATGGCTGTGAATAAATAAACTTATTTTTAAGAAATTAAAAAGTCTTTGTATGAAAAAGCATTTATGCCATATTTATTGTTAATGATCATTAATGCAGAAACTCAACTTTCTTTACTAATATCCAAATGTAACACAGTTCGCATTTCTTGTGAATGGGCAACCAAAGTAGAGAACGTGGTCTCTAATGATCTGTTTAAAATGCATTCAAATTATTGATTAGTTATATACTATATTTGGTGTTTCAACAGTTTATTATTATTTTATTAAGAAACAAAGCATAAGGACGCCTGGGTGGCTCAGTTGGTCAAGCCTCCACCTTCGGCTCAGGTCATGATCTCAGGGTCGTGGGATCGAGCCCCACTCGGGCTCCCTGCTCAGTGGGGAGTCTGTTTCTCCCTTTCCCTCTGCTTCTGCCTGCCACTCCCCCTGCTTGTGCTCTCTCTATCAAATAAATAAATAAAATCTTTAAAAAAAACAAACAAAGCATAATCTACTTGGTTGCACAATAATGCATATTATTTGTTTTTCAAAACTGATGGAAATTAGCCTAACTGGCAACAGTCAGTTGCAGCAAAAGCTCATCATTCATCCAGCAGGTGTACCTGGAGTTAAAGCCTAGTGCCTTAGAAGGAGCTATGAGATAGCTCTATAGCTCATCATACAAGATCCAAACCTAAAGAGTGAAGAAAAATTCACGTGCACATGATTTCACCAGCTCTTACTTTCTTCATGTGCCACAATCTTTTCAGATAACTTAATTTTAATGAGTTTGACAGTTTACCATAAAGTTTAGCAATGGTTGATGGTGATATTTCAGGTAGGAAACATTAGTTGCAATGCCAAAGGGCACTGTAAACTCAGGTGTGACTCAATTGAGTACCAGGAGATCAGACCATAGCAGTGAGATGTTCAGAGAGCAATCCAATTCAGAGATAGGTATCCTGGGTAGAAAATCTGGCCTGTGTGAAAATGTCAGCAAGAGGGCTACAGAGTTGCAGAGAGGCGTGAGGGAAGGGGTCGTGGGCAAGATTCCATCCCATATTCATACATCTTAAAGATTAGAATTAAAGTTTAATTTTCAACAGCCAAGACTTCAGCTCATAGGCAGAGAATCAATGTCTATGCTGTGTTTGGATTTATAAAATGCTATCATTATTTATCATCACCACCCCCCAAGACAGTATTGTGACACACTGGAAAGGCTACTTGAAACAATAAAAATTAAAACTGAATAGGTGAAACCATGGAACTTTTTCTAATGTGTTGAATGATAAGTACCCTGGAGTCTAAGATTTTAACCTCTGCTTTATATACTGTCTGCTCTTATATTACATTGAAATTTCCTTATTTTGTCTTGTAAAATAACACAAGAAGATAGCCGGATAGAATTTTTTAAAAGCAGTAAGAGTTGAGAAAGGATTTTTTAGAAGTGCGAGGAAGAATAAAAAGAAATAAAAATAATGCCATGAACATTTGAAGAATTAAAAATTATTGTCAGGGGGCACCTGGGTGGCTCAGCCATTAAGCGTCTGCCTTCGGCTCAGGTCATGATCCCAGGGTCCTGGGATGGAGCCCCGCATCCGGCTCCCTGCTCAGTGGGAAGCCTGCTTCTCCCTCTCTCACTCCCCCTGCTTGTGTTTCCTCTCTCGCTGTGTGTCTCTCTGTCAAATAAATAAATAAAATCTTTAAAAAAATAAAAATAAAATTTCTAAAAATAAAAAATAAATAAAGATTACTGTCAGAATTTAAGCTTTGTCAAAAAGGTATAATTGGATAAAATACAATGGAATTGAAGTGCTTAAGAAAGTTCAAGGAAAAATGATCTGAAGTTGAATAGGTAAAATGCAGCTACCTGAGTTATTTAAAATTAGGTTGGATAAATCACCAAAACTAATAAATTTTCAAGGAAATAAGAAGACTCAAAGCATCTTTTTCATATTCAATTCCTCCAAGTACTTTTATTGTTCTAACTAGAGTTTTGCATTGTTTACAATCAGAGAAGGCCTATTACTCTATGGCATATTTTTCTACTTGTAATAAATAACATACTCATATGGTGCACCGCATCTTGTGGTGCGTAATAATACTAATCAATTTCTTCAAGTCTATCTTCTGTGTTTCTACTGAACTTCTAAACCACTAACCACTATTAGTTTTCTTTACCATAGAGAATTAACCAACCTATAATTAGCTCTTAACACCCACATGTCCGAATAGTGTGGTAACTTAAAGCTCTGGCTGATGGTGTTCACTTCAACTACAAAAAAAAAAAAAAAAAGGAGGAGGGGCTTTGCTATTTCCTGAAGAGGGTTTTTCTTGCCAGATTTTGACAAAGCATAGCATTTTCTCAAGTAACTTTATAAAAAAATGATCTTTGTAATAACATCCAACTCTGGATGTTTTTCAAAACTGGAAGCCATGCCTGATTCCTTAAAAAATTTTTTTTAAGATTTTATTTATTTATTTGACAGAGAGAGATAGTGAGAGAGAGAACACAAGTAGGCAGAGCGGCAGGCAGGCAGAGGGAGAGGGAGAAGCAGTCTCTGCTGAGCAAGGAGCCGGATGTGGGGCCTGATCCCAGGACCTCAGGATCATGACTTGAGCCGAAGGCAGCCGCTTAACCAACTGAGCCACCCAGGTGCCGCAGCCATGCCTGATTCCTTTTAGTCAGAATCAATTTGTATCTTATCTTTTTGTTTCAAGAGAACTCGATTGGTCTTCTAATTCAAATAATGGTTTTGAAGAGCTGTTACGTCAACATAGGACAAAATCCCAACAGAAGTTGCCACTCAAAGAAATTTCGCCCACTTCTTTCCCTCGGCCACCAGCTCTCCTTCCTGGAGGCAAGCAACATAATCAATTCTTGAGTGTCCTTCCGGATATATTCCTTAGTACTCAAATTACATACAAACAATGCACACATAAATATATACAGAAATATAAATATACCCTTTTTCTGAAAAATAATGGCAGCTTTCTATACACATTTTGCTTTTAAAAAATGTTAAATATACGTACGAATAAGTGTATAAAACAAATATATATATTAAAGAATAATTAGGGTATCTGGTGAATATCCACATCAATATGTAGAAGCAACCTCGTCCTTTGCTATGATTGCATAGTATTCCATTGTGTGGAAGTCCACAGTTTAACCACTTCTTTAATAATGGCCATTTGTTTCCAAACTTAATTATAGGCAATGCTGCAGTGAATAACATAAAAGCAGAATTTCTAGGTAAAAAGTTGTATGCATTTGTAATTCAGATAGAAATGTGCAGTTTTGTTTCCATTGGGAATGCACCAAAGCGCTTTACCCTCTGCTCATTACGAACACCATGGAGTCTGTGCCTGCATTTTGCCTCGCTCAGGTGTTTTCCTTGCTAAAATATGTGTGCTGTACAGAGAAATGGGTGCCAGCTGGAAAGCCAGGCCAACCCCAGTTTTCCCCAAGGTATTCCTGTCAGGACTCAGGCAGAATATGAAATTAAGCCATTAAACTCAATTAAAACATCGTGATCCGGCTACAGCCTTTGGCCTCTCACGTGCCTGCCCTTCTCCTCCCATCTTGCGCCCTGACAGCCCTATCTAGTACCCGGAGAATCCAGATCCAACTCTTCTGTTTAAATATGGTTCCGGCCTTCAGGCCTGAGGTTCGGCCTCCACTCCCCCGATCCTCGTTTCTGTCTGTTTACCTGCCTGGTATCCCAGCTCTTCCAGCCAACGGCTTGGCTCATATCTTGGAGGAAGGGGGTGTTGAATTTCAGTTATCATCTTGACTATGGCCATCGAAAGGACCTAAGTAACATTTCACAAACCATAGGTTGCTTTACAGTTCAAAAACTTTAATTAGAAAGCTGAAGATTCAAATCAATCTAATGTTATTTTAAGGAGCTTAGTTAAAAACAGGTTGACAGAGGGAACATTTTATTCAAAATGTGGTCCCTAAGACTTTGTGTGCTTTTCCAAGAAAGCTGTTGATCTTGGCTGCAAGAAATTTCAAGTCCTAAAGGAAAGTCATACTTTTTGACAAAGACTAAGTATATGCTCTTGCATAAGGACAATCATATTCTCTTTCAGATCGCATTTCTTAAAACGAAAATTGTTCTTGCTTCATAAAAAACGTGGCCTTTCCCACTGAAGAGTGAATTTTCCATTAGCATGAGCGACACGGACATAGTCATTTTTATATACTTGGCAAAACTGAAGCTTATTTTTTAGGAAGACGGGAAGGGAAGCAGTTTTATACAATCAAGATAATCCAGTAGTTTTAAAATTTTTTAGATAGAGGGACATCAGTGCTCTTTGATAATGGCATGAAATAGAGTTATAATAAAACTCAGTACCTAATGACGAATTTGGGGACTTAAAGGGATATTATCATATGGTGGATTATATTATAAACCAATTGGCACCAAGTTTTTAAGAAAAATGTATGGGAAAAACTTAATTGAGAAACTTCTATCCATTAAAGTATATTTTTTCTTCTGCTGGAACATACAGCTTTCACAATATTGATATTTCATGAGAGAAGAACTTACAAACCATCAGGATAAGACATTGACTGACAATCAGACTAAGGCAGTAACATCCTTCAGAGCAAAAAATGGAAGCCTATTACTGGCGTTTGCTTTAACGAGCTTTTATCAGAAGCAGGTTAGCAGTTCGTTCTGCAGAGCTGAGAGTATCGCTTTGAACTCAGTGGTTCTGCTGTATCTTCCATTCTGATAAATATTTATGCATATATTTTTATTATTAGCAACAAAATATCACTTTGGTCAACATTTTCCTTAAAGGTTTGGAAATAAAACATTGCATTTTTAAATTTCCCAAAAAACTGGGTTCACTGGGATCCCATTTAGAGATCATACCTTTTCAAATCTTATGGATTTAGGGGCAGACACTCGGCATCTTAAAGGTTTTGATAACCAAATCTCAATATTGTGAAAAAGAGCAACAGAAGAGTTGTAGATTTGGAAAATTAATTCCTTCCACATTAAGAGATGGGTGTGTATGTTTTTAAAAGCCTTCCAACAGTCTTCCCTCTATTTAGAATTTAGAGTTGCAATCAAAATTAAAACAAAACTAGCAGGATTAATTTACAGATTTATAATATTATTACTTTTCTCTTGTAGTGATTGTTAAAAATATTGTGAAATTCTGAATATCTGGGTTGCAGCACTCTCATCTGTGTCCTGGATTATTGCAAGAGCCTCCTGACAGGCTTCCGGCTGCTTCTCTCTTGTGCCCTTTCCCTTTTGGGCTTGCCTTAGCAAAGCAGCCAGAGGAATCCAGGTGAGCCCAGTAAGCCCAATTCAGACCAGGTCATTCTTCTCTCAAAACTTTCTAATTCTTTCCCACCTCACTTACAGTGAAAGCCAGAGTCCCAGCAGGGCCCTACAAGACCCTCTCTCTTACCTCTCTGTCGCCTCTATCTAGTCACCGGTTTCTTTGAAGTTCTTCAAACATGGCAGGCATCCTCCTGCCTCAGGGCCTTTGCACCTGCGTTCCTCCCATGCTTTCCCAGACATCCTTCAGGCTTACTCCTTTTCTCTTTCAGATCAGTGAGGCCTTCCCATCTAAAGTGAATCCCCGCATTATTTTTTTCTTTGCCATTACCACCTTCCAATGTGCTATATATTTTATGTACTCATCTTGTTTACTGTCTGTCTCCCCTGAAAAGATTTTTTTAAATTTTATTTATTTTTAAATATTTTATTTATTTATTTGACAGAGAGAGACACAGCGAGAGAGGGAACACAAGCAGGGGGAGTGGGAGAGGGAGAAGCAGGCTCCCCGCTGAGCAGGTAACCCAATGTGGGACTCGATCCCAGGACCCTGGAATCATGACCCCAGCCGAAGGCAGACGCTTAACAACTGAGCCATCCAGGCTCCGCTCCCCTGAAAAGATTTAAGCTTTATGAGGGCAGGGGATTTTGTTTGCTTTGTTCACTATTGTATTCCTAGTACTTAGGCTGGGAGCCTGGTCTTTAGAAGGTGCTCAATAAATACTTCCTCAGCACTAAGTACTGCCTTCACACAGGTGTCAGTGACCCTCAGACTACCAGGAACACACCCACAGTTAAATGGGTTGGGTTTATTACACGTCACAGCAAGGGAAAATGCCCGTCATGAGGAACCGGGAGGTTTCTCAGTAAGAGGATATCAGGAAGAGCCTGTGATAGAACTTTGGTTTTAGTTGGGTCATCTGGCAGACTGGCCTAAGAAAATGGAGGTTTGCCCCATATTGGATGCTGTCAGAAAGGAGGTGCATATCTGTAATTGGGTAAAGAATAGCAGTCACTCATTCAGCAAGAGAGAGGGATGTTTGATATTTTACGGGTGGCACAATGACCTTGTTTTTAATCTGTGCTTGCACAAAATGAAAAAGTGGCCTTGCTTTGTCTCATTTTATCACGGTCTGAGATTAAACTTGCTTGACGTTGGTATTCTGTGAAATTGTTTGTCTGACAGGAGAATAACACGGCATAGCTTTAAGTGTCTCCAGCTTCTGAAATCTGGATGTTGCTTTTTTTCCCCCTTAAATGTATCACAAGCAACTACACTTTTGTGGGAAAGGAGTGAGAGGGAAATAGGAGTAAGCAGAGGATAGAGACTTCTCTGTTCTCTGAGACTCTTGTATGTGCACATGGCAGGCCCGTCTCCCTCCGGGGGACCTCCCCCCTTCTTCACCATCCTTCACATCAGGATGGGGTGAGGGCTGAGGCCTGCTGGATATAAGGCAGGCCCCAGCTTTCTGTTCTTTTTGTCACCTTCCCCTCTAGTGGGCTAAGCCAAGTCAGAGCAGCTTCAGCTGAGCCTTCCACACTGTGGCTCTTCTTTCTACCAGGGGAAGGGTCTGAGGAGAAAGCTACCTCCCTTCACCCTCAGGTTTTCTGGGAGCTGTGGCCTTGCTGGGAATCATTTGTTCAGGGGCCTTCAAAATGCCTTCACAGAAGTTTCCCTGTTGAAGGAAGGAACTAGCCCCTCATATGTTCCCAGAACAAACCCTACTCCTAGGAAGAGAAAACTGGGGGATAAAATCTAGGGGAGAAGTCCAAGTTAAACTCCTCACTTATCCCCACCCCGGATATCTTGCCGACTCTTCCTAAAATTCCACCAGTTAGAGATTTGCTTAAAGAAGCAAACCTTCCGGGGTAGACTGTAAGCGGGGGGAAGGAAGAAAGAAAAGGCAGGTGTTGCTCCTGGTGACTCGTGGTTAAGTGTGGGTAACCGCACAGACCGCTATGCTGTAACAACCAGTCCAGAGACGGGGAGAGCTCTCGGCAGTGGGGATTTGGGTGGCAGGGCCGGGATGAGCACAAGGGGTCCAGAGGAGTTCTGAAGCCAAGGGCATGCTTGGAAGGGCAGGTGTGGGGAGGTTCCCCGGTGAGGGAAGGAGGGCAGGAGAAGCAGACAGCCAGTGACTGCACAGTGTGGGCATAGAAAAGCTTCTGGGAGGTGCCAAGTGAAGGGATCTCCTCTCAGGGAGCCAAGTTTAATTAGGAGAGTGACAGAGGGTTCATCAGCACCCTGTCCTGCCTGAGTGGGAAGCAGAGAGCTGAGACATACAGCAAACAGAAGACACAGGCACTGAATTTTCCTTGTTTATTTTGCCTGTATTTGTTGTGTAATTCGCACATTTTATTAGGAGTTCTGCCTGCTACCTGCTGCGGAATGTGCACCTTCCATTCACCAGAGGAAGGGGAATAAAAATGTTCCAGGATAAGGAGGAAGGAATCACTTGATAATTTTATAATGAATGGGTGAGGATTTCTGAGGCAGTAATGTGGGGGCTGACCAAAGGGGAAACAATAATCAGTGGAAAGCAATGTTCTGAATAAGATCCAAAGCAGGAAGTGTTCTGATAGGTTAGATTTTTTTTGTTGTTGTATACATATATAGCCTTCTCTAACATGAACTGAATTTTAACTTAAAAAAATTTTTTTTAAAATTTTTATTTATTTGACAGAGAGACAGAGAGAAGGAACACAAGCAGAGGGAGAGGGAGAAGCAGGCTTCCCGCGGAGCAGGGAGCCTGATGCGGGGCTCGATCCCAGGACCCTGGGATCATGACCTGAGCCGAAGGCAGACGCTTAACGACTGAGCCACCCAGGCGCCCCCCTGAATTTTAACTTTAAATAGAAGCTTTTTTCTCCCCTATTAATGAACACATATGCAGATAAATCAATTTTTCTTATCCTGAGGCAGAACATAATAAAAAAATCAAAGATAAGGAACACTTTTAAGGACCATGACTCTTATTGTATTCATAAAATTATATTCCCTTGGAAATACTGTTCTTTTCAAATCATAATTTATACCTTCAGTATAACATATTTCATGTTACTAAGTGAAGTGACCTTATTCTTGTTTGTTCTGTGGAGGAATACAGATATTTATTCAATTCATGGATGAAGAAAATATCTACCTCCCTAGTTCTTAAAAACTGATATTTTATATCTATATCCGTTTACTTAGTACTTCTTTAATGTCTTTGCATAAAGTTTTATACATTATTTTAGTAATTGGTCTGTTCAGATTTTCTATTTTTCATAAATTATTTTATTTATTTATTTTTTCATAAAGTATTTTAAATTTTGGTTTACCTAGTGTCCTGGCCTAACAAATGCTATACCGTGTAGCTGGTGACATCTGGTGGTTAAAAATGATAATTACATACAACATGCTGCGCTCAGTTTTGTTGATGGAAATACTCAAAAGCCACAGATTGCATGGAAAAAACCTGTGTCAGTCGGTGTTCCTGGCTGTAACCAACCAAAACGAAACCTCACTGACTTGAGCAGAAAAGTCCTGTCCCACGAGGACAATGCTGCCACTTAACACCAACACCATGGCTCTCTGGTTCTGGATGCACCGACAGGCACTGTCACTCCTGGATGTGGGAATTTCTGGCACCACCACCTTTTAGGCTCTCTGATTCCCAAGATCTCAATTCAAAGTCTGGAGTAGGAAAAAAGAAACACACACACACACACACACACACACACACACACACACAAGGTCTAGAGTAGGATGGATCCTGGCCAGGAACATATATAAGTACCCTAGCTGCAAGGGAGCCTGGGAAAGCATTCAGACATCTGGGCTTACTTAATGAAATAATAAAAAGGTTAAAAATAAAAAAATAATAAAAATAAAAATAAAAAAATAAAAAGATTAAATGAGATGAATATTTTATAAAGTACTTAAAAATGGTGCCTAGGCTTTGATGAGTTTTCCAAAATGATAGTTGATATAATCTTGCATTTTTTTGTTTGATCATGAGGTTTTTTGGAGGGCAAGGACCACATCTTGTTCATTTTGTATTCTGGACATAGGGTCTGAAGTTCTGTGAATGTTCACTGAATTGCATTGCTTGCCCCTGAATAGAAGCTCAGTCACTACCCTTGCTTCTATATCTCAATTTATTTATATTCAAGCCTTTAAATAAAAAGCACCTTAAAATATAAATATGTAACAACAATAATATCTATCCAGTATTTGAGTCTTTTTCCTCCAAATATCACTAATAGAAAATTATATCTCCCTACAGGTCTTCCACAGTATATTAAAGCAGAAGATAAGGTTTTATCTTATCATGAAAGTATTATCTGAAGGACAATTAAGGTTTTGTGTTGTTCAACCAATACATCTCACGTCATGGCTGCTCATATTCTTCATTCTGAAGTCTATCTCTTCTCTAAAACCTGCCCGACTTCCAATTTATCAAAGGAAACCTTTTATAGCTGCTTGGAATGCTCCAACGGATCAGTGTTTGATAAAATACAATATAGGACTAAATTTGAAAGTGTTTCAGGTGATTGGAAGCCCACTGGCCAAGGCCAGGGGGCAAAATGTCACTATATTTTATGTCAACAGATTGGGATACTATCCATGGTATACATCACAGGGGGTTCCCATTAATGGGGGTCTCCCCCAGAACATAAGTTTGCAAGTGCATCTAGAAAAAGCTGACCAAGATATTAATTATTACATCCCTGCTGAAGATTTCAGTGGACTTGCTGTTATAGACTGGGAATATTGGCGACCCCAGTGGGCCCGTAACTGGAACACAAAAGATGTTTACAGACAGAAGTCAAGAAAGCTGATTTCTGATATGCAAGAGAACGTATCAGCTACTGATATTGAATATTTAGCCAAAGCAACATTTGAAGAAAGTGCAAAAGCTTTCATGAAGGAAACCATTGAACTGGGAATGAAGAGTAGACCCAAGGGCCTCTGGGGTTATTATTTATATCCTGATTGCCACAATTATAATGTTTATGCCCCGAATTATACTGGGTCATGCCCAGAAGAGGAAGTTTTGAGAAACAATGAGCTCTCTTGGCTCTGGAATAGCAGTGCTGCTTTATATCCTTCTATTGGTGTCAGAAAATCTCTTGGAGACAACGAAAACATTTTGCGTTTCTCGCAATTTCGAGTGCATGAATCCATGAGGATCTCTGCCATGACATCCCATGATTATGCTCTGCCTGTATTCGTCTACACAAGGCTAGGCTACAGAAATGAACCTTTATTTTTTCTTTCTAAGGTAAGACACCCCTTGCCAAAGATGGGGGGATTTCCTCCCTGTCTTTAAAAGAGACATTTTTTTTTTCTTTTTTTAAGATTTTATATATTTATTTGAGAGGGAGAGCACGAGCAGGGGGAGGGGCAAAGGGAGAGGGAGAAGCAGACTCCCCACTGAGCAGGGAGGCTGAGGAGAGGATGATCCCAGGACCCTGAGGTCATGACCTTAGCCAGAGGCAGATGCTTAACTGACTGAGCCACCCAGGTGCCCCTAAAAGAGACATTTCTTTGTTAATTATGTTCTTTGAAGAATTCTCAATTAGTGGTCTATTAGAAAGGAGCATAATTGTTCCTTTGACTAGCCATCCCTTTAGACTCTTCATTTATGCCAACTGAATTTTTTTTTAAGATTTTATTTATTTATTTGACAGAGAAAGACACAGCGAGAGAGGGAACACAAGCAGGGGGAGTGGGAGAGGGAGAAGCAGGCTTCCCGCCGGGAAGAGAGCCAGACGCGGGGCTCGATCCCAGGACCCTGGGCCAAAGGCAGATGCTTAACGACTGAGCCACCCAGGCGCCCCATATGCCAAGTGAATTTTAATTATCTTATTTATTATTCTTTTAAGGAACATGTTATGGAGGGAAGGTTAAAAGGCAATAAGAGCAACTCCTCCCCCCCTTCTTCCCCAGGTTTGAAGGTGCTCCCTCATGATTGGCTTTTTTTGAAGCAGTTGATGGTGGGCAGGCTGAAAAATCAGAGAGGATATTTTAAAATGGAGTAGTTTGCTCTCACATGTGGAAGTGTAATTGGAAGCATTCTAGCTCCTGGCCTCACCATCTAATGTCAAGAGAAGAAAGTGTTTCCTTTTTAATGCATAATACCAGTTTTGATAAAGCGTACAAGGGAGGCACAGCAATGTGAATATATGTAACACTACTGAACTATACGCTTAGAAATGGTGAAGGCAATAAATTGTATATGTGTCTTTTTACCACAATTAAAAAGTTTTTAAAAATTAAAAAAAATTTTTTTTAAAGGCATAAGGATGTTGCAAATCTGTAAAAAGTAGGTGGATCTATAGATTTAGCCATCTGGTTTATCCTTGACTATGACCATAGCTAATAGAAAGTTGGTAAGAGTGGTGCCAGTTTTTAAATTCAGTCATAAATTCATCACTAGTAGATGGTTTTGCAACCCTAGGGTAAAACTTACAAATACAAGTTTTATTCTGTTTATTTTACTGTTGTAGCCTAAGACCTCCCAAAAACCATAAGGGTAACTTTTAAAATAGATGAACTTTCAGCTCAATTTTCTCTCCCTTCTTCTCCCCTTGCTACTCTAGTAACTCAAATAAAAACTTTTAGAGATAAACACTTAAAAGTAGTTGCCGCTCTAATTGTTGGACTTCAATAATTATGTGTAAACTCTCTATGATGAGAAGACCTGAGACTTGTTCAGGCCTTCACATGGGTGGTGCAGTGGTGTTTTAAGATATTACTGGATATTATAGGTTTATCACATTTCCTCCTTTTCCACCATTACAAGTTTCAATTCACCAGCGTGTATTTTAATACACTTACACTTAAAGATGTTCTGACTGTGAAGCATCCAAGGAAGGAGGCTCAGGAAACCCAGATGAGGGCTTTAGCATAACCAGGAGGTATCTATGGAGTATATAGAGAATACAGCCTAATCCTCTGAAGAAGAAAAGGCACAGATGTATCGGGATTTGGTAAATGCTATGCCTTGGACATCATTAATGAGGTGAGTAAAGAAGAAAAAAGTCTCTATTGTGAACTGATATCTGTACTTCCCCGAAAAGTCATCAACAAATGATTAAGAATGATAGGAAATCAATACTACCTGGGAGGTTTAAAAAGTCCTCTAGATCTTCTTGACCCTGGAACTGAAAGTTAAATATTACTTTCTTCTATGAAACTTCTTTCCTTTTTTATATTTGACTTAAACAAGTTTCTATCTTTGATGATAATAAATTTACTTCCGGAAGAAACAATAAACTTCAAGGGACAAAGTCTTCATTTTGAAAGATTAGTTGACACTATTGGTACATTCTGCACATTTGGTAAACTTAGATAAGCTTCCTTGAGTAGCTACAGCCTCAGAAATATTTCTATTTTAAGAAAAGAAGGAACAACAGTTAGGGTCTCATCAAGAAACAGTTCTCTTTGGCAGTCCCAGGAATCATTCTGTATCCTTCTGAAAACTTTCTAAATGGTAAGGTATTTCCAAATGTTTTAAACCATCAGTTTACCCACCATTTTACTCTATCCTCCATAAAAATCTGCCCACAAAAATTTAAAAACCTGATATTCATTTATACCAAATCATAAATGACTAATAATGGCTTCCATTTCTGATCTTCCCAAAGATAGCTGCACTTTATTTTTTTAGGACTTTTTATTTTTAAGTAATCTCTATACCCAGTGTGGGGCTCACGCTTACAACCCTGAGATCAACAGTCGCATGCTCCACCGTCTGAGCCACCAGCACCCTGATAACCACAGTTCAGAGTCTGTTTATGTATGTGCGTGTTTGTGCATGTGTACACATACATATACAGTTAGGATTAGAGAAACGATTTACCAATAAGTAGCAAATTGCCTCAGCTGTCTAGACCTCCGTGACTCATTGTCTTAATATATAAAATGAGACAGTATTACCTGCCCTACCTACCTAGCAGAAGTATTATGAAAATCAAATGAGAAAATAGATATGAAAATTTGAGATACTAAAAAATATATGTGGTGCCGCTGTCACTTTTTAACAGGACCAAAGCCTTAAACTTGGAAAGGGAGTATCTAAGAACAGAATCGAGGTCAGCAGCCATAGCTTGGTGGGATGATACAGGGGCAGTAACACTTCATTTCACACAAAAGATTGCCTACACTACTTACATACACACAACCTAAATAAAACCTGATGTTATGTTTTAAAAAATAACGAAAGGAGTTTTCTTGACTGTAGATTTAAAAATGTCTTTCCCTCTAATTAATTAATATTTCCTCTGGTAACACGCAAAGGGAGCTCATTAGTGATGCTCCAGCTCCCCACAGTGGGCACCTTACTTATATGCACTGTGGTGAGCATCAGGGAGTGCTGGAGAAAACGCTAGGACCTGGAATATTTGTTGCTGTTACATCATGCGCTGTTCCCTTATTTCTTCTTTCATGTGACATCACTCATGTAGCTCATGCTCTCATGTGGTCCTTATCTATTCCCAGAGGCATCTTACCTGTGACTTCCCTCACTGAATAGTGCCCTTGCTCTTTTGGTCTCCAAAACATAGCTGCTCTGTGATTCATTCAGTACCCTGCTCTCAGCTAGGTGACAGTGAGCTAATCTAGTAGAGAAATTTGCATTAATATCTGCTATTGATTCCTTACCTCTAGTCAACATGTGCATAAAGACTCGCCATGTTGAATCAGTTCCAATAAACTCTAAAGGACACATTGGGAAGAAACTAACATTCCTTTTTTTTTTTTTTTTAAGATTTTATTTATTTATTTGAGAGAGAGAGCGAGAGAGAGTGTGAGCACATGTGCAGGGGGAGAGGCAGAGGGAGAGGCAGAGGGAGAGAGAAAGGGAGAAGCAGACTCCCCGTTGAGCAAGGAGCCCGATGTGGGACTCGATCCCAGGACCCCGAGATCATGACCTGAGCCGAAGGCAGAGGCTCAACCAACTGAGCCACCCAGATGCCCCTTAACATTCCTTTCTGATAATCAACCTCAGAAGGTGTGGGTTTCACGGCAAACATCTGTAGCTTCCTTACTTATAACCTATAAATACAAAATGTAAATGCTGTGTCTCCCACTTCCCTCTGATGACACTGCTTTAGCCCAAAGGAATTCATGGGAGATTTAGGGTTTCCAGTTCAGCATGGTAAGAAGCTTGGAAGTTGCTACTCCATCCTAACAAGTAAAAAGCTAAACAGACTGAAAAATCAAGTCTTCTTAAAAAAAGAAAAAAAAAAGAAAAATCAACTCTTCCTAGGTTTATGAGAAGGGATGGCACAGGGAAAATTGATGCCCTCAAAATTCGAGAGGCAGGCAGGTGAACACAGAGAATCACAACTTACCAGATCAGAAATCTCTGTGGGAACCACAGCCAGAGTAGGGAAACCTGAACTATAATTGACGAATTGCTGGAGGCTCAGTGAGGAAAATCTGAGAGATTAAAAACTCCAGGGGACTTGGTCATGGGTAGGGGTATACTTTTGCGAGTTTTCCCTCCAAAAGCTTATCAGGTACTCACAGGAATATCAGAGAAAAATGTTTTTATGCATCTGGCAGGGGGCAGGAGAAAAAGAATTATTTTGAATACTCAAGAACATTCTGTTCTTCTTAACAAGGTCTGCCCTCAGGAGAAACTATTTAACCAGTGCCAAACCTACTGGGGACTTATCAGAGCCTAAGTGAACTGGGAGAAGGGAAATACTCAACTCCAGCTGGCTCTAGTCTTCCACTTGCAAGAAGGGAAATGTCCTCCTAGCCCCATCTAGCCAACCTATTCCACCTAATAAGGGGGAAACACAACTGATCAACCTGTGAATTTCACAGACCAGAGGCAAAGGATCACTAAAAGACTGAGACCTAATCATAGGACTATAGAACCCTTCCATTTCCCCTACATCTTACTAGCATATTACCGAGTGCCTATCTATAGCAGTTCCTTTTACCTAGTATGATCTATTTGCCCATCAAGAAAAAATTAAATCATTCTAGCTATCAAGAAAAAAAACCACAAGACATACTAAAAGGCAGAAACAGAATTTGAAGGATAGAGCAAGCATCAGAACCAGACTCAGATATGGCAGGGATGTTGGAATTATCAGACTGGAAATTTGAAACAACTATAATGAATATGCAAAAGGCTCTAATAGCATGCAAAAACAGATGGGCAATGTAAGCCCAGAGATGGAAATGCTAAGAAAGAATCAAAAAGAAATGTTAGAGATCAAAAACACTGTAGCAGAAATGAAGAACGTCTTTGATGGGCTTGTTTAGTAGACTGGACAGGGCTGGGGAAAGACTCCCCGAGCCTTGGGATGTCTCAATAGAAACCTCTGAAATTGAAAAGCAAAGAGAACAAAGACTGGAGAAAAAACAAAGCAAAATAAAACAGAATAGAATATTCCAGAACTGTGGGACAGCTGAAAAAGGTGTAACATACATGTAATAGGAATTCATGGAAGGCCACTGGGGGATTTGGCCCTTCTGATCACATCGTGTGAATATGGTTTCACTGAATTCAAAGTGAGTGGAGGGAGGTTCCCTGCTCCTTCTATCTTTGCCCAAAGAGGCAATGGGTGTAGACCCAGCAGAGTCCTCATTCTGGGCACTACATAGCTGGCCCCTCCCATATTCATCATATCATAGATAATTTTCAAAAACATTTCACTTCCACTATTTCGTTAGAGCCTCATGAAAACTCCTTCCTTTCCTGTTATGTCAGCTCGGACCTATTCAGCCGACTCCGTGGTCATAGAAATGGAAATGGATGTGAGCCTGAAAGGGAAAGTCGTTTAAACCAAAATCTCCACCCTTCTTGAAAATTTCCAAAAGAATAAAACTTTAAACACTGAAATTGTAAAACCTTTGAGTGGACCATAAAAGTGTCAGATAAGAAGATATATCTCAAGTGTTGATTTTAATATAAAAGGCCCAGGCAAAATACAATTATAAAGTTCTGCTTTTATTTCCCACCAAATCACCCAGTTACATTTTCTAGCAGGTAACTGATGGAAATTCATCCTTGGAGTAAAAGGTGAATGCTTAGTATCTGAAACAGTGGGAGAATATACTATAATTTAATTATCTAGGAAACCTACCATAGGACCTTAAATTAGGAAACCAACTGCATACCTTCAACTCCTAATTTCCTTCTGAAATGGCCTCAGTCCATGTTAATCCTTAAACACTTAAATCCTTTAGGATTACAAAACCAAAATTCCCCTGCTGAAATTTTGTTTTCATTTACCTTAACATATTAAGAAAAAGTCCGGCAGCTTTATCATGACTGGATGAGTCATAAATAGAGCCCATTAAGTCAGGTACTTTGAAATTATACACAAATAGTTTCAGAGACGAAATATAACGGCAGACCAAATCAGAGCCTGTAGGTCCTTAACACTGTGTCCCTTTGCCTGGCCTTGGGATCCAAATGACACAAAACCCCTCTGGGTCCCTGTAGAGGTGAAGTCCTCACAGGAGTGTTGCAAATTGGGAAGAGAATTTAGCTAAGAGGAATGTGAGGTGTTCTCCACATTTGGCGAAGAAAAACTTTTGGATTCTGTTTCTGGGTCATGTACATATGGCGGGTTTGTGTGCATGTAGCCCTAGTTGACTTTGATTAAATAGCTTCCGGTGGCTATTTCTAGGCTGTCATCAAAATAATATCCTGTTTGGCAAAATGCAGGTTTTTCTTTAAAAATATTTAGTATGTTCTTCCATATGATTATGGAGTGTAATTTTTTTATTTTATTTTTTTAATTTTATTATGTTATGTTAGTCACCATACATTACATCATTAGTTTTTGATGTAATGTTCCACGATTCATTGTTTGCGTATAACACCCAGTGTAATTTTTGAGCCTTGGTTTATTCAACATTAGTGTTACTCTAAGAAAGTGGAGAATCATCCTATTATATTGCACTCAGCCTCTAATCTTAATCCCTGGTGTGCTGTTTTATATCCAAATGAATAATGAACTTTATTCTCTTCAATCTAGCAAGATCTAATCAGTACCATTGGAGAAAGTGCTGCCTTGGGAGCTGCAGGCATTGTCATCTGGGGAGACATGAATTTAACTTCATCTGAGGTAAGGCAGGACCTTGACGGTACAGTTAATATTATTTAAAGTATTTGCTCTTCCTTGTATAGCTAACTCCAGTCGGAGCTCTCATGGCTCCCACAATAAACCAGCTTTAGAAGTAAAGTCCAAATCAATGCCTAATACACAGAAGGAGCTCAACAGTAATATTAACTTTTGTTAAGATAGTAATCATAATACTGACATTTGTTGACTACTTATTATGTGCTAGGATTGTGCTAAATGCTTTTTGTTTTGGATTTGCTCACTTACTGACCATAATAACCCTTATGAGGTAGGGACTACCATCCTCATTTATAGATGAAGAAACAAGAGAGGAAAATCCAACTAGGGTAACAGCTAGCTAAGCTAGTTAATGGTGTGCTGGCATTAACCACAGTTTGATTCTGGAGCCCTTGCATTTAACTACTACATAAAATGTGTTACATCCTATTTTGAGAAGAAGAAACAGATGGTAACTTTTTAATCTCCACATTGAATCTATTTTTTCTCTATGGGGAAATTAGCTGAAAATTAATAGCATTTAAAGTGAGATCTATAGCTCCCTTCAAATTTCTCCCAGATCAGATATGATTTACTCTAATAAGTCTTTCTAGTTTTCCCCAATCCACATTAATCACGATCTCTTCTGTATTTCCAGATGCTGTTTGTTTATATCTCTATAGCATGATACATTTGCCTGGAATTGTAATACTCGTATCAACATTTTTTGTTAAATTGAATTTTTTGCAAGTTCGTGATGATCTGATATTATTCTTAGAATTGCACAGGCTCAATTTGTTGCTGTCAAGGTATCTTTCATGAAACTGTTTGTGACAATTTCAGGTTAAAAGTCTCCTCTGTCCAATATAAGAATTAGGTAGAAGTGAGGAGAATCAATTCCTGACTGTCTAGGTGTGATATTTCCCCTCCAGCCCATGCGACTCATGAGAGGAAGCTGAGTGCACAAACCAGGTGGCCTCTGTTTAGAACACATAACAGGAACCACAAAAAAATGACCTAGTCAGCCTTCCAGGCTTTCCTGTGTTTGAATTGTATACAGAAGTCCAGAACCCAGGGCAGTTGATACTTGAGCATAATTAACAGGATAAATCCAGGAACCTACAGGTTGACTGTTAACAATAAATCGGTAGACTATGAGGATTCAGGTTCCTATACAACCAGGAAAGGTATCACAACACCCAAAGGGCGGCCAGAGGACAGCAGCTCTGGCATGATTTCTAATTTGGGCTTGTTCTTTTTTTCACACCTATTAAGTTGGGGGCTAGAAGGAGGAAAAAAGGATGTAAATTGGAAGAAGGCAGGGTGTGCTGACCCTGGGGCCCATTTGCAAGTTCAGTTGCTTAGCCCTAGTGTAACCTATTCTCCATCTCCTGCCCCTTGGACCTTTCATCCTTTCTGATCAGCTCCCCTGTGTTACAGCACCTGAGCCTAAGAGATCAACCAACTGGAGCCAAGATGTTAGGTTTCACTCCAGGCCAAAGAACTGCCTTGGGGGCCTAGACGCTCGAACCCTGTCAGTGCCAAAAGCCACTAAAACCCATTTGTTTCCACATTCCTAGGGCAACTGTACCAAGGTGAAGCAGTATGTGAGTTCTGATTTAGGGAGCTACATAGTCAACGTGACCCGAGCAGCTGAGGTGTGCAGTCTTCACCTCTGTAGGAGGAACGGGAGATGCGTAAGGAAGGTCTGGAAAGCTCCAGATTACCTTCACCTGAACCCTGCCAGTTACCACATAGAGGCCTCCGCGGATGGAGAATTTATTGTGAAAGGAAAAGCATCTGACACAGACCTGGAAGCGATGGAGGAGAAATTTTCCTGTCATTGTTATCAGGGGTACGAAGGAGCCGACTGCAGAGGGACGAAGATGGCCCACGGCTGCTCTGGGGTTTCCTCCTTCTCTGGCTCACTAGTAACACTGAGCCTGCTGGTTTTAGCAGGTTCTCAGAGCGCTCGGTTGTGAGAGAATTGAGTTTCACGGGAACTGTATGGCCTATAGTCACTTAGAGAAGAGATGAAACTTAGGATGGGTTTTTTTTTTTTTCTTATGAAATCCATTGAGAGGTATCATAAGTAGACATTACGTATGTCCCTTAACATAAACACGCACATATTACTTTATTTGGCTCTGATTTGGCTAAGAAACCAGATCCAGGAATAAAATCAGTGCAGTCTTCTTCATTACTGGAATGTTTAAGTTGTATTTAAACTAGACCTAGTATATTTTAGTCTTTATATGAACATGTGTGTGTGTGTGTGTAAATATACATATTAAATTATTGATTTCAAAGTCTGGTTTTTCTGGCCCTCAATGTATTAAGGACAGATTACAAAGTAATTATCTGATTCAACAGAAGAGGTCACCTCAGGGTATTCAATCTACTGAAAAGGACCAAATACAAAGTTCCTTGTTCCAGCCTTAGGTTCACGCTGGGCTTCTGTTCCCCACCTGAGCACACTGACTGCAGACCCAGGTCCTGATGTAGCTTCTCATGGGGGTGCAGAGACCGAGGCAAGGGGAGCTGTTCCCAACTCACTGCAAAGCCATCTATTCCAGTATGGTGCTTCTCTTACCCACTATGA
Organism: Halichoerus grypus; assembly: GCF_964656455.1. Taxonomy (NCBI): domain Eukaryota; kingdom Metazoa; phylum Chordata; class Mammalia; order Carnivora; family Phocidae; genus Halichoerus; species Halichoerus grypus. The sequence goes on from NC_135723.1 coordinate 79,790,067, forward strand.
GTCCTTCTCTCACAGACCCTGGCAATTTAAACACTATAAACGGCGGCAGGATAGTAGTCACGCTTGCCTAGGCTGACATTGCTCTAGATCCAGAAATTGATGTCATGCTCATAAAAATGTGGTTTGTGTCTTTTGCAAGCAAAAATCCTCACAAAAAAAAAAATTTAATAAACATTTAAGGGACCCAGAAGTGCTATTGGAAAGGGGTTCTACCAAGAAATATTTGATATTTTGGTCTCCATATGTAAGTTTTTAAGCAGTAGTTTTAGAGTCAGTTTGAATCTAATTTGAATCATGGTTTCATTACTCATCTGGATGTGTGACTCCAGGTAAGTTATTTATACTTCCCATTTTCTCATCCAAAATTTGGTAATATAGTTCTCACCTCAGTGAATTATTCTGAAGAGTAAATGGAATAGCATATCCCATGTGTACTTTGGCTCTTAATACATGTTGCTAACCTTCAACTATCTTCCCTTGACCACCAAAGTAATGGAAACACTTAGGATAAAACAGGGTCTTGGGCAATTTCCTCTTTCTGATGTTATGTTCTATTTACAAACCAGTTAGCCATTGTGTTCTCTTGAGAGGCATGTTCAATTGATAGGATTTCCTACCCCTGGAGAAAATCTACTTGGAAGGTAAACTCCAGATAGGTATGATGTTGTAACAAGGCATGAGACTTGGTTCAACCTCCTCCGCTGCCTCTTTTCTCTTTTTAGGAAACATTTGCAATCCAGGTGTGCTGTTTTCAACTTTGGGTCCAGCTTGTCCGAGTTATGGACATGGTTAAGGTCTAATTTGTAAGTGTTAAATACAAACAAAACGAGACAAAATACTTTTATAATACTATGAATGAGAGGTATCATAGACTAACTTTTTATTTTCATATCAAAGATAAGTCAACACATTATAGAAAATCTGGAAAATAGAAAAAATAATAAGGGGAGTCACCAATAATCACTATTAACATTGGGTAACTTTTGGTATATTTCTTTTTAGCCTTTCTTCTAAAGACTTTTTTTTTTTACATGATTGTAATAAAAATACATGAATAATTTTGTGTCCTGTGTTTTTCACTTAACCATGTTAGAAGTAGTTTTCATGCTCTTTCATAATCCTCATGTCATCTGAATGTCATCTTTAAAGCCACATAATAGTCTATCAACTGGATGGAGCAAAATTTAATCAACAATTTTCCATAAGTTTTATTTATTTATATTTACTTATTTGAGAGAAAGAGAGAGAGAGGAGGGGAGGGGCAGGAGGGAAAGGGAGAATCCCAAGCAGACTCCCTACTGACCAGGGAGCCTGACACGGGTCTCCATCTCATGACCCCAAGACCATGACCTAAGCCAAAATCAAGAGTGTGACGTTCGACCAACTGAGCCACCCAGGTGCCCCCCATAAGTTTTAATTTTGAAATGTCTACCATTTAGTCACCTCATCAGAGAATACTTTCCAGATCACCCTCCTAATTCATTCATTCACCTAATAATCAGTTTTTACATTCATCAATTTATTAAGCATTACTTCTTATCAGGCACTGTTAAAATGTATCCTTGAACAAAAGAAAGAGCCTTGTCTTCTTAGAACTTACATTCTAGCTGGAGAAGACAGATATTAAACATACAAATAAGCAACTTATATCAGATATTTGCTCTCTGGGAAAGAAAATAGAGAGGGGGGTGGGATTTTTCCATGTGTTGGGCCTCAGTAAGCAGGTGCTGTGTGAATGAGAGAGAGTTAGCTATGAGGATATTTGGGGGCACAGTTTCAGAAAAATGAGTCAGCTAGCACACATTTGGTAGTAGGCCTGGTGCATTCAAGGAAGAGCAAAGAAGGTACTGGGGCTGGATACTTCCCTTCACCATTAACTTCCATCTTTTGGTCTGTAGTATTTATCACCATCTGGCATAGTGTATATTACATACTTGTTTTTTTCTGTCTTCCCTTACTAGAACGTAAACTAGAACAATGAGGACTTCACTTTGTTCAGTATTTGCTAGAATACTACTTGTTACAGTGCCTAGCACATAGTATGTGTCCAATAAGTTTTTGAATGAATGAATCATTCAATGATTCAGAAACCTGAATCAATGGAAGCTATATATTTGTTGTAAGGGTTGTTTTGTTGTTTTTTTTTTTTAATTCTGCACATGAACAGTAAGTTGTTACCAAGCCATACCCAAACATTAGTGTTCTATTCTAATCCTAGAACATTAGCTTCTGAAATCTGTAGTTTAACTCTGTTGAAGAACTCAGGCCCAAAGAGAAAAAATCATTTGGCAAAGTCAAAGAACCAGTTTGTAAAAGGGCCCAATCTGGGGGTGGGGGATGGGTGAAATAGGTGATGAGGATTAAAGAGTACACTTACCATGATGAGCACTGAGTAATGTATGGAATTGTTGAATCACTATATTGTACACCTGAAACTAGTATAACACTGTATTTTAACTATAGTGGAATTAAAATAAAAAACTTAAAAAAAGTATACTCCTCCATCCTCCCACAAAAAAAAAAAAAAAAAAAAAAAAGAGCCCAATCTGGAATCTGAGTTGCTGAGTTTTCTTTCCACCATAACTGGTTGTAATGGAATCCAAATATATTCTTTCAGGTTTTGACCAAGAATTTAATGCATTTTTAAAAATTAATTTGGGCTACTATTAGTAATTATGTTCAATCAAACTCCAGATATTCCAGTTGTAGATTCTCTATTTAATTCAGCTCATTTCTCCTGGAAAGGAAATCTACCTCCTGAGGGGCTTAATGACCATAGCTTCTTTGGATCACCCTAACTTCCCTTTATGGAAACAGCAAGGTACTTCACCTCTCTAATCTGTAATATTCTCTTTTATAAAAGGGAGATAATAATGGTATCCTTTGTCCTTTTATACTGATTTAATGAAATCAATCAGGTAAAATACTTAGCATAAAACCTGGCACATAAAAAATCCCTAGCAGGGTGCCTGGGTGGCTCAGTCATTAAGCATCTGCCTTCAGCTCAGGTCATGATCCCAGGGTACTGGGATCCAGTCCCACATTGGGCTCCCTGCTCAGCAGGAAGCCTGCTTCTCCCTCTCCCACTCCCCCTGCTTGTGTTCCTGCTCTCACTCTCTCTCTCTCTCTGTCAAATAAGTAAATAAATAAATAAAATTAAAAAAAAAATCTAAAAAAAAAAAAGATTAAAAAAAAAATCCCTAGCAAATGTTAGCTATTATTATCAAGTACTTTCAATATTGGTCCCCATAAAAGCTGTGATAGGCAATATTGTCTCTATTTTGAAGTAGAAATTATATATGATTCAGAGTATTGAAATGACTAACTTAATATCACAAAGAAGTACCCAGGCCTTGAACCCTCTTTTGGGAAACTCTTTTTAAAGATTTTTTAATTTTATTCACTTGAGAGAGAGCGAGCGCACGAGTGAGAGAGTGAGGGAGAGTACAAGCAGGGGAAGGGTTAGAGGGAGAGGGTGAGAGGGAGAGGGTGAGAGGGAGAGAGAGAAGCAGACTCCCCACTGAGCAGGATGCCCAATGCGGGGCTCGATCCCAGGACCCTGGGATCATGACCTGAGCCAAAGGCAGACGCTTAACCGACTGAACCACCCAGGTGCCCCCTTTTTTGGGAAACTTAAACTAGTTATCTTTTTATCATATCTCAGCAGAATACAGGAGACTTATTAGTACCAAATTTCTTTTTACTAATTTACAGAGATATATAACCTACAAGTATACTGATTCCGGTATCAGGTAATCAGTGCTTTTTTTGACCCCATGTAAGAAAAACTCTTAAATTAACCAATCTACTAGCAATGTATCCTTAGCTTGCATACTCTAAATAACATTTACCTATAAAAGAAACCAGGGTCTCTTAGGGAAATGTCCAATTCTAGATCTAAGACAGGAAATGTACACAATGAATTAGAAATATTTTGTTGTACCATTAAGCAAGGATGCTATCAAAGATTAATAGAATTGTATCAAAAATATCCACTAGCCAACTTAAAGAATCTTCTGCTGCCAAAGGTGGGAAAATTCAAGAATCACTAAAGAAACAACTGCAATGGACTGAAAGGCATCAAATGTATTTAAATCCTTGAAGTCAAAATGATATTAAAGAAAAACCTTCATTGACCACCTTTGAAGAATGTTAAGGAACCAACTTACTACTCTGAAAACTGGTAAGTTACAAGGGAAAAATAAACCATTTATTGTACATTTCTTATATGAACTCTATATATCTCAGGGTAACCAAAGAGTGGAGGAGGGAAATTTTCTTATTCAAGCAACAAATGAGGAGCGTATGATAAAATTAGAATATAAGCATTTTGCAGTTCCTAATGAATTAATGAATCAGGCACAGATCATCAATGGCTGCTAACATCATGAAAAGAGATAAAGCCAGACATTACATACCACTTAACTGAAGTATGTAACACCAGCTAAGAATAAATCCTTTCAGAAATCAAACAGAAATCTGATCAGGCTTCTACAAATTCACAGGAAACATTAGGAACAAAGGAAAATGCAGAACAACATGACAGGGATATAATGATCAAAATTCAGTTCCTAAGGAGCTCTGTAGGACAAATAATCTGGTTTTATCAACAAATAAATGGCAAAAAAAAAAAAAAAAAGAAGAAGAATGAACGAATCCATGTGTATATCAACATGGGGCTTGTTAAATGAATTATAGTAGATCTGTACAATGGGATAACATTCAGCTTTAAAACGGAATGAGTAAGTTCTCTGTATGCTGATGTCAAAAGACCTCTAAATACAATTGTCTTGCTTCAGCTTTATTTTCACTTCGATCTAATCACATTGGAGGCAACTCACTATCTTATACATTAGAAATGTATTTCCAATCACAGTTTAGAAAACACTTCCTGGATATAGCTAAACTAATCATAAGTTTTTTAGGATCCAGTGGGTATGGAACTCTAAGGGGATACAAACACAAAAGCCAAAAGTGACCAGCTAAACTCAAGGAAATGATATCATCAAGAAAAGGGAACCAGAATAAGCCATTACTTAGTCATGTACCTCAAATATAAAGTAATATATAAAGGGATATAATATATTAAAGGGAACAGAGATTGGGGAATAATGAACAGTCTATGCCACTCTACATCCTGTAATATATAGTTCTATCTGTATTTTTTAGAAATTTGCTTATTCTAAATCTGGAGCAGCAGCTCTATTTTGTGATTATAACTTAAAATGATAGAATAAAATTTAATAATGGGAAAAATAACTTGTGTCAAAGTGAATGTTAATATTGTGCTTTTTGTTTCTACTAGAGAACTAAATGTATAAACTTACTGATTCCTTTGTCTTTTTTTAGAACTAATTTTAAGAACTTGGAAAATTTTTAATGTTGCTGAATATTCGTTTATGAACTTGAGTTCTTCTCTGCAGATCTAGGAACCTTCAATTTTTCACTTCAAATATTTCTTTTATTATGAAAACTCAGAACAGAGTACTCTATTCTTTGTGTTTGGAAAGTAAAAGTCTTAGGTCATCATTAAGACCGTTTATTGCATTCTGTTCTATTAACATACTAAGAGAAGTAATTTTCTGCAATCAAATTTATTGCTACCCCAAATAACTTTTAATTCTTTTGTCAAAGAAAAATAGATAATAAATATTGTATTTCTAATGTATTATCTATTGCACTGTGTTTGTACACCTAAGTGTAACAGGGTGCTATACTCTCTTACCTAGGAGCATTTACTGATTTTAATTTGTGTGTATCCTAAAATATTAATTGATTTTGCCCTTTGGAGGCAGTGCAAGACTCTCTTCTACAAAGAGCACAGGGACTAAGAATTATCAGACTCACTACTTGATCAATCTCAAGATGGTGTATGACATTCTAGCTATCGCATCTGAATTCCAGGCAGCACAATGGAGGAAAGTCCAAAGACGAAATAAAGCAAACACAATAAATCTCCTTTAGAATATTTCCCAGAAACTGTCTGGGGAAATAATGCACCAGTTTATATCCTTTGGCAGAATTTGATCACCTGACCCCATTTTGCGCTGCAAGGAAGACTGGTAAATGTCGTCTTTATTATTTCTGACAGCCATTTGGCTAGATTAAAATCTATTATTATTAAAGGGAACAGAAATTGGGGAATAATGAACAGTCTATGCCACTCTACATCCTGTACAATGGACACTTTTTTCATTTCATTTTTTTTTTTTTTTTTAAAGATTTTATTTATTTATTTGAGAGAGAGAGAGAATGAGAGACAGAGAGCATGAGAGGGAGGAGGGTCAGAGGGAGAAGCAGACTCCCCGCCGAGCAGGGAGCCTGATGTGGGACTCGATCCCGGGACTCCAGGATCATGACCTGAGCCGAAGGCAGTCGCTTAACCAACTGAGCCACCCAGGCGCCCTCATTTCATTTTTTCATCCCCCTACTCACTGAAACTTCCTGAAAAGTAGGGACTATCTTATGCGAATAAGATAAGATTATCTTATATAATAAATATAAATAAGATTGTATCTCCAGGTCAAGCTCAGACCAGACACATAGGAGGTACTCGAAAAATATTTGTTAAAACAGAGAATAATAACTTGCTAGCCAAAGATGCATATTAAAATCACTTGGGAAGCCATCCCAAAATAAGCACTCCTGGGCCTACCACCTACTGTGGAGTCAGAAGTCTTGAGCTTACATGCACATTCTGAAAAAGCTTCCCAATCCATGATTAATGTCTGTTCCTAGTGAGAAAACATTAAACTAAATAATAAGAGAAGAAAAAGTAATATAATCTTTTTTAAAAAACCATTAATTGGAGTTCTGCTTCACATCCTAAGCTATAGTGACACAAAATAGATTGTGCTTAGGAATTGTGAGAGCCATAATGTGGGGATGCTTTGCCTCTACCTCCTTCCTTCCTCCTTCTCCCTTCTTTCTTCTTTCTTTTCTCCTTTCTTTTTTCCTTCCTTCCTTCCTCCCTTCCTTCCTTCCTTCCAGTTAAATTGAATTTCTGTCCAATATTTTAGTTCTTTTCATTTTAATTTCCCAAATTAAACATCATTATTATTTTTATTATATACAGACACAGTTTGTTTAGATTTACTTACATATTTACCTTTTATTCCCTCATTTTACATTTTTATATATCAAATTTCTGTCTAGGATCACTATCCTTTTTACTGAGGAACATCTTTTATTGTTCCATTAGTGAAAGTCTGCTGGGGGAGAACTCTTTGTGTTTTTAATTTGATAATTTCTTAATTTTACCCTTAATATAGAAAGATAGTCTCAATGGGTATAAAAGTATAGATTGATAGTTATTTTCCCTTAGCATTTTGTAGATCCTTATCCTAGTTTTCTATTGTTTTTGGTGATAAAACTACTTTCTATCTAATTGCCTTCCTTTGTAAGTAATCTGACCCATTTTGCAATGTTCTGTCTGGTTTTGGAGTTCTATAGTTTTGGTTTAGGGTCTAAGTGGGTTTTTTTCTGCTTATCCTGCTTATCATCTGACAGTCTTTATCATTTTATGATTCCATATTTTTCCTTTTTAGTATTTTATGCATAGATATTTAATATTTTATAATTCCTTGAACATTAGGAGATTCTGTGTTTGTTGTTTTTTATTCTTGCTAACCTCAGTAATGATAGCTTATTTATTTGTGTTTGGCAATTTTTGATAATGAATTCATATTTTAGTCTGTGAGAATTCTAAGTGTCAAAATTTGGGTTGCTTTCCTGTAGAGAGGATTTTTTAAAAATTATACAACTCAATTGAGATATAATTCACATATTATACAATTCTTCAATTTGAGTATTCATTTCAATGATATTCAGAGTTGTGCATTCATCACCCCATTAATTTTAGAACATTTTTCTCACCCCCCAAAACCCCACAAAGCCATTAGCAGCACTATTCATTTTTCCCCAAACCACCCCACCCCAAGCCTAGAGAACCACTCACGTACATACATGACATGCTAAAAAGTGACAGGTGGAAAAAGGCAACCCTAAATTGGTTAATGCTCTGTGCTAGGAAAGTGTTTGTCATTAAAAGAATCATAAGAGTCTTTCAAATGCTCTCAGCTTGGTATTTACAAGATAAAATTTTACTTCACAAGACGATTAAGAATGATATTTCTCCCTGCTTGTACTCTCTCTCTCAAATAAATAAATAAAATCTTTAAAAAAATGACAAAAAAATGATATTTCCTTAGTGGAGCCTAAGAAAAAATAGTCTGAGATGCTAATGAGAGTCAGTAACAGGGGCTATTTTCCAGTTACTCCAGAAATACAGCAAAGATGTTCCTTATTAGCAATAGTACAAGGCTGAATTCTGTGTACCTTAACCAAGACCAAACCTCCCCTTTTCAATCCATTACCTCTTTTCATAGACTCCCAAGATCTAACCTACAGTTGTTTACTTGGCCTTCAACTTATTCAAAACTGACTTTCCCCATAACTTTGGCACCATCGGGTTTGATTGTCAAAATCCAGGAAGAGGTGAGGGAGAGGAGAAAACAAATTATACATGAGTAATCATTAGTGACTGGGTCAGGGTGGACTAAATTGTCCTGACTGGGTAGATTCCTTCTGTTGCCTCGTTTAATAATTCATCACAAGTAAATAATAAGAGATTTCCACATTGAAAATCAAATATTGGGTTTGAACTTCCCTATTCCTTCCTTTCATTGACCCTTGACCCACACATTATTAACAGACACTGGCAATGCCCACACAGATCCCCCAAGGTCCCTTATATAATTTGTTATGCATCCAGTTCCCCATATTCAGCGTGCTTCCCCTCCACCTTCCTTCCAGTTCAGTGTGGTTTTGTTTCCCCTCATCCCGTAATTGGATCCCTTGCGTGAGCAGGCTTATGCTGCCCTCCTCAGGACCTTATTGAAATTGCATCATTTCTTGGCTACGTCTCCTTTCTGCTTCTTTCATTCTCTTAAGTGTTTTTTTTCCCTGAGAAAACTTCCTTAATAAATCATTGCACATGAAACCTTATCCTAGGTTAGCTGCTAGGGAACCTGACCTGAAATCATTTTGTTCTCCAAATATTTAGAGACAAGCATAAAAAAGGAAGTTTGCCTTTTACATGGAAACAATATGTTTATTGTTAAAGAACATTTAAAGTAAGTTCAAGCCCCACATTGGGTGTGGAGATTACTTAAAACAAAATCTTTAAAGAAAAATAAAATAGTTGAATCAACAAATTAAGTAATCAGCACCTATGGTATAGTTTGAGATGCCCCAGTGACTCCAGAACATCTCAATATTCTTCTGCAGTGTCTGAAATTCTCACTTAGGCAAACAAACAGACATGTTAGAACACAAATTGGAAAATACCCTTTAGAACATGTGACAAAGTGGAAAATACCCTTTAGACCATGTGACAAAGCGCTAATTCCTTTATGTAAAGAGCTCTTAAACAAATCAGTTCAAAACAACGCAAACCTAACATGGGAAAAGGACAAAGACAGAAAATCACCCCAAAGAAACTATGAAATGGCTCAATTTCTCAAAATAAAAGAAATTGTGATTAAAATGACAATGAGATACCATTTTTACATTACCTAGTTAGGCAACGTCTTTATAAAGTATAACAATACAGTGTTAGTTTGGGTATGGGGATTCAGCCTTAATTTTTGGAAGGAGTGTTAACTGATACAATCTCTTTAAGAGTCAAAATTATACATTACACTTTAAAGTGGACAAGACTTGCCTTTTCAACCCTAATTGCTGTCTTTCTCATTCTTCTTTTCAAGTTTTGTAAGAGCATTTGCTATAGTCTCAATATTTGTGTCCCCTCAAAATTCATATGTTGAAATCGTAATACCCAGTGTGATGTATTAGGAGGTGGGGCCTTTGGGAGGTGCTTAGGTCATGAGGGTGGGTCCTCATGAATGGAGTTAGTGGCCTTATGAAAAAGCCCCCAAAGAGCTTGCTAGCCTTCTTCCACTATGTGAGGATACAAAGAGAAGTCTGCAACCCGGAAGAGGGCCAACACCCAACTGTGCTGGCACCTTGACCTTAGACTTCCTAGCCTTGACAACTGTAAGAAATAATTTTCTGTTGTATACAAGCTATTTAGTCTGTGGTATTTTGTTATAGCAACCCAAATGGATTAAAACAGCATTTATCATTCTGAAATTATTTGCTTATTTACTTGCTTATTGTCTCCTCACACTAAGTGCAAGCTCCATAGAACAGACATTGGTCTACGTGGTATCCTCCATGCCTATGCTTGACATGTAATAAACACTCCATTTAAAATAGCTGAATCAGGGTGCCTGACTGGCTCAGTTGGTGGAACCTCCTAATACCATCACACTGGGTATTAGGATTTCAACATATGAATTTTGAGGGGACACAAATATTGAGACTATAGCAAATGCTCTTATAAAACTTGAAAAGAACATTTAAAATAAGTTCAAGCCCCACACTGGGTGTGCAGATTACTTAAAACAAAATCTTTAAAAAAAAATAAAATAGTTGAATTTACAAATTAAGTAATCAGCACCTATGGTATAGTTTGAGATGCCCCAGTGACTCTAGAACATCTCAATATTCTTCTGCAATGTCTGAAATTCTCACTTAGGCAAGTAACAAAGATGCTAAGGGAGACTATTAAACTATTATATCATGAAAATCTAAATAGAGGTAAATTAGCTAAGGAATTGGAGCAAGAAAGAAGTTGGTTGTAACTGAGGTTGTAGGCCAGGTAAGATCAGAATCATGAAGTAGATCTTAATTAATTGCAAGCAAGTAGATGGCAGACCTTGGAGTGTGGGGAGCCTTATTTGGTTGCAGAGATTATAGCCAAGAGAAGTTTTAAGATAAAATACAGAGGAGAAACCAGAATTAAAACCAAAGCAGGCAGAGTACTACAGTGTTCACCAGAATGTTCTAAGCAGAGAAGTGAAAACCAGGGCACAGAGGAATATCCTTCAGGCATCAGAACAGATCAAGCAGGGAGAAGCAGTGGGTTATAACCAGAGCCTACAGAGGGCAGCCCATGAGTACAGGCACAGAAGAATTAAGGGGAATCCACGACATTATTTCTGGATGAAGAGGGAGGCATTAGAGGTGCCAGCCAACTTAGGCAGATTATGACAAAAATAATGGAGACTTCCCAGTTTTGTCACTAGTAGGAATATGGAAAGGGGCAGGGTTGAGGTGTGGAACAATTCTGTCCCTTTAGGTAGTACCCTATACTTGACTACAGACACTAATGCTACAAGAGACTAAGGGTTTCTGGACACGGTCTAGTTTTAGCCAACCCTCTGATCTGGGACCTTGGTTCCAGCCACATCTCTTTGGGCTCTTTCTGGAGTTCTCTCCCTGAGATTTTAAAATTCGAGTCTAAATCTTTGAAGATAGCCAGAAACATCTCACATATCATCCAAGCTAGCTTTTTGATAAAACAAATCTCTTAAACTGAAGAACCCACCTGGTCTCACAGCAACTGGTTTATTTTCCTCATCTGAACTGCTGAGCTAAGGCTCTCCAGGACTTTGGTAATGGAGTAGATATGGTTCTGAAATCTGAATCTAAGGGATTCAACTGAAACTTGCTTGCCTGGGGTTAAAAAAAAAAAAAAAAAAAGTTGAGTAGCATCTGTAAAACAGGGACAAAACTTGTGTCTACTTCTTAGGATTATTATTGGGAAGAAATGTGTTAATATGTCTACAGTGTCTGGGAGAGAGAAGGGAAGAAGGGAGAGGAAGGGAAGAAATGGAAGAAAATTAAAATGTTACTGACTATTCAACTCTCTTCTCAGAGTTGGGACTGAGGCTGAACTCAAGTCAGTGCCCTTTGTCCTCTGTTTCCTCAACGTGCTTTATATGACAAAAATGTGTAGGCTCGGTGCTGATGGGCGCAGACTTCACCCATCTTACATTGTATTTTTCTGAGAAAGTTGTATGACAAGGGTGTACTTCAATTTATCAGTTTTGGCAAAGTTAGAAGGTAATATACATTAACCGGGAAATAAAAGACCCCCATAAATAATTCAAATTTACCTCTAATTTAAGTAAAGGGTTAGTCTTTTAGTTTAAAGGACTTCTTATTCTAACTTCTTAGGTCCTGTGATGTGGAAAGTTAGTAACTATGAACACAGCATTTCCATTTTCCTGTTCAAAACCGAATAAATGAGGTCAAAACATGAAACATGATTGCCACATTAATGCCACTAATCATTTGGAGTGAATAAACAAAAAACAAGAGTTGCACCAAAAAATTAATAGAAAGGGTGAACATTCTGTTAAAGTTATTGACATCAAAAGCAGGCAGGGTTTAGGAGTAAGCGCACTGCAAACGGGGTCTAACTGCGCACCTTTGAAAATATTTAGATTGGGCTTTAATTCCTTTTTTCTCAAGTGAGTTGATTCTAATAGCAAATTATGATGATTAATTATGCCAGTGGAAGTATGTCCATATCTACACGTGTCCTAGACAATTAAAATATTCAGTCTCCCTTCTCAGAAAATATCCTGTTTTATATTTTCATCTCTGTAATAATAGTGACCTGTCCAGTAGAGGACATTGTAAAGAGCAAGATTTTCAGAATTAGCTAGAACTGGGTTGGTGGGCAAATTATTTAATTTTTGCTAATGCTTACTTCCTCATTTAGAAAATGAGGATGATAATTCTTACCCCAGAGTGTTATGGAGACATTCAAATACCATAACTAATTGTTAACTAAAAACCCTTAGATGACTTCCTAATTAGTTGTTGATTGTCTGATTTTAAAGATTGGTTGAAACTGCTTTCCTGTAAACACTGTCTCTTAATGACATTTTAATGAAAGGCTTGCTGTACTCGTGTCAACATTTAAAATATAACAAATATTGCACATTTGTTGAAAGCAGTTTAGGCGACCAATAAATATTACTTATATCTTGGATTTTTAAAACTGTAGCTATTGCATATTAAGAATTAAAAGTAAATGAGCCATACACAATTGAATAAAAACAATATTTTTTTCTCAAAATTATAAACATTCATTAAGTAACTAAAGTACTATTTAGATTCAACCTCGAGAGACTCACTGCCCTATAATTATGTTGACAAGTGAACACGTGCCTTGGAAGTTTCTTTTTAAATCTTTGAAGTTATCTTGTTATCTGTCTATTCTGTTTTGTGCTTGTTTTTTTTTTTTTTTGGTAGCAAAATAGTAGGTCTTATAAAGATCTTGTCCCCATCCCCCACCCTCATACTTGGTCCATCCCCCAACTTCATAGTTGGTCCAAATGCTTCAAAAATTCTAAAGCAGAATCTCTGCTGCAGAAATTCTGATTTCCCCATTCTCTCAGAATTCCTTTTTTTCCTTCAGCCATCTCCCAGTAGGTGAGTCTTAGGGACACTCCCATCCCGTCATAAATTAGCCGGATCCTTAGTCGCCCGTCACTCTGAGTTCCTGTTTCCCCTGTCTCAGGTGAGAACCATAGGGTACTTCTGCTTTCCTCTGTTCTTGGTGAAGAGACAAGTACAACTGCCTGCTCTTCTCATTGACAAGGGTAAATGTGCTCAGGTTTTTATGGAAGAGTGTAGGGGGGCAGAGATAAGTCTAGGTACTAATGGATCTTTCTAATGGCATTAGAAGGTTGACTTTATAATTAATTTTTCTTTTTGGATAGCATCTGTCACACATTTTGATATATGTGATATGCTAGGTGTATTGTTTATTTTAATAACAACAACAATAATGATTATTAGTGAGTACTTGTATCTCGTAGAGGTAATAAACATGCTAATAGCCAAAGGAAATTTGATGCTGAGAAATAATTTTGTTAACCATCGCTTCTTTGAGTTTTGGTAACAGCTCTTCCTCCTCTTTTGTGAAATGGAAGCAGAGCCAGCTCATTCAGCCAAACTAATATATAACCCACCAAACACTGTAGAGATATCTGAATTCTATATTAATAATTTTTGCTATTATTTGTTTTAAATGTCACTTATTTATATGCCACTTACTTATTCCACTAATCCGATATAAAGGCTGAAAACTGTCTGGATAAATCACATTTGACAAGTTAGAAAAATATTTCCATCGGGCTGAGTGAAGAGTTTGAAGTCTGAGCTTGAAAAGGTTGCTTTCTTAGTGGACTCCTCCATAAGATGCCAAAAAGCAGTCACAGCCAAACTAATGCAAGGCACATGAAGGCTAGAGCCAGTCTAATCTGCTGATAGAGTCATGATCCATGAAGACTTTCTCATGTAGGTTCCCTCTCAGATCACGCTGTGTGCTGATGAATGCCATTGCTGATGAACGCCATCATCAGATCTGGCTCCACGGTTGTATGAATTTGTTGAGTATCTCAGTTCTATCAGAACAATTCCATAATGCTCACATATTTAGAGTAAAAAAAAAATTTTTTTTTTAATTTCCTAGGGAAGCTTTAATGCTAGCAGGTCTATGAATCATGAAATAGTCTTGGACTTTGCCTTCTTTTGTCATGCTTTTCCCTGTCTTTCATACAAGAGGGTGGAGGCAAGGGATAATATTACTAATAAAAACAGGAATAACTTACGTTTATTTGGTATTTACTCTGGGTCAGGTGTATGAGAGAAAAAAGAACTTGCCTTAACCCTGTTAGATTCTGCACCTGGAGCCTGTGAGTTGAACTGACAAAAGACAGATTAATGGGAGAAAAACATACAAACTTTATTTAATATTTTTACATGCACATGGGAGCCTTTATAGCAGTTCAGTCATTCATAGACATTACTTTAAAGAATCTTCAGACAGATCAGAATTCTATTCTGGTTGCTGAAGAAATTAAATTAATGAGATTTGAGAACTTGTCGGAGGCCACTTAATAAGCAAGGGCCTATTCTCAGCACTCAAAACCCAGGTACGTCAGACTCCAACGCTTCTGCGATCAGAGTGGCTTGATTCGTTCGTGCCACAGTAAAAAATACATTTTACGTTGTGACTCAGTGCACACATTTGTAAATATATAACAGACAGAAAATGTTCATAAAATAATCTGCTTACTGTATGTGATGATGGTATTCTCGTGCTTCTGATCCTGTCCTGCCCTGTTCTAGCCTAGCCTAGCCATTCCACTCTATGATAGTCAATTTCACTTCTTTTTAAAAAAAATGCTCATTACAACCAATTAAATCAGTTTTATGGCCCACTAATAGTCTGTGGCCTGAACTTGGGGGAAAAATGCTAGAAATAGGCCTCTCCAACATCACTTTCTTAGATAATCATGCTCACAACTACTCTCCATTTTGGCCTAAGATGCACCTAAAAGGCTTAGGTGATGTTTCGCCCTTGCTCGGCAATGCTCTTTGTAGTTGCGTTTAGGCCAGAGGTGACCTCACTGTGGAGGCATTATCTGGGCTTTCCTATTTCCTTGAACTAGAAGCATGTGATCTCCGCTGAGGCCGAACAGCAGCAACCTCCCAACCTCTAGGTGAAGATAAGGGGGCAACTTAATTGTAAATAAATATAACTTTTACTGAATTTCTACAATTTGAAGTAAATTTTGCTGCTATGAGTCTTCTTCTTCCCTTCTGCTTTTTTCACTGAGCACACTCTTTAAAGGAGAGTTAGAGTCCCGCTATTACCCCCAAACTTCTCCGTGTCCTCTAAAACTTTCAGCATCCCCAGTAAACATTTCTTTGGCATCCTTGGACTAGGAATTCGCAATCCCTAAATTTTTCTAGAGATACCCCTAATCTAATTATATATATTGACTTTTCTGGTTGCTATAAGTCAAAAACTACTGTCTCCACACCTTACTACAGCTGTCTTTCTTATAGTTTGGGGTAAATGCAAATGAACCATAATAAGCAAGATTTCATAATATAGGTAGTCCAGGAGCAATAATACTGCACCCTAGATTTGCATAGCTTCTTGTAAAAAATACTTCATAGATATCATTTCACATATCATCCCAGCATCTCTGGGAGTGAGACTGGTCTAGGTATCACCAATATACTTTAAAAAGTTAATACCTAAAGATTGATTAATTTGAATCTTCCAGTTCTTGCATGATGGAACTAAAAATGGGAATAACGTCTCAATCCTTTTCTGGTCTGGGCTCCTTAATCCCTTTAGCTGTGGGTGTCCAAGCTTCAGGTCCCTTTGGCAGATGGAAGACTCAGTTAAGATAGGAAGAAAAAAATTAAAAGTGGATGTATGAGGAGGAGAGAAGAGTCATTGCAAAGGGAGACACCAATAAATGTTACTAGTGATGCTCTGTGGCATATTTGTTCTAATCTTGAGCTATAGCACATCATTAGCTGGAGAGCATGGTAGCAGTTAGGGACCCTCCTGAGAGAATAGGACTAGATTTGAATTAGTAATCTTAAAAATCCCTGCTAATTATAATCTCTAAGATAAATCTTACTTTCCATGCCACAATGTGAGGTCAAAGTAACTACTATTATTTCTTCAACTGTTTTAACTCCTTATCTTGTTAATGTTTAGGATAAAATAAATTGGATCTTATCCAATAGGTGAACTTGTGCTTTGGGAGAATGGTAGGAAATCTAAAATAACTTAGTGAAACTGGGGAGAAGGAAAAAATAATCTGATCAAAGAATTAATTGATGGATAGATTCACTCATTCACCCATAATTAAGTACTTATGGACCTTCTACTACGTACCAGGCATAGTACTGGGAACTGGGGACACAGTATTGAGCTCACAGTTTAGTGAGAAAGATAGACTTATTTCAAATTTGAACACAAACTGTGACTGGTACTAAGAAATAAGTACAATTTTTATGAGAGCCTTTATACATTAAAACTCTCCTTGGTGGCAATCAGAAATGAACACTTTAATAGTCAGATGTGTTTGGAAAGGCTACACAGTGGGAACAGTCATTGAGAGATATATCTCTATGCTCAGAATAGATTTTTAAAGATCCAGGGCAAAGAGATCTATACAAGACATGCAAGGCAGGATCCCACTGGAATGAAACATATATAATTCTCATATGGAATTCATATGGTCCACAAGAGCCTGTCACCACAAAACTCTTCTTCCTCAAAGGAAGAGGGACTTTCATATGGATAATGAAAGATTTGAGTTTTATTTTACTTTAGATCCTGGCTGAAAAGCGGGACTAAACTGAGTTGCCACACATTCCTTACAAGTGGAGAAAGAGATGAATAGGTTGGGAAGACATTTGCTTGCTTGAGACTTCAACCATAGTTTTGCTTTCACAAAATGTGCATTCTTAAGGTGGACTGTAGAACATGTATTTTTAGGAAGATAAATATTAAATCACTTAAAACTCTGACAAGATTTTTGAACCAGTCTTCTATCCTAAGAAGAAAAAAACAGTCTGCATCCTACGTGCAGCATTTAGGAGCCTGGTATTTCTATAGGCGCCAAACAAATTGATAAGAAGGAAAACATCTGTTGTATCGTCTTTTGAAACTTGTTTTCAATGGCATCTACCTTCAGCATTTGCAAATGTGCTTAATCACATTCGATGCAATTAGGTCCCTACTGCCTTTGAACAAAGGACATTTATGAGCAAATAGGTGTTTTCTGTTTGTGTTAGACTATAGTGGCCATTTGGATCTTTGATATAATCCCACATGTAGATTTAGCAACTATGACTGTGACAATTCAGAGAAACAAAAACCCAAAATTCATCTGACTGGTCAAGGAAAGAGAAACATTAGTTATTGCTAACAGAAGACCAGTTGTAAACTCATAGCCCATATCATAGCTGGTATACCTTTGTGAACTTCATTGTGCAAGGCACTAGCTATCATGGAGGTGCTGGTTATTCCTAGACTTTGACTTGAGTGATACTAAGGCTTTTTGCCTAGTTGTCCGAGGCAGCTGAGACACTCTCATTACAGAAGAACTACGACAGGTTTATGACGGTGGGATGTTGGGTTGCCTGCAAGTCAGGCATTACTAAGCTCAGTCTGGGGCTTGACAAATGGTATTGCAGAGAGTATCCCTAGTGAGGTTATTGTGTTAACTAGCCTCTAGAATTTGAGGGACTCTTAAAGACTGTATTCAATTATTCAAGTGCTTAGTTTCAGTCATATCTGGGTGTGTCAGGGCCTCACGCTTGGCTACAGAAGACATAATTGTCTTCTGAGTAATGTTTGAACTCTGTGGCTTCTGGATGCTATACTTTGTTTTTTATTTGAACATTTTCATCTTAAAGTGGTACCATAAGCCATAATTTTGAGTTTACTGAAATTCAGAGTACATTGAGTTTATTTACTTAATTAAATGATTAACTCATCCAGCATGCACCATAGTGGAGACTGACAAAGATTCTCTATTGACCACGCCAATCAGGCTCATTGAACTCTCTCTCTCTCTCTTTTTTAAAAGATCTTTTTTTAAAGATTTTATTCATTTATTTGACAGAGAGACACAGAGAGAGAGGGAATACAAGCAGGGGGAGTGGGAGAGGGAGAAACAGGCTTCCCATGGAGCAGGGAGCCCAATGTGGGGCTCAATCACAGGACCCTGGGATCATGACCTGAGCCGAAGGTAGACGCTTAATGATTGAGCCACCCAGGTGCGCCTGAACTCTCTTTGACTAAGCCTCAAATGCTGGGCTTCTGTATCATTCCTTGTAGAATCTAGTTCTTGCAAGAATCCTGTTAAGTCAATTTAGCAAGAATTCCCATCCTCCCTATCTAGTCACCTTGGGTATCTGATTAGGTTTCCTATCTTCTACTGTCCCCCTGGTTTTGCCTGACCCCCCTGGCCTGACTTTAGCAAGAATCCTGTTAGGTCAGTTTAGCCAAAATCTTCCCTTACCCCTGATGTTCCCTCTTAGTAATTTTCCATCCACAGACACCCCCCTCCTCCAACTTTGCTCTTTGGCTATGAAGTCCTGCTTTTTCTCACTGTATTTGGAATTGAGTCCAGTTCTACCCTACTGTTCTGGTTTTCCTTTGACAGCTCTGTGGATTCTGAGTGACATATTTTGATTTTGTTCGAACATCTTCAGGCTGTAATTTTGAGTTTACTGAAATTCAAAGTATATCAAGCTCATTCAGTTAATGAACTAATTAACTCATGTAAGTATCTATCGAGTATCAATTAAGTGGCTTGGAAATTTGAACAACAACCTAATCCAACAATTAAGGGCATATTATGTACCTTCTTTTATAAGGCCTCTCAGGTCTATAAAGACATTACGGACACAGAATGTTATTATAGGCACCTTCACCTTCTTTTCAAAGGAATTTCCTTCTAAGAGTGAGATGAATTACTTTCTTCTTTTCAACTAAACACTCTTGCTATTGAACTATCTTGCATTTTCAAAAGCTGAAATATTAATATCTTTTACACCTTATCAATGTAACTTGCTTAAGGCTTCAATATTTACAATTCATGTTTAATCATATGGTAGTTTTATAGCTTCTTAGATGTATTGCTTTCTAATTATATCATGGCCCAACAGGACAAACTTTTATTGCATAAAATGAACATGTATAAATTATATCTCTATATTCTACTATAGCAATTAAATAAAATTTGATTTTGGGAACTGCTTTTGAGGGATTTTGTTATTTATTTGGTTCTCTTTTTTCTCCTCTCCCCTCTCCCTTCCTACCTTAGAGAAAGGAACAGGATTCAGAAAACTAGTATTTTCCTACAACTAACAAATGTCAAACATGGCTTTCTTAATCACTTCGAAGATATAAATTCATTTCAATTTTGTAATGAGAAATTACTTTTATCGTAAATGCTGTACTTCCTTGAAACCAATTCATTCTTCATCTATATTACACGACAGAAATCTTTTATTAATTTAACAAAATGGTTAATAATCAAAACAACTGCAATTAGGATTTGTTTTACCATTGGATTCTTAAACTTATTTCAAATACTAATAAAAAATTTATAGCATTTTGGTGTTAATTTGCCATCTTTACCAATCTTTTTTGCTACTATAAGGCACTTGAATTTGCTGGGATTCAATGCATGCATGCACGCACACACACCACACACACACACAAAAACACACACACATGTCCCCCTTCCTCCATCACATAATAACATTTCAAAAGATTAAGTCTTTCTTTAATTCCTTAACTGACTGGGCAAAGAGCTGCTTTTTCTCACCCAACACGTTGAATACTGAAGAGCATTTAGATTCTTCTGGAGCAATTTCTGACCTGCTGACATTTCAGAGGAAACTTTTAAAATTTTGCTTCAAAAATAAGTTGTCTTTTTTTCTTTCTACTGCATAGCCTGATCGGGATAATCAGATACGGTATCTGTGAAAAAGAATTAGAAGTTCTGTAACGTGCCATGTTTTGAAAGCTACCTCGTTAGTGGGAGTAGTTTGGCACTTTGTGCTTAGTAGTAGATACACAGATTAAGAATGAGCAATTTCTTTTTCTTTTTTTTTTAAAGATTTTATTTTTAAGTAATCTCTACACCCAACGTGGGGCTCAAACTTACAACCCCAAGATCAAGGGTCACATGCTCTACCGACTGAACCAGCCATGGGTCCCAGGAAGGAGTAATTTCTTTAGCCTTGAGGAGTTCCAGCCTTTGAAAAAATTATCTGTGGGAGACACTGACAAAGTTAAGACAAGAGTAGGAGAAGGAACCAAAGGAGAGGAATAATAATGATGATAATAATAATAATAAAGGAAAAGGGGAAGGAAGGAGTTGATGGAATGCCACCAAAAATAATATTAACTTCTCGTTTTGTTTGTTTTTTAAAGATTTTGTTTATTTATTTGTCAGAAAGAGAGAGAGCACAAGCAGGGGGAGTGGCAGACAGAGAGAGAGAGAAGCAGGCTCCCCGCTGAGCAAGGAGCCCAATGGGGACTCCATCCCAGAACCCTGGGATCATGACCTGAGCCGAAGGCAGATGCTTAACCGACTAAGCCACCCAGGTGTCCCTTAACTTCTCTTGTTTAATCAATTTTATCATCATATCTATTTCTGGCCAAGTTATTTATAAAACACCACAGCTTAATAAGAAATTTCCTACAAAAAAAAATCTTGTTTGAAGGCTCCTTTCTTTCCTGAAAGCATGAATAAATTTTTGCTTTAAGAGAAGAAAATTACACATGGACTTTTTTGCTTTGGGGATATTATGCTGGTCTCTTAAGTTTGCTCAGAACTCAGCTTAGATTTAATATGCCTTGTAACTGGAGGTAGAAGTCAACCTTTGACTTGAAATTAGAGACCAAGTAGTACTTCAGAAATGATACACAGCCTACCAAATGTAATTAGTATACAAGGGGTACCAAGGCAATAAATTTGGGGCCAGCTGCTCACTTGAAGTTTTGCTTTTTATTTTTCATATTAACGAATGATTCCTGAAGTATTTACAGAGGTAATTTAGATACATTAAAGTTACCTTCAGCATCCTGAGGCTAGGGGCCATTTGATGAGTATTATAACCATGCCTTTATCATGTTCAGTTGTTCTGGGGGCAGTAGGGTCAAGGGGATCTCGGAGGTGCTGGGGAAATACATCTTAAACCTTGGGACTCTCCACTCTGTCCCTCCCTTCAGTCCTCACTGAGCTTTTACCAAAGTTATAATCTTGGCTTTATCACTATTTGTCCACATTTCTGTATGTTCACCTTTATATTTATAATAATAATTTATATTCAAAATCTGTAACAATTTTAATAGTAAGAGGATTGTATCTAAAGTCAGTTCTTAATTCCATTGAGATAATATATACATGGACTCCTTATAGGAAGTAAGAATACCAGAAGAGTGGATTCTGAAGACAGTCCTGTGACTGACTTCTACATCTGTTAATTATGATTTTCTAGAAAGAAAGCATTTGTTGTAGAAAAGAAGAGCTTAGAATTAAGCCGAGAAATTTGGCTGTTTTGTTTGGCTTTTTCTGTCTGTGACTGTCTTCTCCTTACCTCAAAAATTCCAAACACCAACTCCTTCAAAAAGTAAAATGAGGGGTGCCTGGTTGGCTCAGTCACTTAAGTGTCCAACTCATGATTTCAGCTCAGGCCGTGATCTCATGGCTCATGAGATAGAACCCCATGTCAGGCTCCACTCATCTGCAGTCTGCTTGGGATTCTCTCTCTCCCTCTCCCTCTGCCCCTCCCACCACACTTGCATGCCCATGCGCACTCTCTCTTTAAAAAAAGAAAAAGAGGTAAAAGGAGAACCCCTTGAACAAGCATCCTAGTGAATAAACAGTAGGAAGGTGGATGGTTATTTTTCCTCTTGCCACTAAGGAGAAGTTGAGCTTCAAATCTGTTCTGGCAAACAAAATTCTAGCCTTAAATTTTATTTTTCTCCCAGTTTTTATTTGAGAAACTATATGGTAGTTGAATGAAAGAAAATTAGAAGATCGAAAATATGTAATGGACCCTCAGGAAATATGAATATTCTTTTATATCTCTGGATTTTCTTTAACTCCTGAAGCATGTGCTTACGTTTCTGTATATCTCAAAAAACTGCTTGTCTTCAGTAGCATCAAGGCAAGGAACTAGTTGGTCCCTGCTTACTAGTATTTTAGGCAAGCATCTTCACATGTTACTTAACTATCTTTATAACTAGCTCTGATGTCTGCATAAATTCCTTCAGCCTAAAATACCGTATTTATTTAAGCATCTCATCATTGTCAGCTTTTAATATTTTCTCCTGCTCTGATTTAGACACTACAATACACAGTGGTGAAGGATACATTTTAAGTATCTGTATCTACCCATACTGTTTTTTATTACAAAATAATTTTGGACTAATTCTCAGACAAAACATTCCTGGTTCAAAGGTTTTAATTAATATGTGTTTTAGTGATAAAATTTCTTTAAAATAAGGATAAGAGTTAATTAGAAGAATTTTAGATGTCTTCAAATCTTGAGCTTTTAAATTAATTCTGAGATACATTGATTTTTTTTTTTTTAAGGAATGTTATTGACTTGCCAGTGCTCTAGGAAGACATTAAAACCAACAGGCTTCTGGCCTGGACACTACTGAACACAAGTTGGGTGTTGGACCCTGAAAGGACTTCTGGGCAAATACTACTATTTGGAGTTGGGGCGGGGGGTACCAAAGGCTTAGCAGGAGTGCTTTAGGAAGCTATTATCCAGACAATGGGGAAAAAGGACACTTGAGAAGTAACCTAATAGGTATAAATTGAGAACAGGCCTTACACATACTAGTGGAGAGATGCTAATTATCTGGAGTTAAGTCAGATAAGATTTTCTAGGGAGATGAGATTTTTTTTTATTTTTTATTTTTTTAAAAAGATTTTATTTATTTGACAGAGAGAGAGCAAGATATAGATCACAAGCAGGGGGGAGGGGTAGAGGGAGAAGCAGACTCCCCCATGAGCAGGGAGCCCGATGCGGGACTCGATCCCAGGACCCTGGGATCATGATCCAAGCCGAAGGCAGCCACTTAACCAACTGAGCCACCCAGGTTCTCCTGGGAGATGAGATTCTTATGTAAAGTCTCTAGTATATCTTCTAAAGAGATGCTTTTCTAGATGCTAACCCAGGTCTGCCCCCAATTCTGTGCCCCAAGGCTTTGTCCAAAGATGTATAAAGAAGAGATACTTTGTTTCATAAAAAATTTTTTACCTATTTTCTGTACCTATACATAAATTTTGTGTATGTACGTGTGTGTGTGTATATATATATACACACAGGTATCTATAAATATAGTGCATCTCTTACTTAATCTTTTACTCAATTTGAGATATGATGGAGCACTGTTTCAAATAACACTTAAACTTGTTCCTCAGTAGGAGATTTTGGTTAATTCAATAGTCTCAAGCACGCTTTTGTTACACTCCTTCTGGGAGAAGTGACGAGAAGTGACTTTTGCCTCCTCCTCTACCTGCCCCCTTCAAAAAAAAAAAATGAAATCTCATAATTTTATGAGAGATTGTTTTCAATTTTTGGCATGCCACTCTAATGCGGTCTTTCAAGAAATAACAAACAAAAATTAGAGGTTCAACTGGAATTCTATTTAACAAGGCTTTGCTAAGGCATAGCATTCTACACAGTGGGAAGGCAAAAGGAAAAATAGCTACATTCACCCCAGTCATGATTTGGAAAGATGACACAAATGTTAGCTATTATAGGATTTGTATCATACAGAAGAGAAAATAATTTTATTGATTCAAACACAGGAGTTCTCCAGCTTGGAAAACTGAATTAAACTCCTGCACTTCCAAGTTGAGAACTTGGTAAAGTTGACAGTCTCGATACAGAAACATAGTGTAACAATATATTCTACATTTATTTTTTTTCCAGTTATAGATGAAGCAACTTGCAAAATATTCTTGAAATATGAAGCAAGAAGAATAATATTTAAAAGTAATGTGATCATTATACCCTTTTATCCATCAAAGTGGCTTCATTCCACTCTCTCTCTTCTGTACTTAGGTCTTGCATGAAATATTGGACAAGCCGAAGTGTTTGGGAAGAAATTTTCATAGTCATTAATCTTTGCAATGGGTGTGCTCAGGTTCCAGCATATCTTCTTTAGGAGTTTTGTGGGGTCCAGCAGAGTCACCCAAGCAGTGCTCACCTTCCTTCTGATTCCATGTTGCTTGACTCAGGAGTTCAGAGCACCCCCTTTTATCCCCAATGTATCTTTCCTCTGGGGCTGGAATGCCCCAACTGAACTTTGTGCTCAAAAGTTTAACGTGCAGCTAGATCTGAACCTTTTCTCTTTAGTAGGAAGCCCTCGAAAAAGCGCCACAGGACAAGGCATTACATTATTTTACGCTGACAGACTTGGCTACTATCCTCACATACATGAAAAGACTGGCAAAAATGTGAATGGAGGAATCCCCCAGGCTGGAAACTTAAAAAAGCACTTGGAGAAAGCCAAGGAAGATATTGGCCATTACATACAAAGAGACACCACGGGCCTGGCTGTTATTGACTGGGAAAACTGGAGGCCTGTCTGGGCAAGAAACTGGAAACCTAAAGATATTTACAAGCGCCAGTCTATTGAGTTGGCTCAGCAACAACATATAGAACTTAATGCCACAGAGGCCGCCAAGATAGCCAAAGCAGATTTTGAAAAGGCAGGAAAATGTTTCATGCAAGAGACCTTAAAACTGGGAAAATTCCTTCGGCCAAATTATTTATGGGGTTATTATCTCTTTCCTGACTGTTACAATCATAATTATAAGACCCCCGGTTACAATGGAAGTTGCTTTGATTTAGAAAAGAAAAGAAATGATGAACTCAACTGGATGTGGAAGGAAAGCACAGCCCTTTTCCCATCCATTTATTTGAATAGCAAATTAAAATCTTCTCCATACGCTGCTTTCTATGTCCGCAATCGTGTTTGGGAAGCCATCCGGGTTTCTAAAGTATCCAGTGTTAAACATCCACTTCCAATTTTTGTATATACCCGTCCAGTTTTTACTGATGTGTCTTTGCAATATCTTTCTGAGGTGAGTAAATCAAGATGTGAGGCCTATGAAGTAGTATCCACAAAAGGCATTTAGTGGAATTCAACATCATTTTTGAAGGGAGTGAGATTTGGCTTTTAACATCCTTTAGGAATATGCACACAGGTAGTTCTGCATTGTTATATAAATGCAAAATAAGAATATATTTTATTATTTATTTATTTATTATTTTTTTAAAGATTTTATTCATTTATTTGACAGAGAGAGACACAGCGAGAGAGAGAACACAAGCAGGGGGAGTGGGAGAGGGAGAAGCAGGCTTCCCGTGGAGCAGGGAGCCCGATGCAGGGCTCGATCCCAGGACCCTGGGATCATGACCCGAGCTGAAGGCAGACGCTTAACAACTGAGCCACCCAGGCGCTCCTATTTATTTATTTATTTTAAGATTTATTTACTTGTGAGAGACAGAGAGAGAGAGAGCACAAGCAGGGGGAGCGGCAAGCAGAGGGAGAAGCAGGTCCCCCACTGCGCAAGGAGCCTGATGAGGGACTTGATCCCAGGACCCTGGGATCAGGACCTGAGCTGAAGGCAGCCGCTTAACCGACTGAGCCACCCAGGCATCTCAAGAAATTATTTCATTTTAATGTAATCCTATAATATCTTAACAACAACGAAAAAACTAGGTAGCATAGACAATGTATTCACTCAGTCCTTTTTTTTTCTTTCACACGGTTTGTCAATAGAAGTAATTAAAATAACAGAAAAAAATCTGTATTTTTGTTCTAGTGGGGTCGTGGTGGCAATAAAAATTGAAATAGTGGGGAAATATTTGAATTATTATTGTTAAGTCAGAATTCTTAGCTTTGCCTTTACTGTCTTATGCACAGCATTTCTATTTTATTTCTATCTGTTAACTCTTTCTGTCACATTCACCAGGATGACCTTGAGAATACAATCGGTGAAACGGTTTCTCTAGGTGTCTCTGGAATGATAATATGGGGAAGCCTCAATTTAACCCAAAATGTGGTAAGTTGAATTGATAGGAAATAGATGAAAACATGTATTCTTTTAATGTTTTTGAGGATTGCTGTACTGAATAATAAAATAAGTACTACGCTTGGCACACAATAGTAGGTGCTCAATTAATACTGGTTGCATCAAACTGTCCTTCATTTGTGTGGTTATGCTATAAGGCAGAAAAACCTGTACCTGTTTTCCACTGACGAAGCAGAAATTCAGTGAAATTGACCAAAATTCTCTAGGCTATGTGGTTAGCAAGTGGCCAAAACAGGACGACAAGCTCAGTGTTCTGCCGTGGTGTTTGGCTTTTTGTACTTTACTGTGATATGTCTCTTCTCAAAAAACCCATGAACTAGTCAATGAAAGAATAGTCAGTTCTTTCATTCATTCCATTACTGTTTATTAAGCACTTCTTTTACTTATTCATTTAGTCATTCAATGGCAGTTTATTACAAGGGTCAGCAAATGACAGCCAGGGGACAAGAATGATTTGTACCCTTTTAAATGGATGGGAAAAAACTCCAAAAGAATAGTATTTATAATATTTTTTAAATTTTATTTATTAGAGAGAACAAGAGAGAGAGAGAGAGAGCATGAGAGGGGGGAGGGTCAGAGGGAGAAGCAGACCCCCTGCAGAGCAGGGAGCCTGATATGGGACTCGATCCTGGGACTCCAGGATCATGACCTGAGCCAAAGGCAGTCGCTTAACCGACTGAGCCACCCAGGTGCCCCAAGAATAGTATTTATAATAGGTGAAAATTAGGTAAGATTTAAATTTTAGTGTCTATCGGTAAAGTTTTAGTGGAATATAGGCATGCGCCTTAGTTTAGGTGTCTATGGCTGATTTTGCTGTACAAGGAAATAACTGAATAGTTATGGTAGAGACTGTATCATTCAAAACCCCCGAATATTTACTGTCTGCCCCTATACGGAAAACATTTGCTGACCCTTGGTTTATTGAACATTTCCTGATAATTCTAGGTGCCAGATAATTCTAGGTGCTAGAAATGTAGCAGTGAACAAAGCGAAATCCCTTCACCGTGAAGCTGCATCCTTACAAGTGGAAATGCAACATATCCAGATAGGATAATGTCAGGTAGTGATAGGTGCAATAAAGAGCAATGAAACCGTGTAGGCAGGATAAACAGAGATAAAATGGCGGTGCTTAAGATGGGGCAGTCACAGAAGGCCTCTCTGATGAGGTGCTGTTGGAGCAGAGACCTGATGGAAACCAGGGACCAAGTCTCCAAGGGACCAAGTCAGGGATGGTAAGTGCAAGAGCCTTCAGGCTGGAATGTGCTTGTCAAAAAAAGATGGAGGCGGTGTGAGCAGAGTGCAGTGAGCAAGGAAGACAGGGGTAAGAGTGTGGTCAGTGAGAAGAGGGTCAGATGGAGGGCTTCGTAGGCCACCATGGGGCTTTCACTCTGATATGGAAGGCCACAAGGAGGCTTGAGCAGAAGAGTTGCAATCTCTGACAAACATTTCTTACTTAGCTGAGCTGAGGATCTGCGGTGGAGGGGCAAGAGCAGGAGCAGAGAGAGGAAGCTGTCGATGGCTTGGACCATACATGCTGGCAGCGTGGTTTGAATATAACCCAACAGTAGAACTGAGAGGTTGGACTGAGGGATGGGATGAGTAGGACGGATAAGAGAAGTGGTTAAGATGACTCTGAGGCTTTTGGCTTGAAGGAAGTGGCCTCTGAGATGGGAAAGACTTTAGGAGGAATGGTTTGGTGGGGGCCGGGAAGGGAGTAAGAAAAAGGATCCAGGAGTGCGGAAAGGGTGCATAGGCAATTGGGAATTACTTTTTAAAAATATTACTAAATTGTTCAAAACTTCTCTAAGGGAGAGGAAAAGGAATGCTTCTTTATTTTCCATAGGTTATATGTACTATTGTCTATTTTAAGTAAAATTTTGAGTAAAACTTGTTTTATTGGGGAAAAAATGGCATTTTTTTTCTGTATGGATGACTTGTTTTCATTTTCTCCCAATGCATTTTCTTTAGTTCAAAAAGCCTTTAACTATCACCACCTAATCCTTTTCTCTCTTCATTTTCATCCTCATTTAATTCTCTGTATCAGATCTGTCTTCCCCACCTCTTCAATCCTCTTGACTCAAGAGTAAAGCTATCACATGGACACTGCTGAATTGGAGATCAACTTTTTCTTCTCTAACATATGGAAATATGAGTGACTTAGGTGCCATAGAGAATGTCCCATGAAGCTCATGGCCCGGGAGAATTATCCTAGGACCTAGAGAGAAGAGACTTTATACAGCACTCTAAGACCAGAAGAGACCTTTTGTCTCTTGTCCTCCAGATAGACTCGCTATATTGTTAATTCATTTATAAAAGTACTCAACAGTAGTTCCCATCATGAGATTCTTTCAAAGTAATCTGAGCCCTTCTACTTATTTGGTAGAACTCTATTATCTCTGGCTTGATCACCGATAAAGCGAAATAATATAAGTTTGGAGAAAGGTATATGTCCCATTTGCAAAATCTTTCATGTCAGAAAATCATTTAAGAATTATAATTCTCCCAAATATATTCCTAATTTTCATTCACTGTTTCTCAAATCTGTAAACACCTTTCTCAAGGGTCTTATAAATTCTCTGACGGAATCATTTATAAATTCCATACTACTTCCTTTTTTTTTTTTTTTTTTTTTTTAAGAACTGAGAACTCCACCCTTACTCTGATGAGGAGTGAATCAGGCTTTCTCCAATTAGTAGTATGGCATGACATTCTATTTAATTGTCACACCTGTTTTTTTTTTTTTAAATTATTATTGCACTTTAATCTTAGATTTACATTCTTCTACCATGACTCTCAGATCATCTTCAGCATATTTCATACAGGGAGTTCTTCAATTTAAATATGGCTATTTTCTACCTAATGACACTGCCTTGAAATTGCCCCCTGTGGTCTCCGTTTTATATATTTCTGCTACTTTTCCCAAATGCTGATTCTGAATGCTAGTTCTATCATTACTTCCCCTTTTTTCTATGCCATTTGTAATCAATAGAATCATGGATTACTCGTCTTATTTCCTCTGATTCATTGACAACTTGAGAAACTGGTAACTGCAGGTTTAATGACTGAAATTGACTTAAAACAATTGTTATCAAATGTAAGCAAGCTATTTCCTTCCATTCCATTTTATTAGATTCAGTGGTATGACAGCCAGCTCCTACTGGTCCCAGCTCAGGAGATCTGATTGTTAAATATTTGGAAATTTTGTGAACTGGTTGTTAACACAATCATTATTAAAAATTAAATTACCAAAACTTAGAATGAAATAAGTACTGTCAAAAACAAAAGTAATAAACACTTGGGGCACCTGGGTGGCTTAGTTGGTTAAGCAGCTGCCTTAGGCTCAGGTCATGATCCCAGGGTCCTGGGATCGAGCCCTGCATCGGGCTCCCTGCTCAGTGGGGGGCCTGCTTCTCCCTGTCCCGCTCCCCCTGCTTGTGCTCTCTCTCTCTCTGTCAAATAAATAAATAAAATCTAAAAAAAAAAACCATAATAAATACTCAAAATATATCAGTTACATCCTTCACTTTACTATTATCTCTTGAGGAACTTTACATCTATTGTATCTGTACAAGTGGAAATAGTATGTAATGATGTGATACTATCACAGCGTGCGCTTGATTTCCAATCACTCAGTGATGTCAGGCTGATAGCTTAAAATTGGCCATGGCAGATGTATTTATAGCATGGAAATTGACAAATGCTGTAAACCAGGCCTTATCTTTTAGAAATGGTTTCAGATCCTTCCAGAGAGTACATCTTGTGTAGGCCAACGATTCTCAAACCATTGTCATACTTTACTCCTCTTTTTGCCCAGCTCTTGTCTCTGTGGTCACTCAGACTGTCCTCTGAACTTGGTATTAATTCTCATATATCTTGGGCCCAGGGGATACAGTGCTGAAGAATACTGGCGAAGTCTCTGCACTCATGGAGCTTATATTAATGTTGGAGGGAAACAATATACAAACAAGAAAAATATTTGATGTAATAAGTACTATGCAGAGAATTAAAACAGATGTGAGAGTAGATAGGAAAGGTGTCTGAGGTTTAATTAAAGCTGCAATCTGAATGACAAGATAAAGTGACCATGTTAAAAATTAGAGGAAAGAGCATTCCAAGCAGAGGGAATAAGTAAGTGCCCTTTGAAATGAACCCACCATGCTTATGAAACAACTAGTATGCCTAAGGTAGAGTGGGTAAGGGAGAGGTGTTCAAGAGGAAGGAAGGATTACCTCACATCAGGCTGTATATAAGTCGGGAGAAGTTGAATTTTATTCTAAACACCATGCAAAACTAGGATTAAGAAGAGGTTTTCTATTGCTGCCATAATAATGACAACACACTTAGTTTAAACAAGAGAGAATTATTATCTTATAGTTCTGTAGTTCACAAGTCCAGCATGGGTCATAATGGACTAAAATCAAGATGTTGGTTGGGTTGCATTCCTTTCCAGGGGAGGATCCTCATTTGCTCATTTGGGTTGTTGGTAGAATTCATTTCCTCGTGGTTGTAACAACGAGATGTCTATTTTCTGGCTGGCTATGGCTAAGGGTCATTCATTTCCAGCTTCTAGAGTTCACTGCATTCTTTAGCTCTTGGCCCTCTCCTCTATCTTCAAAGCCAGCAATGCGGGGTTGAGTCTCCTTTACTTTTGAATTTGTTCTCTTTCTTCCATCTCATTTTTTTTTAATCCAAGCTGGAAAAGTTTCTACATTTTTAAAGGACTCATGTGATTAGATTGAGCCCATCCAGATAACTTGGGATAATCTCTCAAGGTCCATACTCTTCTCTGCAATCATGTGTGTAACACTCCTTTTGCCATGCAAGGTAACATAGTCACAGATTCCAGGGCATTAGAGTATGGACATTCTTGGAAGGCCCTATTCTTCCTACCATCGATGGCGAGAGAGTCAAGTGGAAGCTGCCTCAGCTTGCCTTCTGATCTACTACCATCACTTCCTTTGGTCTGCTGAAGGACCAGCACAGCCAGCTTACTCAGTGGAACTATGGATTATGAAAGAAAGCGAGTGACTATCTTCTGTGTTTTTAAAAAGACAGCATCCCAGTTTTAGAATGCACCAGTCTCGAGATGAATCATTTTCGTTACTCATCACTCGTGCTCTGCCAAATAAGTATGTTTGTATAAGAGCTTCATAATTCACCCATAACTTGAACTATACATAACATTTAACATAAAGTATACTCAATTGAACCTGTTTAGTTGTTTTGAGCCAGCAGTTGAGAAATCTTTCTTATGCTGTTTAAACTTGTCCCACAAAGATGATTCTTATTACCTTTATTCATAATTTCTTGAGGGCTAACCAATGATATGCTGGGCCCTGTGCTAAGCACTTTTATATACATTGTATCTTTTCATCTGAGTTAAGTGCTATAATCATCCTTATTTTACAAATGATGAAGCTGAAGCATAGCCAGGTTAACTGATTCACCCAAGGTCACCCAGATAGGAAACTGAGAATGCTTGCAAGATGCCCAAGGTCACAGAGCTAGTCATTAATGGAACTGTGACCAATCAGGGAAGATGGGCCCCAGAGACCATTCTCTAACTGCTCTACCATTCTGCCCCATTAGTTTATGAATTATTAAAGAAGTCCAAGGCTAGTTTGAAGTTAAGGTTCAACTGGTCAATTATTCATTGACATGAAATGGCATGTGAAACTTACTTACAAATGTTACAAAAACAGTCAGAATAATCTTGCTTGATAAGGTAAAAAAGGTAAACTATTCCCTACCTCTTGCCAGGTCTTGTTTTATCATGCTTCCTTAGAACTTGCATATCACAGATGAACTAACTTGTCCCTTGATATTCTAACCTTCTTATAATTTTACAGCAATCTTGCACAGAGCTAGACAATTACATGAAGAATAAACTGAATCCTTACATAATCAACGTCACCCTAGCAGCCAAAATGTGTAACCAAGTGCTTTGCCAGGAGCAGGGAGTATGTATAAGGAAACACTGGAATTCAAGTGACTATCTTCACCTGAACCCAGAGAATTTTGCTATTCAACTTGAGAAAAGTGGAAGATACACAATACAAGGGAAACCCACACTTGAAGACCTGCACCAATTTTCCAACAAATTTTATTGCGCTTGTTATGCCAATGTCCGTTGTCAGGAGAGAGCTGATATGACTGAAATTCATACTGTTAAAGTATGTGTTGCTGGAGATGTTTGTATAGATGCCTTTCTAAACTCAGAACCCACTGGTCATCTTTCTAGCTGGAAGGGGAAATCTGCCACTTCCAGCAATATCTTACCTGCCATGTCACCTGCCATAGGGTCTCCATGTGATCCTGGTAAAGACCTTAGTAGGTGCCTCAAAGCCAGATTTATAGCAGAAGCCAACTCCAAAACCCCTCAAGTGGGCTATTAGAGTGTATATATTCGAAATAAGAAACAATAAAACAACCTATTCAAGTACAAGCTCAGTGTTTATTAAATTTTCTGTCTACATACATTGTTTTAATATCTTTTACATCTCTATATGTAATAGTTTAGCTAGCTTAGATTTTTTTAGGCAAGTGATGATACCTATATACTTAAAGACTTATATTTGAAATGTGAATCAAAACTCATGGCCAAGATAGTATTTTGATTTTTTGAGCAAAGATTGCTTTTTCATGATCAAATTGAACCTGAGATTATTATTAATTGATAAACAAAGTATGTTGGCTAGCACCTTTAATTTTCAAAATTGTAGTCAGGGCAGTGTTACTACTAAATCCATTGATACTACATTTTGCTTTTGAAAATCAGAGTAGAATGTTAATTATTAATATTGCATAGAATTTGCTTTGTAAGATGATAACCAACTTTGTATTTTCTAATTGCCATGAGTCTATAGCAAATAATCTCACATACCATGATGTATATACAGAACTAACAGGTATCTGTTATATTCTTGGTTCAATCTTGGTACAATCTAGACTGATTTTAAGGTCTGTAACACTTAGAGGCCTAGTGTTCTTTCTGAGAAAAGTAAAGATTTAAGTAACGCCAATTTACTTCAAATGAATGTCTTTCTGAGTAGTTTGTAATTTGCAATAAAAATGTCAAGAAATTACTATGGTAATAAACCTTATCTTTTAAAATGTAATATCCCAAG
The DNA here is from genome assembly GCF_964656455.1 of Halichoerus grypus. NCBI lineage: Eukaryota > Metazoa > Chordata > Mammalia > Carnivora > Phocidae > Halichoerus > Halichoerus grypus. The sequence goes on from NC_135723.1 coordinate 79,823,578, forward strand.
TGTACCTGTCTGCCTTGAGCACAGAACTATGGATTTTAGCTATTTCATCTTGATAATGTCTTCAAGTTATGTTTTATAAAAAGGTAACCTTTAAAAAGTGATTATCCTGTCAACTCTGTACATGGTTTAATAGATATTCAGAATAAATATAAAAAATAGCCCAGTTTTCTTTCACTCTTGATGGTCTTTGACAATCTTGTGTACTTAAATGGCCTTATTTCATCTGAGCATCCATTCACACGGCAGAGAGTGTTTACTCTCTGCCAGGCTCACTATTCAGTTTCACAGATTCAAGGTGAAGTAGCATGTTCTCGCCTCAGTGAGTTTTTTGTACATTTGAAGAAGACAGATATTTGAAAGTGGAAAACGCCAACATAGTCTGTGATAGAAATGCTATTATAGAAGTTCAGCATGCTCTGGCATACAAATAAGAAGTTGAAGGTTTCAGAGAAAATTTCAAGGATGCCATGAAAGAGATGATGTGTCCACTGCTCTGAAGACTGAACAGCAGTTAGTGTGGAGACACAAGACAGAAGGAACTTCAGGAAGATGGACCACTGAGTGTGGTTTTTACAGTGGTATACAGTAGATGATGGGCCAAATGGTGAAAGCTTTTATTCACCATACTAAGAAGTTTGGAGTTTACAAGGAAGACACTCCCAAACTTCTTAACCTTCCCTGTTTTCCCATGCACACCTGTCACAGCAGGACACATTTATCTCTTTTTACTCCCCACCACCACCCTATAATGTAAGCATCAAGAGGGCAAGGCATTTGGTCTATTTGACTTGCTGCTATATCCACAGTGTGATGAACAGTATCTGGGACTTAGTAGGGGCCCACTAACTATTATTAAACAAATAAAAGCCAAGGGGGAGCCACTAAAAAATTCTAAGTGTGGGAGTTGTCATGGCCACTTTTCACATTTGGGTCCTCTTGGACCAATGCTGCTCTTTTCTTTAGCTCTGTCCTTTATTCTCTGCTCCAATTGCAATTCTTTTGTCAAAACCAGGTTTTCATAAGTAAGCCATGAAAAGAGATAATTTGATAATGATCTGGCAAGGATATGTTATATGGACTAGTTTAGTTTACTTAGAATACATAAATGGCTATCAGGTGACTAGGACTTGGAAAGAATGGAGGCTGCAAGGCAAACTGGAAAAGGCATGGATTCTGGAGTTGGACAGTTATAAGGGCAAATTCCAGCCTCCAACAATTAGTAGCTATACAAGCCTAAGAGAGTTAACCTTCCGTTTTATATAATGGCAATTATACAAACCTTTTACGGTTCTTGAGAGGATTGACTAATATAATACTTGGAAAGCATCTGGCCTTAGAAGCAACTCTGTAAATGTCTCTAGGAGGAAGGAGATGGATATGTTCCTGCCATGGCAGACTTGGCCATGAACCCAGTTAAGAAAAGAGACCACTAAATAGAAAAAAAGTTGGCAGGAATAATTTATATAATACACATCTTTATATATGATCAGGTTTACAGAAGCAAAGTTGGATTTCCACACAGATCCAGTATTTTCACGAGGGATCATGTTTGTATCTGAGATACAAAGAAAATAATTTGGTATCCCTGCTCTTCAGAAGCTTGCACACTGATAGAGATGATAGATGTATCAACCAAAATTGTCCACAGAATGTGGCATATACAGAAATTGTAAAAATTGAAGGGCTATAAGAAACACAGTTTCCTCCTGTTAATTAACACAACATACTTAAGGAATTGAGCAATTTAGCTTCTAAAGATACGGAATTCGTTTGTTAGATACAGAGTGCATCCCTAAACTCTCAAGTGTCATACAAAACCCGTGTCCCTGGTACAGCAGAGGGCTTAGTTCCAAAGGTATTAAGATACCTGCTTTTATTTTTGAAAGTGAATTTGAAAGGAATATAGATTTAAAGTAGACTCTTGAGTTTATTATATAGATACATTCAATATTGTTGGAAGAAAGCAGATGTTTACTGAGAGATCATGAGTAATCATTTCAGGGTACTTACTGAGTAGTGATAAAGACATGAGATAGTGTTTTAAAAAAGCTCTTGGCAGTGAACTTTAGATAAATATATGTATTCGGGAAAATTGTTGGATTCTTAATATAGCAAACATTATGCTGACACAAAAGTGACTAACAGGGAAATGATAGCCCACAGGAGTACATAGGACAAAATGAAGAGGAGAAGTCCACAAAACAAGAAATATTTCCAAAATGCTTACCTTTATTTGGTATTGAAGTAGTGGTGAAAGAAATTAATTTCTCAAACTTTTCTATAAATCGGCTGTTGGCAAAGTAATAGTGATCTTCAGATGGTGTCTGACCTCCTACTGAGGAAGAGGCGAATCAGGTACATGTTATTTTATGACTAGATATTTAAGGACTCTGAGGACATTTACGTCCCATGTAACTTCACACTGCAATGAAGAGTAATTTCCAGCTTATATCCTTTCCACCCCACTCCCAGATAAGCTCAGTAAAGGCACAACTATATGCTTGGGATCCTATGACATAGCACAATTCTTGGCACAGAGTAGGTGCTCAAAAAAGTTGAAAAAATATTGCAATGACTATTGAGTATAATTGCTATTGATTGAAAGTGAATTTGATAAAGTCCTAATTCAGTTGGTTAGTTACCATGAGTAAATGCATTTTTTTTTTCCTTTGCTGGAAGATATTCATTTGAAATTATTTTTCACTTTCGAAATGCTCCCCACCACTTTCCTCTGTTCTTTGGGTATATGTCAACAATGATCTTACTCCTAAATTTCTGCCTGATAAGTCCAAGGTAATGGTATATTAATCATGTTTTTTTTATTTTCTGTATATTAGGATGTTTTGACATCTTAACGCTCCTTTTGTCAGGGGAGTGACTGCCCCTCCTGGGGCTAGCTAATTCTTAGAGACAGCAAAGGGCATGCTATTTGATAAGCAAACTAATGAAGTCAGAGCCCTACCACCCCTATCTGCTCTGTACACCCCAGAAGGCAATATTTCTCTGTCTTTATCATATCAGGGCTAGGTACTAGGCAACTAGAGACCATCTCAATAGCCCTGATGGGGTTCAGGACACATTACTCCAAAATAGGGCACCTGGCCTACTGAATATTTTAAGCTGAAGAATTTGAGAAAACAGCAGAAGCAGAAAGTTCACTCTGATCTCCTCTCACCTCCCCTTCTTACCTGAAACAGGCCACAAAACCCTCACATGAAAGGTGTCCTCCATATACCTGGAGGAAAGGATCATCCTCGTCTCCAAAGACAAAGAGGTGCCAAGAAGAATCCAAACGAACAGGCTTTGCTAAGTTTCCCCCAGTTTACTATAAATTACCTCATATTCTTTACCGTATTTTATTTCCACACTACTTCCCACTCTTGAACAAACCTATCATAAAAATACACAGGTCTAACTGTTTCTTTGGGTCTTTTCCTTATGAAGTCTCCTGTGTCACCCAAATCTTAAAAAAATTTGTATGTTTTCTCCTGTTAATCTGTCAGTTTAATTTTCAGATCCAGTCAAGGAGCCTAAGAGAGAAGAGGAAAACTTTTTCCTCTCTGCAGCCCAGAGCCTGCTGAAATTATTCAAACTAGCCAGTCCTAAACTGTTTAACCAACCCTGCCTTGCAGTTCTCAAGGAAACTCCAATAAAGGTTTTCCCCTCGCTCCTGGTCTGCTTCCTGTCCAAAACCTGGTGTTCCTCATATGGTCCTCTATGTCACCTTTATAAATTAAGACTCCAGCACAGAACAAATGGGAAAGTAGAAATGCTTTTCTCTTTGTTCGTATCTTGTTTCTCCCCATGAATTCTTCTGTAGTAAGTTCATACTCTACATGTTAACTGAAATGAGCCATATGTCCATTAAAGTGTGTTTTTTTTTTTTTTAAGATTTTATTTTATTTATTTGACAGAGAGAGACACAGCGAGAGAGGGAACACAAGCAGGGGGAGTGGGAGAGGGAGAAGCAGGCTTCCCGCCGAGCAGGGAGCCCGATGCGGGGCTCGATCCCAGGACCCTGGGATCATGACCTGAGCTGAAGGCAGACGCTTAACGGCTGAGCCACCCAGGCGCCCCTAAAGTGTGCTTTTTAAACTAACTGTGAAAGGAGCTTCTCTCATTGAAAGGTCATTTTTGGAAAGGACTTTTTGAATGTGGTACCTAGCAAACGGCAACTTCCTTTGAACTTGACAAATACTGCAATCTCGACCCTGGGTGTAAGGTTCATATTCCAGGACTCAGGGGCTTATCTCTCAGTGTTCCCCAGCTAAGAATACTAGGGCTTGCATTACATTTCACTTGCAAAACTGCCAGGATTGTTTCAACACAATCATTTTGCACAAGATACTGACATTCTGATGACACTGAAATTTGACATGGAGTGATTAAGAATTTGAAAATCCACATAAAACCATCAATAAAATTGAAAACCTGGATACTTCTCTTTTCTCCTCTACTTGCAGTCAAAGAGAGAGGGAAGGGAGGAAGCGGGAAAAGAAGGTGGGAGAGAAGAAAAAACATTCACTGCCCAGATATCACAAATGTCACTTCCTCATTCTTTTTCCCCTTGCCTCAGACTTCCTTTAAAAAGCAAAAAGGATGAAGCCACGAAATGGTGGTATTGTTTGGTATGTGCCAAATCCAGCCTGCTATGTACTCACAGGTTATGGTACAGAGTCACTAAGATCTTGAGGTCAACTCTTTGAGGCATTAAATTTCCTGTGAGAAAAAAGGGAAATGTTTTGTTTTAGACCTTACTTCATGTCTAAACTTTGTTTAATATTTGATTTGGGATGGAACTATAAAAGCACTCAAAATGATTCAAATTACTGCACATTTTCAAGCTCTAATAACTTTATTTTTTTGAAGGTCATAGTTTAATCTTTCTATAATTAGATTAGGAGGAAAAAGCAAGAGTCTTCTAGGGTCTGCATTTGATGAGATAGATATTCTGTTCCTGTGCATTTCCATTGTGTTTCCACGGCAGAACATACAGCAGAGACTTGGCAGCGTGCATGCTTGGTGCCAGGTTACGTTTATGTTCCGTAACTATGTTGCTTGCAGACTGTTGTGGCCACAGTAGTTGACTGTGCCCCAGACAAACGGGGGTACTGGTCTGTTCCCACAGATATTTATCCCAGTCTTCATCCCAAGGAGGGCACTGCCATGTGTTCTCAGCCACAGTCTCTTATCCAAGGTTCCTGGTTCAGATAGCAACATCCTGCTCAACATAACTTTTATCATCACAGCTTGAGATAAGATGACTGATTTTGGCCAGAGAAACATGGTGGCAAGCACTGAAGGGACAAGTAGCCATTTCGCTTTCGACATTAGGATGATTCTTTCTGCACTTGATAAGATGATAAGGAAACCTACCAGCCCTGATCCGGGGGTTTTTATCATAGGGGCATTGTAATAGCTTTTCAAGGTCCAGGGAATCAATGTAAATTTCTTACTTGTTGGAAAGGAAGGAGCTGAATCCAAGTTCTCTGTGGAGACACCCTGTTCCCACAATCTCTTTCTCCCCACATCCGGCCCAGCAACACTCACTTCCTGCCCCTGACTTTAGGGGGTGGGGCCCCACTTCCTGTGACTCCAATAATTTTTTTTAAATGGAAACACTTGCATGGCCTTTTATATTATGTTGGTTTAAAATCTCTTTTATATTCTATGTGGAACACCCAAAAGACTCCACCTCAAAATTGCTAGAACTCATATATGAATTCAGCAGTGGCAGGATATAAAATCAATGCACAGAAATCAGTTGCATTTCTATACACAACAATGAGACAGAAGAAAGAGAAATCCAGGAGTTGATCCCATTTACAATTGCACCCAAAACCATAAGATACCTAGGAATAAACCTAACCAAAGAGGCAAAGGATCTGTACTCAGAAAACTATAAAACATTCATAAAAGAAACTGAGGAAGACACAAAGAAATGGAAACACATTCCATGCTCATGGGTTGGAAGAACAAATATTGTTAAAATGTCTATGCTACCAAGAGCAATCTACACATTCAATGCAATCTCTATCAAAATACCATCAACTTTTTTCACAGAAATGTAACAAATAATCCTAAAATTTGTATGGAACCAGAAAAGACCCCAAATAGCCAAAGGAATGTTGAAAAAGAAAACCAAACTGGTAGCATCACAATTCCAGACTTCAAGCTCTATTACAAAGCTGTAATCATCAAGACAGTATGGAACTGGCACATAAATAGACACATAGATCAATGGAACAGAATAGAGAGCCCAGAAATGGACCCTCAACTTCATGGACAACTAATCTTTGACAAAGTAGGAAAGAATATCCAGTGGAAAAAAGACAGTCTCTTCAACAAATGGTGTGGGAAAATTGGACAGCCACATGCAGAAGAATGAAACTGGATCACATCCTTACACCTTAGACAAAAATAGACTCAAAATGGATAAAAGACCTAAATGTGTGACAGGAATCCATCAAAATCCTAGAGGAGAACACAGGCAGCAACCTCTTTGACCTCAGCTGCAGCAACTTCTTGCTAGACACGTCTCCAAAGGCAAGGGAAGCAAGGGCAAAAATGAACTATTAGAACTTCATCAAGATAAAAAGCTTTTGCACAGCAAAGGAAACAGTCGACAAAACCAAAAGACAACTGACAGAATGGGAGAAGATATTTGCAAATGACATATCAGATAAAGGGCTAGTATCCAAAATCTATAAAGAATTTACCAACTCAACACCCAAAGAACAAATAATTCAATCAAGAAATGGGCAGAAGACATGAACAGACATTTCTCCAAAGAAGCCAACAGACACATGAAAAAGTGCTCAACATCACTTGGCATCAGAGAAATACAAATCAAAACCACAATGAGATACCACCTCATACCAGTCAGAATGGCTAAAATTAACACATCAGGAAACAACAGATGTTGGCGAGGATGCAGAGAAAGGGGAACACTCCTACACTGCTGGTGGGAATGCAAGCTGGTGCAGCCACTCTGGAAAACAGTATGGAGGTTCCTCAGGAAGTTGAAAATAGAGCTACCCTACGACCCAGCAATTGCACTACTGGGTATTTACCCCAAAGATACAAATGTAGTGACCCAAAGAGGCACATGCACCCCAATGTTTATAGCAGCAATGTCCACAATAGCCAAACTATGGAAAGAGCCAAGAGGTCCATCAACAGATGAATGGATAAAGAAGATGTGGTATATATATATACAATGGAATATTACACAGTCATCAAAAAATTGAAATCTTTCCATTTACAATGATGAGGATGAAACTAGAGGGTATTATGCTAAGTGAAATAAGTCAATCAGAGAAAGACAAGTATCATATGATCTCACTGTTATGTGGAATTTAAGAAACAAGGCAGAGGATCATAGGGGAAGAGAGGGAAAAATGAAACAAGACAAAACCAGAGAGGGAGACAAACCATAAGAGACTCTTAATTATAGGAAACAAACTGAGGGTTGCTGGAGGGGAGAGGGGTGGAAGGATGGGGTAACTGGGTGATGGACATTGGGGAGAGTATGTGTTGTAATGAGCACTGGGTATTATATAAGACTGACGAATCACAGACCTGTACCCCTGAAACAAATAATACATTATATGTTAATTAATTCAATTTAAATAAAAAAAATAAAATCTCTTTTGTTCTTATAAAGTCATTGCTGCTCATGGTGAAATAATGCAAAGTTATGCAGATGAAAACTAAACACCCTCTTCCTTCCTCCTTCTACCAGTGATAACTCATGGTTATAGTTTCTTGTATGTAATTCCAGAAATTTCCTAGAAATATGGAAGCAAATGTGTGTGTCTATTGTTAAAAGATAAAGTGAGATATATTAAAAATTTTAAGAGCTTATTTGAGCAAAAACTGATTCAAATTGGGTAGCACCAAACCAGGGGTGGTTAGGAGCGCTCCACAGACAGGGACCAGGGAAAAGAGATATGGAGAAAGAAGGGAAGCAAAGAAAGGAAATTATTGATTGGCTAAAGCTAAGCCTAGTTGGCTGTGATTGGTTGTCCTTAGTGTTTTAATTTCTACCTTTGAGGCATGTATAGGTTTAGATTTTGGTTTGCCTTTATAGGCTGCCATAGCAACAGAGCCACATCAGTCTCAGGGCCTCTTTATTTAACAGTGTATTTAAAACAAATGGGGCTATGGTGTAAGATATTCAGTAAGATGCATTGTCTAAAACTTACTTTTCTCACATGACCATATTTTTGGAGTATCTGTAGTAACCACATTGTACTCCACTGTACCCTATATGGCAATTTTTTTTAAAGTTCTTATTGATGGACATTTCATTTTCTGAAGATTTTTTTCTTCTCTATCAAAAATATTGTAGTTAACGTTTGTATGTATGTATGTGTGTGTGTGTGTATATATATATATGCACACTTTTGCCAGAATGGAGTGGAATTGCTAATGCAAAGGGTATATAAATTTCACTTTAGATAGACACTGCTGGATTATTTTCTAAAAAGTTTGTTCCAAATAAGGATCTCAGCAATAATGAATGAGAGGGAGCCAGTTTTCCTTACCAACACTGGGCATTATCAGATTCTGTAATTACTATTTATTCATAAACTTGGTTTTTAAATAGTAAAGTTGACATTTTTTTTCATAGTTTGTTTAAAGGGTATTCTTTTTTCTTGCCAAGATTTTTTTTTTTTTAAAGAGCAAACCGTGTTTTGTTTCTCATTTATGCCCAAATTATATTTTTAGGAGACTGTTGCCATTTCTGAAAATTAAGATAGACTTTTTCAGATATCAACAGATTACAATATGAAACAGGAAACCAACGACCAGGTTTAAAAAGAACACCTTCTTTCTTTTGCCTATTGTTTCTCATGTGGTATTTGACTTTAATTATCGTTATTATATTTTAAAAGTACATTAGTCACTAGGAGCTACACATTCCCCTATCCACTGAACCTCATTGCTTTCATGAGCAGTAAGGCCATATAAAGTTTTGGCAAATAAATCTTTCGTTAGAAGTATCTTTTAAATAAAATAAGATAGTAGTTTTTCATGGGAAGCCTAAATTAGTAGTAAAGGAAAGAACAAGCTAATTCCAGTTCAAGCATTGGCAAGTTGTTGACTTTGGGTTAGTCACTTCCCTTCCCTGACTTTGTTTTTCCAACTATGAAAGGCCAGTTTCTGAGAAGACTAGACAAAGTAAACAAAAGTCAGCTAGTGCAGTGCTTATCATAGAATGGTAGGCACTTCGATAAAGATCATTATTTATTTGAAGGCTTTATAGACATTCCAGAGTTTTCCATCTAGTAGATGATTTAGAGTTTACATTTGAAATCTAAAACTGGCTTTAAAAATTTCATTTTGAGGAATATGATATTCAGGAAGATGTATTTATAATTATTCTTTACTTAAAAAGGATAAGTAGGGGGCGCCTGGGTGGCTCAGTCGGTTAAGCGGCTGCCTTCGGCTCAGGTCATGATCCCAGGCTCCTGGGATTGAGCCCCGCATCGGGCTCCCTGCTCAGCAGACAGCCTGCTTCTCCCTTTCCCTCTGCCTGCCGCTCTGCCTACTTGTGCTATCTCTCTGTCAAATAAATAAATTAAAAAAAAAAAAAAGGATAAGTAGGTTTAATTTGATTGAAAACAAATTTACCTAATTCTGGCACAATGTGTTATTATGCCGATGCACAAATATTATCAAAATAAAATTAATACCTCTAGGGGTTTCTGTCTTATGCCTGATGTGCCATATTTCTAATTAGACTCCATAAAATTTTAACACATTGTGTTAATACAATTTTGTTCACATACTTGGTTCCCAATTATTTCATTATAGCACATTTTTAATAACAAATGTCAGAGTAGGAGGTAGCACATACAATTTTTACTGAAATATATTTCTTCCCCCACACCAACTTGCTAATCCTAAATAATACATATAGGGACAAGGATGGGCTTGGGTTAACATATAATTATGTAACTTTTGGAGAACAAATCATTATGGATTATTTCATTTTCCTCTTACAGGTTTTAATTGAAGATCAGAGGTAAAAGAGATTTCTGGGATTAATCATTTTATGAAAGTAGAAATAATCATGAAGATTATAATATGTAGTATACAAATATTTTTGAGAGTTGAACAGCCAAAAGTAGACTTTTTGCATCATATAGAAAACCTTAATCCTTGAATGGTGAGAGCCGATTTCAGTGACTAATAATTTTAGTGATGTCTTGTTCCCTGATGATGTTGAGAACTACCCTTGCTGAAATTGTCAATCATTGCCTTATAACTCTTCATAAATAAGAAGAGCTTCCATTTGCTACTCATCATTTAATTATGTGCTTTACATACAACTTCCCATTTAATTTTTATTTTTCAGATGAAGAAACTGAGCCTTCAATTAAGTGACTCCCCAAGGTCACATAGGTCCAGCTACAAAGAAGGCCCCGATGGCTTTGACTTCCCAGCCTGTGCATCCCACCATTACAACATACTGCCCTCCCATAAGGTTATGAGATGAAATAACATGGCACATAGAACATAGAACTACTTCCAATTTCTTTTTACTCCACAGCAGCATCTGACCACGAGTGTCTGCCAACTACTGAGAACTTTTCTGTGTGCTAGACCCAGGGCGCAGGTGACCAAGGGGCATTTAATTTCACATATACTTTCAATATGTAACTTTCATGGTTTAAAGGAGAAACTGGCCTTCAAAGAAAGAGGAAGTCTGGATGTCAGGCACATCGTGACAAACTTTCCATTTACAGCAGCAGAGGGTAGTAGGATAACAGCGTCAATCCCAAGGCTTTTTCAACAATACCGCCTCTGTCCTTGAAGCCTTTTGGTTTCAGCAAACAGAAATGATAACTGGTCACATGCTAGCCCACTTTGTCACCAGAAGAAAATCAGTCAGCTTAACTTTCAGATGAAACATGGGGGATTTAGATACTAAAAACAGAATATAAATAATTGCTGGTTTGTGGTTACTTTAGAATCTTTATGTCTTGGAGATATTTTTTTTTTTAACTTGCTTACTTATAAAACTGATTTAAAAGCAAGTTTTTTTTTCCTTCAAGTAACAAATTTAATTTGATGGGCATTTTGGCAGTGAGGGAAATGGTGGGTGGGAAAGTAAGTGATTATATTTTCCCTGTGATTGTTTTGTGTATTCTTAGTAGATAAGCTGAATAATTCTTTTTTTTTTTTAAAGATCTTATTTTTTATTTATTTGACAGAGAGACAGAGAGAGAGAGAACGAGCACAAGCAGGGGGAGCAGCAGACAGAGGGAGAGGGAGAAGCAGGCTTCCCGCAGAGCAAGGAGCCCTATATGGGACTCGAACTCTGAGATCATGACCTGAGCCCAAGGCAGCCGCTTAACCAACTAAGCCACAGAGGCACCCCTGAATAATTCTTTTTAAATGTAGATTCTGATATACTAGTTGTGAAACAACATGGTATATGAGAGAGACCGAGAGACAGAGACAGAGAGGCAGAGAGATGGAAGGAGAGCGAGATGAAGAGAGCACCAGGGGTTTGCTCAAGTGCAAGAAGGTGTGGGACAAGGTAGGAGGGGGAGTTGAGGCTGGAGAGGTAGACAGGAGTCAGATATGAGGGTCCGCTGGGCTACATTAATGAACTCCAAATTAATCCTTTAGGCAGGACTGAAAGGGTCAGATTTGTATTTTAAATCTGTGGAGAAGATGAGGGGAGGAGATGAGCCTGGAGGCAGGAAAACTAGTTAGAAGGCTGTTGCTATTTTCCAAAGCAGAGACGATGAAGTCTTGAACGAGGTAAGGATGAGGGAAGGAGATAGGAGGATAGAAATAGAGAAATCAATAGATTGCTTGGGTGTGGGAGGGCTAGGAAAAACAAGGAACCTAATGTGACACCAGGTTTCTTGCTGGACGATGGCATCCACTCCTGAGAAGGGAGCAGGGGCAGGGAGCAGGTGTGGGGGCTCATTTGAGCATGTTGTATCTGAGGTCACTGTGGGGTATCCACATAGTTTTCTGTTGTTTGTATTTTTGTTTTTAAGCCATACGATTTGGAAGCTCAAGGGAGAAAGTAGGACTGTGTCATTAATAATGAAAAATAAGTCAGAGAGATACAGTATGCCTAATAGTTTGAGAAGACAGTGTCTGGAACGAGACTACCTGAGTTTGAGTTCCAGGTCCATCATTTGCTGACTGTGTGAGTTTCAGCAAGTTGCATAACTTCTCTGTTATCCTTCTATGTATCCTTAGTTTCCTCATATGCTGTGAGAATTAAGTGCGTTGATCTGTAAAGCTTTTACATCAGTACTTGGCACGTGGTAAGCACCCTATACTGGTTTGTTGTATTGTTTTTATTTTTATTTCAGCTTTCATTTATGGGACACCCGTTCTGGGCCACACCTGTGTTAAGAGCTTACAGGCAATTTCTCACTTCCTCTCCATAACACCCTGTAATGGTGATACTGTTAGGATCTAAAGAAACTCAGAGCTCAGGAAGGCTGCTCAGATTGCCCAAAGCAACCCACTGGGAAAGAAAGGGCAGAGCCAGGATGCAAACTCAAGCCTGAAGGACAACAGGAGTCCAAGCCCATTAAGATGATACCTGAAACCATGAGAGTGTGTGAAGGGAGAGGAGTCAGGGAACATCAGGGTGCCTCCATAGCTGGGGGTGAGGGCAGAGAAAAGCAACTGAAGGCGTGCAAGGCCAGAAGCAGCAGCGGGTGAGTCAAGTCGAGTGTAGCTGGAGCCCGGGAAGGTAAGGATTGACTTCCACGATGCTCTTATAATTGCTCCTCTGCCTCTACCCCTAACATTGAGATTTTACATTTTAAACCTCTGGGCGTGAAAAAAAAACTACTAACTCGACACAAGAATTTTGACTCCTATACTAGAGGCATTGCATTATCTAATAGACTTAATGTATGATGAAGGTACTTAAAACTTTGAAGCTCAGAGCTGCTGTCTGTGTCAGGTGCTAAGAGCTTTCTCCTTCCCGAGGCAGTGGCCAGAGGGATTAATCATCATATCTGCTTCTGTGTCCCAGCGTAGTGTTACTTCCGGGGTCCCCCTAGCCTATATTCACTGTCTTTGCCTGGAGTTCCTGGGATTTATTCTGGATATATGTGTTAGTTTGTTAGAACTGCCATGACAAAGTACCCTGGACTAGGTGGTTTAAACAACAGAAATTTATTTTATCACAGTTCTGAAGGATAGAAGTCCAAGGTCAAGGTGTCAACAGAGTTGGTTCCTTCCAAGGGGCATAAGGGACAGGTCTGTTCCAGGTCTCTCTCCTTGGCTTCTGGATGGCCGTCCCCTCTCCATGTCTTCCATCTGTCCCTCGTATGTGTCCAGATTTCCTCTTTGTATATGGATACTAGTTGTATTGGATTAGAAGCCACTCTAATGGCCTCATTTTAACTCGATTACCTCTGTAAAGATCTTGTCTACAAGTCACATTCTGAGGTACTGGGGGTAGAACTTCAATATATGAATTTTGAAGGGACATAATTTGGCCCATAACAATATCAATACCCCAATGATGTTTACTTTAATTGTTAAAGACTTTGACTTTGAATCCAGTATGGAAATGCAGTACAAGTAAGGAAACATATTCTACCCCACTGTTTTGTGGTATCAACCAAAGGAAATAAATTTTCATTTTATATCCTCCCAGTCATCCCTTTCCGATTCATAAGATATTTAATAAAGAGGGGCACCTGGGTGGCTCAGTTAAGCATCTGCCTTCGTTTTAGGTCATGGTCCTGGGGTCCTGGGATCGAGTCCCACGTTGTGCTCCCTGCTCAGCGGGGAGTCTGGTTCTCTCCTTCTCCCTTTGCCCCTCTCCCCCACCCAAGCTCTCTCTCTTGCTTGCTCTCTAAGTAAATAAATAAAAGCTTAAAAAAAAAAGATATTTAATAAAGAAGCTTTCGGGGCACCTGGGTGGTGCAGTTGGTTAAGCCTCAGACTCGTGGTCTTGGCTCAGGTCTGAGATCAAGACCTGAGTCCGGGTCTATGCTCAGTGAGGAGTCTGCTTAAGACTCTCTCTCCCTCTGCCCCTCCCAGGCTGTGCTCTCTCTCTCTCAAAATGAATAAATAAATCTTAAAAAAAAAAAGAGGCTTTCTTCTTTCTCTTGCTAAGGAAAAAGATTTGCACTCACTTTAAAATTAAAAATCATGAGTTTACCTGCTCATTTAGCCAATTCTGTCTCTTTCAGTCAACATCGTTTAGGGAATGGGAAAGCCATGACTCCCATGACCAACCTCTTGGGTATTAAGTGCAGTCACTCTCCCAGGTGCTGTGGAAAGGGAGGCAGGTTACAAAGAATCTCTGACCTCGAGATATTTATAATTTCATGCTATTATTCTTAATCCTTTTTGCATCATAGAGGCTTGGGAATCTGGTGAAAGCTAGACCTTCTCTTCTTGGAGATATTTATATATGATGATAAGCAAAATTATGTGTACAGCTGATTTTGTTAGGTTAGATCAAAATACTTTTATATAGAATGGTGCTTTTTCCATCCTTCTTTACATGCAAAATTAATCTCAGGCAACATTAAAAAAAAATAGGAAGCAGGAAAGAAAGAAATCCAATGAATGCAAATAAAGTTAAACCATAAACTTTATCTTTGCTAAAAAATAAATTTCACTGAGAAGGCATCTCTCCCTTGGCTTGATGAGAAGCTGAAATTACTGAGTGGTCTCTGGCATGACAACACATACACTTTCCCATACACTTTCTGTTTTGATGGCAATACATGCTAAAATGCTGGGCTCACAACAGCATGTGGTGGCAAACAGAATCAATTCATGACAGATGACACATGGGCTTACGACAAGAGAACACCAAGATATTTCAAGATGATCTGACGTGGATAGTGGTTTAATGTCGTTTAATTTCTGTTGGTTTCACATCACTGAGTTTCTTCTTCAGCAAGGGGATGCTGTTGATGTCAACAAAGGGAGATTTAAGAACTCATGTTTCAATTTTCAGGTTGTCTTATCAGAAGTACTTTAAAGAGTTGTGGAGTTTCAAGTTGTCTGCATATTTCTGTATCACAGATTTGTAAAAGAGAAGTTCACATTCTGCTTTCGTTTCATGAGAAAACATTTTGAAAAGGCAATAATTCAAGCCGCTGGCATAAACAAAGCTGACACCTTGCTGTAGACAGCAGGACCAGAGAGAGCAATGGGCATAGAGCTTGCTGCATGAAGATAGGTCCTCTCAGCTGTGTCACCAAGCCCCACAGGTGTTCTGTCTATCCACAAAGTGCCCAATGAATTGTTTTTGCTGAATAAACTTTTCAGCATTTCAAAGATATCAATGGATTTGAAATTTCTGAAGGGACTTGCTAGATGGGAATTTATTTTTGAAGGCATCAGCTGGCTGCATAAAGAAGCTTCCAATTCCTCCATCATATGCCTCAAAATACTATTTTTAAAAAGTCAACCATCATGGAATAATTTCAATTTTTGGAGTCACTGCTTTAACCTGCCTCTTCTGCCCCAAACCACACACTAACTTGACCATTTCTGGGGTACCCAGGTTTTACCACTTTGTTGCTATATTAAGAGTAGGCTGATTCATCTCAGGGCAGACTAAATTTTCGTAAAGTCTTGCCTTTTCAACTCTAGTTTTCTTTTCTTAGAAAAGAGCTACACTACTAAATTTTTGGTATAAAAATTATGAGATACTTCTTCAGCATTTTTGGCTTCATGCTTCTTTCACCGACAAGAATGTGTCATGCAAAAAGGACTAGGGCTTTGGTGTTCTATCACACACAGTGGGAACCAAAGCCAAAAGCTATTCGACATCTCTTCCTTATTATTTTCTTTGCCATTTTCTAACTTAAGCCAATCCTGAAGTAAACAAAGACAGATGCTCATCATCATGATGGCAGGACACATATTTTTTTAGTTCCTAGCAGTAGAAAGCTGTTCTGACATATGACAACACTGATGAGTCTACAGTGTCTGTCTATAGGGGCAGCCACAATTGACATTGAAATACTGTATTCACTAAGATATTTTGGAAAAATCACATAAAAAATTACTGGTGTGTACGTGTGTGTGCATTTCTGTCCCCGTGTATGTTCACACACATATCCATAGCCTGATTCACGGAGTGCCCTCTGATGCCCTCCCACAGACAACAGGGTAAGAGCACTGGGATGAATGAGTGGACAGTGTCTTCAACGAAACCCAGACTCCAAGAAGGGTGTGAGCCCGACGGTGGGAGAGCCCCACTTTCCTGGTAGTCTTAGAAAAGTCCCGGATAACATCGGAGCTACAACTTGAAGACTGAGTAGAATAGAAGATCTTTAGGTTGAGAGGAGGACAAAGGCATTCCAGACAGAAACGGAAAAGGGAGATGCCATAACCAGGGAACTTCAGTACGGTGTGGGAACGGTTCTAAGAAGCTAAGAGTTATGCTGGAAATGTTTAACTATCAAGACAGAGAAAACTATGTAGGCTTGAGTTTTAACTCTGCTATTTTTCTGTGTGATCCTGGATAAGTTTTGTAAACTTATCCTATTACCTCCATTTCCTCATTTTTAATATGGGGATGGCAGCTGAAAGTCAGCTTGGGTCAGGATCTTGTATTTGTCCAAATAGGATTTCTTTAACCCTTCCTTGCCACACCAAGTACATCAACACCCTAGGAAAATGGATACAGCCACCCTCCCCTTCATTTAGGGTAAATAACAATAGCAATAATAGTATTGATAATTCTAATAGCTGCAGTGGAATGAGCCTATACTCTGTGCAAATGTCGTATTAAGTGTTTTGCATGTATCATCAGGTTTCATTTCATAACACTTGAGGTAGAAGCTGTCCTTGTTTCCATGATGAGGAAACAGGTTTGTTTGTTTACTTATTTAGTTATTTTTAAAGGTTTTATTTATTTATTTCACAGAGAGAGAGAGTGTGCACATAAGCAGGCAGAGCGGTAGGCAGAGAGCAAGACGGAAGCAGGCTCCCCGCTGAGCAGGGAGCCCGATGCGGGGCTCGATCCCAAGACCCTGGGATCATGACCTGAGCTGAAGGCAGACACTTAATGGACTGAGCCACCCAGGTACCTAAGGAAACAGATTTAGATAGGCTAAGAGACATAGCCAAAATTTCTCAGAGGGCTGCCATAGAGCCAGCCCTCTAAATCAGGCTCTTTCCTCTACCTCCTCTGTTTTAAATTTCCTCCTGTAGAAAGTCTTCATCAATTGTATCCAATGATCACCATGCCTGGATTCACCTTCTCTGGTCAGCCCCTCAGGCAGATGTTTCCTTTGGATGGTCTGCTCACGTTTGATTGACTTCTTTGCATGAGGCTGCTTCTCAGACCATCCTGGCCACACACACTTCTGTGTGCAAGTGACACATGCCGCCACTTGACCTGGATTCGAAGGACACTGTGCATCCGCCAGGGCCCAGGACTACAGGTCCTTACATGTCTGGGAGAAGGAATTCCATGCACTATTGATCGATTGTCAGTACTTTCTCCCAGGGGTGCCTGGGTGGCTCAGTCGGTTAAGCGTCTGCCTTCGGCTCAGGTCATGATCCTGGGGTCCTGGGATCGAGCCCCACACTGGGCTCCCTGCTCAAGGCAGAGCCTGCTTCCCCTCATGCTCTCCCTCTCTCTCTCTCTCTCTCTCTCTCAAATAAATAAATAAATAAATAAATAAATAAATAAATACTTTCTCCTGGAATATGCTAGAAATGAGTGCCCCCGAGTGACATAAAATTGTGTTAAGCAGAAGCTGTGACTGCCCTGAGTCTCACTTATATGTTCAGAAAACTGAGCATGGGGAGGACTGAGAAAAAGGGGAAGAAGAAGGAGCACCAAAAAATAAAACAGATTTTCTAAAAAGGTGCTCATGGAGTGGAGGCTAGGTGCTTCTCTGGGGTCTGTACAAAACACATGCTGGGTTTCTTTTCATTTCTTCTAAAGATTTTATTTATTTATTTGAGAGAGAGAATGAGATAGAGCATGAGAGGGTCAGAGGGAGAAGCAGACTCCCTACCAAGCAGGGAGCCTGATGTGGGACTCGATCCCGGGACTCCAGGATCATGACCTGAGCCGAAGGCAGTCGCTTAACCAACTGAGCCACCCAGGCGCCCTCTTTTCATTTCTTCTAAGGAATTTTGTCAGATTATAATCAACCATGGAGCTTGTTCTGCCTGAGGGAGATGACTCCAGCTGGATCTAGCTTGATTTAACTGTTTATATTTCTGAATTTCCTCCCTCATATCTTCCTCTGTCAAATGAGCTTATCCACGCAACTCAAGGTTATAGGAAGAAAGTATCTTAGTTGATATTTAGTCTGTTTGGGCTGTTATAACAAAATTCCACAGACTGGGTAGCTTATAAACAACAGAAATTTATTGCCCACAGCTCTGGGGGCTGGGAAATCCAAGATCAGCATGGTCATGTTTTGGTGAGGGCCTCTTCCTGACTCACACCTGGCACCTTCTCACTGTCTTCACATGGTGGGAGGGATCTCTCTGGAGCCTCTTTTATAAGAACACGAATTTCGGGGCACCTGGGTGGCTCAGTTGGTTAGGCGACTGCCTTCGGCTTAGGTCATGATCCCAGGGTCCTGGGATCGAGCCCCGCATCGGGCTCCCTGCTCGGCGGGAAGCCTGCTTCTCCCTCTCCCACTCCCCCTGCTCGTGTTCCCTCTGTCGCTGTCTCTCTCTGTGTCAAATAAATAAATAAAATCTTTAAAAAAAAAAAAAAGAACACGAATTTCATTCATGAGGGCTCCACCCTCATGACCTAAGCAACTTCCAAAGGCTCCAGCTCCTAATACCATCATCTGTGGGAATTAGGATTTCTTTGTCTGAATTCGAGGGGGACACAAACATTCAAACCATGGCAGTTAGTTCCTGCCATTTTTGTTTATTTGGGTTGATTCTGTGAAGTAATAAAGAGTAATAAGGAATAGAAGCAGAAGATGAATCTTGGGGCTTGTCAAGTTCAACTTCCTGACCACCCCACCACTCTCAAGATTTGGGCTAAGGGTGCCATCATCCAAAGCCCCATAAACCATCCAGATTCCTTTCTGATTCCAATTTGAAAACAGTGTCTCATGCTCTCTGTCACAGTGGATGTAATCTTTCCTCCTGCTTAAGATAGTATGTTGCAAGTCACTCAGATGGACCTTCTGGGTAGCATCATCTGCTTTTCTTAGTGTCCCTCACCCACATTTTGACGAGACAATATATTTTGAGCTGGATTGTATGTCACAGGCATATTTACAGATATAAATTAGCACGTGATTTCTTTCAACCAAATAACCTAAGAGAAACCTTTGTCTGAAATCTCATCAATTACTTCTTCATACTTTAAAAAAATATTCATACACAGTCTTGCATATATTAACTGTTAGGTCTCCTCCACGAAAGCCTCTAAATGAGAAAGTCAGAATAAAGAAAAGTGCTACATTTATATCCAAAGCACTGTGGACACAAAGAGGAGCCCAGGACTAACAGCTCCTTGCATTATGGCTGCATTTGAAGTGACAGCTGACCACATTGCAGTTTCATTTCAGTCCATTCCTACCTCGAGGAAGTTGTTTCCAAAGCCCAGTCATAAGAGCTTGTTCCGAGCTGCCATGTTTACAGTGACAGTGTACAGCCATGCTGTCAAGGCTGCTCCCTCTGCCTGAGACCAGGCAGGTTCTCAAAACACTTCAGGAGCTTTTAACGAGTCCTCCCAAATCCCCTGTGAAGTGGAACATTTTTCATCTGCCTCCAAGCAGGAGGTAAAACATTTGCTTGACTTGCTTAAGGTCACAGAGAAAGGAAGAGGCAGAGAGAGCCAGAGAAGACAGAAAGAACTGAGCTGGATGTTGAAACCACCTGTATTATCCCAACAAAGTCAAGGAGGGGAGCACAGGTGGGATGCAGCAAGGCTGGGGGAATTTTTCACGGTCTCATCACCGAAATTCAGGGGACAGGGATGCGCAAAGTATGCCATGTGCTTTTCCTTGGACTAAGAACGCATCAGAGAGTGGGGTGGGATGAGGAAGGGGCCGTGTGGGGATAGAGGAAGAAAGCAGGATCTGCCCAGGCAGGGTACGGGGCAGGTGGAGACACAGGGCTGAATGTAAAGTGATGGGGATGGGGGGCTGCCAAGTAGGAAAAAAGTCAGGGAAAGGTTTGTCCTGTGTCCGGGTCTTCATTTATGCAGGTGACTGCATAATGAGTGCAGTCTGAGTGACTGCACGGAGAGGTCAATACCAATGAAGGAAAAAGTTAATGTTACTCACAGACTTACTAGAAACAAGAGGCAGAGCTCAGCACACGTAGACACACGAGGAACAGCAGGTTTGTGTTAGGAAGCAGAGGCAGGAGTAGGTGAGGGTGGGGGAGCGCTTAGGTCATGGCCTTTGGAGTTTCTATGGAAAAGGCAAGGCAGGGCAGGGTAAATAGTTTGGGATTGGCTAGTTTGAATACTTTTGGTAGGCTTGGGGCTATAAGGGTGGTCTCTAGTTGCCTGGTACCTGGCGCTGGGATGATAAAGACAGAGGAATATTGCCTCCTGGGGTGTACAGAGCCGACAGAGGAGGTAGGGCTCTGGACTGGTTCATGTACTCATCAAATAGCATGCTCTCTGCTATCTCTAAGAATTAGCTAGCCCCAGGAGGAGCAGTCTCTCCCCAGCCAGAAAGGTGTTTTAAGATGTCAAAACACGATAATATACAGAAAATTTTAAAAACATGATTAATATACCATTACCTTGGATTTATCAGGCAGGAATTACTTAGTATTTACGTCAGGAATTTCTTCTCGAATATAAGAATGTTAATAAATGTCTTAGGTGACACACATGATTATCATGAGAACAAAATAAGGTAACGGAAAATAGATGAGAAAACACTCGTGTTTTGACATAAGATGTCAGGGTCTTCCAGAGAGTCCCCCCTCCACTCCGTGCTGTCATCGGGAGGCCCTGCCCGAGACAAAGCAGCCCTGTGGGAGCCATCACACATGACACCTGGAAAAGTGACCACCATGGCCCACATCAATGCCATCCACCTTAAGATGAGTTACAACAACTCACAAGTCCATCGGATGAAGATATATATCAAAATGGAGCAAAATGCGAAGAAAAGACAGAGACGTATGTCTGACTTCATCATTCTTGCCGCCTAACTAGCTAGCATGGATGGTGAATCAGGTAAATGTGGGTTCGAGACCTGGATGCTCACTTCTGAGCCATGGACCCCGGATAAATGTTAACTCCTCTCTAAGCCTCCTTCACTGGTACAATCAGGAAATTGTGAGGAGGACTGCATGAGATAAAGCATGAAAGAATTTATGGCATAGAGGAAGTGCTTCTTGATTATAATAATAATATTAATAATAACAATAAGTAGCTCATTAACTGACTTATTATAATTACTAGGGGTTATTCCTGAGTTTGTATTTAATTTCTGCTTTATCAGTGCTAATAATTTCCTCAAATTATATTTCCTGGGTGAAGTTTGTTATTCCCATTTAATAAACATTGAGTGCTTTAGGATTAAAGATGTGTATTTCAGGATAAGTGGGAGACCTCGAAATTACCATTGACTGTGATAAGGGCAAGATTACACATTCTCCCTAAGCATCAGCTCCTAGGGGGTAGGAAGAGCTGCAAGCCATCCCCTAAATGTTGATGAGGATGTCAACCACACTAGAAATCTGCTCAACTACATCCTAATCTCTGAGAAAAATATTCCATTGGAAGTACATTCTCAATATTAGATTTGTTTCTTTTTCAGAGATCATTTCTATCTTGATAGCTGATTAGTTGTCCCTCCAATGATCTAACAGCAATGATACTCTACAAAGTGGGTTCCTTATAGGTGTCCCACAGCCCATCCTCACAACACTGAGGGGCCTCTGAAGAGTAACATTTGAACAAGGAATGCCTTTGTTATTGGCCAATGTACTTGTGAAGCCTGAGTTTTATTTTTCCATCAAACTCAAAAGAGGATGCAGTAATACATATTCCCTAGAGAGATGAGATCAAAACAGAAAGTTCCAGCCTGTTGAACATGTGAACTACTAAATTCTTCATTTTATAGTCAAAGCAGGCCATTGAATAAAATTCCTATTAAAAAGTGTAATGTTAGGGGCGCCTGGGTGGCTCAGTCATTAAGCGTCTGCCTTCGGCTCAGGTCATGATCCCAGGGTCCTGGGATCGAGCCCCACATCGGGCTCTCTGCTCAGCGGGAAGCCTGCTTCTCCCTCTCCCACTCCCCCTGCTTGTGTTCCCTCTCTCACTGTCTTTCTCTGTCAAATAAATAAATAAAATCTTAAAAAATAAAAAAGTGTAATGTTAAAAAACAAAGCAGGAAAAACCAACTCTGAAGAAAAGTTGCAATTCATTGAATTGCATAGCATTTCTTTAGGTTATAGAAGTAAGATAAATAAAAAAAAATAAAGGATGATAAATTAAAAAAAAACTTAAATGACATCTCATAAATGAAGTAATGGGAATTACCTAAAAAACAACAAAAACAAATTTTCTCTGGAATAAGACTGGTATACTAATAAATGTCCTCCTTAACCAGAAATAGGTAGAATTGTGTCAGGTAATTGTTTTAGCTGAAATTCAGTGATTCTTTTGGATTACCTCTAGTTTACAGCTCTATCAGTTCCTAATCAATTCCACAATTGATGATTATTACTGTAATTTTTTTTTCCTTTTTATAATAATTGTCTTGTTGAAGTATAACATACATTCAGAAAGGGATACAGATCATACATCTACAGTTCAAAGCATTCTCACATTAAAACACCTTTGTGCTTTTTTCCCAGTCACTGTTCCCTTCATCAAAGGTAATCACTGTCTGGCTATTATCATCATAGATTTGTTTTTCTATTTTATAATTTTATAAAAATAAAATATACCCTCTTGTAGCTGCCTTTCTCTCCCCTGAACATTATTTTTGTGAGATTCACTCATACTGTTGTGATAGTAGTTTGTTCATTTTCATTGTTGTATAACATTCTGTGATATGAATATCATAGTCACTATAATATAATAAAATATGATATAATATAATATAATCTTACTAAATTATATAAAACCAGTCCTATGTTATACTTAGGAGAAATGTACAGAATGTGCACCAAAGGACAGGTTCAAGAATGCCCATAGCAGCATTAATCCAGCCTTAATGCCTATCAGCATATTTTCTTCCAATACTGTGGCTTGCACTTTTCCTCTCCTAATGGTTTCTTTTAAATATCAGAAGTTCCTAATTTTAATGTAGCCTGATTTATCTGTCTTTTTCTCTAAGGGTAGTGCTTTTTCTGTGCTGCTTTAAAAATCTTTGCCTAGACCAAGGTTATTAATAAATCCTATGTTATTCTAGGGGCACCTGAATAGGGGCTCAGCTGGTTGAGCATCCAGCTCTTGATTTTGGCTCTGGTGGTGATCTCAGGGTTGTGAGACTGGGCCTCATGTTGGGCTCCACACTGAGCATGGAGTCTGCTTGGGATTCTCTCTCTCCTCCCTCTGCCCCTCCCTCCGCACTGTCTCTCTCAAAAAAAAAAAAAAAAAAGTCTATGTTATCCTCTAGAAACTTTGTTTTACCTCTCAGATTTCGCCCTGCCATCTACCTAGAATTTATTATTTTCTATGGTGAAAGGTAGGGTTAAGATTCATTGGTTATCCTTTTTAGAGTTCCAATTTTACCAGTACCATTTTTTAAGACAATCGCTCTTCAGCGTCACCTTATCCAACTGGTTTTAAGTAGCGCTAATCAAATAAAATAAAACCTGAGAAGAATGTTTTCTTTTCTATCACCTATACATCTTTTTGTTATGTATCTGGAATCCATGATAAAAGATTTCTCTAATTTTTTGTTGTTGTTGTTGTTGTTGCTGTTGCTGTTAAAGCAGACTTTTTTTAGATGCATTTTAATGATCCTTAAACCAAGACCACCACAGATTCTACCACGGTCTTGGAGTTTTGCCATAGTCTTGAGAAAGCAACTTAAATTGGTTTTTGTTCTGCTTTTGTGTCTTTTAAAATAACTGTCAGGAAATGAAAGGGATAATGCTTGAGGTCAAACTTCTTTCCCAAGATAAAATATTTTTGCTGAAAAAAATCTGTACTTCCATAAAAAGAAAAAAAAAAAGCAGACTTCTCACTGAAATGTAGTTAGCATCACGTAACTGGAGGATGTTTTTTTCTCAGGTTATGGAAAATTTCTGATTTCTAAAAACAGTCTTGATTTTCAAGGTTAAAGAAAATCACAAACTTAGCTTAGGTGCCAAGAGAAGTAGCCTGATAGAGTGAAGAGCTCAAAGAGCACTGGACTCGGAGCCATGCTCCTGGTTTCCCATTCCTGCGCGTCACTAGGTATTTTGTCTACTCTTCTTCATTTTCTTCTTTCATACAATTAAGTGTTCCTGGTCAGTATTTTTCTTTCCCCCTGCTGTGACGGCGTCACATGTGTTTCACTGTGCAGCCTACACCGATATTCAAGCCTGTCACTATGTCACTGTCTGGCCTCTGTTTATTGCTTTCACTACCCCCTATTCAGGAAGCTTTCCTGAAGGCAAGAAAATAAAAAAAATAAACTTTATCCTCTATAACTTATTAAACATAATTTTCAAGTGACTATTAATAAAAATTCACTTGTAACCACATTAAGCTAAGAAGTTGGAATAACCTATAATTCCTCACAGACCCCACTCATTTATTTTTTTTCTCAGTTTTTGTCACCCAAAATCCTAGACCCTATTAGCTTTTGTTGCAATACAAAGAGTTCTGATTTTTTCCAGCAGTCCTAAGGAAATGTGTAGTTCCTCTTCATGTTCTTAGCTAATTGCACCTTATAACCAAAGGCATGTATTTATTTGCCAAGAACTTAAAGGTAAAAGATAAATTTGTGACTCTAAAACAGTGAAATTAATTTACAACTTGTAACACCGTATTTCATTGAATCTAATACTGCATCCATTGTTAAGATGCAGCATCATTTTAAGTTCCACTAAGAAGGACAAAAAAGTTCTCAATTAAACCATAAATGATCAATTATAAGATATAGCCTAATAAAAAATGTTCAAGTGCATAAAAATGCCTTGGAATCTATGAAATACAGTAATCATATTAGTTCTCTAATTAAATGATTTACTGCATCATATCCAAGAAAAAAAAAATAAAGGTCTGAGCATGGTAGCCCCCAAACTCGGCTGTTTGTTAGAACTACGAGGGGATTTCTGGATCCCTTCCCCTGCCTGCTGAATCAGAGTATTGGGGCGGGGGGGTCCAAGGAATGTATATTAAAACAATCCAGCCAACTAGTTAGCAAACACTCCTCGCTTGGGTCTGCTGGTCATTTATATTTGGGGACTACTGGAACAGAGGAAGCCTATTTCTGATCATTGGCTTTTTATCTCTATTGTTCTGCTACTGTTGCCAAATCTCTAGAACCAGCAATAGGTGATGTCAGTGGAAGAGCGACCTGGTATGTTGCTGGATTTTTTTTCTCTTCTGTAAAAAGATGCGGCATCATTTTAAGTTCCACTAAGAAGGACAAAAAAGTTCTCAATTAAACCATAAATGATCAATTATAAGATATAGCCTTTTTGTTCAAGTGCATAAAAATGCCTTGGAACCTATGAAATACAGTAATCATATTAGTTCTCTAATTAAATGATTTACTGCATCATATCCAAGAAAAAAAAAATAAAGGTCTGAGCATGGTAGCCCCCATGGGATTGCTGTAGTCCAGCAAATGGATTGCTGGACTAACGCTGTTCATATTTTCAAAAAATGGGGATGTGAATTCTATTAGTACTAAAATTGATTCTTGGCAAAAAGTTAAAAATGAATAGTATGCAGATAGTTTGGTATTTTAGAAAGGAATAAGTTGAGCACAAGAAGCATACGATAGATTTGATAGCTAAATTAGCCTATTTTTTCTTCTTTCTAATTTCAATAACTGTCACTAGGTTATCAGGGAATGATACAAACACAGTGTACTGTCAATACAGCAAGCCATCTGACAAGCCTCCTAGGATCTCCTTGAGGACTTGCTGATGAATTATGTACCAGATAATATTAAGTGAATTCATTTCAATGGGCCAAATAAATAAAGCAAGGTTTTACCCTTGACCCTGTCTTATTTATCTTTTTTACAAATGATTTGATTGAAGACATAGTAACACATTTGTCCAATCTGAATGTGACCAAAGCTCAAAGAAGGCTCACTGACACTACTTGGCTGTATGATCCTGACAGGCTGGGCCATCAAGGAAAAAAAAACTTAATTGAAAAACTGTGAGCTTTCATATTTTGATTAAAAATATAATTCAAACAGGTATGGTATATGTATAGTAGAGATGTCTGAACATCTTGAGCACTTTACTTGATAAGGTATAATGTAATTGTTGAAAAGCTAAAAGTATTAGCATGTTACAAGGAAGCTTACAAGCTCCCTTAATAGAATAACTAATTCTCCAGGCTCAGCAGTGGACAGAGAGTCTCCAGATAGGGATGAGCACTTGGACGTCACAGCTTTCTTCTTATCCCTTAAGAGATTACACTGGCACCAACAGCTATACCCTCTATATCCTTACTCTGGCACAAGCTATAATTTAACAAAAGGCGCCAGGAAACTGGAGGCAATTTCCACACAAAGACTACTGTACACAATCAGCTTCTAGGAATGGCTCTTCTCAAACAGCAGAACCATGGCTCGCCTCAGGACCCCCTGCCCAACCATCACATTGTGTTTCCCTGCTAACCATTCAGTTGCCTCCCTGTGCAACGTCTAATTTCCCCAGCAAACGAGAGTCCTCCAAACACTTCTGAAGACCCCGAGTGGAGAGAGGAAAATGATCCATTTCTTTCACATTGTAGACCCCCTTCCAGGTCTTAATTCTATTCCCAGGATGTCTCTTTTCCATGGGCAATTGACGTTGGGAATGACTACTTCATCACAATGAGACCCTGGTTTCTACTCTGGTGACTGGCAAGAGAATACACTTTGGCCTCAATAGGACAACTGTGTCCTAATACAATAGTCCAACATGAGTACGAGATACACACATATGGGCAGGGCGGGGATTTCTTATCAAATTATAGTATTACCTGCATGAAGAAATAATGTCTCTGATTTTGCAATATACCAAATCTTGAATGTTAAAGTCAATTCTGCATGTCAAAAAGAGAAACTTTGACAAACTGCCATGTTTCCCAAAGCAGCAACTCAGGTTGAAGAAATTGGAGGAGTGAAGCTTGCAGAGTAATACAGGGAGATATGATAGCTTTCTTTAAATTCCATGTAGGTGAAGAAGCACCTGAAGGATGTCTGAACTTAAGGTTTCTTTCCACTCAAAGATCTCTGATTCTCTGACTTGTTCTATATTGTTCTAGACAGTAGTACTGAAACCATTGGGTATAAGATACAGGGAAGCCAACTTTGGTTCAATGTGATTACAAACAAAAACTCTCAAATACCTAGAACTGCCCCTATAAAAAAAACAAACAAAAAACTGCCCTATGATGTATGCTGTCTATTGTTAAAACTATATAAAGAATTCCCCTGGAAGGAGAGCTGGTTACTGAATGGTAAATAGTTCAGGGTCTGCAGCTGGATTGCTTACTTCGAATCCTAGATCCACCACTTACTACCTGTGACCTTGGGCATGTTATTCAAACTCTCTATTTCTCAATTTCTTTAGCTGTATCATGCAAATAACAATAAGGTTGTTAGGGGGAAAAATGAGTTTA
Source organism: Halichoerus grypus (assembly GCF_964656455.1). Lineage (NCBI taxonomy): Eukaryota > Metazoa > Chordata > Mammalia > Carnivora > Phocidae > Halichoerus > Halichoerus grypus. Next base: position 79,851,302 of record NC_135723.1, read on the forward strand.
TAATTGAAAAAGTCTTAGAACAATGGAAGGCAAATATTAAACACAATAATTGTTGGGTGTTATTAGTTCCTTATTCTGTGATTCTGACCCTAGCTATTTTCAATGTTCCTGACATTCTTTATAGATAAGGAAGAGTCCATTCATATGAGACTTAAGAGAGGGCAAATGCTTGGGTTGATGGGCTTATTTGGTTGTGTGCTATGATTTAAACACCAATTTAGTAGAAATACGGAACAGATATGAAAATAAGTAAGTTTATGCTCTTATAAAAACAATTTATAATTTGGTGCTTTTTAGGTGACTTTGAATTACATTTGGTTTAGCATTAAGAAAAAAAATTAAGTACAAGAATAGTAAATTCTAAAACAATATAAGTGTTGCAGAATTGCATAAGTAAATAAAATTTTTCTCGACTAGTTTTTAAGCTTATAAACATACATAATTTTATATAGTTTACCAAAAAAATGGAATCATACTCACACACTGATTTACAGTTTCCTTTTTTAAAAAAATTTAGACAATTTTTAAGAACAGTTTAAGTTCACAGCAAAATTGAGGGGACGATACAGAGATTTCCCATACATCCCACCCGCCACCACTACACACATACACAGCCACTCCCATCACCAACGTCCTTCACCAGAGTAGCACATAAAATGAAGGTCTCAGAAGACCAGTTCTTCAAACTCTCAGCCTGTGTCCAGTTGGGATGTTAGCTGCTTGGTATTAAGCAACAAAGATGGCTTGCCTTTTTCAGTAAGAGTGAACACAAGGCACAGATTTGGAATATTCATTATAAAGACCACATAATGAAGAAGAAAACATACCTACGTATGGAGTAAGGAAAAGTTTTTTATGTATAAATAAAAAGTGGAAATTGTCATTGCTTGAGGGTATTTCCCATTTTTCATTCTCATTGACGACTTGCTTTTTCTACTCTATTGTCTACTGTCTACTTAAATCCTAGCCTGAAAGGATTTTTCTATTGCTCTGAGAACAGGAAAGAAGCCAAATTAGTGTATCATATTCCCGGTAGGCTTGAAATTAACAGATAACAGCTGTTTAAGGCAATTCTTTTTCCACTCCAGGGTTCCTTAGAATAATGTTTCTTGAGTATTTAAAATGTGATAGGATTGGCTATAGGTCAATTTAAAAATGTTGTGCCTGGGGGCGCCTGGGTGGCTCAGTTGGTTAAGCGACTGCCTTCGGCTCAGGTCATGATCCTGGAGTCCCAGGATCGAGTCCCGCATCGGGCTCCCTGCTTGGCAGGGAGTCTGCTTCTCCCTCTGACCCTCCCCCCTCTCATGTGCTCTCTCTCTCTCATTCTCACTCTCTCAAATAAATGAATAAATAAAATCTTTAAAAAAAAAATAAATAAATAAAAATGTTGTGCCTGGAACAATCCATTTTATAAAACAAGGATAATTGTTTATGTCCAGTTTCTAAAAAGAAATAAGTATACACAGATGGAAGAGAACCCATGACTTTTTAAAAAAAGCAATACATATGTACACTGAGAGTGGTTTATATGTATTATAGTTTTCTAGTTTCTAGACATATCTGAAGGCCATATAATGATATTGTTCATATATTAGATTTCCACTTCCTATTAATTTTGACACTGGTTTTATCAAATCAGATGATAATATTGAATAACTGAGGTGGTCTCTGTAGAAATAAGGTGATAGCTTAAGCTTCATTCCGAAAATGTGCACTATGAAGACAAGATGCTGATTTCTAGGCAAACATCTCTTGCATCAGAGACTTGAAGCAGAGACTTTTAAATTTATACATGGAAAAATATCTTGCTAATTCCATGCAAATCTTTGTAGGAACTGGAATGAGACTCTGATTTGTTCCTTTGCAGGATTAGTCCTAAGACATACACCAAGAAGTCAACCCTACCTTACTTTTTTAAGTTTTTATTTTAATTCCACTTAGTTAACATAATCCCAGCTCACTTCTTAGTGCCATAATCTAGCTCTTTTCAAAATTGCCAAAAGTATGGACTCAATATGATACTAAGATAATATCTTTTATACATTGCTATTTCCCCCTGCTTTTTTGTTCAGGATTTTATTAAATATTTGCAGGACATAACTCTTCTACAAGAAGGCGTTCTGTAGTCTCTGTCCTCCTTAATTCTTTTATTCAACATGTATTTATCGAGTTCCAATAATGGCCAGGCACTGTTCTAGACAGAGGGGAGGCATCTGAGAAGAAAAGAGACAAAGATTCCTTCCTGTGAAGATTCTAATGGAGAGATAAACAACAAACTACAATAAACAAATTAAATAGAAGGGTGAAAGACAATAAGTGTCATAGAAAACTGGGAAAAAGGACTAGGGTAAGGGAGATCAGGGGTTCCTGGAGGAGGAAGAGGTGTGGGGCAGGTTACAATTGTAAACATGACAGTCAGGGTGGGTGTCACTGAGAAGTGACATCTGAGCAAAGACTTGAAAGTGCTGAAGGAGCTTTTATTTAACAACAACACACTTTTTATTAAAACACACTTTTAAAAAATACTGAGAGTGCCACAAATTTCCCTACACTCAACCTTTTTAATATCAACTCTAGATCTACGGGTTAGCAGTTTTTACATTTCTGTTCTTTTTCATCTGCATTGATGTTGCTTAAATATGAAATTGAGCTTAGGACGCTTGAGTGGCTCAGCTGGTTAAGCATCTGCCTTCAGCTTGGGTCATGATCCTGGATTCCTGGGATCAAGGCCCGCCTTGGGCTCCTTGCTCAGCCGGAAGCCTCTCCCACTCCCCCTGCGTGTGTTCCCTCTCTCACTGTCTCTCTCTCTCTGTCAAATAAATAAATAAAATCTTTAAAAAAATAAATAAATAAATAATTTCTTAAAATGTTCTTGATGTGAGTAGCATTTTTTTCACCTTCACTTAGGAGAATGTAGCATGTAAATTATGCAAGTAATAGTAGCAGCAATACTGCGTATTTAGTGCTTATCATATACCAGTAGATCTTGGGCTTAGTATTTACATTATTATCCTAACAAAATCCCCAGAATAGTCCTGTGTTAAACAAAGAAAACCACAAGCCCAAAATGGAGTCACTTGTACTAGGCATGGCACCAAACCAGGGCTTAACACCTAACCTAACTGCACTTTGAACCTCAGCCTACAGTGTAGTCTTAAGCAGGTGAGTCAGGAATTTACTGGTCAGCATCAATAAAGTAGTCTGTCACATGGACCCTTCTATCACCCAAGGAGAGATGAGGTAATCCACCTCATAAGACCTTTCTGTCCCCAAAGGAAGGTGACCTCACCTGAAATAATCCTTTTTTTTCTGTTTATGATTTCCTTGTCCTGTCTTTAAAAACATTTTCCTTTCTATGGTCTTCTGCAACTCCCCTCTACTTGCTCAGTGCTGCCTGATCCACGAATTGATTAATAAAGCCAATGAGATTTTTAAATTCTACTTCGTCGAATTTTTGTTATTGAACTCCTGTGAGATAGCTCTTGTTATCTCCGTGTCACAGGTTAGGAAAACAGGGATTACAGAAGTCAGTAAACAAGAGAACTAGGATTCTAACCTGTGTTGGCTTCAATCCAAACTTTTGCTGTTTAACTTGTCACTGTTCCCAAGTATGTACAGCACAGCTGTAAAATGCAAGATCATTTTGGATGGTACGGACATGAAAACTTTTTATTTTATTTTATTTTTTTAAAGACTTTATTTATTTATTTGACAGAGAGAGACAGCGAGAGAGGGAACACAAGCAGGGGGAGTGGGAGAGGGAGAAGCAGGCTTCCCGCAGAGCAAGGAGCCCGATGCGGGGCTCGATCCCAGGACCCTGGGATCATGACCTGAGCCGAAGGCAGACGCTTAACGACTGAGCCACCCAGGCACCCAAACATCTTAAGAATTGTGTACTTAGGGGTGCCTGGGTGGCTCAGTCGTTAAGCGTCTGTCTGCCTTCGGCTCAGATCGTGATCCCAGGGTCCTGGGATGGAGCCCCGCATCGGGCTCTCTGCTCTGCGGGAAGCCTGCTTCTCCCTCTCCCACTCCCCCTGCTTGTGTTCCCTTTCTTACTGTGTCTCTCTGTCAGATAAATAAATAAAATCTTTTTTAAAAATTAAAAAAAAAAAGAATTGTGTACTTACTTTAAAGCATTAAATTGACATCCTCAGTAGGTCTGATGAGATGGGAGGGTACTGACCAAGTAAGAAAGGGATGCTGACATTGGAAGGGTGACATCTGGGAATATTTGGAGAAAGCTAAACCTCAAAATGGCCCAGAATCACTCAACTTTTCTCTTCCCTATTTTGAGGGAGTAATTCTGATCCCTGGCTTTGCTGTAAATAGCTAAACATTTCCCTTATTAAGAAGGTGTTGGCTTTTAACTACTTATAAGAATATGAATTTATAGAGCCTTACGGATAAAATGTAGATTTAGATTACAAAAAAGAAAAGTGACAACCAGAATAGACCAATTTCGATTTTTAAAAATCTTAGTTATTTCATTTACTCGTTCAGTGCAATAATTATTTCTCAGAAGCTGCTGTGGTAACTTACAGTGTTAGATCCTGATCCCTTGACTTCAAAAAGAAGATGGCACAGCAGGGAGTCAGAAAACAATCCAATAATTTCCCAGCCAATATAAAACGGCATTTGTGACATGTACTTCCAAGGACTGGCCTGCTGGTCTGTGAGCTGCTGTAATGGGAGGTCTGGCTTATTCAGGGGGAAAGATTCCCTGCCAGGTTAGAGTTAACCAAGGAAAGAAGCAGGGACAAGCATTCCAGGTAGGCAAGATAGCATGTGCACACACACTATACACACACAAAACAGCTTGTGCACACACACTGTGGTGGCAGGGGTAATGCAAGAAGGGACTTTAAGAAGGCTACCGTGGCTGAGTGGGGAGAGAGCAGTTGGAGTGAGGAGGCACAATATGAGCTTTGTTAAGGAACTTTGCCTTCGGTGGTAAATCTTATTCTTCAAATTTCAATTAGCATTTTAGTTGCAATGCTTTGTTTTCATTGTACTTATGTTTTTCAGGTTACCTTTTTTTGGTACTAGCAATAGTCATTTTCCTTTTACTGTAGTAATATTATTTTCATTTTATAATCAATTTATTTAAAAACAGAGTGAGCTTGGGGTGCCTGGGTGGCGCAGTGGGTTAACATCGGATTCTTGGTTTGGGCTCAGGCTCAGGAGGTGATCTCAGGGTCAAGTCCTGCATTGTCAGGCTCCGTGCTCAGCAGGGAGTCTCCTTAAGACTCTCTCTCCCTCTGCCCCTCCCCATGCTCACACACTCTCCTCTTTCTAAAATAAATAAATCTTGGGCGCCTGGGTGGCTCAGCCGTTAAGCATCTGCCTTCGGCTCAGGTCATGATCCCAGGGCCCTGGGATCAAGCCCGGCATCGGGCTCCCTGCTTGGTGGGAAGCCTGCTTCTCCCTCTCCCACTTCCCCTGCTTGTGTTCCTGCTCTCGCTGTCTCTCTCTCTGTCAAATAAATAAATAAAAATCTTTAAAATAAATAAATAAATAAATAAATAAATAAATACAAATAAATCTTTAAAAAAAATAAAAATAGACTGAGCTTTAAATTATGTCATAATCAATATGATTATGAATGTGCATAGGTTTAGAAAAAAACCATAAAGGTAGTATGGACATGACTCCAGATTGAGAAACATTATCCTAGACCAGTGTTTGGCAAATTTGGGCCACTGGGCCAAATCCACTCCTGCTTTTGTAAATAGCATATAATTGGAGCACAATCACACCCATTCATTTATCTGTGCCTATGGCCGCTTTCCCTTACACAGGCAGACCTGAGTAGTCGAGACAAGAGACAGCGTAGCCCAGAGGCCTAAAATATTTACGATCTAGGCTTTGACAGAAAAAAATTTGCTGACCTTTCTACCAACCAAGCTATGCTTCTAAAGCATTTTTGAACACTTAACGATCAGTATAATCATGACACAGATACATTTAACAGCCAAACTTAACACTATTCTTGTCCGTTTTCTATATCCAAGACGGTTAAGTGCCTTTCTACAGGGCAGGAGCTTTCCAGGACAACTAAGGCTGGATGCCATGTGAGAACACTGGGTTATTATGAGAGTTTCTTTGTTTACTGTTTGACAGGATGGATTCTCTTACTCAAATTCTGTTTGATCAGAAACACTGTGGCATAATAAAAAGAACAGATGAATCACTGAGGCCCTGAGGCTCTACTCAAGATTAGAGTAAAACTTGCACTTCAAAGGATCCTGGTGAAGGAAGGAAAGTCAATAGCTTTGAATTCTAAATGGGGATGAGGCAAGGGGACTTGGGATGAGGGAACTGGAAACTGTCATTCCTCAATGAGCTTTTGCAGAGCAGTGTGGGGGTGCCTTTGTGTCTGGTCAAGGTTCTGCCACACTCCGGTTTCATGTTCCTCTTTAGCCTGACAAACTACTCTGACTAGGTCTTCCCGGATCAGTATTCTTTTTTTTTTTTTTTTTTTTTTTAAAGATTTTATTTATTTATTTGAGAGAGAGAATGAGAGAGAGAGAGCATGAGAGGGGGGAGGGTCAGAGGGAGAAGCAGACTCCCTGCTGAGCAGGGAGCCCGATGACGGACTCGATCCTGGGACTCCAGGATCATGACCCGAGCCGAAGGCAGTCGCTTAACCAACTGAGCCACCCAGGCACCCGTACCGGATCAGTATTCTTGCCAGAGAACATTTCTCCTGGTTACTTGTGTGCGTCTTGTGAATGGGCAGGAGGCGTGGCTCTGCATTACAGCTAGTTAACGTGACGAGTCCTTGCTATGTCCTGAGCCCTGTTTCCAGTATTCGACATCTATTATCTTACTTTACCCTTACATCCACCCCATGAAGTAAGTATGATTATTATCCCTATTCCACAAAGGTGGGCACGGAGGCAGAGAGGGATTTAGTCACCTGCTCCACATCACATAGCTGGTAACTGGCAGAGTGGGGACTGGAACCCAGGATCTGACTCCAATGCCTCTGTTCTGATCTGCATCCCTGAGGAGGGCACAGTGTAAAGCCATAGTCCCGTGCTTAGAAGACAGGTCTTTTTTTCTTTTCTTTTCTTTTCTTTTTTTTTTAAGATTTTATTTATTTGACAGAGAGAGACACAGCAGAGAGGGAACACAAGCAGGGGGAGTGGGAGAGGGAGAAGCAGGCTTCCCGCAGAGCAGGGAGCCCGATGAGGGGCTCGATCCCAGGACCCTGGGATCATGACCTGAGCCGAAGGCAGACGCTTAACGACTGAGCCACCCACGTGCCCCTAGAAGACAGGTCTTTTTCGAAGAGGTAACTATTAGTGTCAATCCCTGAAGAAGAGACAGGGGTTTGGGCAGGAAGCTGGGATTAGGGAGGCTGGCCTCGGAAAGGCTGAAGAAGGAATTCCTGTCCCCACACTTGGTCCTTTTCTCTTCAGACTAGACTGTTAGGGAGGTAGGGTTTAGACATTAGCTCCATGTGGAAATAAGGCCTCGAACAAAGAAATTTTAGGTGAACCAAAGGAAATAGGGAGCTGTTGGAAATTTTCAAATAAAGGAGTAAGATATGTGCTTTAAAAAAAAAAAAGAAAAAGCCTTGCAGCTTTGTTGAGGATAAACGGGAGGGAGGGATATAGGAGACTCGAGTGGAGTACACACTGCCGCAAAGGTGCGCAAAGGAGGAACGGGGAGAGCACAGCGTGGGTGCCGCCGCCACCCTTGCTGTGGGGAGGCCGGGGAAGATGAGACTGGCTGGCCACCAGTTTGGCCACTTAGAGGCCATTGGTGACCTTACAAGAGCATTTTCCATGAGTAGTAGAGACAAAACCTTGTTGGAGTGGATTCAACAGAGAATGAGCTGTGAGAAAGTAGAGACTGCAGGGTGGAAATCTTCACAGAGTTGTGCTGTGAAGGAGAGCAGGAATTGGACAGTAGGTGGAGAGCTGTGAAGTCAGGGGACATTTTATTATGCTAAGGTTGAGAAACCTGAGGGGTAAGTAAATATAGCACTCCTTCCTTTCAACTTAAATACAGCATGATTTTTGTTTATATCACTATTCATCATTTAAATTATTATGGTTGTTTACTGTTGAGCCAAGTCACGTACCATGATTGTTTCCTTTTTATATAACTTGCTTCTCACGAAGGTAATCATTGGTTCATTTTTTTTTCGTTTACATACTTTTCTTCGTAACTACCATTAAATCCTCCTACGTCCTCAATTAGTCTCTCGATATAATTTCCACACTGTCAAACTTGCCAATTAGTGCAAAGTTCTTTTTCTCCCAGAGAAGCTGCTTTTCTGGAGGCTTCTGTCTTATTTTCCAAGTTGGAAAAAGCTGCAAAACCAGTTCAGAGAGGCTCAGTGTGCCAAGGTCACACAGCTAATAAATGGCAGGGCTGGAAGTCAAACCCAGCAGGCCCTTGTCCCTTACATTTCTTACAGGTGTCTGCATTGATGACCTGTGGGGTCCTCCTTACTGGGTGGAGGCTGGTGGCTCAGGGGGTGAAAGAATTCCCCTGAGGCAGAACAAAAGAGATAGAAGTGTATTGAATACATGGGAAGGGAGCTGTGGGCAGGACAGTAAAAGAGAGACGGACTGCAATGGGGGGGGCGGGGAGGAGCCACAGTTATAGGGCGGAGTGAGGGAGGAAGGGAGGATGGGAAGGCATGGAATTCTCCCTTTTTTGGTGACCTTAGGAACTGTGCCTGGTTGTAATTAGTCAGTTAGGGCCTATGGCTATTTTGAGGTGGGTCGATTAATGAGCCTGTTTGCTTGAAGCTCAGTAGTTGCTGTGGGCCCTTTTACCTTACTCAGATTGTCCTTCAAGTTGGTTGCCTAAAAGCGGCCTCTACATTATCCATTTGCCAAAGTAATGGTGTGTAACCAAATACCCCAAAACTCGGTGCCTCAAGAAGCAATCATGTATTATTTCTCATGTGTCTGGGGTTGGCTGGGCTTGGCTGGGCTTGGCTGGGCTTGGCTGGAGCAGCTCATGAGAGGCAGATGGGCTCCATTTACCTACAAGCTGGCCCAGGCATGTTCTCGTCAGACAGCAAAAGTGCAGGAAAACAAACTCAACTGTGTAAGTGCTTTCTGGCCTCTGATTATCATATCCTCCTAATCTCCCATGGATCAAAGCAAGTCACACGGCCAAGCCAAAAGTCAACGGTTAGAAAAGTTCAGTACACCCATGGGTGTGGGGTGGGGGACAGCAAATATTAATTAACAATAGTTGTATCTACCACCTTGGCTAACTAGTAATATATGTAAATGACAAGAAACTCTTATCAAAATATCTAACGATTGGGGTGCCTATGTGGCACGGTCAGTTGGGCATCAGACTCTTGGCTTCGGCTCAGGTTGTGATCTCATGGGTCTTAAGATCAAGCTCCGCGTGGGGCTCTGCCCTCAGTGGGGAGTCTGCTTGAGTTACTCTCTCTCCCTCTCCCTCTGCTTCTTCCCACTCCCGCCTTCTGTCTAAAATAAATAAATAAATCTTTAAAAACAATCTAATGATTAAAATACATAAGTCAGTTACCTTGAGATGTCTCAATTAGTTGTTTTTTTGCTAGACTCAAGCAATTTCCTTAGTTTTTACCATGAATTCTTACAGAAAATATATACGCATCAAAATCATATTGCAAAAAAAAAAATCATATTGCAATGCAGTATTAAATGTATCAAAACACTTCAATCTGATTTTATTTGCTTTCTTGTTCTCTTTTGTAAGTTTTAAATGTTATGCCATATAAATGCACATACCCATTTGAAAATAAAATGTTATAAACAATGAAATTAAACTTATTTGAACTTTAAAGTAGAATGTTAAAGTATCTTGCTCTTAGACTACATTAATATTTGAATGACAAAAATACACAAATCAATTTTATTCTAATTAACATTCCTAGAGTTAAACCATATCCATACTCTACAAATTTATAACACCATATTTTTAAAATATGCTACTATAATGTGCTAATGTAACCATTCCTTATGAGTCACTGAATGATAAACACATTCAAAAAGAAAGCAAGGACATTTTAAAAGACGAAAGACTTGCCAATTTCTGTTTGAAAATGCTAAGCAAATTACCTTAAGATATGCTTGTCTATTAAAAAATGTAAAAGAGTTCAACTGTATAAATCACTTAATATACCATGCAAAGTAATCAAAAGAGCCCCCAGAGTAATACAAGAAACTTATTAATATATATGTATTATGCTTATATTTATCATTTATTAGGTAATATTATAATAATGTTACTTTTCTATGATGCTGGATTTGTTTTAATGTGGATATCTTTCAACTCTGAGAGAAGATAAGAAAGACAAACAGGAAAACAAAGTGTTTTTATACAACCATAAATCCAGTCAGAGATATTCTACTACTAAATCCTTCCTTCTTTCTTATTTGTACAGCTATAGCCTACAGCTAAATGGATTTTTCACTTTTTGTTTAGATAATGTAGAAATAGGTCAGGTACCAGGACTTTCCCTTGTTAGAACTCCCATGTAGGTCAGTAAATTATAGAATGGGTTGGTCTGTAAATAGGCTCAGAGTCAGGGCGCCTGGGTGGCTCAGTTGGTTAAGCGACTGCCTTCGGCTCAGGTCATGATCCTGGAGTCCTGGGACTGGGTCCCACATCGGGCTTCCTGCTCAGCAGGGAGTCTGCTTCTCTCTCTGACCCTCCCCCCTCTCATGCTCTCTCTCTCTCAAATAAATAAATAAAATCTTTAAAAAATAAATAAATAAATAAATAAATAAATAGGCTCAGAGTCAGATCATACACATACTTTCTGGGGTAGAAAAAGAGGGACCCACTGAAGGATTAATAGCCATTAGACCTGGGGCTTCACCCAGAATATCTGTGCCCTCCTGGAGAAGTGTCCTTAACATAGTTCTGCTCATAGTGCTTTCTTGCAAGCTGCAATTAGGAGAGCTGTCTTACCTCTCCTGCTGAAAATCCACACTCTAAAACCCAGCCTGCAACAGCCTTAGGGAGGATAATAGAGGATGGGGAGCAAACAGTGTACCTTGGCCGGAAGTGCTGCTTTGGCTTATTTGCTGACCCCAGGTCCTGGAACTTGCTAGCACCAGTCTTTCAATTCTGTTATTTCTTCCTGGGAACAGACTGAAATTGCCCAGACCTGCATTGTGTTGAGATTACGCAGAAAGCCATTTAATTTACAATTGTCAGTAGTTGCTTTGTGCCTCTCAATTGGTGTGAAAATATTAGGATTGTTGTGCTAATTAAAGTGTTTTTTGACAGCTGCACTTTCTGGGGAGTGGGCCAAGGAAAGACTCCTGGGCATGCCAGTGCCCCTTCAGGGAGCAGGTCTGTGACCTCAGGTGGCCCAAGATGAGTCCATTCACTGACACTTTGAGATGCTTCAACTTCACCACACCCTGAACCACTACTTTACAAGGTTATTAGGCATCTTTGGCCTTTAAATATCACACCATATATATAAAGCACTTTAAAAGGGGAAGCAAGCCAGCATCAGGCAAAATGAATGTGTATTAAAATTAAAACAAGAAAAAGAAATTATGCAAATTACCTGTATTACATAGAAGATATTAAAGCCACGGGGAGTTGTTAACATGTGGTAATTCTGTCAGTCTTGACACCACTACATTTTAAGACAAAAATATAAAGAAAGTCATGGGGAAAAGGAGTACAGCATGGTGACTATAGTAATAACACTGCATTGCACTCTTGTTAAGTTGCTAAAAGACTAAATCTTAAAAGTCCTTATGACAGGATGAAACTATGTATGAAGACAGATGTTAACCAGACTTACCGTGGTGATCACTTTGCAATATAAACAAATATTGAGTCATTACATTGTACACTAATATAATGTTGTATGTCAAAGAAAGAACGAAACAAAGAAAGAAAGAAAGAAAGAAAGAAAGAAAGAAAAAAGAGAGACGGAGGAGAATGAGGATGACATGGTGTTTCATCTGGCACATGCTTATGACTAAAAATTTTGGCATCCCAGCCCCTCCAATCCCTTTTTTGCTGCACCCAGTAAGTCTCCAGAACCTACTTTCCAAATAACTTTGTCCTGTCCATTCTGCCACAGCCTTACTCAGACCTTCAGCATTTACCTGGATTATTGCAGCAACCTCCTGGTTTCTCTGTCATTTACTATTCCCTCCCTGCTGATCAAACTAATCCTTCTAAAATCCATATCTGTTTACAGACACTTCACTCTCCTGTTTCAATTAACGCTCAATATCCATAGGATAAATCCCATCTTGGCATAGAATACACATCTCTAAATAGTCTGTCCCCTTTTCCAGTCCCACCCTGCAGCCACTCCTACCTTGATCCCCTGCCTCTCCATCTCTGACCAGAGTGTCTAGGCTCTCCATCCCCCACCCCAGTTAAGTGACCCACATGCTTGATTAAGGACAGAATTTGTTTGGGAAGGATGCAGCTATTTCCTTGTGGTTACAGTAAAAGGGTACTTAATACCTACTCTCACCAACGAACTTGGAAGTACAGCGTAATTCCAATCAGACTTTAAAGTCTTATAAGTATGGAATTTTGAGATTAAAAAAAATGTATCATTTATGCAGGTTTTTTTTTTTTTAAACCTGACCCCAGTAGGTAAAAATGTACTTAAAAGTATCTATTAAGAAGTGCCTCCTGGTTTTGGAATTAAGTTAGATGTAGCCTATGGGGGGAGGGGGGAGGGGGAGGAAGGAGGAAAGCGGTATTTCATATACAATAGAGAAAACACACAGCAAAGGCTAACGCCTTGGTTAGTGTGGTTTACGGAATAATTTTTCATCCCTGATAAATCATAGCTAAATCTTCCTCTCTAATTTGAAGCCAGTTTTTAAAAGGAAGTGAACTGAAGCGTTAGTTTACACATTTACATAGTCAATTTAAAATTTACCTATTCATGGGCCCCCCGGGTGGCTCAGTCATTGTCAGCTCAGGTCATGATCCCAGGACCCTGGGATGGAGCCCTGGGGAGCCCTGCACCCAGCTCCCTGCTCAGCGGGAAGCCTGCTTCTCCGTCTCCCACTCCCCCTGCTTGTGTTCCCTCTCTCGCTGTGTCTCTCTCTGTCAAATAAATAAATAAAATCTTTAAAAACATTAAATTAAAATAAAATTTACCTATTCAATCTTCCTGTGAAAATTTTATATCACATTTGGTCAATAAAGAAAAAATTCAAGGTAGACTGAACACAAAAAGATAAGATTAATTTAAACCTGAATTTATCCTGTGGGACTGATCTCACAGGAGAGGGTCATTCATTAATCAAATAGTAACTGAACACAGTGGGGCCCAAGTGTTTGGTACCATATCTAGCTGAGTGAATTCCACAGACAGGGCCTACCAGAGAGGAAGGGGCGGGGAGAATAGATGACCAACAGTGGAGGAAAGCCTCTAAAAAAAGAAAGAGATTAACAGATCATGGGACTCTTAAAAAGCACCATCCGTGCAGAGAAGGACATCCTAGAATAATGATGGGCTTTCTTTCTACCTTCCCTTCCACTCCTGTGCCACATACCCAATGATAAGTGAAATTTGCACTTAGACTTATTTCCTTCTAATACACAAAATCTTATATTTGAATTTCAAAATGTTGATCTCCTAAGAGCTTTACTATAAGTCGATACAGAGGATTTTGCTTTAATTTCAAGCTTATACATTTTATTTTTTTCATTCCTTTATTCTCTATTTTCCTACTTTCCTCCCAGTTTCATAAGGAGCATAAGCAATGCAGTGGTGTGAAGAAGAGCTTCTATAGCGCTCAGGTAAGGTCAGACATACAGATGTATCTCCATCTGAAACCACCATATGTTTTGTTTGGAAAGTTTTGTTTAGATGAAGCCACAATTCGAAATACCAAGCTCTTCCACAAAATGGTATATGAAAGCTGGAAACTGCCCAAATGTGTTTCTGGCATTTACATGAAAGATACTTACATAAATTTCCATGAAAGAGAAAAAAAAATTATCACGGATATTAAATAATGAATAAACAAAAACAGGGATGAAACCTTGTTTTTATAGCTCTACAGATATATAAAACTGAGGGGCGCCGGGGTGGCTCCGTCGTTAAGCATCTGCCTTTGGCTCAGGTCATTATCCCAGGGTCCTGGGATGGAGCCCCACATCGGGCTCCCTGCTCCGCAGGAGGCCTGCTTCTCCCTTTCCCACTCCCCCTGCTTGTGTTCCCTCTCTCGCTGTGTCTCTCTTTGTCAAATAAATAAAATCTTTAAAAAAAAAAACAAAGAAACAAACAAACAAAAAACAAATATAAAACTGAAATGCATCTATACATTAATATAAAGCAAATTATAAAGCAATAACATTAAAATAAACTGTTAATTTAAAGTGATGGATGATGTTGCTTTGCTGAAAGTCAACTGCAGGTATTAGGTATACAATAGGAAGATGTGGCTTCTGTTATTGTCCTCTAAGACTAGTTTAGACATTGAACTGTACAGAAACCCAGGTAGGGAGATAAAGTATGAGACTGTTAACAGTAGATTTCTCTTTGCTCTGGAGGCTGAGGGAATGGAAAGAAATTAATATAAACGATAATGTCAGAGGAAATTCTGGGTTCCTGACTGCATATAAGGTATGCAAAAAGGAGGTTTCCAAACTACTCTTAAATTTTGAGAAACTTTTTTAATACATTTAAATCCTCTGTGAAGGAGTGCTTTTGTTATAGAGTAACCAACAGTAAGAAGATCAGAGTGAGTCATGGCATAGGCTGAATGTTAGTTGATACATTTAGGGCAATGTTTTCCCAAGTGTATTTTGTGAGAGGCCAAAACACAAAGCAAAACAAATGTTCTATCGGATCATACTGGTGAAAAGTAAAGTTGACTATCAAATTATTTATCAACATTTATCTGGTTTAGTGAATGGGCCTATTCAAGAAAGTTCGGTATTGGAGAAGAAAGTGTTTTTGTAGAAAGGCCATTTGGAATAGCTAACTTCAATCACTGACCTTTTCATTCTGAAAAGTTTCCAATGACCTCCTTAAATCATTTGGGGGCAGCAAGTGGAGCCTTGACAGAATTCCTACCATTAAATTAAACATATTACCCCCCAAATGTGATTTGTATGGTGAATTTTAAAATCTGGAATTTATTTATCTTCCAAGATTTCACCTAGCTGCCTCAACAAAAAGTTTTCACTCAGACTATTTCTAGTGTTTTGGAAAAGCTAATGACTTCTAACACCAGGGGTGACTCACAGGATGTGTCCCTTTACTGTACTATGTTTTAATTGAAGAAGGAATACACCGAACATTTAAACTGCAAACAGTTTCCTAGGAGACCACCTTTCCTTCTGATATTGTGTCTAAATTACCTGATTTGCATGCAGCTTCCAAAGTAATATACAATTTTCTGGATTAAAAAAAAAAATTCTTTCCTTTGGCTAAGAAAATGGAATACTTTGTTATTTATGTTTTCCATCTTATGCCATCAAAAGCAAAGCAACACATTGGCAAGCATATCTAGAGTTATTTATAGATCATCTAGAAAAAATATGAGGAATTCATGTTTCTGAAATGGAAATAAACACCCGATAAACTTAATGGAAATGTGATTACCCAGTAAAAGTTATAAGACATTGAAAACTGATTTTGTACTCCTGCACACCACTGGCCAACTATTTTAAACCTTAATCCCCAAATATATTGTATGAAATTAAGTGAATTGGCTCTGAGTATAGTTGCCCTTTAAAGCCTCTGTGTCAGCTTGGGAGAGTCTTGGAGACACAGTGTCTGTGATCAGTGTTTCCAGAGAGCTAATTTTCTGGGTAACAAATAGACTCTGGAGGAAAAAAAATGGGGAGAGGCTCACTTAGAAATCTGTGTATAAATACTAAGAAAGGTTAAAATTAGGCATGGACAAAATAGAACTTATCTCTAGAGAGAATAAAAACCAATGATTGGTTTATGTAACTAGAGAGGGATAAAACTAACAGGATGCTCCTTCCTTTTTAGAGTCTTTCCCCCTGGACTAATAATACCGCCCTGGACTTCCTGAGAGACTGATACATTGCCTAAAAAGAATACTGAAATGGAGTCTCATTCCTGTCCCTTACTAGCTGTGTGGCAGATAGGTTTCAGTGACTTCATCTATGAGTTGTAAATTAATAATAATAACAAATAATAACCACCACCACCATACAAGGTCATTGTGGGAATTAAGAGAAAATATATGCTATGGACTGAATTTTATCTCCCCCCCCCCCCTTAATATGTTGAAGCCCTAACTGCCAATGCAACTGTATCTGGAGATGGGGCCTTTATGGTGGTAATTAAGTTTAACTGTGGTCATAAGGATAGGACCCTGAACTTGGTAAGATCAGTGTCTTTATAAGACGAGATACCAGAGATCTTGTTCTCTCTCGGCCATGTGAGGACACAGTGAGAAGGCAGCCATCTGCAAGCCAGGAAGAGAGCTCTCACTAGAAACAGATCCTGCTGGACCTTGATCTTGGACTTCTAGCCTCCAGAACAGAGAAAATAAATTTCTGTTGCTTAAGCCACCCAGTCTGTGGTATTTTGTTATGGCAGCCTCAGCTCACTAATACAATAAGGTAGGGTATCAAGGGTAGGGTCCCTGTCATACTTGCTCATTTTTTTTTAAAGATTTTTTATCCATTCATTTGAGAGAGAGAGAGAGAGCACGAGCAGGGGGGACGGTAGAGGGAGAGGGAGACACAGACTCCCTGCTGAGCAGGGAGCACCACGTGGAGCTCAATGCTAGGACCCCGGGATCATGACCTGAGCCAAAGGCAGATGCTTAATTGACTGAGCCACCCAGGCGCCCCGAGATTTGCTCATTTTTTAATCCCCGATCATTCTCAGTGCCTGTTACATAGTAGATGCTCAAGAAATTTTTACTGAATGAGTGAATGAATCCATAATTGAATCAAAAATACAAAAGTTAGTCAGCAGATACGCATCTGAATTCTCCTTGAGTAGAACCGGTTTCAGATGCTGTCTCTGGGTTCTTTATTAGATTGCATAAATTGGGCAGCATGGACATTCAGTGTAGTGCCAATCCCAGGTTCTTTTTCCCTCTCTCTGTCCCTTTTCCTTTTTCCTCCACTTGACTATGTAGGTGTTTAGAGAATACAGCTTGGGATCCAGACTGCCTGGGTCCAAGTCCTGGCTCTACCGCTCGTGGCCTCAGGAAAGATGGTTAACTCCCCCATGTGCCGGTAACAGCATATGTAAAAATGGAGATAATTATAGTACCTATGATTAAGTTGCTGTGGGAATTAACTCATACATGTCATGCTTTGAAAACAAACAGTGAGCTCTCATTAAGGTTAGTAGTTATCAATTATTCCTACTTATGCTTTAACCAGAGACCTTTTATCCCCTTCCTCTTTTGTACCTTCAACCTCTGTACTGGTTCCTTCCCAGCAACATTATATATGCACAAATCTCCCAATTTAGAAGATAAAAAATTCTTCCTTGACTCCTTACCCCTCTTTGCCTACAGGCCAGTCCTTTCCCTCTACTTTACAGCCACTTTTTAAAAAAGATTTATTTATTTATTTATTTGAGGGAGAGAGAGAGAGAGACAGTGTATGAGGGGGAAGGGGAGAAGGGCAGAGGGCAAGGGAGAGGGGAAGCAGACTCCCTGCTGAGTGCAGAGCCTCACGTGGGGCTTGATCTCCTGACCCTCCCCTACCAGGAGATCATGACCTGAGCCAGAACCAGGAGCCAGAGGCTTAACTGACTGAGCCACCCAGGTGCCCCTACAGCCACTTTTCAGACAAGTCACATAGCCGCTGTCCTCATTTCTCCAAGTTGCACCCCTCAGTATATTGCAGTTTCACATCCTCAGATTCCCTGCCTATGCTCCCTCTTCCTGAATATCTTGGAATACAATGGTCGTTGATTCTGTTCTTAATTTGCTTTAATTTCAAGCTGAATTTGATGATACTGAAAACATCCTCCTTCTCTCTCCTGTTGTCGGCCAAACCGCATTCTCCGGATCACCGGCCTATCTGACCATTTATCCCTGCATCTCTTGCAGGCTTTCTCTTGTCACTAGCTGTGGGAGGTCCTCAAGGCTCGGAGTCTATAGTCACCTCACAGCCAATTGCATCTGCGTCTCTCCCTCTATTTGCACAACCATCTTATCACCACACACCGTCTGTTGGGCCTTTTTAATGTCTCTCAGATCTATGTATGTTAGTCCATCTCCACCATCAATCCTGGCCCAGCCCACCATCCATCTCTCACTTTTTAAAAAAATTTTTATTTTTTTAATTTGAGACATAGAGAGCGAGCACAAGTGGGGAGGAAGGTCAGAGAGAGAGGGACAAGCAGACTCTCTGCTGAGCAGGGAGCCTGATGTGGGCCTCGACCCCAGGATGCCGAAATCATGACCCAAGATGAAGGCCGATGCATAACTGACTGAGCCACCCAGGCACCCCATCACTTTTTTTTTTTTAAGATCTTATTTATTTGTCAGAGAGAGAGAGAGAGAGAGAGAGCACACAAGCAGGGGAAGTGGCAGGCAGAGGGAGAGGGAGAAGCAGGCTCCCCGCAGAGCAAGGAACCCAATGTGGGACCCTATCTCAGGAACCTGGAATCATGACCTGAGCTGAAGGCAGATGCTTAACTAACTGAGCCACCCAGGCATCCCAAGCTTAATATTTAAGTCAATAGATGAGGTAAAGTGGACTGTCCTTCCTAATTTGGGTGGGCCTCATCCAATCAGCTGAAGGCCTGAATAGAACAAAAAGACTGACCTTCTCTGAATAAGAGGAAATTCTTCCTGCCTCACTGCCTTCTAGCTGGGACATTTGTATTTTCCTGTCTTCAGACTCCAATTGAAGCATCAGTTCTTCCTGGGTCTTGAGACTGCCAGTCTTGAACTGAAACTACACTACTGGTTCTCACGGTTCTCAGGCCTTTGGGCTCAGATAGAACCTGCGCCATTGGCTCTCCTGGGTCTAGCTTGTAGACTCACCCTGCAGGTCTCAGGACTTGTCAGCGTCCATACTTGTATGAGCCAATTCCTTATAATAAACCTCTCTCTCTCTGTATATCTCTATCTATTTCTCTATCTATCTATCACTACATTTGTCTACCTATAGATATAGATCTCCTATTGGTTCTGTTTCTCTGAAGAACCCTAACTAATACAATCTGCCAATAATATTTGGAGTTGAAATATATCAAGAAGTGATCAGATACATAGATAACAAAACATAAATGTTTACCACCTGCCACTAGTAGCAATTTTCTAAATATAACTAATTTTGAATTTTATTTTTATTTTCTATTCAAAAGTTGCCGAAATCCAGAAGGTCATCAGCAAAAAACAATGAAAATCAAGAGGCATCAATAAGCTGCAAACTAAGCAAGTCGGTCTTCAGGGAAGTGTCATGTAGTAATACATATATTGCCAACTAGTTCATGGGCATATCAATTTTTTAAAATTCATATTTCAAAGGGTACTTGGGTTCTCTGAATAGCCTACAAATTTTAAAAATCTATAATGCAGTTAAAGTCTCTTACAGAGAATCACCTGAGTTCTGCACATGACAAAAGAAGTTGCTGAATAGAAGAGGGAAGAAGAGGAGAGATTAATCAACTCCCACCTTTTTTTCTAAGCACATGGTGAGTCTGCTTAAGACTCTCTCTACCCCTCCCTTTGCCCCTCCCCCATCCCCCAAGCTCTCGCTCTCTCAAGTAAATAAACAAAAATTTAAAAACAAAAAAAAGAAACAATGAGCTGCTAAAAAACCTAACAGTGTTTAATGTTGTTCCCATTTGCAGAAATAAAGTGCCCTGGTCAAAGCAGGTATAATTTTCCAGTTGTATACTTTATTATCTATTGCAGAAAGATCTTGGATATTTCGCCTGGAGTAAAACAATTAAGACACACTTGGAAACTTTCTTCAAATCTTTGGTCCTCTTTCTATGGGTGAAAACTTGGGAAAATGTGTGAAAATTACAGATGTGTCTTATTGTTAAGAACTTTCTAGCAACTAAAACAATAGAACAAAGAAATGGGTTGGTGAGGGAGAGCTGAGTAAGTACCATAATCTCTCTTATTGGATGTGATCAAGAAGAGAGTGGAAGAACACCTGTAAAAGATGATCTAGAAGGAATTATTCTGTTGTCTGGGAGTTGAATTAGATGAACTTTAGTTCTCTCCTCAAGTTCTAAAGTTCCATGATTTTATTTATTCTTATTTTTTTAAGATTTTCATTTTTTTTAAAGTAATCTCTACACCCAACAGGGGGCTCCAACTTACAACCCCAAGATCAAGAGTCTCACGCTCTACTGGCGCCCCTGAAATACCATGATTTTAGATTTTAGTAAGCTGCGGACTGTTTACCTGTGTATTTGGTAGACACTTCAAAGGCACATTATTAAAACTTTTATAGCATGTCCAATAACATAATTACACCCACAAAAAAATAACTCAAAAATTTTGTTGAATAAATATTAACATAATAAAGTATACATTTTGGTACCCCCACCAAACCTAGAGTGTATAGTATTTCAAGAACTTAACATTTTCTTTGCAATTCAAATCTTACATGATATAAAGGCTTAGAATAACATTCATAATCTGAATTATTTTAGCCATAGAAAAATAATCCATGGGCTCTCTAAAGCTACTGAATACTATCCCTTGCACCATATTTTCTATTTCTGCCTTTATTATTCTTTTGTTTCTGTTTTGTTTGTTGAAAATTTCATCATTACAAGTAAGAACAATGATAAATTTTGTTAAATGCTTGCTTTTAAGTACTTGGGATCTAAGTACTTGCTCTGATGTACTCCAGGGAACTCTCTTATTTATTTTATCTTCCTGTCCATTCATTGTTTCTAATAAAAGGTTAAGGCTAAAATAGTTCTCCTTCGGAAATGTACAAGAGCATATTTAATTTCACTTTCGTTCCTAAAAGTGATTGGGTCATCAAAATGATATGATGTAAACTTTCTGCATATTCTTCTCAATACTATTTTTCTCCAACAACAACTACTTTTCAAATATTTAAAGTTCTGAATCTGAGATCCTGTGAGACTAGTTTTATTTTCATCCTGGATATTAATAATATGTTAATAAAATATCTCAGATGTAATATAAATGTCTATTGGAATCTCATCAAAAGTGGGGCTAGTTCTCTTTTTAATATATAATTCTTTTCTTTTTGATTGGGAGAGTTGATCCGTCGCATCTTTCATCCTTCCTGGCTAGCTACTTGCTTCTGTGACACCTGTGGTCTCTCAATTCCTTTTTTTTTTTTTTTTAAGATTTTATTTATTTATTTGACAGAGAGAAAGAGAGAGAGAGAGAGAGACAGCACACAAGAGCAGGGGGAAGGGGAAGAGGGAGAGGGAGAAGCAGACTTCCTGCTGAGCCGGGAGCCCTATGTGGGGCCCTATCCCAGGACTGGGGATCATGACCTGAGCTGAAGGCAGCTACTTAATGAAATGAGCCACCCAGGCGCCCTCAATTCCTTTCTTAATGCGGCTGTTTAGGTCTGCTAGAGGAAGCTACCAGATGACATTCTGTAGGTGGACCTGAGCAGCAACCAAAGGCTCTTCCAGGGTCCAGCCACATTGAGACTCCAGCGATCCAAGCAGGGTCCCTACTATTTAACCCTCTACTCGTCTACTTACAGGCAATGTTTCTTTTTTCCTCTTTTTCTGAAGTAATGTCAATTACTCTCAAAGTTCTCAAAGGCCTGCTGCTTAGACTCAGTGAATAAAGCATCATTTGAAAAGATGCAAGACCGGGGGCACCTGGGTGGCTCAGTTGGTTAAGCGTCTGCCTTCGACTCAGGTCATGATCCCAGGGTCCTGGGATGGAGCCCCGCATCGGGCTCCCTGCTCAGCGGGGAACCCACTTCTCCCTCTCCCTCTGCCTGCCGCTCCCCCTGCTTGTGCTCTTGAGCGCTCTCTCTCTGACAAATAAATAAACAAATCTTAAAAAAAAAAAAGATGCAAGACTATATATGTCATGATAAAAGAATGAAACCCTGATATTTTTTTTTTTTAGTCACGAGAAAAGAGTGTCATAAAATTTTCATTGCAATACACAAGCAGGATGAATGATATATATTAGCTCCTGAAAGCTCTGAAAAGCCTTCTTCCTTCACTGATAGACAGGAGGGTTTATCAGTTCAGCTGCTGACAGCTTTCCCCTCATTCAGTCTTTGCATGAGAAACATAATAATACTGCCTTGAATAGTCCAAGCTGAGTTGAGAAACCATCTGTTAGAGATGTTCTCAGAAATTCCTGCCTTGGATGGAAGGCTGGATGTTAACCTTCATGGTTTCTTTCAACCCTTGACTCTCCTTAATCATGGTAAAGATTTATTTTTTCCAAATGGGAAAAGTTGGTCCATGTGACATTTGGATTCTAATGGAATCATTAAAAGATGAAAATCAAGTCTTTCTGTATGTCAAAGACCAGTCCCTCACTCCCACCCTCTCTTTCTAAGGGCTGTCTAAGAATTGACCATTTCTGCAAAGAGAATTTAAAAATTAAGGGAAAAAGTCTCTAAATTTAGATTCTCTTTATATTAAGAGAAAAAGTCTCTAGGGAAAAATTCTCTATACTCATCCCAGGTTAATTTACAATTGGTTGTTAGTGTCTGGACGTCACTGCTTATGTGATGGCTTCATGCCTCAATGTTAAACATCAGAATGAGGCCAATTCTAGTGAATAGAAGTCCACACAAACAATTGCTGTTTTTGTTGGTTCCTCTGGTACCAAGTCTAAGAATAGAAAGAAAAAAAAAACTGGCAACACAACAGAACCATCTTTTACTACCACCTTCCCCTTCAGCATAAACTGAGGCATGTGTTTGACGGAGGGAGGGGAAGAGTGTTTCTTTTATTTTCCCTTAGTAAAGGAGCTTAGTTCCATTAAACAAAGTTGGAAAATATAATGGAGATAGTATATTTAAAATTAATTTAAAATGTACAGTGTTTTTAATGCCTTTTAATATAAGCAAAAATTGATTTTATTAAAATGCTTTAAGATATTAGAATATAATGATTTATTTATCACTCCAAGTCTGTAGCATGAGTATAACTTCCTTTCCAAGCATATTGATTTTTAAATGTATTTTGGAAGTGGGAAAAGAACCAAAACAGTCTACCAAAATTCTTCACCATCCCTCTTAAACAGAACCAAGTCCATTACGTCCAACAGAGTCTATTTTAAAACAGTATAGAAAAATTATTTTTTCAAAAGGATAGCGTTAACCAATTAGAAACGTTTCTCAAACAACAAAGGACAGGTCATACTTTTCTAAGCTGTGTTTTGCTGAGTTGAAATGTGAAATGGCAAATATTGATAAAATATTCAAAGTTAAGTACACTGAGTCATTGAAATTTCTGAAATATTGAAATGGATTATCAACCTTATTGGAGTCTTTGCAGAACCTAAAAACTTTCATGTTCATCGTTGACATGAAAAACTTAAAAGGTCATATTTCTCTGTAGATTCAGTGCCTAGATAGAATGGATTTAAAATTTAAAGCACTTTTAGAAGAAAATTTCAGTGTTGTAGAAGTTAAACATGGAGCAAAACTCATACTTGTTACTTTTTTCCATGTTTTCTGTTACAGATTTTCTTAGACTCTAAGGTGTCTAATCGAACTCAGAATAAATGTTGTTGCAAACAATTTAATTTTAATTTTTGGACTGTTTAGCTCTTACAATGATGCTCATTCCAACTGCTATGTTAAATATGTAGCAATAATTGTATGTATTTTTCCTAGCTTGTGATATAAGTGTCATACCTTTTGGTGTATTAGTTTTATATCAAGATTGTCTAACTTCAAATGAAGAACTCCATTTCAGAGCACTGCTTGAATATAAAGACTATCATTTAAGGATTAGAACTAGGCTGATTTTCAGTTATGTATCCTGGTATTAGCTCCCTTCTTATTTTTCACGGAATAGAATATTTTTGTTACTAGTGCCTGGCTTTTATACATCTACCCTTGCATCTGTGACAATGAAAGGGAAGAGAAATACAAATTGTAAGGTGAAATCCAAAGAACATCCAAAATCATTGTGGTCAATGAACGGAGGCAATGACAGTGTTGCTGTTAAGAAAAGAAAAAAAAAAAAAAAAAAAGAACAGACCCTGGAGTAGAGTGTACTAGGATTCAAGTCTAAATGATGTGGGGAACAAAAGCAGAAGAAAAATTATTAAATTTCCTTACTACCTATAGCCCAATGACAAGTCCTTGAAACACGCAGAGTGACATTCCTCTAGGGACTGAGCTGCCTTGACTTAATACTTTGCTAAGGGAAAATGGTAACCTTAGCCCCACCCTCCAGATCCTGAAAGTCTATCTTAACATATAAAAATACCTTTAGAAATTTCCTTTATCTCTAAACCCCCCCAAGATACATGTTGGTTATCATCCCCCAAGCATATGGCCCACCGATATACATCTGAAGGGTCTCATGAGTAAGGTTTTATTAGACAGTAATAAATGACCTTTTCCCAACAATAGCTAGCCTTCTCAAGGTCCTGGAAACCTTGCTTCCAAAATTCCTTAGAGACTTAGGCTATCCCTAATCCCCTCCCACCTTGAAAGTATATAATGGGCCACTCCTCGGGACCCCAGTACAGCTCTTTCTGCCCACGGGTCCTGTCCCCAGGCTTTAATAAAACCACTTTTTGCACCAAAGACATCTCAAGAATTCTTTCTTGGCCGAAGGCTTCGAACCCTAACATCTTTTCCTACATCATAATATTCAATAGCTGTATGACTTGAGCTGTTACTTAACCTCTTCAGGCCTTAGTTTCTTTGTCTTCATCTGTAAAAGGAGGGTTGCTAGAGGTTTGAATAAATATGTGCATGTGTATCTGTATGTATGTGTATATATATCTAGTGTTACTTAAATATTAACTATTATTATATTGACTCATCACTTCTATATCTGAACTGCTAATGAGCTAACAAAATTTATCTGATGGTTCTTGCCCTGTTTTTTCTTTAGTTTGTTACAGCAAAATGTCACTTAAGAAATTGAATAAACATATATTGAGAAGCCCTATAACAAGGTGCTGAATTAATAGACAGGATAATCACTTCCTGAATACTATGAATGAAGTCTTTGTAGAACTAGCAGAGGGGCTGTTAATACTAAAACAGTAGCCTTGCAAGTTAGTATAACCTCCTATAAATCAAAACATTAATACCTGAGCTTCATAAGGACAGAGATTTTGTCTGTATTGGGTCATTGCTGTATTTGCAGAATTCAGGCAAATGCCTTGCAAAGAGTGGGTGCACAATAACTATTTCTTGAATTAACGGAATGAATGGAAATCTTGACCTTTTCTTTAAAATAGGATTAACATTAAAACTAAACAAACAAACAAACAAAAACTAAGAGGCTTCCCCACTTTCTGATAGATTTCTGACCCTAAGAATGCTGGTGAGCAGGTAAACAGGGCTGAGGAGCAGCATGCGAAGGACATTAAGTGCAAATGTGTACATTTAGCAAGTATTCTAGAAGTCAAGGATTTGGTTCAGCATTCACAGCAATGTGTGGTGTGGAGTGGTGCCACACTTAACTCAGATTCTTGTGCATGTGTCACATTTGTATTACAAATATTTTATTCAGCATCTGACTAACTTTAGTGTCTATACTTATCCTTTTTCCTTGCCAGGGTTTTCAGAAAGGATTTCTGAAATCCTTTACCTATATATGACCAAGTGTCATAAAGTGACACTTTCTGCAAACACTTGGTTTACTTTTAATAGTTGCTACTCAGGGTTGACTAGCTAAAATAATCAGTTTGACATGATCCATTTCACTGGTGGGGTTGATTATATTGCATTACTTAAAATTTAGCTCACAACCTCAGATAGTGGATTAAAATAGCTTCTCAAAATTATTCCTAACAATTGTCTAGATACGTATTCGTTTTTACTGCCATAGCAAACATTTTTTGAAAACAGAAAGAAGTCCCCTTTCACAGCATAGATGAGCTAATAATTTGAAGCGGAAACTATTCATTTGTACACACTGTAAGTTTTCCTAATTATCTTCGTAATGAAAACTGAGAAAGTATTAGTCATCCTTGGCTGAGCTATATTCAATTCTACTTGTCTTTTCTAAATATAATAAAACAACAAACAACCTTAAAGGACATTACTAATTGATTAGACAAGATTTCTTAAAATGGTTTTTATCATCTCATTTAACTTAAGAGCTTCCAGACATTAATAATGAGTCACCAAAATGCTATCATTGATTTATAATGCACATTAGCACATCAGGTTTGGCCCAAGAACTCTGTGGGTCCAGAAGGAAAAAGAAAGATGTTTACAAGTGAGCTCTGGCAGAAATATACTGAAAACACTCTCTGTATTCACGGTAAACAATTAGGCCTAATTCAAGTACAGTGAACATTCAGGTTCATTTTATTCCAAGGAACTGTTTCTATTCTTGAAGCTCCATGTAGAAAGAGTCCTTAGGGTTAGAACACTATTGAGGGTGGTATAATTTTGCTTGGCCTTTGGGCATATAAGGTAAACATTTTACAACAAAAATGTACAGCCATAGATAACACAGGATCTGATCAATGTTAACACACTTGGCGTTTAAGGCTAATCCACATTGGAAAAACAATCATTTCCAGGATGGAGATCAAATATCTTAACACAGTGTTACCTGTCTGAGTTGCTAGAAAAGATTTATTTAAAAATCGATCCACAGGATGTATTTTCACATTTGTCAGTTTCTTTCCACTTGTCTGCTAGAGGGAGGCACTTTAAGAGTTATTAACGGTGGTAGGAGTACGAGACACTGAGTTTCAGCAGTGATTGGTATATATGGCAGGGAATTAAAATGAAATTGTATTAAAAAAAGTAAACAAATCATTAAATTAGAAAATTTCGCCAAATCTTGTGAAGATCGCTAATTTCTGATTTGAATAACTTCCTTGCTTAAAAAAAGATTAGTAGTTATCACCCACCCATGCACAAATAAATGAAGGTAAAATGGTTTTGCTGTCTGGGGTGGTAAGGGGTTTTAAATATTGACAAGTACTTTGAGTTAGGTTTTGAGTAATATTGCAAAATACTGTATTATGCATAGGTTCCAAAGTGTCAGAAAAACTAAAATGTCGAATAGAACATATTGGAAGAGTTTAGTAAAACGTATAAAAATTAAAAGGCTAAAAAACCCACTCTGTTTTAAACATGTAAAAATAAATCGAATTGGTTCGTGGGAATCAAGTGACTTTTTTTTTTTTTTAGTTAGTTGGTATGTACTGCACCCGCCACAACGCGTTGGAAAGTAGGTCCTGGTACACACTAAGGAATATCCAGCCAGGTAAATACATCAGGGTGATGAGGCCCATGAAATTGAGCGGATAGTGAGAATAGTCCCAGGAACAAGCGCCGCACAGGCGGAGCCCCAGACCCCAGGACAACTCCCATACGTAGATGAAGATCACGTAGATGGGCAGCCGCTTCCAAGTGCTCCAGCCACGATTCCAGTGCAGGTGGAAGTAGAGCTTTTCCACCACGAAGCTGCAGCTGCCGTACATAAAGAAGGACCAGAGCGACGTGTGGCCGCTGGCTGGCCCATCTCTCTGCCCCAGAAAATTAAAGAAGAAAGTGAAGAAGATCTCATCCAAAAAGCCGTGCATTCCGAAGAAAAGAAAGCGGAGCAGGCCCGGCAGCCCCTCACTGGGGGCTCCCCCGACACCCCGGCCGCCTCGGGGTAGTCGCCGCCGGCCACCTGCACCCCCAGGGGCCCCGGCGCCCAGAGGGGCGGGGGGCGCGCCGGGCCCGTGCTGCGGCTGCTGAGGCTCTGGCTGCCGCCGGTACCGCAAGCGCAGGAAGCGCTTCAGGAACACATGGCAGTGGTAGAGCGCCAGCACATACTGCAGCGCGAGGTCCAGTGTCCCCGGCGCCGCCGCGCCCCCCGGGCCGCTGCTCAAGCCGAGCAGCAGTGCCTGGCTGGCCAGGGTCTGCAGCGCCATGTGGGCCGAGGGGTAGAGGAGAAAATTGAAGACGAAGGCGCTGGGGCAGCGCCGCTGCTGCAGGTAGACCTTCTCCAGGGCGAAGTGGGTGAGGGAGTGCAGCAGGCAGCGGTAGGGCGAGGAGAAGCCCAGCATCCGGAGGTCCGGGCTGCTAGCGAAGCGCCGAGCCGAGGACACGAGCACGTCCAGGGTGATCCCGTGCATCCCGTAGAAGTAGAGGCGCATCCAGGCGGGCAGCGCATCCGGCCCGTCGGCCGGCGCTTCAGCAGTAGACAGCAGCTCCGGGCGGCTGGCCGCAGCCTCGCCTCCCCGCCCGCCGGGGCCCCCGGGACGCCGTGCGGCGCTGCTCCTTCGCGCGCGACCCTCGCCATCCGCATCGCTGCCAGCCATGGGCTCAGAGGCTGCCCGGGCACCCGAGCCCGCGCCGCCGCCGCCGCCGCCGCCGCCGGGTGCGTGGAGCTGCGGCGCCGAGGAGCTCCGTCCCGGCCGCGGCCGGGTGGCAGCCGGAGCTGGTGTGCCCGGGAGACGCGCGGGCCCCACCGCGCCCTGCCCTCCAGTCCTGGGTGAGGTGCCGCCGGCCGGCGCCCGAGCTCACTCTGCGCGGCCTAACGGGCGCCGCGGCCCGGCGAGGGGCGGTGGTGCTGGGGCTGCCAGGAGAAGTGCGGAGGCTGCTGCAAACCCCATCTCCTCCGCTGCTCAGCCCCGCCGCCTGTGCTGCGGGCTCTAAAAGCGTAAAGCGAGCGGTGACGCCCCTTCCCCCGGCCCTCCCCATGCCCCTCTCCGCCTTTCTCGGGCTCGACCGCCTTCGCAGGGCGCCCTCCCCGCCCCACCCTCTGCGCCGAGTCCCGCCGGGGTCCGCCGGAGAGGGCCGGGCCCTGCTTCTCTGCCTCCTTCCCCTGCTCTGCACTCGGGTCCCGCGCGGTGCGGGAGACGTTTGCAGGGGCGGAGGCAGGAGTGGAGAAACATCTAACAGGTGTGATTGAGAGCCGATGGGCAATCCCTGTATTGTGGAACCAGAGCCAGGGCCTGGCTGGCCGAGGTGAATGGCCTAGTGCCACAAACCAGAGGCCGGGCCCGAGACCAAACTGTGGTGCTGTACATGTTCTAATTCAAAGCCAGCTGTGTCCCAGTCACAAAGAATGAACAGGAGACTCCATGCCTGCACGCCCCCAGCATCTGAAATGTCGCCTCGGGGCCTGGTTCACTTTCTCAGTCGCTCTCCCTGACCAGTGCTTTCCTAGGTTAGTCTACTGAGGGCCAAAGACAGAGAGTCAAAGCCCCCCAGAATTGTGAAACGATTTGAGGCCAGTTGGGTTGGACATTGCTCTGGCTGCAGAGGAGTCTCATATCAAGAACAGTACCTTTGCTCACGTTGGCGCACCCCAGTGCTGCTTTTTCTCTTTGCACAACTAGGTCATCCCCGAGACGGAGAGTGAAATAGAGGGTGAGATTTTTATTTTTTATTTAGGTAGAGAAGGTGTGGGAATCTAGAACTCTGGTGTGTTGGAGGCTGCACTTTTTAATCCAATTTTGAATTGGATTCTGAATCCAAAATTCAGGCTTAGAATTGAAAAGGATTGGAAAGAACCTTAGAGTTAAATTATACTGATTCATATCCCCCGTGCCCCCATCATATCTAAGCAGAAACCAGGTAACAGTTCTAATCTGTAAGGAGATGGGATGTTTCTTGGATGGAAGGCTTTCTGGGGATTTTTTTTTTTCCCCTTCTGGAGAATTCTGAGGCCATTCCTCCATTTCTTAAAACGGTCTCCTCCCCACTCTCTCCCCTTATTTTAACACCTTATGTTACAGTCTATAGTTGCTAAATTGTCTGTGATTTAGGTAAAGAGAGAAATAAAAGTATGGTGAGAAGAAAAATTGTTAAAGTAATATCACTTGTATAAAACGTAATGACTTTTTTTTTAGCTTTGTTAGCATGTGGTTTATTTGCACACTTCCTTTGACAACTGTCAAAAGTCAGTGGGTAGAAACTGTCATGCCAGGGACAGAAGCCTCAGTTACAGGCTCCTCAAACCAGCTGCAAAACAGGAGACGCTTAGTTGCCCAAGTGCCTGAGCAAGTACAATGAAGAGAAATAATAATGTTAAAAAACTAAGTTCAACTGAGTAAGTTTGAATATCTAATTGGCTTTAATAAATGGTTCATGAATTGGGCTGCATCCCATTTAATAAACAGAAGTGAGCTCCAAGAAGCCGTACAAAATGGAAGACTTTTACAGGTGGGACATGGAAAGTTATGAGTAAAAGAAAAGAAAGAATTGTATTAGGCAAGGTCACCCTCCTTTGCATGGGGGTCTATCATGCAGATTACCACACTAGTGCTGATCTGGAAATTCCAGATGGTGATTAAAAATCACATTTCTGTAACTAAGTCTTGGTTTGCTGTCTTGGGGCAAGTGACTCCATATTGAGCCTGTTATTACTTTTTTAAACACTGTGAACATTTTCATGAGCACCTACTATATACAAGATGCTAAATACACTGGGAAAATGAAGGGTTATTAGATGCACTCTCTAAGAAGTGTATAATCTAGTTGATAGGATAATAAGGCTATTATCATATCATATCTGTGTAAAGCCTACCTATGATTATTATTAATAATTATGATCAGCTAGTTCCCCCTTATCCACAATTTCCTTTCCCCAGTCCAGAAACAGATGATCTTCCTTCTGACATATCATCAGAAGTTGGGTAGTAGCCTAATGCTATGTCACTCACCTCACTCCGTCTCTGTCTCATCATGTAGGCATTTTATCATCTCACGTCATCACAAGAAGGATGAGTAGAGTACAATAAGATATTTTGAGGGCGAGAAACCACATTCATGACTTTTATTATAGTATAATGTTATAATTGTTTAATTTTATTACTGTTGTTGTTAATCTCCTACTGTGCCTAATTTAGAAATTAAACTTTGTCATAGATAAGGATGTACAGGAAAAAAAGATAGTATACATAGTATATATACTCAATACCATTGGTGGTTTCAGGCATCTGCTGGGGGTCTTGGAACGTATCCCCTGTGGCTAAGGAGGGGAACTACTGTACATACCAATGAATACGTTTCTTTAATAAACTCAACCCTGGGCCCAATGTATCAGATACTAAAAACAAATGCACTTGTTCTATCATTGCTATTCAAGCAAGGGAAAGCACTTCATCATGATAGCATAAATACAGGCATGCAAACATGCATACAACTAACTTACTAGATTAAACTTGAATTGTTTTCTAATAGTAAATTAAACTTCAAGAGCCCAAGTCTTCCATTTATTCTAATCTTTCTTAAAGATGCAAGGAAAACCTTGAAAGGTCTAATTCTATAGTTCAGTCTAGTTCATCTCAGGGAATGTAGGAAAATCTTGGATTAAATACAAAAATTATATCTTCTATTTGTATATTTTTCACCTTAGCACTTAACAAAATTTCTATTTTGTGTACCATACATATCTTATAAATTATATAGGTATAGTAGGGCATGTATAAAATTTATTTATATATATATGTATAGTACACACATATTTGAAACATGCTAATTTTTTAAATTAGGTAATATATAATAAAAAGCTTGTGTCTCACCACTGTTGTCAATGTATTGCTCTGCTGAGTGGGTTAGATTGCTAAAAATCTCAATGTTCTGGGCCCTTTTTTGAATCTGCTTCTCATTTGTCTTAGGAGAAGTGATGCAAAATATAAATTAACAGTTATAAATCCATAGCAGAAAATGCAGCTATTACCTGTTATTCTATGTTTCTTTTTATATTTTTGTTGTGGCCTCTCCGTAGTTACGCCACTTCAAAATGCATGAAACACTAACTTTAAAAAAAAAAAAGCAGACAAAAAGAATAAAAGGAAAAGTTTAAAAAAAGGCATGGGACAAAGGGCAAGAAAACTATTCATTATATAAATTGCCACTCATTCTTTTCACTTACTGCCTCATTTTAAAAAAATGAGTATCTTCTACCATTCTGAAAAGTTAGGTCCAATGATACCGATCTTTGTTTCTGCTTTATCTTCACATTGTTCTTTTGTTTTGAGCACTTTATTGCTGGGTTTCCAAAAGGAAAACTGCAGCACAGCTTTAATGATCCATGATGATTTTATAATTTACAATCCTCACATCAGAATCTCCATGATCATAAAATACGTAAAAGCCTTTCTGTGTTGGTCTTTGCCACTGCAAACACTAGGTTGCAAAGATACACCTGTAAAAGCAGCAACTTGTTGGGAGTTGGTAGGCATGAGGGTGAGGGGAGGTTAAAAATGTGAAACAGGAATCTGCAATAAAATAACATCGGGTTGAGACTCCTTAGGTTAGAAAGCAACCATTAAAAGAATGCTTTGCAACATTGTTCTTCCATGGAAAACACAGCCTTCTTTGACCTCGGAGGCTAGGAAGCTGTCTGAGTAACCATGTCTGTAGAGATGTAACAATGCCAGTGGAGCCAATACTAACCAGTCTGGACAGGCCTGGTTGGAGCCCCGTAGTAGTGCGACTGGGGAGAAATCTAATTGGGAGAAGAGTCTTTTGGAGGATTATGATAATCTCCAGTGAATTGTCTAGTGGCCATAGGGTCATGGTTGTAGACTTTTAGATGTATGGAGTGCCTGAGACCTTTCACTGCACACCAGAACAAAGGAAAGTGAATGGAAAGCACAGCATTTAGAAGAAAGCTTAAGGGCAGTTCAGTGGAGGGGACGGCATGAGTATGATGACAGAAGAAACAGGAAAAGGCCCCAGCCACATTAGCAGTAGATATAAAAACCTTTCTTATTATGGATCGAATTACACACGCACACGCGCACACACACCCCTTTTACTGTAATCATCAAACTAAGAAGGAGGACATCCATCCAAGAAGGCTTGCAACTGCTGTATGCTGGTTCCCTAAAAATACCATCAAAATAACCTGTTGCTAAGGCAAAACTGAGTTTGTTGCTTACCATGGTAAGGAAGCTTTCTTCTTCCTCGACAAAGTTTTAATAGCATCTTGGAGTGGGAAGGACAATGTTGGACTATTTATGAGGGTTCTGGCTTCTGGTTTAAGATGGGTCTTTCAATACAAGGGCTTGATTAGAATTAGGTAAGGATTATGATATAATGGTTTAGGATTGGTGGACACAAGACCAGTGTTTTGAGGCGAGACTTTCAAAAAGTGTTGAGAATAAATAATAAATTTTTATCTCTCTGGTCCAGAGCTTCCTAGAATAATAAAGTTGTGTTGAGGAAGACAGTGGAAGTCATGTTAATGAAGACAGCCAAACAATAATGTCATGACCACACAGACAATAAGCTTTGGAGATGTAGATGTACGATCTTGGGTTCACACAATCTAATGGTGAGGACCAGTTTGGAATCTGAGGAGAATAACTGTGGAGTAAGGACAGGTAAAGGTAACGAAGAAGCAGGGCTGACACTGAGTATAGCTAAAATGATGCTCATCCCCAGTGTGTGTGGAGGGTAGGGGAAGGGAGAGAGAGGTTGATTGATAGTTCAAAAACACAGCCGTGTAAAATATTTGTATGAATATGTCTATAGTTTACTTTACCTATACTCTTATTTCTTAATTTTCTTTTGTTATATACTAAAGTTCCAAATTGAAGAATTTGTTTTATATGTCCGTTAAACATCTGAGAGAGCAAATGGACCATCAGGAAGCAACTAATAGATTATTAGTGCTCACTGACAAAAGTAGAAAGATCAGATAGGAGCGTGTAAACTTTTTTGAACATGGCCACTGTTACGGGATCATCTTGGAAATCTTTCCTACTGTTCCTACTGCTTGTCTTTACAAGTCTCCTTCTTTTTAAGTGTACTCCTTTTACTTCTCTTCCTGAGAATCTGATTAATGGGGAGTCACATTGGTATCAGGAAAGTTTCCTTTTGTAACTCCTCCTCTGGTAGCTTTTTATGTACTTTTATATTGTCATTTTAAATTTCAGGCTTTCTTTCTGTCCCAGAAATGTCTTGGAGCTCCTAGTTTTCATCAGGAAACTGCCTGAGCTGAGGATTATTTCTGAGATTTTACTGAGTGGGGCTCATAAGGAACAGACTGAATAAATTCTTTTAATTCATAAAGCTTAAAGAAAAACCGAAACAGTAACAAGTTGTTTGGAAAATCTTGCTTAAAAAATAAAATTTCACTTTGAGCAACATTCAGATCAGAAATACTCCCTTTGTGTAATCTTTGCCTGCCTGCAGTGCCTCACCTTGGAATGCCCGAGGAGAGGATTTTCCCTCCCCAGTTAATTCCATTCTGTTTTCAAAGGAAGTAGCTTATCTTGAATAATAATACTTGAGTACATTGGTCAGGGTTTATCGGTGAGAGAGATCATCACTGTTAATGGATACTACTTAATGTGCATCTGCTTGTCAGCTGTGCACTTCACATAGTTTATCAGTAATTCATATTCTCTTAGGTTTTTTTTTTTTTACAGATATTGAAACTGAGGCTCAGAAAAGTTACTTGCTCAAGGTCTCAGCTAATAAACCAAAAGCCAGCTATGAAGTCATTTCCACTTGAGACCAAAGGTCATTTGCAATACACTGTGTAATTTCTTATGTTCTCATATTAAAGCCATCTTGAGTGAGTTGAAGTTGCACATTTAATAAAAAAGATCCATTCTGTTTATAGGTCTAGTGGGTGTTAATTTAAGAATCCCTAACCCCTCCCCCAGCTACTCCATCCCTTTGGCTATCATGCATTTTATTTTAATCATTAATCTACACAATCATCTCATATCCTTTTGTTGTTATTGTTCCGTACATTTACTTGTTTATTTTTCCCCACCTTTCTTTCTGGGTTTCTTTACAAATTAGTAAATGGCTATTTTTGTACAAATGGGGCTATGTGGAAGGGGCTGCTGTCTGGTGTGGAATAGAAAATAGAGGTCAGATAACGGGAAAGTTAAGGGGGTGCCCGGGTGGCTCAGTCGTTAAGCATCTGCCTTCGGCTCAGGTCATGATCCCAGGGTCCTGGGATCCAGCCCCGCATCGGGCTCCCTGCTCCATGGGAAGCCTTCGTCTCCCTCTCACACTCCCCCTGCTTGTGTTCCCTCTCTCACTGTCTCTCTCTGTCAAATAAATGTCAAATAAATAAAATAAAATCTTAAAAAACAAAACAAAACAGGAAAGTTAGGTATGGAATGCGAATGTATTCCTGTGGGCTGTTAGGACATGTCTCTAGATATTGAAGTTCAGCAAAATCACACCCTGCTGTTCCAGTTAACACCCCTATTCGTGGTTACCATAACCTAAAAACCTAGTCATGGTTCAGTGCAGAGACTTAACCGAAAGATTTGCATGCATTCATCTAGTTAACAAAGTCTATTTGTACCTGGTCTCCAAAACCTAAGTGCATATTATATTTCAGTATTTTCCGTATAGAAAAAAATACAAGTCACTAAACACGACTGTTTGCTAATCTGGAGATTTGGGGGAAAAGTCTATCCAGTTTTTCAAAGGCTCATTTTGCAGTGAGGTATGATGGGAGGCAGATGAAGGTTAACTGAACAAATACCTCAGTCAAAGAAAACAAGTTATGAAATAGAAATTAAGTATCACTAGTGCTCAGATTCTGTCATGCTTCTTTTTGAGCACCTACTGCATTCTAGGTATTTGGCTATGAACGGATGCTATAAAGCTGAGCACCACATGGAACTTACCCTCACTGAGATCACAGTTTAGGCTACAGTGTTAATTTATAATCATTAGGAGCAAGAGGTAAATTCAAGATCTGATTAGTTGCCAGTATGCCAGACTGCCAGGGCCTCCATCCTCACAAACAAGAACCTGACTACTGACTTCCTTGCTATGCAGAGTAGGACAGAGCCCTTGCTGGTTGTTCACTTTCACCTTTGTTTCTGCCTCCATAGTCAAGAGGTAGGCAGGTGGGTAGGAGGTTGGTAGGGCAAGTGAGATTTGTTCGCAGCTTCAGATGTGATGTGGTTTTGGAATATAGGTGAGGTTCAGTGCGGTGGAGTCAGAGCCAACAACCAAGAAAGAATTCTTGAGGCGTCTTTGGTGCAAAATGGTGGTTTATTAAAGCACGGGGACAGGACCCGTGGGCAGAAAGAGCTGCTGAGGGGTGGCTGATTCTATACTCAGGAGCTGGGGAGGTGAGGACAAAGGGGGTGTCCAGAAGGACTGCCATATGCTTAAGACTCTCAGGATACTGGAGGCCTGGTTATTGTCAAGCCAAGGCTGTTTCCCCCTCTAATGAGGCACTAACATGAAGACAGTTGGGAGTTTCTGTTCAGGGAGGAATGTTACATTCCTCCTATCACACATCCTTGTCAATGGACTTCAGG
This sequence comes from Halichoerus grypus, assembly GCF_964656455.1. Classification (NCBI taxonomy): domain Eukaryota; kingdom Metazoa; phylum Chordata; class Mammalia; order Carnivora; family Phocidae; genus Halichoerus; species Halichoerus grypus. Next base: position 79,887,622 of record NC_135723.1, read on the forward strand.
TTCAAAAGAAATTCAATTTTATTTACATTTCCTTCTGCCTCAGCCTCCCTTAATTTTATGGAGGGGAAGGTGATGTCAGGGCTTCAGGAAACTGAGTTATGGGTCTCTGGAAGTTAGGTTATTGATAAGAAAGCTTCTTCCTTTTAAATCACTAGGACATTTGTAAACTGAGGGAGACTCCTGTCCTGCAGGACTGTGACCTCTATCAGTTAACCATTTATTTTTCCTTTAGGGCAGCCAGGAGTGCCAGAGGAATGTCACACATATCACATGGGGGCCGGGGGTGAGGGGGAAGGGGGGGCGTGCGGGGGCGAGGGGAGAGGGGGTGTCAGCTTCTGCTTTGTCCTCAGCCAGCCTTCTGTTCCCTCATCAGATGGAACTACTTTACACCACAATGAAAGGTCTTTCCTCTTCTGCCAGAGTGTTATGAAATCACTTAACCACCAGTAGTAAAGGTAACATACCTTATAGTTTAACACCTAGTTATGGCACTTCTTAATTTTGTTTCAGTCATTATCTCATTTTGTCCTCAATCTTGTGACAACAGAGCTATTTTTCTAATTCACACTTATCAGGTAAAACCAGAAAATGCAACCTGTCAAAACTCACACTGTTAGTGGCAGGGTCGTTTCTCATTTAAACCCCAAAAGTTCCTTCTTCCAGACTACACTCCCTGTCTTACAAAATGTCTCCAGCACACCGGAGGGTTCTAAGTGCTCCCACTGGTTGCATGAAACAAGCTCACTGATTAGCGGTCCAAAGAGAGGAGTCATTTTCACTTGAATTCCAGAAGAAAGGTGAAGGAGGCCTGAGTCAGTCCCGTTGGCCAACAGCCTGGATTTCTTCGACCCTCTGGGGAGGGTGCAGTTCCCAGAAGTCTGTATACTCATTGCCTTCCTTAGCTGAGCTGCTGGTTCTGTTTCCTGCCATCTGGTGACTGCATGGTGGTTTTCTGCCTCTCACTGTAGGTGTTCGGCTTGACCTGTGTGGGCATGTTTCTTCTGTGAGTGATCGTGTTAGTGACCTATTGCTTTCCTCTGCGGTGATGACTGCTACAACCTTGCTTTAGAGAATATGTATTTCTTATGTTTATATCCTATATAAATTTTATTTATAATAACTAAATATAAATGTATATTTACATATCTTTTTCTTCATTCAACAAACAGTTACGGAACACGTATGTGCGATATTTTGTGCTATACCTTGGATGCAAAAAAATGAATATAGCAAAGTCTACTCCTCTTGAAGTTTCAAGTATAGCTTACTATAAAAGATATCCTTGTTTACTGAATAAATTGGAAATAAATAAAAGTAGAAAGTAAAAGAAGTACACATCCCCCATGATACCACCACCCACAGATAACCACTGTTAATATTTTGGTATGTAGCCTTTCAACAATATTATAGTATCACCAAAGGAGATTATATTATGCATTCCTTTTATAATTGGTAATTTGCTCTTGTCACTTATTGGTGATTAGGGAGCATCTTTCCATTTGGTAATCTGCTACATCATTGGTTATGATGACACCAGATTCCTTTGTAGAGCTATCCCATAATATGTTTAGTCAATCCCCAATTTTTGGCTACTTAGGTTGTTTCAAAAAGTTTTGCTGTTATAAACATCTATTTGACAAGCATTCCCTTAATTATCTTTTTCATGTAGCCATGTTTATCTACCTAGACTACATACATTAAAGTTCAAATGGTGAATCAAAATTATACACATTTTAAGGCTTTGGCTATTACTAAATAGCCCACCAGCAGCCTTGCTGGCACCTTTGAATACTTTTGTAAAATGGGACTAGGAAGTCAGGGCTGGTGGGAGGTTGGCCTTATGGTAGAATGTTGGTGTTGGTGTTGAGAATGTAGGTTTGGGGTGTGCCACATGATGTGTTGGACTGATTGGATAGTAACAAAGATAACCTTTGAAAAAATCTAGTATGATTAAATAAAATATAAATGTATTATTTTGAACGATACACTGTTACTTCTATCTCTCTACATATAAAATTCCATTGCTCATCTCTCCCTCTAAAACAGATACTTCCCTCCCTCCCTTCTATCATCCCTCCCTTATGTCCAGTTTCTATACATACAAACACTTTTGTGCCAGTTACGTCACAACCAAAGCATGATCTTTACGCTCAAGCATCTCACCATCTAGTGAGGGGGGTAGGTAAATAGAGACCACAAAACTGAATAATACAAATTATGACAGAAGAAAAGCCTGAGTGTGTTTGCACATACAGGAGGGGGACTGGACTCTAATAGGAATAGGATCTTCCTATTCTTCCAATATACTAACCTTGACTCCTTAGTATCTCTCAGCCCCCATATTTAGCAATTATTTACTTGCTATTTTGCTAAATAATAATTTAGCAATTATTGTATACTGTCTATTTTTACTCTCCAGAATCTCTTTTAAAACATTTTTATAGTTTAGTGTCTGCTTTCTATTTCCAATGCTATCACCCTCATTCAGACCACTGTCACCTCAGCCATGACTATTGCAATAACACACTGATGTACCCAGGCCAAGTTTCTTTTTTCTTTTTTTTAAATTTTATTTGACAGAGAGAGAGAGAGAGAGACAGAGAGAGAGGGAACATAAGCAGGGGGAGTGGGAAAGGGAGAAGCAGGCTTCCCGCTGAGCTGGGAGCCCGATGCGGGACTCGAACCCAGGACCCCGGGATCATGACCTGAGCCGAAGGCAGACGCTTAACGACTGAGCCACCCACGTGCCCCCAGGCCAAGTTTCTTTATCCTCCTCTGATCTATCTTGGATATTGCTATCAGTGTAACCTCCCTCAACCACGACTTTGAAGTTTCATCACCCTAATCAAACACTTTCAAAAGTTTTCCTTGACTTATAGCAGAGCATCCAAGCTCCTTTTCTTGATCATCAAGATCAAATATGATCTACTTATCCATCCTTATTTCTTGTACTCATCTTCAGTAACCTTCATCGGAACCCCCCCAGTTGAGTAAATCCTATCCATTCTCCAAGGCGTGTTCATATTGATACCCTCCATAAAACTGGGCCAGACTTCACCTGCCTGAAGTATTCTAGTTGTTGATATATCATGAATTTTATCACATACTGCTTTTTTTTTTTTTTTTTTTTGAGAGAAAGAGAGGGAACGCGAGTGGGGAGGGGCAGAGGGAGACAGAGAATCCCAAACAGGCTCTGCAGAGCCCAGCGTGGAGCCCAACACAGGGCTCAATTCCACCACCCTGAGATCATGACCTGAGCTGAAATCAAGAGTCAGATGCTTAACCAACTGAGCCACCCCGGCGCCCCCATCACGTACTGCTTTTATTGTTATCCTGAATTTTTCAGAATGTCTCATACCTATGTTTTGTCATATTGAAAACTCATTTGAGTCACAAATACTGTCAGCATGTCTGTAGCTCCTAGCACAGAAACATAGACAGGAGATCATTCAACTTCTGTAGATTCTGATGTTGATTTAAATGAGCTACTGTTTGGACATTCTTGACCCTCACTGATTAGATTATATGTAAATAAAATCTAGTACTATTGATATGAACTATGTCGTGTATATTTCTCCTACCCTTCCACATTTTAATTTAATTACCAGAGCGTAGAACATCTAACTGAGCTCCAAACAAGTTCTTCTTCCATCTCTTCATCCTTTCCTTCTTCCATCCTTTCCTCCTGCTAAGGATTTCTAGGGAGAATACCTTTCTTTCTCACTACCAGGCTGCTTAAATCCTTCTATCATGGAATCCTCTTAACCAGGAATCTTTTTGTAGAAAATTATGGTGGGTGAGGGCAGAAAGAAGGAAGGGGAAACATATGGAAATGTAGACAGCAAGTGTGACTATGTTTGGCCCTCCAACCATTCCTTACGCTCATATACATGGCAGACATAATTATTGCAGCATGTTTTCCCAGTAAGTCCAGAGTTTGCCTTTGAATCCCATTCAACAGAATGATACAAGAAGACATCATCAATCAACAGGAGTTGGCAAGAAAAATGAATTGTATGTGGCATTTCCATTCTAGAATGTACATGGGGCATTTATCTCTTTTTGGGTAAATTAGATATATGGTAATTTGCATTTATACACATATGCTCTCATGATTGGGATAACTGTTTTTTCTATAAAAGTTCTCTCCCTGGTAAGCAAATCCTCACAGAATTTTTTGAGATCACAAGCTTTCCTAGTACATTAAGTGTGTTATTGTCTGAGTTACACACAACTATTTTTTAATATTACATGACATGAAGTGAGTTTCTTTTTGTGTTTAAGGCTTTTAAAAAAATCATTGTTTGGAGCCAGAATAAACAATTAGCAAATAAATGGGTTAGAATTTGTATAAAATTAAATGGAGTTACAACAAAACTATTAGAATATCAGGTATTTATAGTAGGGATCTAGGCTCACTCAATACAGTTATATATAGACAGAATTTTTATTTTTTTGCATTTGCATAGTACTTTATAGTCTACAAAATGCTTTCATACTTCTTTTCTCATTGGTTCTTTGAAATAGTGTGTGATAGGCAAGAAGTACCATTTACTGCTAGGGAAATTCCAAAATAGCTAAGTTGTATTTCAAGGGTTAAAATAACTCTTAGAGAGGCTGAGGCTGGGCCCAAGCCTAGATGGTCTTTTAATTTAGCTTTTATTTAATTTAAAAAACAAATAACATTGTATATGAACTATACTTCAATAAAAAAAAATCCAATACTGGGGCGCCTGCGTGGCTCAGTCGTTAAGCGTCTGCCTTCGGCTCGGGTCATGATCCCAGGATCCTGGGATAGAGCCCTGCGTCGGGCTCCCTGCTCCACGGGAAGCCTGCTTCTCCCTCTCCCACTCCCCCTGTTTGTGCTCCCTCTCTCGCTGTCTCTCTGTCAAATAAATAAATAAAATCTTTAAAAAAAAATCCAATACTTTCATATCTTCAGTATTTATAAGGCACAAAAGGTTATGCAGAGAAAATTTCCCTCTGACATCTGTCCCCCACCCACCCATTTCCTTTTGGGGCAATATTATTGGGTTAGTATTAGTTAGTTGGCTGTCTATGCAGAGATATTCTATGCATATACTAGTAAACAGAAGCCTCCTCTACCATTTTTTATGCTGATACTAATATACTGTACACTTTATTTTGCACCTTATTTTTTTCACCTATTAACTCTGCATAGAAATCATTCCAGATCTATACATAAAGAATCATCTTCAATTTTTCATTTGAAACAACAAGTAGTATTGCACTGATTGAGTGAATCACTGTGGATCTAACCAGGCCCTTACCAATGAGCATTCAAATGGTTTAAAGTCTTTTATCATGGTAAAAATGCCACAATATGTGCAAACATACAGATGACTAACAGACACATGAAAAGATCTTCAACATCACTAATCATCAGGGAGATGCAAGTCAAAACCATAATGAGATATCACCTTACACCTGTCAGAATGGCTAAAATGAAAAGACAAGAAATAACAAGTGTTGACAAGGATGTGGATAAAAAGGAACACTTGCGTACTGTTGGTGGGAAAATAAACTGGTACAGCCACTGTGGCGAATAGTATGGAGCTTCCTCAAAAAATTAAAATAGAAATGCTATATGATCCAATAATTCCACTATTAGGTATTTACCCTAGAAATGAAAATGAAAACACTAATGTGAAAAGATATATGTATCCCTATGTTTACTGCAGCATTATTTATAATAGTCAAGATATGGAAGCAACCTAAGTGTCCACTGATAGACAAATGGAAAAGGAAGATGTGAGAGACACACACACATGTACACACACGCACACACAGGAATATTATGCAGCCATAAAAAGGATGAGATCGTGCCTTCAGAGACAAGACGGGTGGACCTAGAGGGTGTTACGCTGAGTAAAATAAGTCAGACTGAGAAAGACAAACACCATATGTTTTCACTCATATGTGGAATCTAAAAGAAAGCAACAACAAAAGAATAAACAAACAAAAAGCAGAATCAGGCCTATAAATAAAGAGAATAAACTGATGATTGCCGGGGGGCAGGCGGGTGGGCAAAATAGGGGAAGGGGAATGGGAGATACAGGCTTCCAGTTAGGGAATAAGTCATGGGAATAAAAGGCACAGCATAAGGAATATAGTCAATGATACTGTAATAGCTTTGTATGGTAACAGATGGTAGTTGCATTTGTGATGAGCCTAGCATAATGTATAAACTTTTTTAATCACTATGTTGTACACCTGAAACCAATGTGACATTGTGTGTTAGCTATACTCAAACAAAAGTCATTTCACAATGTGGAAGTGTATGACTTAAGGATGTAGCAGTGAGGGGCGCCTGGGTGGCTCAGTCGTTAAGCGTCTGCCTTCGGCTCAGGTCATGATTCCAGGGTCCTGGGATCGAGCCCCGCATCAGGCTCCCTGCTCTGCAGGAAGCCTGCTTCTCCCTCTCCCACTCCCCCTGCTTGTGTTCCCTCTCTCGCTCTCTCTCTCTGTCAAATAAATGAATAAAAATCTTAAAAAAAAAAAAAGGATGAAGCAGTGAAGCTCTTAGGTGAAAGGAGTGTACCTTTGTAATTTTTTTTTTTTAAAGATTTTATTTATTTATTTGAGAGAGAGAATGAGATAGAGAGAGAGAGCATGAGAGGGGGGAAGGGTCAGGGGGAGAAGCAAGACTCCCTGCTGAGCAGGGAGCCCGATGTGGGACTCGATCCCGGGACTCCAGGATCATGACCTGAGCCGAAGGCAGTCGCTCAACCAACTGAGCCACCCAGGTGCCCGTACCTTTGTAATTTTAATAGATATTGCCAAATTGTTCTCCTAAGAAATTGGATCAATTTAAACTTCCACCAGCAATTATGAAAGGGCCTATTTCCACATAATCTTGCCAATAATGTTTTATGACGTATTTTCATGCTTGCCAATTTGAGAGATGAAAAGCGTTTCATTGGTAGTTTTAATTTTTAATTGTCATATTTTGAGTACAGTGGGGCACTATGCCAAATATAGAAGAACTATTTGTCTTTCTTCTTCTATAAGCTATCTTTTCATATCCCTTTCCATTGGGGTGATAGGTCTTTTTTTATTTATCGACAAGTTTTCATGTATTAGGGAATTCATTTTTTGTGTGATGCACAGGACTTCTGGATTTAAATTTCATGTTCCCACCATTATATTAAATAAATAAAAAATCATTTTTAATGATAGTAACTCCAGAACTTGCAAATCTTTCACATTATTTATCTATTTGCATGTAATGATACTCCCTTTGTTTCTTTACTGTAAGATTACCTCATCTCTGTAATTAACTTACAGTGTTGATGAATTTCAACTTCCCTCTAATTTTCCTTATTTCTGAAGCATCTTTAGGGTACCTTCTAAAATCCTAATCTTACCTAATCTTAACGTTTCTTAGCGAAAGTCATTTCCCTTTTCTGAATTTTTTTACCCAAATATCTGGAAACAACTTCTAAACTTTTAAATTTTAGAATTTCGCAGTGTCATAGATCTTTCTTTTGACTCTAAGGTATTTGGGCACTCAGATTTTTCTGGTGGTGTGTGATAACAAGTTGTATTCCTTGAGCTTATTCCTCCTCACACCTAAACCATGGCAATTGTCCTGCTCTAAATTTACCTGTCTAGTATGGTGTACCTACCCCTGTCTGCTGACCTACTGGGTCTGTCCCAGAAAGAAACTATTGCACCACTTTTTCCCATGCCCCCCTGTCCACAGATGAATTTTAGTGGATTATGGTTAGCCAAATACAAATCCTGAAAACATAAAGAACAGATTGTAATTGACAAACCCGTCGTTTTCAAGTTATTTATGTGGCTTTTCAGCAGTAACACAAAGCTCTCTTTGTCTCTGAAAAACAGAAAGAACTTCTTAACTCACCAAGTATTTAACTCTACTCACTATAATGGGTGGGCTAATGCGTGAATCCTGGTCAGGTACAAAGGAAGTGCTGTGAAAACTCCTTCTCAAGCCATATATACTGCTCAGTTTGCCACCATGAGAGGTACTTAGGTAAAAGATTGAGAGGAATTAAGAAATGTTTAAAGGTTTACAGTGGGAATAATTCAAGTAGTTAGGAAATTAAGTCTATAAAGAAAGGCATAAGGACTCATGGTTTTTTAGCCTGCAAGAGAAGTCTCTAGAGTACTTTAATAATGTGCTTCTGGGTCATAAAATAAACATGGAAAGAATGGTGCTTATGTGGCCTTTATCTGGGGGGGAAATGAGCACATGAATGAGGAAGAAAAATACAGGTTAGAAACTGGATAATGCTTTGATTGAATACACTTCTCATTTAAAAAATAAGGATGTGCTCTTTTCTCTGTGTATATTATAGCTTAATAAAAAGTTAAAAAAAAAAAAAAGAACTGATTTTTATCTGTGTGGGATACCTTTGGAATGGTCAGAGAGCTAGACAGTTTCCTAAAGCTTAGTGATAATGAGTATGGCCTCTGGCATCGGGTTTCTTGGATTAAATCCTAGCTCGCTTCTTTCTATTTGGATGACCTTGGGCAAACCTCTCCCATTTCTCCTAGCCTCATTCCTCACTTCTAAATTAGGTATAATGATAGTGTTGTTATGAGGATTATATGAGATAATGTACATGCCGTAGTTATGATTTGGTTTTGTTTTAAAAGGCAAAACATCCAAATACTAGTAGTCTAAAGAAGAGACAAATTATTTTTGTCTCATAAATAATTCTCACTAGATGCCTGGGGCTGATGCCGTGATGCTGGTACAAGCTCATGTCGTTGCTGTACTACGGGTGACCTCCATTTCTAAGTATCTGTCTCTCCCAGCCATGCAGTTGTCTGTGTTCTCGCATCAAGGATAAGGAAAGGGCTTTTTTGAGAACACTTTTTTTGAGAATTGGTCAGAATTTAGTCGCATAATGACAGCTAGCCAAGGAAGGTTGGGATGCACAGTCTCTTTCCAAGTAGCTATGTACCTAGCCACAAATCATGGGTTCTCTTAGTATAGATAAAGGGGAATATAGTTATTGAGGGAGGACATATATTTAGAAATAGCAACTTCTGCTACAGAGTACAAAATGCTTAGCACAGAATCTAGCAATAAATAAAAACTCTTATGATTGCTATCATTGCAAACTCAGATTCATATATCCAGTATCCCATCAGCTATATTTACACCTTGGTGTTGAGCACCATCTCATTTCTAAAAATGAAGTCATTCTATCACTCATTATTCCCTCTCTCCCACTGTTTTCCCTCTCAGAGAATATGGTCTCTGCCTTTCCTAGCCTTGGCAAATGGTATCACCACCTATCCACCTTGGAGTCTTCCTCTGCTCCCCCTTTTGCTACACTAACTAAATCTAATCAGTTTTGAAGAACTATCCATTCTCCTTGGGAGGTGTCCCTCAGATACAGCCTCTTTCTTCTACACTCATTATTCACTACTTTAACTTCACAACTCTTTAGAATGGCTTTCAGGGCCCTTCCTAGTCTGACTCCAATTTATTATTCAACCCAACACACCTTGTACACTTTGTACTCTGTGTTAAGAAAATAAGCAAATAGAGGCACCTGGGTGGCTCAGTGAGCTAAGCGTCTGCCTTCGGCTGGAGTCATGGGATCGAGCCCCATGTGCCCTGCGTTGGGCTCCCTGCTCAGCAGGGAGCCTGTGTCTCCCTCTCTTGCTCCCCCTGCTGGTACACACACACACACACTCTCTCTCTCTGTCAAATAAATAAATAAAATCTTGGGAAAAAAATAAGCAAATATTTTCAAAATTTTTAGGCAAATTTTGAACAAAATGTTTAATAACAGGATTTAATTTTTAACAAAGATTGTGATAAAAATCTACATAAGCATCTAATTTTAAATACTGCAATCAGTGCAAAATCAGAAGCACTTTTCTGAATGGGGCATCTCTATATGTGTCTCAACAAGTGAAACAGTTGCCCGGGGGTGGGGGGGGAATCCATGTATGTTCTTTTCATTTATATTCATTTCATTTACAATCTTCTCTCTAAAGTCTATAGACTCTCAAGAAAGTGAGAACATTTCAGAGGTAACTGCTTCTGCTCCAACTTCTCCCCAATACTTCGCTGAAGATTTGCACATGACCCATAAATGAATTAATCTCTTGTAATAAAAATAAACTTGCTTTATAGGCAGTTGAGCCCTAGCTATTTGGTCATTTTAAGTTCTTAATCACTCTCCTTTCTGGTCTGTTAAATGTTCAGACTCTTTTCCTTTGCTGTGATCCAAACTTACGCAAGACTTTGAATCCAGATTTTGGAATCTGAATTATCATGTCTTTCTTATTTTCTTAACCCAACAGTCTATTTGAAAGGCATTTCCATCAACATAAGGGACCTAATGCAGACTCCAGCTATATATCCCTAACTAAGTGAGGATAAGAGTTAGGAAACTTTAGTTGTTACAAGTTTAGACTCTGGAGTTGGAAGGCTGTAATTCTAGCTCCATCACCTCCTAGCCATGTGACCTTCGGCAAGTTCCTTAGCACCCTGGTGCCCTTCCAAAAGGGGGGTTAGATTAGTGCTGTACTGCTTTTGGGAGTTTTTGTTTTTGTTTTAAAAGATTAAGTGAGTTAATATATGCCAAGCTCTTAGACCCATGTCTGGTTCATAGCAGATACCAATAAATGATAGGATCTCAGGTGCTTAATCCTTGAGTTCTATTTTAGGTTGCCAGATAAAATACAGAATATTCAAAAAACACTATTAAATGGTAATATTACTGCTCCTTATATTGCAGATCAGGAAATAGGCTCAAAATGGTTAGAAATTTTCCCAACTAAATGGTAAGCTGGAATTAGAACCTAGATCTTGTCTGTTTCTCAAAGCTGAACTCTTTCTACATTATCAGACATTTGGAAATTCAGGCTTAAATTTAGTTTGAAATTCTAATGGCTATGTTTTCAGGTAAATGTCAGGTAAAAAAATGTCAGCTGGTGTTGAAATTGGTATCAGTCAAATTCACAAATGCTTTAACTTATTCAGGTTCTCTCCTCTCCTTCCCCGAGAATAGGCACAACCAAAAGCTTATAATTCTAATCAAACTAACACTAAATTATTTCCTTCCTGAATTACAGCCAATCTTTTCCCTGATAATAAGAAAGTCTTTCATTCTTGGATTTCTCATTCTTTGTTTTTATACAATACAATGTGGTTGTTGTCATTATTATTATTGGGAATCCAGGTCTACCAATAATCAAAAAATTTTATTTATTGTATACCTATTATGTGTCAAAATGTGCTAAATGACCCATCTATAACTTCATTTAACCCACTCAACAATCAAGTAATTGTTGTCCCAGGGGGCATCTGGCAATGTCTGGAAAGAACTGTGATCGTTTCAAGGGTGTGGGGGGGGTGTACAGTCATCTAATGAATAGAGAGACCAGGGGTGCTGAAAAACATCTTATAAAGCACAGGACAGCTCCTTACAACAAAGAGCTATCTGGTACAAGATGTCAGTAATGCAGGGGTGCCTGGGTGGCTCAGTGGTTAAGCGTCTGCCTTCGGCTCAGGTCATGATCCCAGGGTCCTAGGATTGAGCCCCATGTCAGGCTCCCTGCTCAGCGGGAAGCCTGCTTCTCCCTCTCCCACTCCCCCTGCTTGTGTTCCCTCTCTCGCTGTGTCTTTCTCTGTCAAATAAATAAAATCTTAAAAAAAAAAAAAAAAAAGATGTCAGTAATGCAGAGGGGAGACAGGCAGTATAAAGTATTATGACCTCTGTATTATAGATGGAGAAAGCTCAGAGAGGTTAAATAACTTGCCCAAGGTTATGTAGCCTGTAAATGAGAGAGCCAGGCCTGGCACCTAGATATATTTAGCTCCACGTCCATATTTTCCCCTATAAAGAGGCAAAGAGAATTTCAGTGTAGAGAAGGTGAAGGTTAGTACATATATACCGACAACCATAAGATTACTTTAAGGGATAATTAAATGAAAATACATGATTGTTAAGTGGAGTGTTCAGCAAATGCCTCTGACCTTGCTGTGACACCTGAAGTTAATGTCTAGAGGACTTGATATAGAGAAGTAAAACTGTAATCATGTCAGAAAAAACAATCATTTTTTTCTTTCACTTAATCACTTTCTTTTTTGTTTCTGAAAATGTTGTTGCTGGATGTTGAAGCTTAAAAAAAGACATGGGCAATGAGATGAAATTACTCAGGTTTTCAGGAAAGAAGATCATCAAAAAGTGTTCCATCATGGCTTCACTCAAAATAGACACATTATAATGGATCCAAAATTGGTACCAAGAAAGACTTGATATTATGGTGGTAAACTGCCTGAAATGCTAAACAATCTTTAAATGGGTTAATTGTAGTTTAGAAAATATAAATAGAGCATTTGGCTTATTAAAAAACATGACTGCTGACTATGCTTATTTTAAAGCTCATGTAAGCAGTTGACAGAGACTGAACCTAAGTATTTTAGACTTTTGTTCACAAAGAAGAAATAAAACTTCTCTGAACCATATCCATAGTATTTCCATAGTAGCAAGTGGCAGAACATGGCAATGACTATATATGGAAATTAAAGACAAGTCAGATGTTACCTCTATATTTTGGAAGCTGTGGCGGGGGGGGACAGGTGGAATAGAGATATTTCCAACTATAAGGCAGAGTGTAGCTTTGAGGATGATGTATTTAGACCAAGAAGGCTTCAAAAGTAATTCTCTGATCTACCTAGATCAGTTTATGGCTCCCCTACCAAGCATTTCTAGAAGACCTGCTAACTCATTTTCAGAGCATTTATCAATGCCATTCTTTGTGTTTATCATGTTTCCTCGAGACTATAAACTTTGGGAGAACACGGCTTGTGTCTAACTTTTACAGTGTTAGATGTCTCCTTAATGAATTCCTGAAGGTACAAGAGTTTTCTTTTCAGATATAGGTAGTTTAGTTAAAAGAGATTTGCAGATAATACAAAAGAGCACCTACATGGGGGGTAAATAGATATATAAGTAATTCATGTACCCAGAGAAATGGAAACGGAGAGAACAGAAGAGAAAGGATATAGATTGAAATCAGAAGTGGAATAAGAAGCTAAAGATAGATTCCCAAGAAGCATTCCCAGTGATCAGGCCACAAGAGACAAAGGGCCCTATTTGAAGATACATATATTTTTTGAGCCCAAAGAATAGTAGATTAGCAGGATCCCAACACTTTCTCTTTCCTCTGCCTAGATTATGCAGTTCTCACCTCCTCCAGTTGAGATGTACTCAAGAAAAAAGAAACGACTTTGTGGCTATTTTGATTGTGACTTTTACTGTGTGTTGAAGGAGGTCATTGAGAGAACATGACCATTAGTCGACTTTCGAGCTGGACTCAGGCAATTGGAGGCTCCTCACTGCCTCCCCTGCCCTTGGATGTTCTGCCCACTGTTTCCAAGGATGTAGTCTTCAGAGAGTACCGTGGTTGACACCATCTGGACTGGATATGTGACTTTTAAGATTCTGGAGGTTAGATCCAGAGATCTAGTCTTGTGGCCATCCAAGACAAGCCTCAATAAGGTTCCCTTGCTTATTAAACCTGCCATCTACCAATCTGGAGTGGTCTGCCTCTTCCTTGCCTCTCCTTTCCCTCTGTGCTTGGGGGCCAGTTTAGGAACCAATGCTGCGTCTGTCCATTTTGAAGTGAAAGCACCTACAATGTAAGTAGTTGCTCTTGGGCAGGTTTTGATAGCTTTTGGTGTTTGTAATAATATGAATTTTTAAACCTTTTGATTCTTTAAGAAAATTTTGCTTAAATAAGTTATGGGTACATTTCTGCTTGTTAGAAAATATTTTTAAATTTATTTCCTAAAAACTTGATCATTTACTTATATTATTAGAATAACCCACTGGTTTGAGAAAAAAAAAATTATGATGAGCACAAGGAACTAAGTAAGGTGTTCTATATTGCAGCTCACTTGCAACAACAGGTCAGTGAGGAAATAGGGTCTCAGAACTTCTGAAATACATGAGCAGGGAGAAGTCACTGAAAGGTGAACTGTAATGGATAAGTAATTGGATTATCACCAAGTTAGCCTGCTCACTGTCAGAGCTACCTAAGAAGTTGTTTTCACTGACTGATTGTTGTCTGGGTGTAGAGAAAACAAGTCCAAGTAAATATGGTGGCAGCAAAATCTTGTAAAAGAATAGAGTTCAAGGGGTACATACTTTGCTGTTGCTGAGTTATGTATTCTATAAGGACTTGGTGATTGGGTAATTCCCTTGGCTGAACTTTGGTGTGACAGAGAGCTACTCCCTCCTCTATGCCACAGACCTGCCATTGGTCATTCTTGATTTCAGAATTGTGTCAAACCTAAGTTTGTGTAAGAAAAACCCATACACTGGAGTCATGAAGTGACTTGTTCAGGATCACGCAATTGCCTGATTGCTCAGATAAATCTCTAGTTCACATGTCTGGCCTCCCGGTTTAGTTCTCTTGCTCTTACACTGTGCAGCCTCTATAATGTGCCAAAGAATGAATGACAGAGATGAATATACAGATTCATTCCCACTCTGAGGGTTACAAGAAAAAATATCTGCTGTTTGGTGGGCTACAAAAAACTTACCTTAAAAACAAAGAAAACAAAATCAACCTTTGTGGGATTTTTAGTACAGATCCACATTAAGATTTAAAGTCCAGTGAAACTTGGTGACATTTTAGAAATATCTTGAAATAACAGACTAAATATACACCAATAGCATGATAAAGTATAACTCACATAATTTGAAAGATGACATAAAACACCAGTTAGTGATATAGCTAAGGAATGTAGTATCTTTTGTGTTTTATACATCGAAATAAGAAAAAAGAAAACCTAGTATGTAACTCCAAAAAGAATAGCCCTGAAAATATTTTGAAATACTGAAGTACACGGCCTTCTATTATGGCAACAGCTCAGCATCTTTTCTGAAGATACCCAGGTATAACAACTAAGATTTAGAAAAAGAAATGTATAAAACACTAGGAATGTACCAAAAAAACCCCAGTAAATCCATTCTATTTCATCCTATAAAATAGGAAAAGCAAAGGATCTGTTTTGCTGATCATAAACACCTGATCATAAAAGCTGAAAGGAAAATAATAGTTTAAGATGGGAAAACACCAAAAGGAGTTAATTCCTGTTTGATGTAAGTCCATATATTAGTTTTCTACTGCTGCTGTAACAAATGACCACAAACATGGTGAAATGAAACAAAAATCCATCTTATACTTCAGTAGGTTAGAAGCATGGCATGGGTCTCACTGAGCTAAAATTGAGGTGTCAACAGGACTGCATTCCTTTCTGGAGTCTCCAGGGGAGAACCCATTTCTTTGCCTTTCTAGTTTCTAGAGACTGCCTACACTTTTGGCATCTTCCTCCATCTCTAAAGCCAGCAATGTTGCATCACATCTCCTCTGACTCCCTTCTGCCTTCCTCCTCTACTTTTAAGGACCTCATGATTACATTGGGCCCACCTGGATAAGTCAGGCTAATCTCCCCATCTCAAGATCCTGAACCTTAATCATATCTGCGAAGTCCCTTCCTGCCACATAAGATAACATATTCGCAGGATGTGGTTCTTGTTGTGGGGCCATTGTTCTGCTTACCGAAGTCTATGTAGTTAATGTTATAAAACATTAAACAAAAATTTTTAATTGGAGCACTGGTAGTACATTTAAAAATTACTTCAAGTTAATATATATACATGGATGGGATGCCTGGGTGGCTCAGTCGGTTAAGCGCCTGCCTTTGGCTCAGGTCATGATCCCAGGGTCCTGGGATCAAGTCCTGTATCAGGCTCCTTGTTCAGCGGGGAGCCTGCTTCTCCCTCTCCTATTCCCCCTCCTAGTGCTCTCTCTCTCTGACAAATAAATAAATAAAATCTTAAAAATATATATATATATATATGACTAGGACAATAAAGTTGTACCGTACAAATTTACCCTACCACCTAATATCCCTCTCTAGAAGTTGCTACTTCTACAACTTCAGTTATTAGTTATTCTGGTGGTTAGTTCCATGTCTCCAAATAAATCATGTATAATGCGATTTCTTTACTTATCAATCTCGACACTTCCTAGTGTCGCCCTGCTGTGAGTCTTGAGGGTTTACCTCACACAACTCTCACACCTGTCACCACTCTTCATGGAACTTCCTAAGGAAGAGGGTATGGAGGTAAATCTGTCAGTGCTTTCAGACCGAAAAGTTCTTTTTCATTCTCTCCCATTTGATTAATGGTTTGGCTGGGTAGAGAATGCTAAGTTGGAAAAAATCTTCCCACAGAAACTTGAAAACACTGCTGTACTATTTGGTGCTGCTAATAAAACAAAAAGGAATCAATGCTTCTGATTTTAATTTCTGTGTACACAATTTTCCTTTCTCAGCCCTCTGTGGAAGCTTTTAATATCTTTTAACCTTTGGAGTTCTGAAGTTTTATAATAATGTGCCCACATGTGGTTCTTTCTTTTTAAATTCATACTATTGGTTGCAGGTAGTTCCTACCAGATTGGAGACAGGTGCCTCCTTTCATCTCTGAAGAATTATCTTGTTTTAATTCTTTGATAAATTGCTCTCATCTCTTTAGAATTCCTAATAATTAGAATTCCTGTATTGATTCTTGATTTTGTTGATCTTTTCTCTCATATGTTCCTCTTTTTGTTTTCTTTTGTTTTTAACCTCTTAGAGAGTGCCTGTGCTTTATCTTTCACGTTTTCAATTAATTTTTTGATTTGGGAAATTATTCAATTAATTTCTGAAAGCACCTTCTTGTTTTTTGGTTGTTCTTTTTTTGTAACTTTGTATTCTTGGTCTATGGATATAGTATTTTCTACCTAAGAACACTTAAGTTTTACTTAAGGCTCTCTTCTGCTGCTTCCTGAATATTCTCTCTTTGTTTAGGGGACAATTTTTCTATTTATCTTGGTCTTTCTCTGTTACACTGCAGCCTTCTCTCAGTTTTCTGGTGATCATTTGTTGTCCATCTATATTTAAAACTGAGGGAATTATAAAGTTATGATGTGCTCTGTATGTGAAGAGATTTGGTGGCTGGAAGTTTCACACTATGGTGAGAAGGAGGTGAGCCAGCTGCCTTTTCTCTTGGCAAATACTAGAAGAAGGAGGGCTTTGCTTTCTGGCACCAGTGAAATGCCGCCTCCAGGTCATCCTATGCAAGAAGACAGGTGTCTATGTCCTATACAGGTCTTCAATTAATGCCCTGTTTTCATCTTTACTTTCTCCTGAACTTTCTTCTACCTGTAGTGTCTATTCTGAAGCATATTGATTTCTGCTGGGCAAGTTGTTTCCCATATCTGCTGAAGCCTCCTTCTCTCTTATTTTGAGCTAGGGTTTTAGCACAAGGCACTCTTTCTCAATTTCCATATTCCAGAAATGTGTTAAAGTAGTTGTTTTTGGATGGTCCCACTATTTTCTTTTAGTTATTCTGTTTTTATAATTCTAGATAATCTTTATTATAATCTTATGGGGTATACAGAGGAAGAAAAGTTGAAAATGGGCTGAATCTACCATTTTGTACTGAAATCTAATACACAATGTTTGAAGTTGGTGGGGGAAAAGCATAGGACCAGTTAGTAAAAAATTGTTAATGATTCTTAGATTTTATGTGGAAAGGAGAGAACGGGATAAGGATACACAGAAATAGCATCCTAAGTGATTTGGAAACATAAAATTCATGGGTGACACCTTGTTTTTCAGTCCTGCTATTCCCCTCACTTCAATTAAATCAGAACTTTTCAAACACATCTAAGAATATAAAATCTTCTTTGATTTGGATTTTTTTTTTGCTTTTTCAGGCCTTTTATTTTTCTATAGATACTTCTCAGAATTTGTGCAATACCTCCAATCTGGTGTCTCAGTTATAGTTTGATCAGGGAAGGAGAACTCCTATGAATGATATGGAATACATTTGTTGTAGGGATTAGATCGTACAAAGTGTAAGAGAATCGGAGACACAAAAATCTTAAAAGTGATGGTTGGAAGATCAGAGAAAAGTCACTAATCATCATGAAGGGAAACTGGAGAAGTAATATCTGGAAGTCTCCTCTACATATGGTGGTGGGCCTGCAGTCAGTGTAGGTCAGCAGGACACGTAGGGAAGGAAGGTGCAAACTGGGATCCATGGGGACAGAGTGGAACCTGAGAAGACAAATTGGAATTCATGTGGGCAAAGGGAACCCTGTTTGATTCTCACCACATCAACTGTGGCAATATGGATGACCTGAAGACACAGCTGGTGCCTTTCACATGCTGTTGCACGTGCACCTAGACTAGGACTCAGAAAATCTAGAGGAGGAGATTTGGTGGGAGCTGGAATCGCTGTTGATAGGCAGCTGCTCCTTGTCAGGTGGGCAAGCAGGTCAGGGACAAGGTGCATGAACTGTAGCAGTACCTGGGGCACCATCTTAGTTCAGGCTGCCATCATTTATCAATTAGACATATCAAGTTTGATGTTTCTGTTGGATGTCCACGTGAACATGTTAGTAGGAAGTTGGAGTTTGTAGCCAGAGAGATTAATGTTAGAATCTCGAGGTTTTTTAAATAGAAGATTTGGATGGTTGGTAAGATTCAGAAAATAGAAGATTAAGATGACTCGATTTTAGGAGATTAAGGAACTATGAATCTAGGACTTTAGGCTATTGGAGAAGTCATCCAAATGGACACTGAAGTCATACACTATGATGATGGATATTTTGAAAGACTAGTGCCAAAACCATCAAAATTAAATGTTGACCAAGGGCAGTAGATGGCTGAGAATAGGGGCTGGATAACATGTCTCAAAGGAGGAGAGGCTTGTTAGCTTTTATCAGAAGAAGGTAGAGAAGAAATGATTTAAAACTAACATGAGATGCCAGGGAATACGGTTTCTTCTCTAGTAGATAGCCTATTTTGTTTTTCTTTGGAGGTATGAACTTCATGTGGCTTTGGAGGAGCTATCAATTTTGGTGTCCTGTTTCTCAAATTAGTGGGCTAATCATGTCCCAGACTGGACCAATAGTACAATATTCTCCATAGACAGTAACTGGATCAAAGAATTGTTTTGTTACCCAAGCTATTTCATCTAGAGTACTTCTGTATTATAGATGTACTCCTTAAGAAGAGGGTAAAGATGATGTGATCTTGTGGTTATCAGCAGCCATCTTGCCCACTACCTAGAAGAAGATTGCCATAGAATCCTGAGAAAATTAATTCAAGCAGAGGTAAGTGGAAATGATGGCTGAAAGCTGGAATAATATTTCTGATATTTGTTTGCATCTTTGAGAATATCTCTCTTCAGTTATAAAAGTCATAAGTAACTTTTTTTTTCAAGCTTAAGCTAGATATGAGTTTGGGTCTCTGTTACTACTAACCAAAAGGCTATTAACTAATATACTCCTTCCTACACCCCACCACCATGGCCTTGGACTGTGTGAGTTATAAGAGAACACAGAGCCTTCATTATAGGTTTGGAGAGAGGGATTCTCCAAGGAAAGTGAAGTTTCAGTTAGGACTAAGAGTATAGAGTGCTTGTTTACAGTGGGATTGAGTTTTGAAGGCCATGATGAAAAGGGCTAGAAGAGTAGGAAGTGTGGGAAGGAGGGTGACAGGAGAGAAAGTACTGAATAAGGAGGGACTTAATATGTATGGAAGCTCTTTGAAACAAATATAAAATCATATTGCCATGACTTTTGTGACTGTATATATAATAAAAATATAGTTCAGATTTTATTAAAAATGCCACTTATATGAGCTATTTAAAGTATTCAAATTCATAGAAACAGAAAGTAGAATGGTGGCTACCAGGACCTTGGGGGAGGAAGAGTTGGGGAAATGCTATTTAATGGGTTATAGAATTTCAGTTTTGCAAGATGAAATGGTTCTGGATATCTGAACACTTTAAAATGGCTAAGATGGGGGGCGCCTGGGTGGCTCAGTCGTTAAGCGTCTGCCTTTGGCTCAGGTCATGATCCCAGGGTCCTGGGATCGAGCCCCGCATTGGGGTTCCTGCTCAGCGGGAAGCCTGCTTCGCTTCTCCCTCTCCTCCTCCCCCTCCTTGTGTTCCCTCTCTTGCTGTGTCTCTCTCTGTCAAATAAATAAATAAAATCTTAAAAAAAAAATTTTTAAATGGCTAAGATGGTAAATTTTATGTACTTTTTTTTTTAAACCACAATTTAAAAAAGAATTAATTAGTTCAGCTAATATAACTTACAAGACACTATAAAGAGTTATGATACTGAAGTGGACCTGGAAATAATAAAGGAATCAATCTCATATTTTAAAAAAACTGAGAGGAAGCTATATTTTCAGAGCTAGCACAATGTTTGTGACTAAATATTGAGTTGTATATATAGTTTCTGCCTCTGAAAACTAAAATTTAAATTTGAGATGGGGATGGATCAAAGTTCAGGAAGGAGACCGGAGAGAAAAATATCACAGTTAATAACTAACTAATACCTTAGTGAAACAATATAGAACAGACAACTGGAAACAAAGAAGTTGGACTCATTCTGGAATTTCAATGAAGGAGAAAGGAATGAATGATTGAATGGAAAAACAAACAAACAAACAAACAAAACCCAATTCCTGGCAGGCAATGATGGCATCTTTAGTGTAATTATTTCTGTGAGAGGGGCCCCTTAGCAAACTCTAGCAGGAAATTTTGGGGTTGATGTGCTGGATGTGAAGAGGTTCCAACTGCTAATCTTGCTCAGAGTCAAAGAATATATATATTTTGTTTATACCGTTAAAACAAAGTTCAAAATATTTCCAGATTGTTTGAGCTGGATCTATGCTTAGAGGTCTAACTCCCTGCTTTACAAATAAAATTGTACAAAACCTCAATTTGCTGTGATCTGGTCTTGATTTTGTTCAATTTCACATAACTAACAAATGGCATAGTTAAATTCTAAGTCTCTGGATGTTATTTCTGGTACTTTTCCCAAATGTGAGTCTGGCTATCTGCCATGCTGTATGACTGGAAATCAATGTCTGTTTATCTGATCACTGGGGCCACCGCAGCTAATGCTTGGTCCTTGCATGGTCCGTTATTAAAAATTGCCAGTAAAAGGTAGTACAGGCATTATTAAAGCTATAAGTAACCCCAGCACAAAATTAAGTAATAATCTATCTTTTTAAAAATTTTTATATATCCTTGGATTAGAAGGTGGCATATTATAAGGGAAATGGCACTATCCAAAATGAGTGTGGAATATCACTTCAAGAATTTAACCCAGAGACCTTCACAAATGTGTGTCCCAAATTCACCTAGTTCTAAATATCTTCTTACTCTATGTTATTTCGATTCTTGGAAAATATGCCAACATATTACTAAACTATCAGATTAGAAACAGGCATAAGACAGATTGGATGATAATGCAGTCTTTCCAACTTGATGTTCGTCTTCTTTTTACTCAGTGGGAGACAAAAGAATCTTCCCTGTCTTTCTGCCCTGTCCTCTCTTTCTTGACCCCTCTTAT
Source organism: Halichoerus grypus (assembly GCF_964656455.1). Taxonomy (NCBI): domain Eukaryota; kingdom Metazoa; phylum Chordata; class Mammalia; order Carnivora; family Phocidae; genus Halichoerus; species Halichoerus grypus. The sequence goes on from NC_135723.1 coordinate 79,909,072, forward strand.
CTTTTCCTCCTAAGAATCCAAGTTGCTCAAGTTTTGGTTGAAGAAGCAAAACCATTCCATTCCTTGTTTGTCCCTGAATTAACCTAAATGATAGGGTGACCATGTAATCTATTGCTTAAACTGGGACATTTAGAGGGACATGGGGGCCCTTATTAAAATCAGATTGTGAGGGGCACCTGGGTGACTCAGTCAGTTAAGCATCTGCCTTCGGCTCAGGTTATGATCCTGGAGTTCTGGGATCGAGCCCCACATGGGCTCCCCGCTCAGCGGGGGGTCTCCTTCTCCCTATGCCTCTGTTCCTCTCCCCACTCACGTGCGCTCTCTCTTTCTCTCTCTCACTCCCTCTCTCAAATAAATAAATCTTTAAAAAATTAGATTGTGATAACTTGCATAAACAGGGATTGTCCTGGACAAATGGAATATATGGTCACTCTATTTGTGCAGCAAGATGAGGTTTAGATTACCCCTGAGAGCACCTTTTCAGATCAAACCTAACCATCTGCAAACATATGAAACAAAAAGTGATGATGTTCAGAATTCTCAGAGGGAGAATATTCAAATATTTGGCACTAGGTCTGTGAACTGAGTTGTGAATTTTTCAGAACCACCATTGTTCCAAAGAGAACTAGATAAAATTAAAATGGAGATGATTAATTAAGGTTTTTCAGTGTTTGTTTCTGATGAGCATTCACATACTTCTGATTTGGTATGGATTCATATCAGAAAAACTAAGAACAATTACTGAAACTGATGCTTATTATATTTACCTAAAAGTTCAGATATTTAAATATATTAAAAATCAGATTATTCAAATTAGGCTACAACAGAATTATCCTTGGGAATGATAATTTACAACTTAACTTTTGTCTATGAACCTACAGATAGAATAATATAGGTTCTGTTGATAATTCCTAAATTTAAATCTTGTTGAATAGGAGACCAAATATTTTCAAGTTTCCATAGTGTAACATATTTTCAGTCCACTACGGAGCCAGAAATATTACAATTTAACTTTCAGTGCTTCATGTGGTATTTGCATTAAAGCATCTTTGATTGGTATGTGGGGAAGGAAGCCTTACCATAAGAAAAAATGCCATTTATATTTATTTTTATTTTGTAAGTGTGTCAAAAATTTTCAAAGAGGCTTTTATATTTAGTATAAAATTGCTTGTCAGTAACCTAAACCCTTTGGAATAGAGCCCTGAATTGGAATTATGTGGAAAAGCCTTCTAAATTCTCCAATTTTCACAAAACTGCTGCACTACATCCATGTCCTTAACAGTTACTGATTCTACAACACTGAGCTTATTGACTTTTCATTTTGCGTGTGTATGTGCATCAGAGTATTAAAAACTTTATTTTCTCTATGAATAGAAAATTAGGAACAAAAAACTTGAAGGAAGGCAAGAAGAGCTGATAAAAAAGGAAACAGATTTAATCTACATACATTCTTAATTAGATCTATGCTGAACGAAGACTCCAAATCAGCAAGGAAAATGTAAATGATATCACAAACTACTGCTAAATAAGGGTAAGATGTAATTTCTTTTAGAAAGAATTCCATTAAAAAATCAGTATATATATTTAAACCAGTTGATAGTATATTTAAAGTGGTAGGCTTTATTTTTTGGTAAAATTCACTGTCACTGACCTCTTCATTCATCTATAAAGCTATATAAAATGAAATGGTTTTATAATATTGATTATGTGAAAGATAACATAAAATTAGCATATTATGTGATATATGAGTATATAAAAATCTATCTTTGTATACTTTCCCCCCAGAACAAATCCTTTTGGACTTGATTACTTGAGACTGTGAGTCTGATGAGTGAGAGTGTGGGGGGAAAAAAAACCATAATAATTCTGGTTTTCTTGGCCCCAGGTTATAGGACTGTTTTCAACTACTGCTTATTTGAAGTGGTATGTCATGTCATTCTCTATTATAGGACCCTAGACATGCTGATTCAATGTCACGTCCAAGTACATTTCCTTGGGAAGTTGATGAGGGTGAGCTGAAGAACAGCAGTAGTTTTGTAGACGAAGTGATGGATTAGCTGGAGATGGATTAGTAAAGGAGACTGATGATTCATCAAAAATCATGATTAATGATTTCATTAAGAAAAACATTACATTCTCCAGAAACAAAGAAAATAAGGAAATTGCTTCATGAGAAGTAACATATTACTAAACTATCCTTCCCGCCTGCCCCTCTCATCAATATATTATTAAAATTGAGTTGTGTTAGGGGCACTTGGGTGGCTCAGTCGTTAAGCGTCTGCCTTTGGCTCAGGTCATGGTCCCAGGGTTCTGGGATCGAGCCCCGCATCAGGCTCCCTGCTCCGTGGGAAGCCTGTTCTCCTTCTCCCACTCCCCCTGCTTGTGTTCCCTCTCTCAAAAAAATAAATAAAATCTTTTTAAAAAATTGAGTTGTGTTAAAAACATTCATCTTTGGGACCATGAAGAGAAGAAGACAATACTATAATAATGCCAGCCTGGGGGCTAACACTGCCAGGATTCTGTACTTCACACCAAACACATTCCTGTTAACAAATTTCTTTTCCCACTCAAATTATGAATGAATCATTGAGATGTTAGTATAACCTCTGAATCATTTTGCTAGTGTGAAAATATGCTGTTCAGAGTTGTTTACATTCTTTCCCTCCATTTCTTTTGGAGATGTAAGCAAGTTGGATCAGGCTAGGGGAATCTGTGGCCAGAAATCCATTTCCCTCTGCTGAAGCTAAGTGCCTTGTACTAGGATCGCTCCTTGGTTCTCCTGCTATTGAGATTTTATCAGCAGATCCACTTGGCCAGGTGCTTGTGACTAATGAATACCATCTGCACATAACATGGAATATCTTTCCTTCTTTCATATATGTCAAGCCCTGGGGACCTGTGTGTAACATAAACACCAGAATTCTAGTCTCTGATGTGGAGATCGTGGTAATTCATTGACCTACTGAAGCTCTCAGCACTTCTTTTAGGTCTTAGGTCACAGGGTTAGTATTGTGACCTCTCTGTTTTGCCTGGTTCGGGGGGTTCTTACCATCACTTTTCTTGTATCTTCAGGACACATAAAAAGAGAGGAGTAGGGGATGAGTGGTGGGGGTGGGAAAGAGGTTGAAATGACACAAAACAACACATTCTTCTCTCATCTGAATCTTAATATAGTGGAGGTGGAGTGATCTTAGAGATTGGTTGGAAGTGTTTTCAAGTACCAAAGTCACAAACCATGTCTTTCAAAAAATAAAGTACTGCTTTGCAGTTTTATTTGTTTGTTTGTTTTCTGGCAAGGCAGAGGGCATATGGCTGACAGTAACTTCTTCTCACTCTCGTTTCATTACCATTTCTTGGGTGGGGAAAGAAAGGAGCATACAGCAGTTAGTAGGCTGGGAATTTCATATGCCTTGTCTCATCCACGCTGCAACCCGTAAGTGACTTACTGTTTCATAATTATGCCTGAGATGCTCTTCACTCCTTCCCTGTCTGGACAAAGAAATCTGCTTATTCTTCAGAGCAGAGCTCCAATATCACTTCCTTTCTACTAGCAGCTCTCCTCCCCCACCCTAGCAGAACTTCACTCTCCCTTCTCAGCTCTTTATGGCACCAGACACTGCCAGGATGATGCTTATCATCTTATGCTTCACTTGGTTATATGCAAATCTCTCCCTCCTACAAAAGGATGAGCTCTTCAAAGGCAAAAACTCTGTTTTCTTTGCTGGTATATCTCCAGGGCCTCACAGAATAGCTATCTAGCGCTTAGTAATGCCCAACAGATGTTAGGGGCATGACCAGATCCGGTGCCCATTCTGACATTCTTCACACTACACCAAGTTATTTCTGAAATAGAAACCAACCAACCGATCAACCAACCCACAAAACAAAAACATAACTGTTGACTTTACTATTTGCCTAATCTGCATCCTTTACTTAACTCAAGCATCGTTTTGTGCGTGGGTTTGTAGAAACGAGTTGGGGCAAGCCAGGGTAGAACATGTTTCTGAGTTTATTTTCTGAGTGACTGCTTCTCAGACTTCGGTATACATCACTGAAGTCACAGAAATCTACATCATGAATACACTGTGAAACTTTTAAAAGCTAAAAAATATAGGAGTTTCCGATGAAAGGTGTGAGCTCTTGGGACATTAACAAGTGGAATGAATAATAAACATTGAAGATACTGTACTTTTTTCAAAACCTTGGCTAAAAGAATCCGAAGGAATTTCTCTCTGTCCTTATATAAAGCCATCTTTCTGTTTCTTCTCCTTTTCCTCCCACATTCCTTCTCCTTCTGTTTTTCTTTTTCCTCCTCCTTCCCTTCCTCCTCTTCCTTCGTCTTGTCTCTATTTTATATGCTCTCTTTCTCTCCTTTTTTGTTCCTAGAAGTTTATTTTTAAGAAGCTGGCAATGGTGATGGCAAGTCAGCAAATCAAAATGAGGGGAGGATTATGGAGAAATCAGTGCAATCTAGACTATGACTATATGAGGAAAATATTTCTTACTTAGTTTTATTTTTCTGTATTTCAAAATGCATTTCTTTATTTTGTCTAGGTGATATCGTCACATGGACCAAAATCCAAAACAAGAGAAGGGATTATAGAGAAAAATCTTCCTCCCACATCTATCCTTTAGCAACTCAGTTTCCTTTGGGCAGAAAAGCAAGATCAAGTTCTTCTGTGTCTTTCCAGAGATATTTTCTGCCTATACAGGTAAACACTCACTCACACACATACTCTTTTTCTCTTCTTTTACATACATGGAAGCACATATATTGCACCTTAATTTTTCTGCGTATTAGTTATTTTTCTTTGATGGGCTGTAAGGCACTCCATCATATGAATATATTGTGATATATTTAGGGACGCTTGGGTGGCTCAGTCAGTTAAGCATCTGCCTTGGGCTCAGGTCATGATCCCAGGGTCTTGGGATCGAGTCCCGCACTGGGTACCTTGCTCAGTGGGGAGCCTGCTTCTCCCTCTGCCTGCCACTCCCCCTGCTTGTGCTCTCTCTCACTCTCCCTCTCTGACAAATAAAATCTTTAAAAAAAAATATTGTGATATATTTAGCTACTTATTTTAAGATTATTTATTTATTTATTTATTTATTTATTTGAGAGAGGAGAGAGAGAAAGAGCACACAAGTGGAAGGAGGAGCAGAGGGAGAGGGACAAGCAGACTCTGTGCTGACTGTGGAGCCCGATGCAGGACTTGATCCCATGACCCCGAGATCACAACCTGAGCTGAAATCAAGTGTCAGACACTAGACTGACTGAGCCACCCACGTGCCCCTAGCTAGTTACTTATTGATGGATATTTAGGTTGCTTCTAATATCATGCCGTTACAAGTTATGCTAACTAAATTACCTTGTACCTATGCCATTTCACACATGTTCAAGTTTTTCCATATTTAAAGATGAAGAACTCCTAGGTCAAAAGGTAACATATGTTAATAATTTTGATAGATGCCAAAGTGCCCTCTGCTCTCCCTTATCTCATGGTAGGTTTTTAAACTTTTTGAAAACTCCCAGTCTGATTCATGGGGTTTCTATGAAGCATAATAATTTTTCTTATTAAATATTCCATTTGTTAATTATTAAGACAAAAAGCATTTGCTTTTAGTGCTTTTATGATGTTTATATTTTAATAAGGTAATCAAATGAAAGAACTGAAATCTATATTGGAGATTATGTCCAAAGAACTGGTTGAAAAGTAAAAAAGATAGGATTCAACTGGTTATTTTGTTTACATAATACCGAACCATTAATTTGAGGCTTTTGTTTTACTGACTTGGCAAACTTAACTGATCATTTAGGCTTAGATTGAAGTTCTTAATTTCACAGTAGTCCAGAAAAAATATCATTTTATATCTGTTTATTTTCACAGTTACTTTCTATTTAATTCAACAAACATTAACTATCTAAAATGTATTAAACAAGATTGGGAGAGTCAAAGACAAATATGACAGTCTGCCAGTTCAGGGGTTCACAGTCTAATAAATGGCATTTAAACAGATTTCTAAAACTTACTTTAGTCAGGAAATATTGAAAGCACTTGCTTGTAATTTAAAGATGGAAATCACTGTCATAAGGAGGTGAAAAAAATCTCAACCAGAAAATTTATCTCCATTTCAATTGACCAATTGATAATTATTCACAATTCTCTCTCTGGTGCTAAGGCAAATTGGATCACCTCTTTCCATAGAGCAACATGAAATGAAAGCTATAAAACGCTTCACTCCTTTTGACCTGGTAATTGCTACAATTAGGCAATTTTCTTATAGTTTGGAAACAGCTGGTCAATTTAGCCTGGTCAATGAAACTATCTACTTTTAAGGGACAAAACAACTAGTTGAAAGATGAATGTTTTCAATTTTAATGTTGTAGCCTCGCACTGACCCTGCACCACCCTATTCTTGAGTTAGTATTTATTATATGATCACATTGTAAACAGATTCATGGACACTTGAAACTTACATATTACACAACAGCAATTATATGATGTTGGTCTACTTAATGAAGCTTTTATGAAATTCCTAATTTCTTGATTAAGCAACATTAGATCTTTCTTTTTTTAAAGATTTTATTTATTTATTTATTTGACAGAGAGAGAGACAGCGAGAGAGGGAACACAAGCAGGGGGAGTGGGAGAGAGAGAAGCAGGCTTCCTGCCAAGCAGGGAGCCCGCCCGATGTGGGGCTCGATCCCAAGACCCTGGGATCATGACCTGACACTTAATGACTGAGCCACCCAGGTGCCCCAGGCAACATTAGATCTTAACTTCTCATGCAATGAACAACTTGTTTCATATTACTCGGTAACAGTTTTGTCCCATAATTACATTGTAAGTAGAAATTACAATCTTATGATTTTTGTTGTCCGCCATTGCTAATGTGGTACAACTTTAATTTTAGTGCTGTGATCTACTAGGGCCAGTTCAGCCTTCTTATTTCAAAACTCATGCATTGAACAAATACTAATTAGCACCTATTATATGCCAAAATGATATCTGGATATTAAGGTAATAGATACTGGGATGTAGGGCTTTTGTCACAGCAGAGAAGCCAAAATAAACAGCTAGACAAATACGATAATAACAGATTTGGATAACTATTATAAAGGCCACAACTAAGAGATGAGAAAGTACTCTAAGTAACCACTAAACAGTCAGGGAAGGCCTCTGAGGAGTTCACAGTTGACCATAGACCAGGAGTTCGAGGATGAATGGGTTCTATGATTATTGGGAAGAGTAGTCTAGGCAGAGATAATAAATGGTAAGCCAGGAAAAAGAGCTTGACCTTTTCTAGGAGAAAGATGGAAGTACATGACTTATTTGGAAACACTCAGCTAGTTAGTGCTAGAAGTCATAGGGCTCACTTTATGTAACATCATCAAACACATCTGATAGAAGGTAGAAGGGATTGATCATTCATTCACTGCTTCATTTATTTAATATGCTCCACTGGAAATACAAAAATCAAAACAGCAAAACCACTACCTTGACATCTGGTATTTTCGGTAGCTAAATTACCCCTTTAATAAGTTTATATTCATATCATTTTCTTGATATTGAAATATTCACTTCATGAAGGATAAAACACAAGAGGAAACATTTAACTTTTGAATAATATTTTTCCTGGATACAAAGAAGATTCCAATTGCCAATAGGTCATAAACACTGACTTTTTAAAAGATTAATATGAAAAAATGTTCTAAAAGATTAATATATAAATTGGACATCACACTATATATTATGCTTTTCTTAGCCCCAGCTGAACCAGAGGTGGACATCTGATCCACGATGGGCCAGGCAGACTATCACACGATGAATGGAGCTTCAACTGAAAGATTCCGTAGAGGGGGTGAGAGCCTTTGCGTGCCAAAGCAACAAACTACCTAAAATTCAGGCAGATAGTAAAGAACCAAGAAAGGTTTGACATGAGTAAAATCCCTTTCTTAGCACCAGTGAATTTCTGAAGTTGGCAATGCTGCGACGTCTGCATGTATGAATTGTAATTACTTACACAGTAAGGAAGTAAAAGATGCCTCTTGTTGCAGATGTGATCTATCAGCCAGCTAGATAGCTTCCTGCTGGAAGAAGGAGCTGTCTTGTCTGCTTCCTTCCTCTCTCCTCACAGAGATGCTATTTTTAAACTTTTACTCTGGCCAGCCTGGATCTCCTCCTGTTCCAACCCAAGTACTTTTAATTTTCACTCATCTGGTGTTTCTCAGCTTCAGGAATTAGGTCAGCATTTAAATATAGAGTAACTCATTATTTAAAAAGTTGAGAAGCTTTGGAGTCAGGTCAAGCCTTATCTCCATGAAGTATTCTGACTAGTCGTTACTAGCACTATTTGATTAATATTATTTGAAATGTCCTCAGCCCCCTTATCTCCATGAAGTATTCTGACTAGTCGTTACTAGCACTATTTGATTAATATTATTTGAAATGTCCTCAGCCCTTCTGTAATCAGTTTGTACCACAGGTCAGATGTCTGCTCGTATGTTGTCTTGGAGCTCTTTTGTAGTTTTTTCTCTTTTTTAGATATGCTTCTTTGCCCATTCAGCTGGTCATTTCCATGAAGAATTTGGAGTCTATCCAAATAGATGAATGAATACGGGCAATTTACTTATCTTTCCTAAATCTTAATCTCCTCATCTCTCCAATGGGAGTACTATTATGTGCTTCACAGAATTGTTGTGAGGATTGTATGTTCCTAGCTTGCTTGGCACAGGGCAGGAATCTAACACATATTGATTTCTTATCTCCCTCATTTCCTCTCTTCCCTCCCCTCCTTCTCCCTTGTAGCACCTCTTGCCAAATCACCTTTGGTAGATGCTTCTTTTGACATTCTCATTAAGTGAATGGGTATCACCATGAGCAGATGAAAGTAGGACCTGTTTTGCATGGTTAACATCGAAAACTGTATGTGTAACTTGGGATGAGTTTTTCTTTATGGTTCGCTGACTAGGTATATTATGCAACCTTTTCAAATAATACAATAAATTATTAATCCAAATTAGAGAGTGGTACACTGGAGCCCTGGATTCATGCCCAGAGAAGGTTCTGCCACATTATAGCATATGGTCGCCTGGCTGGGACAATGACTTTTTGTACATGTGCTGACTAAAACTTTACAATGTCTGTTGACATTCTGTCCTTCCTTTGTTTCTCTATTATTGGTTGACTTTGCTGCTCTATCCTTTTTGTGTTTGTGTATGTATATATTTTATCCTAACTTACACCAAATAAGACATTGCTGAGAAAACAAGCAAGATGAAGGAGCAGGTGGCTCTTGTTAGACGATTTCATTAAGTATTACAGCGGAAGCCCTCTATGGGCTGTCCATGAATAGGGGTTCACGACCTTTTTTTTTTTTTATTAAAGATTTTATTTATTTATTTGACAAAGATAGAGCGCACAAGCAGGGGGCGCAGCAGGCAGAGGGAGAGGGAGAAGCAGGCTCCCCCCTGAGCAGGGAGCCTGATGTGGGGTTCGATCCCAGGACCCCGGGATCATGACCTGAGCCGAAGGCAGACGCTTAACCTACTGAGCCACCCAGGTGCTCCATGGTTCATGACCTTTTAGTGAGGGCCCAGTTTCGTTTCCACTCATGTTTACAGAATATGAAATACTTGGCAAGGTAGAATCTGTGCATATGTGGAGTGTGCATTCCCAGGCGCTCAGGAAGACAGTCTATCCACTCACACAACTAATATCTGCCACTCAGCTGCCACAAGGCTGCCTTCCATATATATGTATCTGGTTTGGAGTTCCTGGTACTGAAATCCTCAGTAGATTGGTAGTGATAAGTAATTTGTATCTATAATAATTTGTATCATCAGACCTATAAATAGATCGCATGGGTAGTGATCTAATTTCTAGATGAAAGATTAGAAAGCTGAATGAATCTTTCCAAATACACCCATATACTAATATTTTTTGGTTAAAATCAATGCTACTTTCTCAAAAATATTTTTCTACTTACTAAAGTAGGTAATGTGATCTAAATTATAACAGCATACATTCTGACTGTCGAAGCTAATTCAGTTATTTTCAGACTAAATGGAAAAATAAAAGGAGTCTATAAACATTTTTTGTTTTCTCAAATACATCCTCATGCCAGTTGCTTACCATGTAGTTTATTACTCTATGAAGGCCACACTGAACACATACATGGGGGAAAATTAAGTGTCTTTCTGAGCACATTTACCTCATTAATGGAACAGACTAGTGAGTTGCCACTTTGGACTCCTTAGGAGGATCAGATAAAGGATTGATGAGCTTAGCAGAGAAGAAATGAGCAGGATCAAAGCAGGGAAAGGTTTTGTGAAGGCCTGGAAGGGTAACAAGGAGAGACAAACAAGATTGGCTTTGCTCAAGCACAGTTACATGAAGGGTCTGGTCCTAACATCAGAGAAGCCAAGCTGCTGGAAATTGGCATATTGTGGTGTAATAGTAGAGTGAAAAGGAAACTTACCCAAAAGGCAGGAATTATGGCTTGATCTGGGCTTTGCATTAACCAGCTCTGATTTTGGATACGCCATATACGGCCTCTATGCTCAGTTATAAAATAAAGGAGTCAGACCACTTAGGGCAACCTTTCTACTCTTAACATTCTGTGATTCTAAGATTAACTAATCCTTTTACCATATTCTCTATATAATAAGAACATTTCCCAAATCCCTAGGTAGAGCTGAGGAAATACGCATTGTTATTTTCTGAAGATTGATGAACTTTACTTTCAAGTTCTCATTTTGTATTTCCAAGTTGACTAGTAGCTCTGTGTCAACTGACTTGTATCTACCTCTTCACTGATGAGACATGATCTGAGGATATTAAGCATGATTTATAAATATTTTCAGAAACATACTACACAACTTTAAAATACCTCTAGTTTGATAATTAGAAAATGCACATCAGATCATCATTAACAATGATAAATTCTCAGCTCAATATTCCTTTTTTTTTTTTAAAGATTTTATTTATTTATTTGACAGAGCAAGAGATGGCGAGAGAGGGAACACAAGCAGGAGGAGTGGGAGAGGGAGAAGCAGGCTTCCTGCCGGGAAGAGAGCCAGACGCGGGGCTCGATCCCAGGACCCTGGGATCATGACCTGAGCCGAAGGCAGACGCTTACTGGCTGAGCCACCCAGGCGCCCCCACCTCAATATTCTTTAAAAAAAGTTATTGTTACTCTGTATTATATTATACTTTTTTTTTTTTTTAAAGATTTTATTTATTTGTCAGAGAGAGAGAGAGAGAGAGAGAACAAGCACACAAGCAGGCAGAATGGCAGGCAGAGGGAGAGGGAGAAGCAGGCTCCCCGCTGAGCAGGGAGTCTGACACAGGGCTCGACCCCAGAACCCTGGGATCATGACCTGAGCCCAAGGCAAATGCTTAACCAACTGAGCCACCAGGCATCCCTACATTATACTTTCTTTTAACCTTATAACTCTTGTTTTCACCAAAAGTACTGATAGAGTAATGAGGTTATACAACAGTAAATCAAAATTTCAAAAGCAACTCTTTTTTTTAATCTTATGGTTATTAAATTGCTTGTTCCTTCTGTTTGCTTGGTTTTATTAAGTAAATATTACTCATATTAAGAATTCATATGCAATCCCCTGGGCTGCTCATATGATATGATTCCACATTAAAAACTATCCCTGAATTGAACAAGAAAATTCAGAGTATACATATCAAATATTACCTTAGAGACGAAATTCATCATTTAAGTATGGAATTGAATCAAAAGAGATCTGAAATAGATATAGAGACCTACATGAAGTGAACATATGGAAAGTGCTAGAGGAAAATGCTACAGTTTCCTAGGCTGGAAGAAACACCAGCAGCTGGTTACGCTACTGGCACAGATGGACAGAGAGGCCATATTTTTCTAATAGATTAAAGTAGTCAAAGGCATAGAACATTCCAGTAGATTAAGGAAATTTATAACCCATCGTTTAAACCTGGATAGAAGTCATTACAGAGCTCTGAGAGGGAAAATGCTAAAGGAATAGGTCATAAAGAGTTACAGAACCATTTAGCCAAGTTTCCGGGCCCTACAGAAGATATTTCCTTTGAGGACACTCCTGAAAAGAAAGAATGTGTGGGGATTTCAACTGAAATGGAGCTCTACCAGGGGAGTATGAGTGAGAGTAGGGCAGTTTTTAGGAATTCAGTCCTCTTCTCTCTGTGGAATTAAGAAAAAAGAAATTGCAAGTGACCTGAAATTCAATGAGACAGCGTGACTATTTCAGTGAAAAGTACATCTGGTTCACAATGGAAAATAATTGAAATGAGACTTGTGCTGAAATAAACAACATTTACAACCATAGGAGATATTTAAAAAGAGCACAAAGAAAAGCATTCTAGGGGTGCCTGGGTGGCTCAGTCATTAAGTGTCTGCCTTCAGCTCAGGTCATGATCCCAGGGTCCTGGGATCGAGCCCTGCATTGAGCCCCGCATCAGGCTCCCTGCTCCGCGGGGAGCCTGCTTCTCCCTCTCCCACTCCCCCTGCTTGTGTTCCCTCTCTCACTGTGTCTCTCTCTGTCAAATAAATACATAAAATCTTAAAAAAAAAAAAAAAAAGAAAGAAAGAAAAGAAAAGCATTCTAAATAATTCTAAGAAAATAAGATGCAGCCAGAAAAATCATGGCAATCATTTCCATGTTCCTCCTCAAGAGCAGGAAGTCATATGACAGCTGAGAAGGCGACCAAGAAGGACTGTTGGCAAGTGTGGACAGGCAGAAATGCTGAGGCTTCTGCTCCTTGCCTCACCTAGGATTGTACAGCCTGGAAGGCAGGTGGAGAAGGACAGAAAGTCAGTCAGCCCTGCTGACATCCGTCTTTAGAAACAGAAATAATGAGACACAATTATTTTGTGGCTTCTAGTCTAGACTCCTCCCAGGTCAGAGATTAGAGTTTTAGGTATCAGGAATAGCAGTTCCCAAGTGTTTAGGAATTGTTGATTAGAGAAAGATTTAAGAACACACACACAAAACCCCTCCAGTAATTTTAACATAAAGAAATTATATGCAGGGGCCCCTGGGTGGCTCAGTCGTTAAGCGTCTGCCTTCGGCTCAGGTCATGATCCCAGGGTCCTGGGATCGAGTCCCGCATCGGGCTCCCTGCTCTGCGGGAAGCCTGCTTCTCCCTCTCCCACTCCCCCTGCTTGTGTTCCTGCTCTCGCTGTCTCTCTCTCTGTCTCTCTCTGTCAAATAAATAAATAAAATCTTAAAAAAAAAAATTATATGCAAAACCAATTAAAAAAATTTTTTTTCAATGTGCTTAAATGTTATTCCTAGTTAGTAGAGGAACATGGATTAAAACCGGGTTGTTTGGCTCCAAAGGCCATACTTATTATACCGCCTGCTTTTACTGACCATCCTTTAAATACCAATATTCCTCAGGGCTCTGTGCTGGATCCTATTTTATTCTTTCTGTCCACATTCTGGACAATGTCATGCAGCCCAATGCTTCAGTGACCACACACCAATCACCTTCATATCTGTATTTCTCTCTCAGATTAAACACACAGCACATACTTGAAAGCTCCTCATGGATTTTACAGGCAACTCAAACTTATAAAATAAAATAAACTCATCATTTATCCCTTCCAAACCCTTCACTAAATTCATAGTTCCTTTGCTGCTATGTGGAAACCCTGATTATCAGGGTTCTGTTTCTCCTCCTGGTCCTATACTTTGTTTTCCAAAGGATATGTTAAATTAAGTTTTTACTTTTCTCTTGTTTGTATGTTTTGTAAGCTACCTTAAATCTACTATGGAACAGTAATAAGTCAGTGAACTAATAAAATGAAGAATAAAAGCAAAACAGTCCTTTGTGGCAGCGAGGGTGGGCACGTGCACAAGTTGGAATGCTCTGTCCAGGAGATGGCGCTCTCAGTGTATTTTTGCTTTCAGATTTTTATGTTGAGAAAAATTTCACAATTTTCTTATATAGATAATTAAGCCAAAGCAGTATGATGTTTCACGTTTTGTCACTTTTAAGATGGTCCCCTGGGCTACCAAGACTCTACCTAATGACTTTGTGTGCTTATTTTACAGATGTAGGTGGGGTTTGGGGGTGAAATTGCTAGAAGGAATGAAATTTTTGGTGAGGAAGAATTTGTGATACAAGGTAAGAGGAAGTACACATCTAAAAGCTCTTCCAAAAAACAGAAGGTCATAATCTTATTATAGGGTGGGAAGCATAGAAGCCAGAAAGCAAAAGGGAAGATAGAGATTTGGGGAGAGAGAGCTAACAACTGAACATATATCTAGGGTTATCTGAAAAAATGAAGTGGTAAAACCGTATTTTAAAGGCAATTACTTAATGTAGTCCTAGTACTTCACTTATAAGATGTATACTCATGGGAAAGATTTTTTTTCCTCTTTGGGCTTTAGATTACTTCTCTTTTAGAGTCACAAAATTGAGCTGGATAACCTCTATGGATACTACAGTTCTAAAATTCTATGACGGCCAAATAGAACTACAGAGTAAGGGGGAAATATAATTGAAGTTTAACTGGTGAAAGATACAGGCTGAGAGGTTTTCATGCCTTATGAAAAGTTAACCTACTGGTTCTTGCACAGAACTAGTCTGTAGACGGATTGTAACTCTGGGTCACTATTATTAACTCTGGCTTCATATTTGGTTCACTGGGTAGAATTCTGAATTATAGCAATGGCTGGGCCCCACCCAGACCAACTAAACAGAATCTCTGGAGGTAGGCCCAGATGTCAGTAGTTGTTAAAAAGTGAAAAAGTGCACTGTGCAATTCTAGGGTACAGACAAGATTAAGAACCACTAATCTAGATAACCAGGAAGATAATAAAGCTAAAAAACCTTTCCTGGAGATAAACAACATTCTTAACACTAGTAAAAGGTGTAGGCATAAGCCTGGAGGGGAAAAAGATACAAGAGAAAAAAAGTACAAGAAGTCTATATCTTCTATAAATCTGGAAAGTATACAGAAGAATAGAGTGTCACCTGGTGGGGATCCTGCCAACTCAACTTGTCACTGTATTTGGAAAATTTAACGAAGACAATTGCTCCATTAAAAAAAAGAAGACACATTTTCCTTCACCCCCCATTCCGTACCTTTGACTCTGTTGTCAATGTTGGGAAATGAAAATCCTGAATGTGGAAAATGTTGGGAGTAAGAAATAACACAGTCATGTTTTTATAACTTACATCATGTTATCTGGAATATCTTCTCTCCTCTTTCCAGATGGAAAGGGCTAAGTTTAAGGCATCTCTGCAGACAGTGTTCTATGATCTCTTCCTTATTGAACTTTGTGTTGAATTAGGTTGCAAGTGACTGTTAGGATTCTCTAGTTGATTTGAGTGCTTTGTCCCAAATAAGTCTGTTTTTTTTTTTTTTTTTTTTGAGTGTAAGGATCATTCTGATATCCTTTTCTATCATATTGCTTGGCTCAATTTTGGGTGGAGAGAAACTTTTTGTTGCTTGGGTCATTGGACTTAGAAGCACTAACAACAACAAAAAAGTCATGTGTATTTGTTTCTTTGTAAACATATAAGATTGCTATTGTTGGGGAAATCTCACACCCTAGAAAGTTTATACTTGAGTGAGAATGCAGAAGAAAACTACAATGATCTCTCAGAGAAAACAAGATAAAATATAAATTTCATTTAAACCACACACACTCTCTCTCTCTCTCTCTCTCTCACACACACACACACACACACACACGAGTTTATATATAATTTTAAGGGATTCATTATCATCTTGAAGCCCATGCATAGATTTCTACTGGGCCCTGGGTCTCAGGATATAACCAAGAGGAATCTGGATTGGACAGATTACTGTCCTTGAGTTGTACACTTGAATATACACTTACATGGTGTTGTATGTATAAGTGAATTTCTCTAGAAAGACACAGAGGTAGGCTTGGGCAAATGAAAAAAAAAAATCCCCTGTTCTTGGTAGGACTACTCACCATCATGAAGTTTCCAGTATTCCCTAAATTATAATTTTAATTCAACTCAATAAAAATACCCAGCAAATATTTAATGGAGCTGGACAAATTGATTCTAAAGTTTATATTAAATAAATTCAAGAATAGCCATGAAAACACTGAAAAGGTAAAATTATGAGATGGACTAGCCCTACCAGACATTAAAACACACCAGAGTCACCATAATTAAATCAACCCAGTACTGGCTCTTGAAAAGACAAACAGACTAAAGGAATAGAACTGGAAAAAAAAAAAAAAAAATCCCAAAATAGAGCACATATGAAATTAGTATAAGATAAAAGTGGCATCTCAAATTACCACAGGAAAGATGGACTTTATAGTAAATGGTTCTGAGACAACTGCGTAACAATATGGAGAAAAAACAAAATTAGATTTTAGACCTTATGTTATAGAGAAGAATAAACTCCTATACTAATCTAAACATACTATACACAAGAATAAATGCAACAGGGTTAAAAATAGATAGGTGATAGATAGATAATCATAGAAGTAATAGAAGAGAACATAGGTAGATTATTCCCTAACCTCAGTATTGGGAAAGGTTTTTAAGCTATATTCAAAATCTAGAGGCAATAAATAAATTCATACATTTGAGTACATAAAAATAAAATTATGTACATGCAAAGAATACCTCTAACAAATTAAAGCTCAATTAAGGGTTTTGCATGTAAGGGGCTTGGACATTGCCACTCTGTCCTAACAAGTAAAAAGCTGAACGGGCTGAAAAGTCAACTCTTGGATTCTTAAGAGAAGTGAGGACACAGGGCAAACCCCAAAATTGGAGAGACAGTCAGGTGAATACAAGGAGTTATAGCTTACTGGAACAGAGACTCATGACGCTCAGTTTTCTTAACAAGGCCTGCCCTCAGGAGAAACTAGTTAACCAGAGGCTATCTTGCTGTGGTGTGATCAGAGACTAACCAATCTGGGAGAAGGAAAATACTCACTCCAGCCTACTCTAGTCAGCCTCTCCCACCCAAAGGGGAAGGAAAAAAAAACCCTGAAAAATACTTGCGAAGTTCACAGTCCAGAGATTATAGGCTCACTAAAATTTGAGACCTAATCATAGGACTATAGAATGCCTCCCCTTCCCCCATTTTTCCATCACAATACTAAAGGACTATTTACAGTTGTTCCTTTTATTCAGTACACTGTGTCCAGCTATAAAGAAAAAATTACAGGGGTGCTTGGGTGGCTCAGTTGGTTAAACATCTGCCTTCGACTCAGGTCATGATCTCGGGGTCCTGGGATAGAGCCCCGTCCCTGCTCATCAGGGAGTCTGCTTCTCTCCCTCTGCCCCTCTCCCTGCTCATGGGTACATGCTCTCTCTGTCTCTCTCTCTCTCTCACTTGCTCTCTCTAATAAATAAATAAAATCTTTTTTAAAAATTACCCAAGGCATATCAAAAGGCAAAAAATACAATTTGGATGCCACTGAATTTCCAAAGTGTACCAATTTTTTTTTTACTGTGCTTCAAATAAATAGAAAAAATAGTTATAAAAAAATACAATTTGGAGAGAAAGAGCAAGCAGCAGAACCAGTCATGACAGGGATGTTGGAATTAACACAACTTTGGGAATCTAAAACAAGTATGGGAATTTAAAACAACCATGATTAAAATGCTAAGGACTCTAATGGATAAAGTAGGCAGCATGCAAGAACAGATGGCACTATAAGTAAAGAGATGGAAATCTTGAGAAAGAACCAAAAAGAACTGCTAGAGATTAAAAAACAAAAGAAAACAAAACAAAAACACTGAAAGAGAAATGAAGAACGCCTTTGATGGGCTTATAAATAGACTGGACATGTCTGAGGAAAGAACCTCTGAGCTTAAGGATATCTTTATAGGAATCTTCAAACTGAAAGCCAAAGAAAACAAAGACTGTAAAGAGTTAAAACAGAATACTTAAGGACTGTGGGACAACTACAAAGGTGTAATGTTCATGTAATGAGAATACCAGAAGGAGAAGGAGGGAAAGAAACAGAGGAAATATTTGAAACAATAATGAATTTTTCCATATTAATGTCAGATATCAAACCACAGATCCAGGAATCTCAGACAACACCAAACAATAAATGTAATAATAATAATAATAATAATAATAATAATAAAAGCTACAGTTAGGAATATTATATTCAAACTACAGAAAATCAAAGGTAAGGGAAAAAAATCTTGAAAGAAGCTACAGGGAGAAAAATACCTTACCTACAGAGGAACCCAGATGAGAATTATATCAGACTTTCCTCAAAAACCATGCAAGCAAGAAGAGAGTGTAGTGAAATATTAAAATATTGAGAGAAAAACTCCCACCAACCTAGAATTCTGAACCCTGTGAAATTATCCTTTGAAAGTGCTTATATAGAAGTGAAATGAATGACAGCAGTGATACAACTGATGAGAGGAAAGAATTAGGATTATTTTATTATTATAAAGTATTCCTACTACCTGTGAAGTGGTATGGTGTTATTCGAAAATGGACTTCGATTAACCGTAAATGTATATTGCAAACTCTAGGGCAACCACTAAAAAGAGTAAAAAAAAAAAAAAAAAAAAAAAGAAGTATAAATGATATGTAGGAAAGGTGAAAAAACTGAATGATATAAAATGCTCAAAACCACAAAAGGTAGGAAAGGAAATGGAAGACAAAAATGGGAACAAAGAACAAGAGCAACAAAAAGAAAACCAACAAATATGGCAGATAATCCAACTGTATCAATAGTCACTTTGAATGTCAATGGTCTAAATGCACCAATTCTAAGACAGAGATTGTAAATGGATCAGAAATAGGACCCAACTATATTTGTCTACAAGAAACTCACTCTAAATATAAAGGCAAATATAGACTCAAAGTGAATGGTTGGAGAAAAACATATTCCTGATTTTATAACTGTATAATGGTTATAAAAGATGCTAATACTTGAGAAGTTGGGTGAAGAGCATATGTAATACCTTGTAGTATTTTTGCAACCTTTCTTATGAGTTTGAGATTATTTCAAATTGAAAAATTGGGAAATAAAAAATTAATAAAAACAAATTAAAATGTATCTTCATGATATGAAAAAAATCTCTTTAACATATTGCTTTTTAAAATTTATTAAGTTGGGGGCGCCTGGGTGGCTCAGTCATTAAGCGTCTGCCTTTGGCTCAGGTCATGATCCCAGGGTCCTGGGATCGAGCCCCACATGAGGCTCTCTGCCCGGAGGGAAGCCTGCTTCTCCCTCTCCCACTCCCCCTGCTTGTGTTCCCTTTCTTGCTGTCTCTCTCTGTCAAATAAATAAATAAAATCTTAAAAAATAAATAAATAAATAAATAAAATTTATTAAATTGTGCTAACATTCATAAGGGTTCAATTTTAAAATATTCTCTTAATTCTAAGTGATATAATAAAGAAGATACAACATTGCAGTTTCAAGCACTTTTATCTGCAAATAAAAAAATTTTAAGTGTATTTTTGAAACCATGTATTCAGTTATCAAGTTGAGAATATATATATGTTCAGAAAAAAACCTGAGGAACTTGGTAAACTTCAGGAAAAGAGTTTTTATCTTCTAAGAGTATCCAGGTAAAAATTAATGAGTTATGTGGTAGAAATAAATGTTTTAAAAGCAGGGGTTTTCTTTTGGACAGAAAATAACATTTTATAAAACATTTAAGTGACAGTCTAAACAACACTACTTAGGCTGCTTCAAAGGCTGTTTTCAATTGAACATAGTTGTTCAAATGGTCCCGATTCAAAAAAAATTGCAGTTAAAATGAGCCAATTTAGGTCTGACAAATATTGTTTTCAACCCAACGTGCGTTAAAGTTGTTGATTTTAACAGTAGATTGCCAAATTGATGCAATTACTTGGTCACTGTAACTACTTAAAAGAAAACAAAACAAAAACCTAGAGCTATATTTGCTAAGAGAACATCTTTGAAAAACCTACCAAACAAAGGATTTTGCTTTTCATCTGGTATAATATTTGGATGCCGTAACAGGCAGTTATTCGGGAATTTTTTTAGATTATGAGGTATAAAGTTGTTCTGAATGACTTGGCCTATAATTAGAATTTATAAGCTCTGTCTTGACTTTGTTTTTTGCAACAAAAATTTATTTGCAGACACAGTGTACTATAATAACACCTAGTAGTTGGCTTCCTCTTTCTTCTGCTTCTTTCTTTAATTACAGAAATAGTTATAATTACAGGTGAACATTGGAAACTGAACACATAGTGGTTTTGTTTATCCTGGATGCATACTTAGACCTCTGTAAACATATAGTAGTCCTAAAGGTGAATATGCCTTATTTTTTCTTTCTCTCCTCCTTTGTGCTTCAACTATTATCGTTTTAATTAATTTTAACTATTACTGGGTTTTAGACCTTAAACACTGTCTTTAACTAATGACCTCACTTTCTCCTGCCCTTTGGACTAGGCATTTCCATTTGTATTCTGTCTTTGATCTTTAGTTCTGTGCAAAGGACTCTGGCTTGGATTCATTTCATTGGCTATTTTAGATTTTTTTCAGATTGCATACATACAGTCTTAAACTGGCTCCTTGTAGTCCAGGATGGTCTGCCTGAGCCACGATGAAGGGAAGATGCTGACCAGTGGCGTGATTACAGAACCACCTAGTTAGTACTTTCTAGAGCATGAATATTAATTTGGAGAAAAATGAATCTTTGTTGTATTATGAGCCTCTTCACTAGGACAGCCTGATTGTGTAACCAGTTTAAAGGAATAGCCTCCGTACTGCCCTATCAGCCCTCACAAAGCTAGAGGCTCAATAAAAGCTAAGGAGTTGCAAGGCAGAAGGTACACGACCAAAAATTCCAAATGTGAAATTTCCTCAGCTGGACCTTTTGAGGTAGAGTACCATTGCTGCAATGATACACTATCAGTGCAAGCCACTCCAGACCTCATTTCAGAACTAACGCATTGCCCTGGAGAATCCATATCCCATTTAATGTCTTTAGATCAGCAAATCTGTATTCCTGGGATTCCTACGGGCTGATAAAGGAACCATAAGATATGGTAATAGAGATTCATTCAGGCTGGGCTAAGAAACTCCACCTGAGATACTCACAATATAAAAGAAAAATTGCTCTGGATGCTTGTTAAAAATGTTAAGGAAGACTCCATTCAAACTATTGCAATGTGAGTCAACCCAATTGAAACAAAAGGAGAGTTCAGAAGTTCTGGGGTGAGTTAGTGGAAGAGTGCTGGAGGCCATTAAGGAGGAGGTTTGTCAATGTGATTAGGCCCTTTGTGTTTGTCCATCAGTGCTTATCAAGTTCAGCTTATCAAGTTCTCACACGGACTTGGAGATAGGGGCACTATCCTTCTAGGTGTTTACATTTCTGGGAGAAGATTTACATCTCAAAGGCACAGAAAAAGAATTTAACACTTGTGAAGTTTCTAAGTAAAGGGAAGTCAGGGGCCTATAGTCAGAAAGTGTCTAAAGTTAAGTGCAGCTGAGAGGATCATTAAGGCCATCTTGGTCAACAGGTAAAGGGAGCTCCAGTGAACCATGAAAGTACTCAGGAGAGAAGAAGTTTTAAACCATTGGCACACCCACAGAGTGAGAAGAGAGTACCAAGTATCAGTCAATTAAGAATTTCTTGCCCCCTTCTGTCTTTAGTAGGAATTAATGTTTTAACTGTTTTTAGCCAATTCTGAAAAGTCTGGTCAAGAAGGCTTCACGGTAGAAGTGGAAAATCATGCCAGGTATTGAGCTTTGGGGGTCAAACCTAAAATGATACTCAATATTGCCTCTTTCTGTCTAGTCCTCATCCATCCTTCCCATTTATATATTTTCAGGTTGTATCTCACCCCTTCATTTTTCCAGCCATCTTACTTATCCTGGAAGTCATCCTGCATCTCTCCACTCCCTTAGTCCACTCCATTGAAAACAGAAGGAGACATGATTTGAATTTATTATTTATTAAGTCTATGAATGCATAGTATGAATGCAATGAATAATGAAGATAAATTAAAAACTAAAGATAAGATATCACAATATTAAGATATCATAATGTTAAGAACTCAAACAAGTTTCTGGGAAGAAAGATTGAGGACTTGTTACTGCTGGAGTGGTTTGAGCCTTTGGTGACTTTCAATTCAACATTACATGCTAGAGCAATAGCACCAAGCAGCTCATGTGTTTGGTCCTCTGGCTATTGGTGGTTTATCCTTCTCTTCCTAGGGAAAAGCACTGGATATCAGGAAAGCCTAATGATGTCTAACACTATCTGAAGATGGTCTGGCTTGTCAAGTAGTATCAGGATATTAAAGGAGAAGGTTATTGATCTTTGATCTAGTTCCTTTCTAAGAAACAAAAGCCAACTCTGGGCCAAACACAGGGACAACTTTGCAAGGATCCTCTTCCTTGGCCCCATCAAAAACCATATGATGTGGATTTATTATTCTTATTTTATGGGTAAGAAAATTAGAACTTTGCAAGATAAATATCATGTCCAATGCAAATACTATAGTTGGATCTGAACCCAATCAGATTATTGCAGAACCCCAATATTAACCACTGCTCTCCTGGGTCAGATGCTGTTAAAAAAATTGCACTGTACTCTTGACGAAAATGGCAAGGAAGACTGTATTCAAGACTACTGCAATAGGAAGTTCAGACTATTGCAATGCAGGAGAATGAACTCAACTTTGAATACAATTGGGACAACTGGGGCTGTACCGCCAGCCAATGGGTAAAGTGAGGGAGTGGATAGAAAGTTACTAAGTGGAACTTGGTTAGGTGTCAAGGGTAAGAAGAAAGAGGAAGTTGATTAGACATCAAAGGTGGAAGAAAAAGAGTTAGAATGGATATCAAGGGTGGGGATTCTTGATAAACTTGTTTAGCAGGATTCTTTGCTAAAACTGAGTTCAGCAGCCTAAGGTGAGAGGTGGGGGTGGAGGGAGGACTCAGGAGCCTGGCAAATTTTGGTCAAAGACAGAGTCCTTGTCAATACAGCAGTGAATTAAACAGCTGAAGGTATTAGAGCTTAGAATAGGAAAAAATATGTATATAAAATTGTTTTTGAAGTCATTTTGGATAGAAATTTGGTTAATTTGTACATCCTGGTTTAGGATGATAGGCTTTGGAAAACTCTTGGGCCTCATTTCCCAGTGGCCTTGTCCTGATTAAATTACTCTTATTTACAAGAAATGATAATATGTCAATATATATTGTGATATGGAGGAGGGAAGAAAAGAGGAATAACATGGAAATGTTTCACTTTTTTTATTGCATTTCCACGTTTATTTCTTTCATATAGGTTACATGGGAGCAAATTTTGCCACCCCAAGATATGCCTTTTTGGTATACTGTTTTCTCTAAGCTGTTTTTTGTTGTTTTTTTTTTAAGTAATCTCTACACCCAATGTGAGGCTCAAACTCACAACCCTAAGATCAAGAGTCACACACTCTTCTGACTGAGCCAGCCAGGTGCTGGTTGGCTTAGACTGGTTATTTTTAAGAAACTGCAGACACAAGAGCAGCTCTGAAAACTGAGTAGAAGAGACATTTACATGTCTTTTGTAAGAGACACTTATATGTATAAGGGAAATCTCCATTTGTAGGAGTGTCTCCCTCAGTACAAGGAAGATGGGGATGACTCTTAAATCTCTAGGAACTGTTATCAATGGAGAAGGCATGCACTTAAATCTTATAACAACCCTGCCCCTGTTCACTGTGCTTTTCCTGGTAACCTCCCATAACTGACTCCCCACCCCCAACATTTTGCCTTTAGCTGGAGATGGTATTTAAGGTGATGTCTTTGGCCATTTTGGGGAGTTACTCAGTTTTCCAGGGTCTCTTCCATGTGTACAGAAGCATGTTTTTATTTGATTTTCTCTTATTAATCTGTCTCATGTCAACTTGATTTTTAGGCCGGCTAGAAGAACTTTAAAGGGAAGATAAAAATTTTTTCCTCCTCAGCAAGGTACAATCCGTACAATCTGGATTTTCTGAGTCTATCTCGTATTCCATTCTCCCTCCTTCTCATCCTACTTGATCTTTCTCTTTTTATGCTGTCTTCATTTCGAAACAGAGAAAAAAGGAGACTTATTTTTTCCTTTTATATCTAGAGTCCTAGTTTCAATTTTTTTTTCATAATTTTTAGTTTTTTTAAAAATGTTGTTACTTTCCTTCTTTAAAATGTGCTATAGCAAGAGAGAAGCATACTCAACTATTTTAGGACATGTGCAACTTTAAATTATCTGCGAAAGCCAGCTGAGTTCTAGAAACATTGGTATGCAAGAGCATGTACTTGAGACTATTTGGTTTCCAAAGGTCCTTCATAACATCCAGTCCTGAAACAACAAACATCCTTTTGCTCTTGAAACTGGTTCAGGACAGAATATAAAGAACAAGGCCTGCTGGTTAAAGCATTGGAGGTAAGCCGACCATTTGCTTAACAAAGCAAGGCTTTACCTCTCCAAAGGCTTTCATCTGAAAACTGGGTTTGGAACCAAGTAGAAATAAGCCCGCTCCAGTGGGATTCATCACTTCCTGGTTTCAGACGGGTACAAAGAATAGAGTCTTTTGTGTTTTCCTGCTATTCACATTTTTAGTCAGATCCGAAACTCGAGGTGTGCTTAAATAATAATGGCTGGTACAAATTTCCTTTTCTCCAACTGGGGATTCAGATTCTTCTTTTCCCAGAGCAAGGTGAAACTGCTTTTCAACTCAGCACACTAAAAGCCGATGCAAAATAATATGAAAGGCACAGTCCTTCATAATGAGAAAGATAATTGGAAACATACAGTCTCTGCTGCCCCCTCCGAATGCCCTGCAATTTTTTTTTTTCTTGGCCTTTCAAAGCTCTGGGTTTCTTTCTGAGAACAGGGGGTAGAAAGAGGAGCTCCTCAGCTGTACGGATACTGCTAAAATCAGAAAATTGGGTCTAACATGCTGTTCAGAAAGCCATTTGTTCCCCATATTCCCATTTTTGTGTAATGAATGAGAACTGCATTATTTCCATCTGTGTACACTAGGAAGTCCCAACACAGTGCTAATCATCAGAATATACACAGTTTCATCTCCGTTGCCTTTTAAGAGTGGTAAGTCTCTTTTGAGATAGAAATAAAAAAATACAAACTAAAACCAAAACCAAACCACAGGCAAGTACTGTTTTTGCCTCCGAATGTGCCTACCTATAAAACTCCATTGACTGATCTGACCTACCTTTCAACAAATCTTGAATGTGATGACCACAAGCTCACATGGTGTGTATCCAGAAGTGAGTTTGGTCAACTTGGAGATGTGGATAAGAAACTAAAAGCAAGGAACCACTAATGTTTGGGGCTAGCTCATGCCAGAATACTTTTAAAGACCATCAAATTCCATTTTCTTTGTAATGTAAGAGCACAAAGGGACAATATTCTATCTTTGAAAGGCCTCTTCTTAAAAGGCAATAGTTGAAGGAAAAGAGGTACTAATATTGCAGGTGGGCATTCACTTCTTTCTTATCACAACCTATTAAAAACAAGAATCTAAAGATTGGGTTGAAAGCAAAAAACAACCAAAAATAGAAGAGTGAAGATGATGAAGGACTGATAGGTGGGTAGAACTCTAAATATTCAGTAAATAAGCATTTTTCATTAAATGCTGTACAAGATAGTAACTACAAAAAAGATGTATCGTCTGTCTTTGAAGACTTCTCACATTCTAATCACTCGTACAGAATAGAGGAAGTAAAAGCATAGTCTCGCTTATTACTGTCGAATGACAAAACAAAACAATTTAAGTAAACAGTTTGATGTTTTTTATTCAAGGAGAAAAAAAAAAAACCCATGGATTGGGGGAGTGCAGTGCCTAATAAGCAGTGGAGTGTTCTCAAGGGATTCTGGGCGAGAGCAAGTTTTATAGAGCTTTAGAAGAGGCAACTCGAAAAATGGTGTGATTGGCTAGGAGGTCAGGGATTTCCTTTTGGGCTACCAGGCCCTATTTTCTAGGGTCAGGTAAGCCAGCTAAAGTCAGTTGGAGGATTGTGATTAGGTTTCCTTGACAGTGAGGCATTTTCTCTACATGCAGGCCGACTTAGGTTCAGATTTACAGCGTGGGCTGGGCCACTGGGGCAGCCTCTATTTTGTGGATCTTAACACACACAAATTAGCTTTATTATTATCAGTCCTGAAGAGCAGGTGAACGGTAAACTAGAACTGTTCATTCTTTCTCCCTCTGCCTCAACATCTAATTCCCTGCACACCTTATCCCTGTCTTTACAGCATGTTTAAAGTTTGTAAGGACTTAACACTGACCCAGCAACACCTGTACACAGAGAAAAAGAGGTTGTTTTTTTTTTTAACCAACAAAACCATGATACAACAATTTTATAGAAGAAATTTGTGCAAATACATACATTCTTTTTGACAAAGCCTTTTATGACAAGGCTGAAAATGGCATTGACTCTTCTGAGGTTTTATTTTATTCTTTGGTTTGGAACCTATTCTGTTTCTTTATTTTGCTTGACTCTGTATTGGTTTCCATGCGTTAGGTAAAACAGTCACCTCTCCCAGTCTTGAAGGAGTGGCCTTACCTTTCTACCCTGGCCTACCTTTTGGCTGTCCCTCAAACCTTTGTGATGGTCCCAGCAGCCAATTTTATCTTTAATGGCTCCCAGTGGTTGAGGGTGTGTTAACACCTGTCAGTGACCCGAAGGGGATGTTCTCAGTCAGCACCTGAATTCAGGTTGACTGGAAGCCAGACCCTCAGGCAGCGGATTTTACAGTACGCAAATATATACAGTCAGGGGGGCTGCAAGCCTGAGCCCCACTGGCCACCAGCGCTAGGTGATCTACAGGGGTCCCTTGCGCTCGGGGCTCCGGTCTGGGACAAACCAGCGAGCTGCAGCGACGCAAGGGGCGAGAGTAGAGAACACGCCCACCAGGAACAACAAGAGAAAAAAAAAAGAAAGAAAAGATGGCACCGGCCAGTCTCCGTCCTCAGAGAATACCCTCGCAGGCCCTCTGAACGTTGGTGTTGGTCGAATCAGATGCCTGCCCTTCAGGCCGACCCTCCCACACGGGCACATGGGCCTCTCCCACACGAATCCCAGGCGCAGCGGCGCTATGGCCAGGGAGTCCCTGCACACCGGCCGCCTCGCAGGTCCTTACAGCCCCGGGCATCTGGTGGACGCAGGAGCCCCGCTGGCTTTCAGAGCTGGGTGTTTTGGGGGCTCCTCAGGTGCAGGGCTTAAAAGTCTGGGGGGTACCTGAGGTGCGTTCAAACCCTTCGGTCCTCAGGGAGACGCTCCAGGATTTGAGTTCCCTCCCGACCGTGGGTGGCGGCGCCGTGGGTGCGGTTTGTGGCCAGACCGTGTCCCAGCCTCTCCTACCTGCTTCTAGGTGAGCCTTCTCTCGCTGGGGGGATGCTAGGAGTCGCCCAGCCAGCTGCTCCAGCCGTGGCTCCAGTTCGATATGTTCCACGGAGGCACTGAGTTCAGGCTCCCCGGACGTCGCCATCTTGAATCCGAACCTGACGTTGATCCTTGAAAGGTGAAAGTAGTAACGCCTGATTCTGAACTACTTAAAGCGACTACGGGCAAGGAAATTGAGTAAATATCTTTCGTGATCTTCTATCAGACTTTTCATGCCCAAGAGACCTGTTATGCCGGAAAGAGGTCTGGTCTAATCATTTAAAAATCCAAACCCAAACTAAACAAAACAGAAACCACACTGTTAGGTTCAAGCATTTATTTGAATAAATTCTAGTGGTTAAAAAAAAACCACAACTCAAGAAGTATCTTAGTTCTTGCATAAGGGCTTTTCCTTCAATGAGCACCATTGTTAACGATACTTTACACAGAATGAATAAATCTTGAAATTGAGTCTTATTTTTTATTACTCATTTATTTATTTTTAAAGATCTTATTCATTTATTTGAGAGAGAGAGACAGAGAGGGAGAAAGAGAGCACGAGTAGGGGAAGGGGACAAGCAGATTCCCTGCTGAGCCCGGAGCCCCATGCAGGGCTCCTTCCCAGGACCCCCAGATCATGACCTCAGCTGGAGCCCAACGCTTACCCAACTGAGCCACCCAGGTGCCATTATTTTTTATTTTTTTATTGCACAAATAACATATTTTGTTTGTAGATGTTATAGAGAAATACAATTGATTTTTATATATTGATTTTTAATTCTAATAATTTATCTGCATATTCTTTGGGATTTTTCTATTTATGTAATATGTGTGTGTGAATAACAGTTTTATTTTTTTCGTCTCCAATCCTCATACCTTTTTTCTCTAGTACCATTTGAATAGAAATGGGGAGGGAAGATATGTCTATCTCATTTCTGATCTTAGAAAGTTTTCAACATTTTGCCATTCAACATATTTGCTGTAGTTCTCTTTTTTTGATGTTGATCCTTTATCAAAATAAGGAAAATCTCTTCTGTTTTTAGTTTCTGAGATTTTTAAATTTTATCATGAATTGATGTTGAATTAAATCAAATGCTTTATCTTCATTCACTAGAATGATATTATTTCCCTTCTTTAGCCTGTGTATTGGAAAGCCATTGTCACTATACAACTGTAAATCACCCCAAAACTCAGTGATTTAAAACAGCAGTCATCTGTGTCAGATCTGTTAATATCTCCCTGGCCAAAGTCAGTGACCTGACTTAGTCCTAGGCTAAAAGGAGGGAACCCCACTCTCCCACCAGTGAGAGGAACTTGGAAATTCCATGACAAAGGGCATGGATAGAGGGAGGGGTCAGTAAACAGATCTGCCATATTTCAGTCCTTGGCTACAATTATTCACAACCCTTTCCATGCAGAATACATTTATGCCCATCCAGGATCCCCAGAATCTCACAATGCATAGCAAAAGGCTTAAGATCAGATCAAGATGTTGCTCCTCTTGATCTAGAGACCTATAAACAAAAACAACAAAAAAGTCAAATTCTAATCCTCATTTATAGGCAACATTGAACCATGGATAGGACAACCGTAAGTGCTCTCAGATGATTGGAGAAGGGAGGCATACTGCAATCACTAGTTCAAGGCGATTCTGAAATTCCACTGGGAAAATGCTACCATTTCCACTTATATAGAGGTTAAGAAGTATTACTTGATCAACTTACATTGCTATCTAAGAATGACTTCCTATCAACTGTTTTTTTTGGCTCTTGCCTCTAAGCTCTGGGATATCATTCCTTTTCCATTATCCTTCCTGGACTCTTCTAAGGAAGGCACTAGAGAAAATGCTTTTAGGGGGAGCAGGTGAGCAGCTTTATTGGCCTGCATACTGCCTATAGAAAGTTGAGGACTAGTTTTTTTAAATCTCCAAGAGCATCAGTCCCTTTAGCCCAGGCTGGTGGCACTTTTGCTAATAGAGATCTATTTAAAAGTTTGTTGATTACCTTTGCATTTGATTTCACTCAACTCCTTTTGTCAAATGCTGCCCCTACAGCTCTTTTAAAGACATTCTCGCTTTCTTTAGGCTTAGTTATGGGTATTTTGGGTCCTCTTTCTATGGAACCACATCTTTAAGCTTTCTAGGAGTCTTTTTTTAAAAGATTTTATTTATTTATTTGTCAGAGAGAGAAAGAGAGAGAGTGAGTGCACACGAGCAGGGGGAGGGGCAGAGGGAGAAGCAGGCTCCCCGTTGAGCAAGGAGCCCAATATGGGACTCGATCCCAGGACCCTAGGATCATGACCTGGGCCAAAGGCAGACATTTAGCCAACTGACCCACCCAGGTGTCCCTCTAAGAGTCTTTTTATTCATCTGGAAGGGTCTACTAGATAGCACTTGAATTTTTTCATAGCTTTTTTTTTTTTTTTAAGATTTTATTTATTTATCTTTGAGAGAGAGAGTGTGTGAGCAGGGGGGAGGGAGAGGGAGCAGCAGACTCCCCACTGAGCAGGGAGCTGGAAGCGGGACTCGATCCCAGGACCCTAAGATCATGACCTGAGCCAAAGGCAGACGCTTAACTGACTGAGCCACCCAGGCATCCCAAATTTTTTCATAGCTTTTAACAAAGGGCATGACTACTTCATCTTTGATTTGGTTTTTACTACCAAGCTTAAGCAAATGGCCACAGTCTTGATTTAATCTCCCCCGCCCCTCCCATCATAATTTGAAAATATTCTACTCTCTGGAGAGGCATAGATGAGAGGCAGTTTTATTTTTCAGCCTAGCAAGTTCTGGGCTCTTTATATGCCTTCTAAAGTCTGCTTATAAGCTGGCCATTCTTTTCTGAATTTATCTTTGCTTTGTAGTGTCATTTTGTACAAGCAAAAAGGATAAGCTGAAGTTTTGAACATCCTGCCTAAAAAACATCTTTCCCAAGACTACACATTCATTAGGTACATTTGTTATCTTGCATGTTATAGTAGGCGATGGTTTTGCCACTAAATAGCAAAGGTCATCATTTTTTTTTTTTTTCCAGTGTCCTGTAATAGTTCCTTTGCTGCTTTTCAAGACTCATAACATTTTTCTCACTTTCCAGTATCTGGATTCAAACAAATGCTACATACAATGCCAGCATTCATTTCCATTTTGGCTAACTATTGCTACAACCATGCTGCCCACAAACCTTCCTGCAACTCAATGCCTTAAGCAGCAATCATTTATTCTCACAGGTCTCCAGGTCAGCTGGAATGGCTCTGTTCATGTTTGTCAGACTCATCTTGGGACAAGTGGTCTAGTCTGAGCATGTTTTTCTAATGGTGATGGCAGAAATCCTAGGTATCAAACCTACCCATTTAAGCCATTTCAAGTCTCTGCCCTTCCTACCACCCCCCCCAACATTTCATTGGCCAGAAAAGTCACATGATTGAGCTCAAAGTTAAAAAGAAAGGAAATACATTCCCAGTCAATGTAGTGGACGGAAATACAAATTTAAATGACCAAGGGCATGGATACAAAGAGAGGTGAAGAGTTGAGGCAATAATACACTCTACTACATTCTGTTAATGTGGTGAATTACATTAATTATTCATGTTCACGTTAAATTGTTCATGTTAAGATATTACTTGCTTTCCTAGAATAAACTCAATTTTATCTTGATAGATTATACTCTTTATTTGGCTGGATTTGACTTATTAATATTTTGTTTAAGATTTTGAACTTATTTTCCTGAGAGATTGACTGGTATGTTTTTTTTTTTTTAATGCCAATTTTTAATATTAAGATATTTCTGGCCTCCCAAGGAATTGGAAAGGTCTTCCTACTTTTCTGCATTCTGTGTGTGTATAAGGTTGGTGTTGTTTCTTAACTGTTTGGTAGAATTTATTAATAAAGCCATGTATACCTGGGGATATGTTTGTGAAAATGTTCTTAACTATGGCTTGCCTTTATTTAATGTTTATAGGGTTACTCAGATATTCACTTCCTTCTTGTGTCAGTTTTGATATTTGTGCTTTTCTAGAAATATTCCATTTTATGTAAAATTTCAAGTTCATGGGCAAAAGGTGATATCATTTTATCCCTTTAATGTCTGTGCAGCCAAGAGTTACTCTTCATCTTTAAAAAAGATGTCCTGCTGGCTTCATTTTGATCACTTATCTTTTAATGAGTTGAGATTGATTTCCTATACCCATGCTTTAGAAGTAGGGTAGACTCAGAGCCATGTTTCAATATTGTAGGCATTTTCCCTATGTTCTTACATTTTCATAAGTATATTCACTTATGAATACACCTAGTCTTTCCTTTTTCCCAACCAAAGGACATCAAGAGCTGTAGGTCTGTTTACCATTCAAAATTTTTCTTCCCTCCTTATAGATCAGTTGCTTCTTACAAATATGGCTTAGCTGTATGATTCCATATTAACTCTCTTCTGTTTATTAGAACCAAACTGGAATAACTGAAGCTTTCATCTCTAGCATGCTTGTAGTTTTGTTGATTTTAGTTTTGTACTTAAGAGTGTACACATCAAGATGCATTCTGGAGATGTGTACCTTGACTCTTTTTCTGCTAAGGCAAGATTCTGTCTTCATTCTTCCTCATACCCTACTGCATCTTCCTGCTTTTGACACCTCTTTCACCTTTTTCATCTTGTAAAATTTGGGGAAGATTCATTATTTTGCTAATTTTTTAATGATGCATATTGTTTCTCTTTCCTTGTTTTCCTGGTTGCATTTAGCTTTCTTTCTAAAAAGGTAAGGGAAAATGTCAATTTTACAGAATTAATCAAACTTATGAACTGTGTTGATACATGTCTGATTTTGTTTGAAATAACCTTTTGTTGGTGCTCAAATCCTGTGCTCAAATCCTCTTTTCTCATTAATGCACAACATTTGGCCTCAGGTGGATTAGAGACCAACTGTTTGGGTGGATCTAAATAAAGCCAAATCCATTTTTGAAAAACACAATTTATAGTGAGTTTTCCAATGAAAAGAAACATCATTTTTGCATTTGAAGAATTCTTTCCATATCTATCTATCCATCCAGCTATATATATATATATTATATATATAAAGAACAAAACTCTTTTATAATCATATGATAATAAAGAAAACTAAATGAGTGTTCATGGTTAAATCATTAGATACATATTGGCTGAGATTCTAGGGTAGACAGAAATCATATAGACTGTATGATGTAACCCTAAGGAGGAGAAAATATACACAGATGGTACCCAACTAACATAGAGAAATGGTAGAGTAGATCTCAGCAGTAGGACTAGGCTATCTGAGTTCTAATCCCATCTCTGCTCCGTCCCCGCTGTGGGGCTTGAGGAAGTCACCTAACCTCTCTGTATTCTCATTTGTAAAGATGGAGAAATAGTAGCATTTCCCTGATAAAGTTGTTGTTAAGAATTGAATTGATACATGTGAAGAGCTTAGAACAGTATCTGGCATATAGTAAGCATACAATAGATGCTTACTTTTATTGTGTGACAGTTGTCCTTATGCACAATTTTCCACAAGTCGAAATTAAGTTTTTTTGTGATATGTATGCATTTATGTATATATGTTCTTCAGCTAGATAGTAGTTTTGTTATGCATGAGATGGAGAACAAATTGGCAGACTTTTGTAGTTTTAATTATACTTTTGTTTCATATTATTACTTTACAGATACTTGCTTTCAATTTCTCACAACTTAAGGTAATTCTGACTTATATAAAAATGATTTTTTCTAGGGGCGCCTGGGTGGCTCAGTCGTTAAGCGTCTGCCTTCGGCTCAGGTCATGATCCCAGCGTCCTGGGATCGAGCCCCGCATCGGGCTCCCTGCTCAGCGGGAAGCCTGCTTCTCCCTTGCCCATTCCCCCTGCTTGGGTTCCTGCTCTCGCTATCTCTGTCTCTGTCAAATAAATAAATAAAATCTTTAAAAAAAAAATGATTTTTTCTAGAGAGAGTTTATGCTAGTCGTTGCTGTACATGAAGAATATATTCTCTGGTGTTCAGAAGATCAGAAACTCTGGTCCCTATTCGGGGCATACCCACCTGCACTTTGTTCATTGACAACTGCTTCCAAACCCAAACCCAGGGGGCCCAGCTCTGTGCTGTCTTATGCAAGAAACTTCCCATATTTCCTGCAGGACTGCAAGTCTCTTACAGTAGTCCTCTAGCTTGCAGCTGCAAATAAGTGAATCACTTAAGAAAACGACTTAAACAGTGGTGGTACTATTGCATACAAAAGTTCTGGAGAGAGGCAGCTCCATGTTGGGCTCAGCAGCTTTCTGCTATTATTGAGAGCCCCTCTTCTCACTTTGTTATCCGCAGAGTATTGCATGAGTCTAAGGAGCCTGTAG
Source organism: Halichoerus grypus (assembly GCF_964656455.1). Taxonomy (NCBI): domain Eukaryota; kingdom Metazoa; phylum Chordata; class Mammalia; order Carnivora; family Phocidae; genus Halichoerus; species Halichoerus grypus. The sequence continues at coordinate 79,942,764 of NC_135723.1, forward strand.
AAAACCGCCAGATACCAACTCAAAGTCTTCCCTCCTCTGCTTCTTTTTTTTACCAACAGAACGACAATTTTATTTGCAAAGGCTACTTGTTGAGCTTAAAAAAAAATGTCAAAGGAACTCCCCTTGGATGCTACTGACATCCAAATGAATTCTATAAAATATCACTGCTTTTTTTTTTTAAAAGCATCTGAAGATATTCCTTGGAACATTTTGGGGGCTTTAATTTCATTATAAAAGTGATTCATGCTCAGAGATAAAAACTATTAGGATGAAAAACCTTAAAATAAAAATTAAAAATTATCTCCCCCGATTCACTCCTACACTCTCAATTTCCACTCATCAGAGAGGCTTCTGTTAACTTCTGTTAACAGTTTCTTATATATTCTTTAAATGATATAATTTTATTTTATTTTATTTTACGACCCTGAGATCAAGACCTGGATGCTTAACCAACTGAGCCACCCAGGCACCCCTAAATCACATCATTTTATTTTATTTTACTTTATTTATTTATTTATTTATTTATTTATTTATTTTTAAAAGATTTTATTTATTTATTTGACAGAGAGAGAGACAGCGAGAGAAACACAAGCATGGGGAGTGGCAAAGGGAGAGCCGGCTTCCCGCCAAGCAGGGAGCCTGATATGGGACTCGATCCCAGGACCCTGGGATCATGACCTGAGCTGAAGGCAGATGCTTAACGACTGAGCCATTCAGGCACCCCCCTAAATCACATCATTTTAAATGTCTTTTATTTACTGCATAGTTTCCCTCTTAGCCTTTTATTTTTTCTATTACAACCACCCCAATTCCATTACTTGTCTATGTATTCTGAGGTAAGTAGGCTAGAAATCACTTTTGGAACTCTACAGAGACATTGGCTTTCTTTATCAAAGAGAATATGTTCCTTTAGGAAAAGAATTTGAATTAACAAATCTCCCTTTTAAAGCCCTAAACCCTGTGCGATTATCGTTGTAACGATGATGGTCAGTGATGGTGTGTGTGTGTGCATTTTTGTGAGTAGGTTACTGTCATTTGACCTCTATAGTCTCCGGTGTTAATAACTATGGCAGTGAGATGTGCTGGTCAGTCACAGATTTTGTAATGGTCTGCCATCTTTAGTGGCAGGTAATATTTTATATTTTGTTTTAGCACAAAAGGTATGAATGATACCCTTTCACTGACACATTATAAAGCAAGATGCAAGATTTTTAAAATGCGAACCATGTCATGGGTACACATGCTGGAAGATTATGGCAGAGAAAAATGTCCGAAGCCAATGCATGTGAAGCTTGCTATAAAATACAATATACTTTAAGGTAGGACTGTTTTGGATTTCTTCCAAGTCATCTATTTCTAAAGAACCATAAGAACCTTATTAAATAGGGGTTATCCTGGGCAATGTTATAATGTCCTTTTAAGTCTCTCAGCTTACTTTTCCCACACAATTCTCCCTTTCCTCCAGAGACTGTTTTATCCAGTCCTTCAGGAGCTCTCAGACTGTTTCTCCTTCCCTCTACTCCAAAGGTACTAGTATTCATTTACATCTTAGGTTGCTATGTTGGGATCCCATCTCTTACTCCAAGTGTACAAGGTGTCTTTTACCTTAATTCCTTAACTAAAGGAGTATACACCATCTTGAATGAGCTGGGAGTTTCTGAGCCCCTTCAACCTCACTCTGGCAGCTGAGAAGAAAGATGACACTTCATTTAATATGTTGTCATTTCAAAGATAGTCTCACAGGTAGCATTGTAGTAGGATTTCTGATTGATTTATAGGTCCCCAAGTTTTTGCTCATAATCAAGTAACTTGATAAAAAACACCAAGGAAAAACATATTAATTTTTTAGTGGCAGGATAGACTTTGTTTTTCGTTTTGTTTTGTTTAAGATTTTATTTATTTATTTATTTATTTGAGAGAGAGAGAGAGCACGAGTGGAGGGGGAAGGAGGGAGCAGAGGGAGAGGGACAAGCAGACTCCGCGCTAAGCGTGGAGACCGACACGGGGCTTGATCTCACGACCCTGAGATCATGACCTGAGCTGAAACCAAGAGTCAGACGCTTAACTGACTGAGCCTCCCAGGTGCCCCAGGATAGACTTTGGTTTTGAAGATTCCCTCACAGCCAAGTCTTGCTGTGGTTAACTGCCTAACTTTCTGCTTTTTGCTTGGAAAAGATGAAGTCCCCTCTGCCATGGTTTCAGCCTTGGCAGGTAAAGGTGCTATATTAGTGAGTTGGTGATAAAGCCACAGCCAAAAATGGCAAAGCACAAGGCTGTGATGATTGCCAGTCTTTGACACCCTGATCAGGTCTGTTTGCAATTATTCTAGAGTGCGAAATAATCTCAAATTTAATTTACAAGTAAGGGGCAGTGGAAAATACCGTTGTGAAATAAGAGATACCATGATAAGATATCTCAGCTCCTCCAAAAGGGTTGTCATGGCTATTATACATCTTTTCTGGGGTTGAGATACAGTAGGTGTTTCTTTAGGATCTGATCAATGACATTTATGATTCTTTCAGGAGTTTTGTAATGGGGGTGCCTGGTGACTGCATCAGTATAACATGTGACTCTTGATCTCAGCGTTGCAAGTTCGAGCCCCACATTGGGTGTAGAGATTACTTTAAAAAATAAATAAATAAACTTAAAAGAAAAAGCAGAATCTGCAAAAAAAAAAAAAAAAAAAGGAGAGAGAGAGAGTTTTGTAATGTACTTGATCTACCAGATAAGCTGATTTGTAGGAAACTATTTTCTTGTTATCTATCCAAAGTCTATCTGATGATTTTTCAATATGTACCTTTGTGTGATTATCTCTTTCGAGAATTTAAATTGCTATTTCATAACTCTTATTATTATATATAATCATTTCATAACTCTTATTATTATATATAATCATATATATATTATATATAATCATTGAGTGTCAGAAAGGACTTAAAAGGAGAGCTGATGATATTAAAAGGGAGTTAGACAGCTGAGTGACTCCACTAACTTTTAACATTTGACTGAAGATAATACCCCAGTATTAAAGTATGCCTTAGTCAGTGTTTATGGTTTTCTGTATGAGAAAAGCTCACTCATTAATCCTATCTCCTTATCTGGTAAAGTATACATTGGGATTCTAAATACAAGTAGTCTGGAATTCACTATTCTTTTAAGTAATAAAAATTCCATTAAGAAAATGTGTTTATATGTTGGCCCACTTTTATGTTCCTTTATTAAAAAACTTCCTTTGCTTTTAGAATAATAATCATTCATTTGTAAAACCAAATTCAGTTGCAGTTTTTTTGTGTATGAAGGTAATAAAAGTGGTTAAAATAATGACTTACTGAAAAAAGAAAGAAGCAAAGAAAGTTCCAATGCAAAATCTACATTAGACTTACTTTCTTTTTTTAACATTTTATTTATTTATTTTGAGAGAGAGAGAGAGAGAGCATGAGCAGAGGGTGGTAGGGGCAGAGGGAGAGGGAGAAGCAGACTCCCCACCGAGCTGGGAGCCCAATGCGGGGCTTGATCCCTGGACCCTGGGATCATGACCTGAGCCGAAGGCAGACGCTTAACTGACTGAGGCACCCAGGCACCTAGATTTACTTTTTTTCAGTTTATATTATAGCAAATGTTACCCAGAAAATACCAGTTTTGTATTTTAACCCAACCAACATCTTTGGGAAGAAATGTGACCTCACTGAAAGCAAAGAATGCTGATGGTTAACTGGAATGGCAGGTTTACAGGATGTTTCTGATTTAACATTTGCCAAGTGAAAAAGCAACCATGTTTCTCTGTTATCCAGGACACTTGGATCAGCAATGTCGTATGTGTTAAGACTACTAAACCAGCAACTGCATGGATGTTGGTCCTCCCAAGGAAAAATCTGCAACCGATTCAAACGAAAGATTATTTGAACTAATAAAATATTAGTAGTGGCTAGAGTACCATTTTCTTATTATTTCCCCCCAAATATCTCACTTTTTAGCTGGTAGAAGGTCTATAGCTAAATAACAAGAAGCAGGAATTTCCTCAAACTACTATTAAATTAATGAAACAAGAAGGCCATTAGCCTGATGTGGCTCTAGCATCATCATGGCTGACATAAAACCAAAATCTGAGCTTGTAAATGCCTCAAGGTTATGAAATCAAGACGCTAAGGACAACCAATCACAGCCAACTGGGCTTTAAGCTGTAGCCAATCTAATAATTTCCTTTCTTTGCTTCTACACTTTCTCTGCGATAAGTCTTTCCGCTGGTTCCTGTCTGCAGAGCGCTTCTAACCACATTTCAAATTGACTTGTGCTCAAAATAAACTCAAAATTTTTAATGTGCCTCAGTTTACCTTTTAACATTACCTGAAGTCAAAGAGGGTGTGATGGGGATGATTGAGAATACAGGGACTTTTATAAGATCCAAATGCAGTAAGTGCAGCTGGTCCTCACAGGAGCTGAAAAGGAGAAAATAATCAAGTCTCTTTCTGTCTCCCTGTCTCTGTCTCTTTCTCTCTCTTACATATACACACAGGCACACACAGGCACATACACATACTTTGTCTTGGATGTACATTGGCTTCATTCTTTTCTTTTTAGAGAATGGCTACTTACGCTTAATTCCCAGGTCCATCTGGTCTTTTATGTCAAGTTTTCAGACTGGCTAATGAAATCTCTGTGTCCCTATTTTTAGATTCCAGGAAGAGAGAATCATTTTGGCCCTGGATTTGACATCCATGCTGAGCCCTGGGCCCATCAGTCTATAGTGGAAAGAGAGTCTGAATTCTGGCACAGATGATCAGCTGTGTGGTCTTAAATATGTCACATTGTCAATCTGGGTTGCTGTTTGGGGATCCAGGCATGGGGAGAGGCAGCTGAATTAGAGGTAAAGGCCTGAGCCAGACAGGACAGGGTGTAGGAGCAGGCAGGGGTGGACAGGAAGGTAATTCTCCATCTCCATCCCTGCTTTGAACTTTGGAGTTTCATTTTTAGAATCATCTTAAGAGACTGTACCAGACACACAGAGAAATAATTTTATTTTCTTTCTGTGTACTCCCTCCTCACCCCTGCCCGTTCCTATTTCTCTCAGTTCATTTCCTCCTCCTCTTTCCTTCATTTGCCCTTTAACGACAAACAGTCTGAGGAATGCCAAAGACAGACTCTGGTGTGTGCATCAGAGGCCATGAGGGAAGGCTGAAGGGTAGGAGGAGGGTTACGAGACCAGCCCAAGCCTGGGAGTCTGGCTCACAGCATACGGAGAAGGAGCCTCATTGTTCATTTTTATGGTACCTATTATTGAGCTTGTGGAAATGACCAAATGCCAGTTTTGACCAACTCTGCTTTATTATTCCTGTGAACAAGATAATTCTACCTAATTTCTAAACTACACAAATGGAGATATCTAAAACAACAAATCTAAATTAATAGTCAAAACAAATAATAAGATAAATACCTCCTACTTATTTAAAAAATACAGTAACCCAAGTTTGATACTATGGAATTTTTAACTGAATTCTGTTAGTCAATTATAAAAATTTCAGTCATTAGGAAGTAAAGGCCGCCTATAGTCTAAAGGACCAAACCATCCCTCTATATGTACTTTTTGATACCCTTGTTAAACACAAATCCATCTCAGTCTTTTATGATTATACTCTATGCTTATTGGCCTGGACCAGAATCCACTTCGAAAGTCCAAACGTTGCAGATAAAAGTGATTTCAAAAGCACAACTTACCAGGGGGTCATGGGATGGCAGAAGCACGTACAGTTGTGTCTCTGCTCTTGAATGCCCATGTTCATGAACTTACTTTTACTTCCCATTGCCCAGTGCTTGACTTTTTTTTTTTTTTTACAGAAATGGCTGATGATCCAATTTTATCTGATATAGGTTTGCGTTTTTGAATGTACAAGCTAATGATGCATACATAACAGAAGGAAATGTGTTAAATGTCTTATAGACCTTCTGAAAAATATTTCTTCTAGAAAATGTCCTATGGAATCTAATGATATCATATAAACACTTGATTTGATTTCTCACCAGAATAAAACATCAGTGGTACCTCTCCCACACTCATAGCTTGACAATTTATTACTCAATTAATGATGCAAAGAAGCTCATGTGCTTCTTTCTTTATTATATATTCTCATTATGGTTTACTAATATGGATCCAATATACACTGCATTCCATGCTAAGCTGACTTATATAATAGTGAGACTGTCATAATTTATTTATTGTACCAAGTGTTTATAAGATATTCATATTTACATATTCGTATTTATACCATAGGAGTCTACGCTTAGTGCTAGTATTCAAAATCTAGGAGAAAAATGATTCTTTTGGTATTTCACTTTTAAAATGGTGTATACTAATTAATAGATGGTACTATATGCTGCTTTGTAAGCAGAAACCAGAGAAAACTGGGTCATGCATCCTTTTTATTCTTGCATTCATTCATGTACAATGTGAAATCAGTTTTTGTGTCTCATATTTATTAATTTATTTCAAAACAAAAACAAAACCAACCTTGCGATCTTGCCAAAGAAACTGAAACAAGTTTTTTCCTGGCAAGGACTGGATTAGAGTCAATAATGCTGTCCTTTGGCCCATGGCCAGATCATTCACAACCCCCTTGATTTGAACTTTTTTATGGTCAGAATCCAAACTGCTTCTTTGTAATACTATAGTGTGATATGTGTAAAGCCATTTAGGACTATGGTGGGTACTGACTTGAATTTATTCTGTGAGATTATTTATTCAAATTATCTTTGAATGAAGACAATGCAAAAAAATGTGTTTTTTTTTTCAAAAAAATGTTTTAACTGCTTGTTGACACTAAGACCTATAAATTGTAATGTAAATGCAATTAATCTTTTTAAAAAAGGAAACCTACCTGTATTAGTCTAATACTTTAGTAGGTGGCAGGGATAAACAATTTTTTTTTCCAATAATTTACGATAAGAATTACATTTCAGTGCTAAGTGTGAATGATATTCCAAGTTGGTAAAGGCAAGTAGTCAATGTGAATTCTTTAGTGTTTCATTACACTACAGTAGAATAAAGAAGAGTTCGGAAAATAGCTACATCTGAGCTTCATCTTCCTCAATGTAACATGGAGACAGATGATCCTGAAGGCCTTACCAGATATTATTCCTACTCAGTGGTTTGCAAAGAGCCCAGGGTGGTGCCTGTAGTGGGCTTCCATTAGTCAATTCTAAGAAGAACCTGAGCAAAAGAAGTCTGGCTTTCAGAATCTCTGAAAACAGAGCTTGCTTTTGCTTTTCCTTTGCTTGGCAACTGGATGAACTTTGGCTTATGGCAAGGCAAGCTTGCTCTTTGCTAGAGAACTTTGTGGACACATCTGCTTCCATGAGTGTTTCAATATAGCAGCATGAATATCATCCAAATTATTAAATAAATGAAGGCAGTTTCCTAAGGGGGCTGCCATCTGCTTTGTCTACTAGCCCTAAGGGGATTGAGCATATAAAATCATGTTTTGAAAAACATCAGAGAAAATGAGTCAAGAAACTGCTGATCAGAGAATCCAGACCATTGACTTCATATTTACAATACTGAAACATATTTAAAGCTCTTTGCTTTAAACCTTTACAAATAATTTAAAGAGTATCGCCCTCACAAAATAGAGGGGATTTTTTTTGTTTGTTTTTTGTTTTTAACCGGAGAAGATATGGATTTTAGATTTTGTGAGCACAGAAAAAAATAAATGTTCTCTTCCCCGGCTTTCCTGAGCCTTCTTTAAAGCCAGAGAATTGCTTTCTCATTCAGTATTGTAGGTAGCCTTAGAGTGCTGCCGCTAAAAACAACTACAAAGCACTTTGTGAATATGGATTCTATCCAAAGGCTAAATGAAAATCTATAGCAGAAAACAATAATAAAGACTGCACCCCAGGTGGTAGGCACATCATTTTAGCAATTTAATAAAATTGTAATGCATAAGTAAACATATTACTTCTCTAATGTATTGATGGTCAGGTAATAGTTGCAACAGGAATGGATGATTTATGAATTCATGAATTATTCTTTTGCTTAGTCTTTAATTCTGAAACTAAATGTGTAAGTCATGTCTTCAGCTTTCATTCTTTGTATTACAGAAAAAGAACTCTTCCATCAGGCCTAAACATGTAGATGGAACATATTTGTGTAATCCAAACATATTTTTCACTATTAATGGCCACAACCTGCCAGTGATGAAGGTACAATTTGCTATCTGGATACATAGTTAAAGGTGCCTAGCTTGTTATTTGGGTTGGAGAGTTGTATGTTAATGTGAGGGAATTACCACTGGAATCTAGTCCTACCAACTGTATCTTTCTTGGACACATGTTTCTCTATATTTGCCTTATGGGCTTGTTTTGTATAGTGATCATATCTGGCATGCAGTTGTTATATAGTGATACAAAGTTCTTTGCTCACATGGCGTCTGTAAGTCATGGGTCCTGTGGTTTCCATTTAATAGATGTTTATTCAGCTGTCCTGATTGTTATTAAATGAAGTCCCAGTTCCTTGTCTGAACTCTGCACCACATGTGCCCTGTGGGTGAGAGAAAACTCTGTCATGGCTTCACTTTTAGATGGAATGGAATTCTCTTTTAACATTCAACTTTAAACCTGGCTTTTTAAAATCCACTGAGGGTTTATTACAACCTGGACTCAAATTTGCTTCTTGGAGCATTATGCTCCTTGATAAAATGGAATCAAGTTTCATGGGATGACTTCTAGACACATGATGGGAAATTGCTAGAAAATGATGACTAAAATGTAGGCCAGTGAGCCCTCCAGTAAATGAACACTAATCTTTCTGAGCAAGAAAACTTTCATACTACAGAGGAAATAATGTCTGTGGAAAACAGTAAAGATATCAGTGACGCTGCTAGAGAAATGAAATAAAATCCTGGCTGATCACTTAATTTATTAGGTGACCTTGTGAACATGACTTAACATGATATCTGTACTTCATTGTCCTAATCAGACAAATGGGTGTGATAATGGTATGTCCTTCATAAAGTTGTTGTGAGGAGGAATTGAGATTATTTATGAAAAGGACTTAGTACAGCACCCAGTTCATAGACATCCCTCAGTACTGATTAGTGGTAGTAATGTGGTACTTAGCACAGTACCTAGCATGAAGCTTTTGATAATTGTGTGGATGGTGCATTGAGGCAGCACCATAGTTGGGCTCTAACCGTAATGAAAAGTTACTTTTGTCTCTGACTGCCCCTTTACAATTTGCTCACCAAGAAGACTTTTCTCTTGTCAGTAGATGAAAACCGAGCAGGTCCTTGACCTTTATGTTCATTCTTTTTTTATTATTATTTTATTTTCATTCTCAGTAAAGATAAGAAAAAGTAAGCACAGAATTATGGTTATTTTAAGGTACAAAATGTTCTGTCAAGTGATAAATCTAGTATTCAAAGATCTGCATTAACGTTTTATTCTTCTATCAGAACAACACTTCCACCTCTCTTCCTGCTCCTCCTGGGGTCTGCAATTGGTTGGCTGTGTGCCTTTCGTGGGGAAGGGGGTGTGAGACATCTCTGCAGTGTTTTCACTCTCTCCCCTCTGTGTCAGATGCACCAGGGATCGATTAGGGGAGGGAGGAGAGAACCAGGGGGCAGGACTGCCAAGTTCTTGCTTGACTGATCACTGAACCTGGCATAAACTAGCTTATTCTCTGGCCCTAGATGTCTAAACCTGGATCTTTCTCTAGTGGCCTCTCTCTTGTAGGCCACTACTCCCTCAGCCAGAGTCTCTAGGAGCATATTCTGTGCATGACTTCTCCCTGCCGAAGTCCCTATCACCTTCCCAGTTTGCCATCTTAGCAGAATTTGAAATGGTAGCCCACCAGGAACGATCTCTCATTCCTTGACTGCGCCATTGGTGGGAGTATAGTTACTTCCCAAATGCTCTTCTCTATCTTTCCCTCCACAGGGCATGTGTCAAGCCTATGCCAGACATTGTGGTGTCTCTCAATTGCAGGCAACAAGTTATAAACCCTCCAAGTGGTTCCCTGAAAGCCTGCTCTCCTTAGGCTAAAGAGAAGGAAGAAATACTGGCCCTCCCTTGCTCTCTGGGCCTCTCTTAGGGCAGCGGGTCACCCCTCTGAAAAAGGGTGGGGACCCCTCAGGGAACCACTCCCTCCAGGAAATCCCCTCACAAATCTCCTTCAACACTTGTATGTCACTAAAATGGATAAGGAGGGATTAAAAAAAACCATTGGGGTAGTTTTATGGTACCTCCTTTGGAATTTCTGTTAGTGGGAGAATAGCTCTATGTTATAGAAATAATAACAACCACCACAATAATAATAAATAACATTTATCAAATGCTTACTATTGCCAGATAGTGTGCATGTGCTATTTTATTTAATCTGTTAAAAAGAAAACCCTGCTATAAAGTAGGTCCTAGTTTCTAATTCAAAAAAATAGGATACTGAAGCAGAGAGAACTTTAGTTACATGTTCAAGGCCACATAGCTAATTAAAGGCCTGGCATTTTAATTTTGAGAGACACACTTAAACTGCTTCTTCATTGCAATTGCTTCTTCATTACTATTAAATGAATCAGTGATTATATTAGCCTCACTTTCCATTATCCCCTAGGATTTTACACAGTGCTGCCGGAAGATAGGCTTCAAATTTTTATTGAATGGGTCAAAAAAACAAGTGACAAAACTCTAAAGTTTCTATAAAATAGACTATAGTCTTTAAGGCAAAAGTTTTTTTTTTTTCTCTACAATTGAGTCAATGTATGAATTTGTGGGGGGAGGGCAAAATTCAGGCCATAACACCTGGTAATAACTGTAACAACCTCTTTTTGAAATAACCTCCCAGATTTGTGTTGTCAACTAATTTGAGAAAATGGTATTTTTCAATGAAAAGTTTTTATTTTTTATTTATTTATTTATTTATTTAAGATTCTTTATTATTTATTTGAAAGAGAGAGGGGCGCCTGGGTGGCTGAGTTGTTAAGCATCTGCCTTTGGCTCAGGTCATGATTCCAGGGTCCTGGGATGGAGCCCCGCATCGGGCTCTCTGCTCTACAGGAAGCCTGCTTCTCCCTCTCCCACTCCCCCTGCTTGTGTTCCCTCTCTTGCTGTGTCTCTCTCTGTTAAATAAATAAATAAAATCTTTAAAAAAAAAATGAATGAGAGAGAGAGAAAGAACGTGCAGAAGCAGGGGGGAGAAACGGAGAGGGAGAAGCAGACTCCCCACTGAGCAGGGGGCTCAATGCAGGGCTCGATCCCAGGACCCCAAGATCATAACCTGAGCTGAAGGCAGATACTCAAGCCACTGAGCCACCCAGGTGCCCCTTTCAATGAAAAGTTTTTGCTACAACTTAGTTTACCTGGGAGAAACACATGCTCAGAATCCGTCAACCTTGTTTTACAAACAGATTTTGTTTGTGGAATCTGAACTCCTTCTAACTCTCTGGTGACTAACAAAATTCATGTAAGAAGTGAGATCGGAGTCTTTACATGTTCTGATCTCCGAGGGCAAATTATTCCCCAGGAACCCGAGTAAGCAGCACTTGTTAGCAGGGTCAGCAGTGAACAGAGAAAGGGGACTTGGAATGTGGCTCATTAGTTTGTAACTCCGAAGATTCCTTGTTCAATTTAAAAAGAGGTCAGCATCTTAGCTCCATTTTTTGGTTTCATTACAGCTTATTCTTCTCTGCAGAACTCTTCTTTGATTTCTAAGTTTTTAGAATTTTCTTGGCAGGATTTGCTAGAGCTGCCCTTAATAGTCTCTTAATAACCAGTTTTGGAATTTTCCATAATAAATGCTTTTCACAATTGGTAATTGTAAACACCATATGCCTTCTGTTTATTTAATTCTTCTCAAGGCTTCCTCAAATCCATATTTATAATTTAAAAAACAAGTTGGCTCAATGGGATTTAGACTTGTTAAAGAAAGACGGTGCATTTTTAAGTCCAAGCTCTGTAGCCAAATTTCCCGGGTTTGAAATCTGGCTCTGCAATTTATAATCAGCGTGTCTTGGGAAAGTTACTTAACTTCTCTGTGTCTCTGCTTCCACATCTAAAGGAATTGATTTATTTAAAAGGACTTAGAATTAACTTAGAATGCTGCTTGGCACAGAGAAACACTCTGTAAATGTTAGCTGCCAAAATTTGTGTTGCTGTTGTTTTTACTGAGTAGTGTGGATGGCCCTCTGCAGTTGAGGAAACTCCACGATGCCACTTCTTGCTATTCGGAACCCAGCTGCCAGGGGAGGTCACGGGCAGGTTCCAGAAAGACCAAACCTCTGGAGGGTTGCACGAGTGGACTCTGGGCTCATGGCTTGTCCTTGTCCATCCCTTCCAAGCTGGGGACATGACTGAAGCCAACTGATATCAGCTTTCAACCCTCCCCTCCACACCCTTAGCCTGCTCCCCTGACCACTAGCTGGTAATAGACACTGGACTTTGGGATTTAGCTTTCTCTTCATGTTTGTGAGCTTGGGCTTTTTTTTTACATAGCACTGGGAAGGCATTAAGGTTTCTTTTAGAGAATGTCTCATCTCCTTTGATACTTTCTGCCACAGTTCCATCCACCATCAGGTGAATGCCCTACCGCCTAGGCCTCTTCATGTCCTCCAGGTGCTCAGATCCATCCCGGGGGAAACCCCTGGGCTGGTCTCCTCAAAGGGCACAAGAAATTATAAAAAGTTCAAAACTTGAGAGACTGAGATGAGGAGGAGGACAGCTTGAGAAGGTAAGTTAGTATGCCAGCGAGATGTTGCAGATTTGGGAAGCAGCCTTCTTGCAGCACAGACTTTGGAATAAGTCAGAGTGATCTGAGCCATGGGGCAGGTCTCTCGGCTTTGGTAAGCTTCAGTTTCCTGATGAACAAAATGGAGTTAACTGTATTTCCTACTTATGGGTTGACTGTGGTAAAGATTTATTAAGCTTATATCTAGTTATCTTTCTATCATGTCTCTAGATATAACTTAATCTGGGGCCTAACACATTGTAAGTATTCAATAAATATACTGTAAGAAAGAAAGAAAGAAAGAAAGAGGAAAGAGTGGCATATTTCTACTCGGCAGCTAGGCTGGCCCCTTGCTGTGCTCTCTCTCTCTCTCTCTTGCACTAAGCTGTAACCACCAGAGACATTTGTGTCTAGGCCAAAACAACACATTTGGAGAGGCAGGTGGGTGCTGTCCTGGTCCTGCGCTCTTCTAGATGAGGGGTAGAGTACAGGCTGAGAGGAGGAAGCAAGTGGAGTGGAGCAGGTTGATGGTGAAGATGATGAAGTGATTTGTGTTCACAGGAGAGGATTAGATATGGTCTATAGGATTCATTTTCAATTTCCCGAGAAAACATGAATGTTAAGAAGAACTTTTGGGAGATAATGCTGCTCTTCAGATTCAGCTTCAAGAGAGTTCTGTTCGACAAAGTATTTGATACGCTATCAGGAACATTTGCCTTGATGATATATCATTTTGTAGTCTGATGAAAGCAATGACTAAGATGGGGCGCATTTCCAGGCAGACATTTTCCTGTGGTGTCCCCTGTCACTGCACTAACTGGATACTTACCTGCTTGCTTTCTTCTTTCTTTCCTTCTTTCCTTCTTTCTTTCTTTTTCTTTCTTTCTTTCTTTCTTTCTTTCTTTCTTTCTTTCTTTCTTTCTTTCTTTCTTTCTTTCTTTCTCTTTCTTTCTTTCTTCTTTCTTCTTTCTTTCTTTCTTTCTTCTTTCTTCTTTTTCTTTCTTTCTTTCTTTCTTTCTTTCTTTCTTTCTTTCTTTTCTTTCTTTTTCTTTCTTTTTCTTTCTTCCTTCCTTCCTTCCTTCCTTCCAATATTTTATTTATTTGACAGAGACACAGCGAGAGAGGGAACACAGCAGGGGGAGTGGGAGAGGGAGAAGCAGGTTTCCCGAGCAGGGAGCCAGATGAGGGGCTCGATCCCAGGACCCTGGGATCATGACCTGAGCTGAAGGCAGATGCTTAACGACTAAGCCACCCAGGTGCCCCACTTACCTGCTTTCTTGCATGTATAACTGCCCTTCTTTATAATTTTCCAGACACTGTGGCCAGTGAGCATTTCAACTATTCTAGTCTCCCCCCTACACCAACTATATGTCCTCTGTTATTTATCAAGTAGTATATATTCAGTGTCCCTGTCTTCTGGTAGCACTTGTTACCATCATCTGTGCTAAAGTCAGGGATTCTCTGATTTTTTACTTGGGAGGAAGCAGGAAAAACATCAGTATGAGCTCAAACAGATTACAGAAACTGTTTGGTCATGAAGTATCCCAAGGAGCTCCAGTCTGACCTTTGAGCAAAGTGCCCTGAGAAATTAGTGAAAACTGGCAAGAAAGGATAGAAATGGCTTCAGAAATTCAGGAAAAAAAATTCATTTAGGTTGTATGTTTTCCATCCTGCAGAGACTATCTTCTGCATTTTACATCTTTGCCTTTTTCCTATTATTTCTGTAGCCCTATTTTGCCCTGGTAACATCTCCTTTCAAAAAATTTATTTGACAGAGAGAGACATAGTGAGAGCAGGAACACAAGCAGGGGGAGTGGGAGAGGGAGAAGCAGACTTCCCGCTGAGCAGGGAGCCCAATGGGGGACTCAATCCCCAGGACGCTGGGATCATGACCTGAGCTGAAGGCAGATGCTTAACTGACTGAGCCATCCAGGTGCCCTGCTTTCCATCTTTTTCTCAAAAGGATTTGAAAAAATCTTATAAAAGTGGACTATCATAGAGAAAGAGTGGTTAGAGCTATTGCTGCCTTTTCAGAAACTTCAAAGACTCAACAGAAATCTTTAATGGTCTTTCCTGTGGTCTCTCATGTTTTTCTACAGGTCAATGGATAAAGTTAAGGGCATCAAAGCTCAGACACCCCTACTCCAGAGTGGCAACTAATCTCCTTTGTCTGTTTTATTTATCCTGTTTATACTGACTCTAGTCCATGGCCTCTGAGCAAAAGGAATCCATTTTTAAGAAGATATCCTTACTGAAACAAATAATGCAATATATGTTAAGAAAGAAAAAAAGAAGAAGAAGAATGTAGCAGGAGGGGAAGAATGAAGGGGGGGAAATCGGAGGGGGAGAAGAACCATGAGAGACGATGGACTCTGAAAAACAAACTGAGGGTTCTAGAGGGGAGGGGGGTGGGAGGATGGGTTAGCCTGGTGATGGGTATTGAGGAGCGCATGTTCTGCATGGAGCACTGGGTGTTATGCACAAACAATGAATCATGGAACACTATATCTAAAACTAATGATGTAATGTATGGGGATTAACATAACAATAAAAAAAATAAAAAAAAAACCCAGAAGAAAGCATTTACAGGGCAAAAAGAAAAAAAAAAAAAAGAAGATACCCTTTAAAAAAATTTTTTTTTATTAACATATAATGTATTATTTGTTTCAGGGGTACAGGTCTGTGATTCGTCAGTCTTACACAATTCACAGCGCTCACCATAGTACCTACCCTCCCCAATGTCCATCTCCCAGCCACCCCATCCCTCCCACCCCCCTCCACTCCAGCAACCCTTAGTTTGTTTCCTGAGATTAAGAGTCTCTTATGGTTTGTCTCCCTCTCTGGTTTCGTCTTCATTTTTCCCTCCCTTCCCCTATGATCCTCTGTCTTGTTTCTCAGATTCCTCATATCAGTGAGATCATATGATACTTGTCTTTCTCTGATTGACTTATTTTGCTTAGCATAATACCCTCTGCTTCCATCCACGTCATTGCAAATGGCAAGATTTCATTTTTTTTTTTTGATGGCTCCATAATATTCCATTGTATATATACACCACATCTTCTTTATCCATTCATCTGTCAGTGGACATTGGGGCTCTTTCCAGAGTTTGGCTATTGTGGGCATTGCTGCTATAAACATTGGGGTGTATGTGCCCCTTCGGATCACTACATTTGTATCTTTGGGGTAAATACCCAGCAGTGCAATTGCTGGGTCGTAGGGTAGCTCTATTTTCAACTTTTTGAGGAACCTCCATACTGTTTTCCAGAGTGACTGCACCCGCTTGGCATTCCCACCAACAGTGTAGGAGGGTTCCCCTTTCTCTGCATCCTCGCCAACATCTGTCATTTCTTGACTTGTTAATGTTAGCTATTCTGAGTGGTGTGGGGTGGTGTCTCATTGAGGTTTTGATTTGGATTTCCCTGATGCCGAGTGATGTTGAGCACTTTTTCATGTGTCTGTTGCCCATTTGGATGTCTTCTTTGCAGAAATGTCTGTTCATGTCTTTTCCCCATTTCTTGATTGGACTATTTGTTCTTTGGGTGTTGAGTTTGATAAGTTCTTTATCAATTTTGGATACTAGCCCTTTATCTGATATGTCATTTGCAAATATCTTCTCCCATTCTGTTTGTTGTCTTTGGTTTTGTTGACTGTTTCCTTTGCTGTGCACAAGAAGAAGATACACTTGATTTGACCCTCCACCTCATACATAAATGGCCATATTTTATGGTCAAATAATTGCATAGCCAGTTATTTATATGAATGTCACTATATCAAGAATCCTTCCCTGACCACAATGTCTAAAGCACTTCCCCATTCCAGCCCATTTCAACACTTATTATCATTTATCTTACTTTACTTATCTTCTTAGCATTTTTATCACCACCTGATATATATTTATTTGTCTGTTTGTTTGCTCTCTTAGCTTAGTGTGTATCTTGAGTGCCTAGAATAGCACTGAAGGGATAGGCACTCAGTAGATATTGCTTGAATGAATGAATAAGATACTCTATAAAGATAAAATTTAAGCCATATTTAGGCATGTATCCAAGGTATTTATCATTGTAAGTAATAAAAGTATATGAAGCCATGATGTGATTGTTAAAGTCGATGGACTTTGGAAGCACAGGAACCTGGGTTGAAATCCTGATGCAACCATTTACCAGTGCAGTATTCTTAATCCTTTTTTTATTCAAAAATGGAATATCTTCTTTTCATTATTATTCACTTATAGTTCTGTTTTAAAGAGTAGGAATGATGTATGCAAAATGCCAAAGATGGCTCAGTTCGTGATAATTGTACTATTCACAAAAGAGAAAGAGGTTTCAATGCTAGAATAACAATAGTAACAAAAACTAGAACACCTAGAATGTTTATTATAGCTATGAGAAATTCTTAGAATTTTATGAAATTATTTTTCAAGTAGTGTCAGGTGGTTGTTGGCAAGTTGTTGATTGCTACCTGTTATAATAATGGATCTTTCAACTCAAAAGTTAATGTTAACACACACATCAAAAAATAAGAACTCTTTAGGCTTACGCTGTGTGTGGATATAGAAAATGACAAGGGAATCTGTTTTTTTTTTCCTCTCTCTTTTAAAAACTGTGTTAAAACATCAGGATACCCCTAATTCCTTGTGAATAGCTCTGCCCCTTTGGGATTCTGGGTTTATACAGAGAAAATAAAAACAAAAATTCTGGCTTATAGAATTCCTAGTGGTTAAGGACCAAAGTAGGGCCCAGCAAAACTTACCTTGCTGAGGGGACTACAGGTGAGAAACTTCCCAGATCCTCACTGAAGGTGGAGGTGAGGGAGTGTCTCCAAATGTCCAAGAAACAAAAACTCAGATTTAAATATTTCCAAAGCCCCAAAAGCAGACAGAAGATCACCAGTGCTGTATCAGTTAAAGAACCTTCCTATTCTCTTACCCCTATGATTGCCCCAAACCTCAACTCTAAAGGATCTTAGTGTGCAATATGGGGGATGAAGATGGGAAATAAGAAATTTTGATTATTCCCACTGTCCTGACTCCCACTTACCCCATCTAGGATTTTATAATGAGATTGGCATTTTACAATGATATGGTCCTGAGCATTTTACTTATTAAGTGAGTCTCTCTTTGGTCACATGGAGTAACTGGATAGAGTTTGCTTTACCACCAAGGAAGAGAAAACTTCCTTGAGGAGAGGTAAAAGAAGAGAGGTAAAAGAAAAAATGATTCTACGGATCAATATCTTTATTCTTTTTCCAAATAACAGAAGGATTTGAGAAGATTGGATCCTCCCTGAACAAGTTTTTGTTTTAAATGTTTTAATATCATCACATTATATGTGCTGCTCTCTTGTAGTTAGATGGAGTTTTGTGACTAATTCAGACTTATGGGCTATGAGTGCAAGTGGTGACTGATATTGATACATAGATGATAGATGATAGAGAGGTGATACAGAAAAGAGCAAATAAGCTCCCAGTGTGCTCTCTTCCCCAACCACAGCCTCTCTAGAGGCTACATCTTTCAGGTATAAGGCTACATGAGTGGAACCCCATTAGCCTGGGTCCCATCATGATGAAGTGGAGCAGATTCTCCTAGTGACTGTTGTTGGTTATGTAGTTTGAGTGTGAAACATCTTGCTATGGAAGCTATGGAGCTTTGGGGATTAATGTGTTATCATAATGTAACCTAGCCTATTCTAAATAATAATATATCCACAAATTGATCATTTTCTTTGTACTCTTCATTCTATCCATCTCAAACCTTCCACCTAGGGTTACTTTCCTTTTCTTTAAAGTATATCTATTCTTTGATGTAGGTTTATTGGTGGTAACTTCTTAGTTTTTATTTGTCTGAAAGATTCTTTAGTTCTTCTTTGTGCTTAAAGGATATTTTTGCTGAATATGTAAATCTAACTTGGCAATTATTTTCTCTCCGCACATTGAAGATACAGTCTCACTATTTCCTGGCTTTCCTTGTTGATAAGAAGTCAACTGCTCTCTGTTCCTTCTCTGAAGTTAATTTTTATTTTCTCTCTAGTTTCGCTCTTTGGTTTTCTTTTGGATGATTTTTGATTTTTATTTGGTTGTGCTTAGCTTCACTTTCCTATTTCTAGAAGTAGATTTCCTTTCACATATTCTTCTTGAATTTTTCAGTTGGAATCTTTTATTATTTCTGGAAAATTAATATCATTTCTTTGGTCATCTTCTCAGTCATCACCTGTTCAAATATTTCTTCTACCTCATTTTTCTTTCTTCTCTTTCTAGAACTCCAATTAGATGTATATATAGCAATTTCTCACTTCATTGATCGATTGATTACTTCTAATCAATGTATATTAATTGAGCATCAAGCATTTGTGTTAAACTTGCTCATGTTTCACCATAGGTGAAATCTTTATTTAAATCATGTATCCTCTTTGGCAAATCTTAAATGAAATTTAAATAAAGAAATAAGACATTAAAAAAATATATCTTTTTTCCTCCCACTGGTGTTCTTAATTTTACTTATCACATTTTTCATTTCTTAAAGATATATTTGGTTTCTTTTCAAATAGCCTTGGTCATTTAGAGTTTATTGTTCTTTGCACTTATTTTCAAGTTTGTTTTTAATTTCTTTAGGCATATCGACAGCTATTTTAGCCATGCTTGTCTGTTTCTGCAGGCTCTTTCTCAAGATTATTTATTTCCTTGCGTGTTGGTGAATTTTGAAGCTGAGTACATATTTGGTTGATCTTTTCATACAGAAAACCTATTTGATTAAATTGAAGATACTTCCATCCTGATAGTATTTGTGTTTGCTTTTGCTGGAGCCAGGGAACACTCCTCATCTGGAGTTAATTCAGCCCCTCTACCATCACTGGTTCAATCTCAGAATTTTAGGTTTGGTGTTTTCAACTAATCAGCATTTGCCTTCAGGTCAACCCTGCTTTTTGCATATTCTCAAAACTTCCTTCTTTGATTTCAGTTCATAGGTTGTGATGAATTGATTGGCACTTAGGCAATATCCCTTACTTCTTATGAAAAATAAAAATTATGTTTTATCCAGGATCTAGCTTTTTTATAGTAAGAGGTTCTTCAAAAGCATCTACTCCTCCATACTGTTTGAAGAGGTACTTCTAGTAATTTTGTGATCAAAAATAATTATTTAACCATATATCTTTGATCATCTGGAGTATATGCTGGTGTGAAGTTATGCTTCTACTATTATGGCCCAGCTCTCCATCTTTCTCCTCTGTCTCTGTATGT
Organism: Halichoerus grypus; assembly: GCF_964656455.1. Lineage (NCBI taxonomy): Eukaryota > Metazoa > Chordata > Mammalia > Carnivora > Phocidae > Halichoerus > Halichoerus grypus. Next base: position 79,962,703 of record NC_135723.1, read on the forward strand.
CACTAACATTTCACACTTCTCCCTATATGAGCACATGCCACTTGCAAATGTGTAAGATACATGGATTCTAGAGGGTTACTATGCACCTTTTTTTTGTGCTTGTGTTGTACATGTAAATTCATTTGTAACACACTCCGAGGTGACTGTCATAGCAGTAATGAGATTTGCACTCTGAACTGATGAGAGCATTTTTAGTGAACCATTGTGGTTGCTGTCAGGAAAACTCTTTTCTAAACCACATAAAGGCTTGTCATTATATATGTGCAAGTATTTTTTAAATCCTGAAAATATTCCAGAATTCCAAGAAGTATCAATGATACGTGACTTATACCTGACAAATTGAGACATTTTGAAACCTAATAAATGCCAGAGCTGAGGTCTGACACACATTGTATCAGATTTGTGGTAATTGTTAAGGCTATTTTTGGAGTTCATTTTGGTGCCTAAATAGGAATGCATAGAGCACTATTTTGGGCATATTTTATAACTGCTTCATATTATTCAGCACTATTAAGATTGCTGGGTTATTCCCCCATTTCCCATCATCATAATACTTGAGGGAAAATGTTTCATTTTTTAAGGAACACTTTTAAAAACTGTTTGAAATTCAACACGTCAGCTCCATGAAAATTCTCTGAATAGATGCAGACTGCACTCTTGCCAGATACCACCTGCCAAGTGGTCTTGGTCTCTGCCCATCATTTCCTCTCCCTCTCCCTTCCCCATCTCCCTTAGCTCGGCCCACTGACTTTGCTACTGCCAACTCAACCCACCACCAGCTTCTAGCCAGTTCTAATTTGAGGCATTAAAATTGAATGTCTCTGCTTCAAATGATTAAGGACATAGTGCTCGATGTTGACTCTTATACTGCAAAGTGGTGCCTTGGGTCATCCTAATTGTCAACTTAAGATGACAATGGAAAGATGAAAACTTAGGGCCTACCTTTTTCTCCAAGTAACAGCCTGTTCTTCTCTCTTCTTGGATCCTGTAAGATTGCTATTAAACACTGATTGGTCCCTTTGCTTGGCAAAGGCTTTAGTTTCTCCATCTAAGAAATTTGAAAACACATGTTTCTCTTAAATTAATGCATTTGTCCTACGGTTTCCAAATCATGTTTCACTAATAAGAGAAGCTTCCCAGAACCCCACTAAGCATTGGTCCCTGCTCCCTGAGGACAGATTTCTCTAAATGCTGGGACTCCTTGGATTTCTGAGCATTGCTCAGCATTATTCCTGCTGCCAAGCTCCTTTTACCTGCCCAGCATACCTATGTTATTTGTCTGGGAACCATCATGCCATCTCTTAACTGGACTTGAGACCAGAGTTTGCTGAACACCTTAGGCATTGAATCCTTGCACTTCAGGACTGTAGATGAATTATCAGGATCTAGTTCTTCTTCTTAGCCTCTTTACCTTTATCTTTTTGCTCTACATCTTTGAGAAATATAATATCTGACTTATCTTACCTCACTGAAGAAAATAAATTTCTAAAAACTGAGAACTGAAAAAGTAGGTTTTTTTTTTACCTGTCCCTGTGTAATAGCATATATCAATTCTGCTTTGATATATTAAGTACCTTGATGCCTTTCTTCTTCTTCTTTTTAAAGATTTTACTTACTTTTTGACAGAGAGAGAGAGACAGCGAGAGAGGGAACACAAGCAGGGGGAGTGGGAGAGGGAGAAGCAGGCTTCCCGCTGAGCAGGGAGCCTGATGCGGGGCTCGATTCTAGGACCCTGGGATCATGACCTGAGCCAAAGGCAGACGCCTAACGACTGAGCTACCCAGGCGCCCGAAGCCTTTCTTCTTGAAAAAAATTATAATATGTTAGATGAAGGAGAATTCAGAGATCATTTTGCAAAGTACTTTTATAGGTAAGGAAATGTAGACTTGCTATTTTAAAGTGGCTTGCCCAAGATCACATAGAAAGAAACTAATTTCTTGCTGTCTTACCTGAATGAAGGTTAGAGAGAATGAGTGCGTTTTATATACTTTAGACATTAGTTACCAATGAGCAGTAGCCTCTTTATTTCAATGCTCAGCTGACTGATATCTGCAGGATTCCAGTAGCCTTTAAATTTCAAGGAATAGACCATTGAATTAAATCAATACTGAAACAAGCTTCAGAAAGATTTTCAGTTTTATAGCATTGTTTAAAAACTAAGTGAATCCATCAGCTTTTAGACTCACATACTAGTAGTGACTAAGACAATGTCAGTAGGGGGCAGCCAGGTACTAAAATTTAGAACATGCTTCTTCTTGGCTTTTCTATTTATCCTAAATTTTCCGAATCAGATTTTATAAAAATACTTATGTAAAGAATAAGAATTTGTTCAATTTCTACTCCAACTATTTCAATGCCAACTGGTAGGCTGAAAACCAATTCTGACACTAACCACCCAGAGCTAGTGTCAGACTTCACAGATTTAAAGGCAGGGTCCTCACCAAGACCATTCCCACTTTGCATGCCAGCCACAACTTCAGTGGTGTCCCCAAGCTACTCACATTTCTGACTGGTTGGGTGTAAAGTTGGTGGGTCCCATAATCCCCTCAGGTTTGATAATTTCCTGGAATGATTCACAGAAGTCAGGAAAGTGCTGTCCTTATGACTACAATTTTATTACAAAGGGTAAAATCAGGAAGACCAGCCAGCTGAAGAGATGCATAGGGCAAGGTCTGGGAGGGACTGTAGATCTTCTGTATCCCTCCTTTGGAATCAGGGCATTTTAGTCTCCTGGAAATCAATGTGTTCATCAACCAGAAAGCTCTACTGAGCTTTTGTTTCCAGAGTTTTTATTGGAGTTTCATTACATAGGTATGATTGATTGAATTATTTGCCACATCCTTGAACTCAATTTCAAACCCCCTTCGTCTCCCCGGAAGTTGGGAGATCAGGCTCATATCATATGGCTCACAGCCCCAACCTTCTAACCATGTGATTAATCTTTTCAACAAAACCAATCCCCATCTTGAAGCTATCCAAAGGTGAACCCTGAATTACCTCATTAGCATAACAAAGATACTCCTAAAACTCAGGAGACCCAAAGATTTAGTTTCCCTCCCAGGAACCAGGAACAAAGGTTGGTCAAATTCTTTATCACAACAGACTCATGGGGGCACCTGGGTGGCTCAGTCAGTTAAGGGTCTGCCTTCGGCTCAGGTCATGATCCTGAGGTCCTGGGATTGAGCCCCACATCAGGCTCCCTGCTCAGTGGGGAGCCTGCTTCTCCCTCCACCTGCTGTTCCCCCCTGTTTGTGCACACTCTCTCTCTCTTTATATCTCTCTGACAAATAAATAAAATCTTTACATATATATAATTATATAAATAAATATATAACATATAATATTATAAAATATATAATTTATATATAAACATACATAAAATATAAATATTTATAATATATTTATATAATTTATATCATTATTTATATAAATATATAAATAAATTATATAACTATATAAATAAATATAATTCTTTTATCAGAAATGGCCAAGCCCATGGTATCAAAGTGGACTAAGGCCATTACCACACAGGGTGCTGGCACCTAGAGCTTGCAATTGGGTTCCAGAAATCAGTGCCTCAGGAAAGGTAGACTGAATGTATCTCACAGAGGCAGGGCACTGGAAACTATATTCCCACATTCATAAATGGAAGCTGTACAAACTCGATTTTCCCGTGTAAGTTTGCATGCAGGTAACAACAGTTTCATGAAAGATGAAGAGAGAAGCAAAGAATCCTAAATGATTAGAAACTAGACAAATAGTGGATATTAGCTTCAGTTCTGAAAATGTGAAGTCCTTGAAGAGATATAAAATAGGCTTCTGATTTGTGGACTCTTAGGAGCTGAGTTGAAGCTACTTAAATACTGCCCAAGCGGAAGGGAGAAATGGGAGAGAGAAAGAAAAATAAATCCATGTAAAGGAAACATACCAACAAAAATGACAAAGTACCTGAGGACATCCAACCCCATGATATGAATTGTCCCCCACAACAAACAAACAAACACATGAATACAGAAACAACAACAAAAGAAAAGAAAAAAATTCATTTGTGAAAATATAGAAGTAATTAAATAAACCTAGGAAATACTTTAAATATACATGTTTAAAATTCTTGAAGAAATATCCATCAAACCAAAGAAGGGAACACTGAAACAAGAATAGGTACTTGTGAACCATTTTGATCCTTTGTAATGAACAAGGAAACTAAAATGGGAACCATAATACACTTTATTCTTGAAACAACAGTTGAAGAGAAAAATTCTAATAAAGAACTTTGAAAATCACCTAGATTATAGCTTAAAATGATAAAGAAGGAAGTAAAGTGGAGTTCTGAGAAATAGAACATAGTTTTAGATGCTCTAGTAAAATCTAAGAGAGAGCGAAAAGCCAATAATTTCCCAAACTGAAGGGTGATATTAATCCTTACACTGAAGGAGTACCTTAAATGCCATGTCTAACAAATAAACAAAAAATCACTTACATTGGATAGATTGGATCTTATGTAATTAAGATGACAAAAATCTGTACCCAGCTAAACTGTTAAACAATTGTGAAAAAACACATATTTTTATACATTTAAAGACAAAAATATATTATTTTTTCCACAAAATGTCATTGAAATTCCTCTAAAGGGCATAACTGAGCAAGAGAGAATAATGAACTCAGAAGGAAAAAATGTGATGCAAGAAAAAATGTTTAGCAAAGACATTAATTAAAAACATATTGGAAAATAAAAAATAAATAATGTCTGCAAATGTAATTTTTTGGGTATATTTAAAAATAAAGAACATTCTAGACAACAATCTATCTACTTATCAATCTATTTTTTTTAAAGATTTTATTTATTTGTCAGAGACAGAGAGAGCACAAGCAGGGGAAGCAGCAGACAGAGGGAGAGACAGGTTCCCTGCTGAGCAAGGAGCCCAACTCGGGACTCCATCCCAGTGGGATCATGACCTGAGCCGAAGGCAGACGCTTAACCAGCTGAGCCACCCAGGCACCCCTTACCAATCTATTTGATTAAACATTTAATGAGATGATTCTCTGAAGATTTACACTCCCCACATTATATTATTTTTGTCACCCTACAAAAAGGAAAATAATTTCAAAGCTTTGAAAGCAAACTGAAACAGAATGGGGGATTATTACCTTTTAGCTTTTGCATAGTAGTCTGATTGGCAAAACTGAATTTTTAGGCCCATGAAATTTTTGTTGCTGCATGCTTTGTAATTGTTGCTTTAAAAATTCTCTTTTAAAAAGTACCGAATTATTAATCTAACTCTTAATTGCCAGAACCAATATTTAGTTGCCAAATTGCCTTTGGCAATTAAATGTTCAAATTGATAATTTCATTCTTAGATGATTGTGTTGAACTTCAGTTTAGTAATTACACTATTATGTTGAACCTATTAGACTATTTTTTAGGAAAACTAACTGGTAGCTGTTTGATATATTCTGTGGCATGATACTCTACCTTGTAAAAATCTAATTTAGTTTGACAAACTTTCTTCTAATTCATGGCTTTTCATATTTAGAGTAAAATAGAACTAAGACTTAAAAGTTGAATATTTAGGGGCATCTAGGTGGCTCAGTCGTTAAGCGTCTGCCTTCGGCTCAGGTCCTAATCCCAAGGTCCTGGGATCGAGCCCTGCATCAGGCTCCTTGCTCAGCGGGAAGCCTGCTTCTCCCTCTCCCGCTCCTCCTGCTTGTGCTCCTGCTCTCTCTATCTCTCTGTCAAATAAATAAATAAAATCTTAAAAAAAAAAGTTGAATATTTAGTTCCCAGAATTGTATACCTTTTAGTGGCATACAGTGAAGAAGAGAAATTAATTATATAAATCATTTGTCTTTTTCCTCCTTGCCATAATTTGTTCCTTGTGACATTAATATTTTCAACATATTTACATTGAACATTGATTTATTAAGTTGAGAACAACAGAGATCATTGAGTCACTTATGTTCATCTGTAACCTGAACATCCCCAAATCTGAGGGGTAAACAGGTCACAGAAAATATGTACACTTGGCAAAGTCACCATTTTTTTTGTTGAGGTATGTAAAGGACATAACTCGTCTCTTGGATCAGAATGTAATTTAGACAGTATCTAGCAAATGCTATAGATCTTTTTCACTCCTGGTACTTAAATGCTATTTCAGTAAAACTCAAGATCTAGACAAATTGGTGTTTCCATGTTAATCAAACAAATGGATCCCTTCTCCATGACGTGAATTGATTGCCAGGCTGTCTTAAAGCTCTTAACAGAATCCCTCCGATATTACTATCCCATTCCACAGAAGAATATCTTCACATTGTTCGACTTAACCTTGAGCAGTGGCCTGACCTCTAAGACTGGGTACTTGCTGCAGCTTTTGTTGTGATGCTTCCCAGTGTGAGGCAGTGACAGGCTCGTAGCTGTCAGCAAGGGGACAGAGGAAGCCCTCTGCTTCCCAGGTGTTCCTCTTGTCATCTGACTCTAAATGGCAATCCGATTACTGCTTCTAATAAGATGCCATCACCCACGGCAATTGGAGAAGAGCAAATTGTATTCCTGTGAGTTGTCTCATGCAAAGGTTGCGGTGTAAATAAAATAGAAGAAGAAGGCTTTGTATTATTTGCTTCAACTGTGACAACTCAATGGAATGAAACAGAGACGTTATTGGCCTTTGCCGAGACCACAGAACAAGTTTTGCTCTCACGACACATGTGACATTGAGATATTTTCTTTGTTTTCAAATTCCAGGAAGCCAGATATAGAATAAATCATATGTTATAAGCCTCAAACGATTAAAGCTCACTAGAAAATTCCTGGATTGCAGAATACCTTAATGTTGTAGCAAGAAAGACTTAAATAATACTATGGTGTTGTAGAATAAGATGGTTAAAGAATGTTTCCAGGATACTAATTTGGAGTGGGCTGTGGAGGATGACTTTGGGAAGTGGAAAGACTGGGGCCAAGGAGGTAAAGCAGGAATTTTCTGTAGGAATTTTCTCTTGTGCAGTGTGGCCAATGGTTATAATAATTTAGGCTGAGAAAAGGAGTTTAGTGATAACCCATTGATACCCTCACTTTGTGGATGACTTGACCAACGTTACTCAATCCAAATCTCCTCTAACACCACTTTGGTCCAGTATGTATTTTTATTATAACCTAAGCTGCTTCTAAGATTTATTTCTGAGAATTAACAGAATCGCCAAACTCTAAGATTTCACTGACTTGGGACTGGTGGTGAGAGAAAGACTCTTGTATTTGAAGCAGTTGTTTGCTTTCTCCCAGGCAAAAAAAAAAAAAATTAATTAATTAATTAATTAATAAAATAAGGAAGGTATGGATTAGGGATTAGGAATTAGGCCACTTGGGTTGAATCTCAGATTTTGCCAAAATCTTGTTGATATTTGACAGAGGTTTTACCATGATTTACCATGAAGTTAACAAAGCTTAAGCTTCAGGATTATCACGTCCACGTGAAATTTAAAGAGGGGCCTTGGCAATGTGTTCATGTATTTGATAATATTTATACAGCAAAATATTTAAACACAGTCAATACCAGAGTCTCTATAACCATTCCGACCTCCACTCAGTCTACTTTCTACTTTCCCTATGTTGGTGGCGATGGAGTGACCACAGGCTTGATGATACATTTAAGTTTAATGGGATTATATGTATATGGTTTGCAGCCCCATTGTGTATAGGTATTTTTTAGCTGTTCATGTGAAGGAATGGCTTCCAAGAATTCTTCTTACATTCCCAATGAAACAATGGACTCAGTGACATCAACAACAAACAGGTTATGAGTGCTGTCAATTCAGAGCTCTTAAAAATAGTCACAGCACAACAAATCTTGATATGCTCTAAAATATTACAGCTTGTATCTCATGGCTTTAAAATTTTATGTCTCGTGTAAAAGAAACTTGATAGAAGATTCCCCAAATTTGACAGCAATCTTAAAAATTTACATGACACGAATTGTGAAGCTAAACCATCAATAATAAATAACAAATACATTTCTACTAACCATGCTAGAGGAAAAATTGAATAACCTTCCTATTCTCTCCGTTGAAAATGATTTTGCAAAATTGATATATATGAGGAGGTAATCAAAGAGCATGTATCTTGAAATGTAACCTAGAAGTGTGTAAGGGAGTTAATCAATAAAAATATTATATAATTTTCTAGATTTTGTGACATTCTTTGTAGGAAACAGAATGCCACAATGACCACTGGTGCATGTTCGCTCAGACTCCGAGACCTCTGAGAAAACTCGAGATTGCAGCGTTAAAAATAACCCGAAAGGATCAGAGTGAATGCCCTTGGAACGTGTGTGGTCAGTTCTAAAGTACGCAGTAGAAGATGTTTTGTAGATAGGAAGCCAGCTATAAACAGCACACTGGGCACTCCCCTCTGTTCCTTTATTCTGTTTTAAAGATTCTTACGTGCTTGACTAATCCTGTGTACATGGAGGAATGTGCCTTACTACGCTGTAAACCATTATAGATCTATATCGCTGTAGAAGGTATATAAGAGTATGGAAACTAAACCTCGGCCCCTCGGGCTATTTGCCCGGGGTCCCCTGTGCCTCCGTATACTGTCGTCTTTTTCTCAGTTCCTTCGCCACCCCAGGTCCCTGACTCTCTGAGGTCGACAATTCTTGTCAGCTTTTTAAAATTTGTAATTTTTAGATCTTTTCCTCAAAACGTATATTCATTCTAAGATCCAATTTTGTATTGTTTTCCTTAAGAAAGCATCCCCAAATTGTATATGATTAAGGTTACACAAAGCCTGGATGTCTTCACATTAGTTGAGTCCTTAGGGATCCAGATAAAACTTCTGTATGTAATTAAAAAAAAATCTTTATTTATACACACAGAATCTTGCATAGACTTAAAGTTATCATTTTTTCGCCATTATTGTGTTCCCCTGTTTCTAATTTCTTCTGCCAGTTTCCTATTATGGGAGTTTAATTCATCATTTAGAGTTTGATCAGGAAAGCAGAATGGCCATAAATGATATGCAAACAGATGTATTATAGTGATTAGACCTGATGAATTTAGTGATTAGACCTGCTGAAGTCCATGGAGGGGTGTTACCTCTGCAGAGAGTGAGCCTGCAGGTGAGGGAGGTCAGAAGAGCAAGCAGTGAGGAAGAGAAGCTGGAAATAAAGCAGGGAAGAATAAGGAAAACTGGAAACGGTGAAGACCAACTAGAATCTAGGAGGTCAAACTGAAACTCACATCTGCTCTTTAGTGCCTTTAACCGGAGCTATGTGTTTGACCTAGAAGAAAAAGCTAGTGACCTTCACCATGGAATTGCACCAACTGCCTGTCCCAGGAGTCAGAGAAGCTCAAAAGGAGATTCAGTGAAGTCGAAGTAGATGTGTGTCTGGCGGCTGCCCAGGCCTGCAAGGTGAGCCAACAGATCAGCAGTGCCATGTGCAAGCTGTAATGGTATCTGGCCACCTATCCAGATTTTCAGAAGGTAATGACTACTGCTTCCCTTTTGGCATTCAAGTCTTGAGCAAATTTGTCTTGTGACCATCCCTAATGTGCAACCGTATAGGAAGGAGAATTCTGGGAAATGACTTTTATAGCTTATGAAAATTGACACATTTCTCCATCAACTAGAGATTTTTGAGTATGTTTTCATGATTGCTGGACATTCAGATAGGTTCCATAGGAATTAGCATCTTTTCATTTTTCTTTTCTTTTCCTTTTTTTTTGCCACTAAGAGTAATGGACCAATAAATACCCTTAACATACATCTTGATGTACAGATAGTTTTACTTCTGTAGGATAAAGTCCCATGAGTGGGCTGACCTAAATAGTAAGCATATTTTTAATTTTAATAGATGTTAAAAGATTCCTTTCCAAAAGGGCTGTTATAACTTAACATTTCTAACTGCAGTTATTTTTAGTTTATTGATTTTTTTCCCTACCAACAAGAGAAATGATACCTTTTTAATTTATAACAATCCAACAGATGAAGGGGTTATCTCTTTTTAAATTTGTACTTCACCCTTTACTAGATATTTTGAGTATATTTTCATAACAGCTAGCCATTCAGATATGCCCCTTTGTTAATTGTTAATACATAATTTTGCTCACTTTTCCATTTTTTGGGACTTTCTGTCAATTTGTGCTATGCTATTTTTGATTGTGTTGGGACTTATTATTGTGAAGTTGTTTGTAGAACTAATCTAAGGTCTATTATATGATTATTGCTCTCCAGAGAAGATTTATGTTTGCTACTTCCAGGTAACTTCCAGGTATCTGGTGGCTCTAGGAATGCAGAATCATGTCAATCCTATTTAAAGAACTGCAATAATTCAGCTCTCAGGGGCAATCTGTCCAAGGGCCTAACTACTTTTGTTTACACTTATTCCTAGGGTAGAATCTTTTGGTCCTTCCCTCTGATTCTTAAAGCTTTTGAATCTAATTTTGATGTGTCTATCCTAAGGAGGTCTTCAAAAGCTACAATTCAGTCTCTTGTCCTCTCTGACATTTCTTTTGGAATCTACAAGGGACTAGGAGCTCCAAACCTCTGGGCTCATTTCCCTACGCCGCAGGGTAATGCTTCACTTTTTTTTTTTTTAAGATTTTATTTATTTATTTGAGAGAGGGAGAGCATAGTGAGAGAGTGAAAAAGAGAGAGCACAAACAGGGGTGAGGGGTAGAGGGAGAGGGACAAGCTCAACAGGGAGCCAAATACGGGCTCAATCCCAGGACCCTGAGATCATGACCTGAGCCACAGGCAGACACTTAACAAACTGAACCACCCAGGTGTCCTTGCTTTACTTTTTTTTTTTAATGCTTCCAGCTTTTTAAGGGGATTTAAGAAAATATGATAATGAGTTTTTCACTCTGAGTTTGGGCCAAAGTACTCAATCCACCATTATCAGAACCTGATATCTGAATCTGAAATTATAATGTCACTCATGTTTAGAATGGAAGCATTATCGATAGCATTGGGGTTTCTGAGTGGGTCTTCAATAAGTGGCATCCCTCTCCTCCACTTGGGATTAACAAGTTGAGAAATAAGACAAAGAGTCAAAACTGTGTCCAAGATAACTCCCTTACTAATAACAGAGTCAAAGTTGCAGAGACAGCTTCGCATGACAGTCAACTTGGCCCGTTAACTGAAACCCAGAATCAGGCAGACGTACCCCACCAGCAATGCGCCATGCTGCACAAGGAAGCCTCCTCGTGTAGGGGTCCTGACCATTTGGCTGAGCAGGAGACAGTTCGGCTTTCCACACGCAGGCCTGCTTTGTAGTCAGAAGTCTGTCACCTGCTGGAGTGAGCAAAGGAATGTGATGGTGCTTAGGGAAAATCCCTCCTTGTGGACGCCGGAAACAGAGAAAAGGCATTCCTTCTAAAAAGGTAATTGTAGAAAATTAATTTCATTAATATGTATATTTATATATGGCTTAGTATAAAGAGCTTTGGGCTTTTGAAAGGTTGAATATTCTTAAGTACTGAATATACCAAGACTCAGTACCTAAACCTTTAAAATTGTGTGACTTTGGACAAATCACTTACCTTCTCTCAGACAATGTTTCTTCATTAGTGCAAAAGAGATCATAATCTCTTTTGAGCTAATTTCTATTAAAAGCTAAATGAGATGCTGTGTTTAAAGTACTACACACATATAAGGAAATTCTCGTAGCGCTATTTTCTGTGTGTGTGTGTGTGTTTGGTGTTTCCAGCGCTTTCCAAGTGCAGCCTCCTGGGAGCTTCTCCTTATTCGGATGTTTGTTCGTCTGCCCTGTGCCCTCCTGTCAGTGCTTGAGGGGTCCCCTTCATCTTTTCTTAGCAGAGCACACAGTCATTTCCATGCAGTAGAGGCTCTCACACCTTTATTGCCTAGCTTTTTATTTTTTCCCCAAGCACAGATGAATGGCAGGTCTTATAGATCTTTTCTAACTTACTATTATGTTTCTGGTGAAAAACACTTTTCCATTTGAAAACTTCTCCCAAACCCTGAAGGTCACTTCCTTCTATCAAAATATATTCTTTAGTTCTCTTGACATGCTAGCTTATTAAATCACACCTCCGCTCTAGGTGCTCAGATGGAGAAAGATCTGCCAGCTTTTATTTTCTCTAGTATATATCTCAGGCTTTACCAAGATAAAAGCAGAGAATGTCTGAATATATAATATAATATTGATATGATATGCTATAATATTATATGAAAAATATAATTATGATAGATGACATAATATAATATGAATAATTTGGTGTTACTTCTTGCTCCAACAAAACCCAAAATTTCCTCTTTATGCTTCTATAAATGTCACAATTTTGAAATGTGATTGAGATTTCTACTGGGTTACATGTAGCAGAGATGGGTTTTTTCCCTAGGGAATTATTTTGTCATTATAATCTAAGACTTTAATAGAAAGCTTTTGTATGTTAGCTCTCTTTGCTTATACATTTTGGAGAGAAGAAATAGAAAATGCAAGTATACATTCTTAAAAATCCTATTACTTAGAGTTAAAAAATTTTCTTCGAAACTCCTAATGCTAACTTCAGTTCCACTATTTACCTTGGCTAATGAGATATTTTGCACAGCTGGCTTATGAAAAAGATATGCAAAATATTCAATTTTTCCTTTAACTCCCTTAAGTATCCTCTAAAAACCATCTTTTTGTTAAGTTTCTGCTCTTCCAACCCATCCCTGCCTGTTGCTAATTTTATACCTTCTTTCTTCAATTGCTGCCTGAGGTCTAAGGCCTTTTTTACTCCAGAGATGCTTCCTGTGCCATTCTGGGATCATGGCCATCCTTCTACTATGTCTACCACTAGCATCCATATCCACTCAGATCTGAGAATGCTTTCCCCCTCCTCACTAGAAATGCTCTCCCCATGTAACTGGAGTAGATTAGTTTCTCGTTGAGTGTCTCCCAGAATTCTCTAATTCCCTCTTAGCAAAAGGAGCTCCGACCTTGGGTTTAGGAAATGTTCTCCATTTATAATTCTTCTTCCAAAATGAACAAGTCTGCTGGAAGTCATTTAGATGAGGGTTGCCTAGGGTTTCCCCCTGCTGGCCAGCATGCATTTTTCTCTGCTGAGTATATGAGCTTTCCTCTTAACTTTTATTCTCTGAACCACTTGTTCCTCTTAGAGGCTGCATGGTGCCAAAATATCATGGTTTTCTACAGAGTAATTGTTGTTTGGACAAATGGATGTAAACTGTAGTTTAAAACAAAACAAGCACAACACCTGTGCCTCCTGATAGGGCTGACATCAGGGAACATCAGTCTAATTTTTGTATTTGTTTCCTAGCGCATGGGGATGAATTTTTCACTTTTATGTCTGCGTTGCATAGACAAGATCTGCACTTGTGTCTCTGGTATTTCACTTGATATAGTTGGTATGTCATTTGAGACTGTCCATATATCATAGAAGAATTAAAAAAATGACAGAGAAAACCCCTGTGCCAGTATGCTGCTTTGTTATTAAAATATATATATATACACATTATATATATATATTTATTTATGTAGATGAGGATTTGGTGGATGTTTTACACTTTTAGAGTACCTTTCCCTCGAATTGATGAATTCCATTCAGAAATAATCTCAATTTCCATATAGAACCTTTCATGGCTCTTGGGGCTTCCTGATTTAAAGTTGGATATCCTATGATCCGCCATTTATTTTCTATATGTCTGTTCTTCACATTTCTCCAATATTAATCCTCTTTGAAAGGATTAGAGCATATTCGCTGTTAATACCAGGCCTCCTATGAAAACTGTTCAAGCTTAAGGAAAATTATTTCATTAATCCATGAGTCTGACATTATGTTTAGCAGCAACAACTATGGGTGTCTCCAGAGCTCCAGAAAACAATAAGCTTAAAATGGAAAACAATCATAGATAACTCTTATCTCTTCATTGTAATATAAAGAAGAATGTAGGGGTGCCTGGGTGGTTCAGTCAGTTGAGTGGCTGCCTTCAGCTCAGGTCATGATCCCAGGGTCCTGGGATCGAGTCCCGCGTCAGGCTCCCTGCTCGGAGGGGAGACTGCTTTTCCCTCTCCCTCTGCCCCTCTTCCCTGCACATGATCTCTCTCTCTCTCTCAAATAAATAAGTAGAATCTTAAAAAAAAAAAAGAAGACTGTAAATCTACCAGTCTGCAAATTTTATTTTAGCCAGTTATCTTTTTTTTTTTTTTAATGTCTGCTCACAACTGGTAAGACACTAACTAGGAATATTCTATATTCTCTATGTCAGAGGTATTAATAAAATGACCACAATGTGCTGCAGAACAAGAAGGTTTAGATGTTGATGTTCTTCAACAAAAAGCCTTGAAGTGTATTTTTCTCTCATTATTCCTTGCTGTCATTAATTTCATTTAATTTTAGAGCTAAAAGGAGCCTTTTAATACATGTGCTGCCAAAGTGAGCAGTAGCAGGAGCTTTGAGGTTCATCTGCTCACATTCTACTCTCTACGTTGAATAAACCGAGACCAGATTTATGACTTGGCCAGAATCTCTAAGCTGTTAGAGGCAAAGCTGATGCTTGGGTATTCGACTGCTAAAACAGTGCACTGTCCACTAACTCTCAGTGTGTCCCTTTGGCTTGTTCTCGCCTTCATTTTTAGACACATGATCTGGCTCAGCTATGATGAAGGCGAAAAAAAGAAAAACAAAATCAGTAAATATCAAGATTGGGAAATTATAGTGTTTTAGTTTTGAAAGTACAGACCAGGAGGCATACACTATAGAAGCAAATGTTAGGAGAAAAAAGCGGCTGTTCCTTTGGACGCCTGCCTCGTTCATGTCAGTCACCGTATCAGCTGTCCAGGGAAAGGCATAACCCACTTTGGAGAAGTTTCCTCACAAGCATGTGCTGATGCAGACTCTGCTGAATTCTGGAGTGGACCTTGCAGTTCTGTGGACTTCTCTCTCTGGGCAGCTTTCTCTGTCTTACACATTCTATTTGCCTTGGTCCTTCCAGGAGGTTCAGCTCTGTCTCTTCAACTCAGGTTACCCTGTAGGCTCTGCCTGGGTTCCCTTTTCTTGATCCGTGACCTTGAATCTCTTTTAAGCTATAACCTGGGGCAACTGTAGGGTTCACTTGGTCTGCTTTCCATCTTTCAGAGACCATTGACTTTTGTTTTCTGGTGCCTGGTGTCTTGAAAATAGTGATTTCATATATTTTGTCTGTTTTTGTTTGTGTTTTGGTTGTTTCAAGGAGGAAGGTGAATCGGTTCTTTGTTACTTCATCTTGGCCAGAAGTGGAAGTCCCTGGAGTTTATCTCTTAAATCCTTCTTTGTACAGTTTGTTTACTTTTGCAAGAACTTATTTCCTTGCAAGCTCCAATTATGTCTTGCATCACCGCTCCATCCAAAACAGAGCCTGTGGTAATTGCCCTCATTATCATCTGAAAGACTCTTCCTGTTCTTCCTTTCCCTTCTTCCCTCTATGGTTAAACCCTCCTCTCCTTTCAAGAGAGAAAACATCAGGCAGACACACACACACACAAACACACACAACTTATTTTCATTTTGGTATTGCTACAGATCTTTAAAATTGGGAGTAAGGACATATACTACTTCATCTCCCTGTGTCCGCAAGAGCTTAGAGGAGCTCTGTCAGTGAGCTTCCCACGATGATGGAGACGCTCTGCGTCTGTGCTGTTCAAGGTGGTAGCCAGGAGTACCTGCGGCTAGGGAGCACTTGAACAGTGCTTAGAGCGACTGACGGGCTAGATTTCCATTTTATTTAATTGTGATGAATTTACATTCAAATTTAGATAGCCACATGTGGCTAGTGGCTATTGTACTGGACATCGCAGGCCTACCGTTTATCATTTGCCAGAGGTGAAGAGCAGTTTAGAGTGCTGTGGTGTACATCTCCCTTAGCTACCATTGTTTTCCTAAGCAATTCATCCTAATGACAGATTGAGTTGCCACGGTATGGGCTCAAAAGCACAGACTCAGTTTATTTACATACAACTAATAGGTACTAACTATATGTGTGATAAAAACTTAACCTCTTTGAATTTCGATTCTCTGGACTAATGGGGCTCATGACACCTCCAAATAGGTTGCTGTAAGAGTTTCTGTAAGATAGTGTGTAGTACATAGTCATTATTAAGTAAACATTCTGTAAGATAGTGTGTAGTCATTATTAAGTAAACATTATTTTTTTCTTTTTCTTTTCCAGTGTATCTCCTTTTAGAATTTTTTTAGAATATTTCTGAAGGCCATAAAATATTAAACCAATCACACTTTAGTGTTACTATGTGTAAGAAATACCTTTCCTCCGGTTTTATTTGTGCATAGGGCAACTGCTCTTAAAGAAGGAAGGAGGGAAGTAACTAGACTATCCTAGAGGAAGTAGGATGCACTGAAGCCACCGTTCACCAACTTGAAATGTCAGCAGAGCAGGACAGCAAGAGAAAACCAAAAGTAGTTCAGCCTTCAAGAGAGCTAGCATCCTTTTTACTCCCAGGTTATATGGGCGCCCTTGTGGTTCCTGAAAGTCAACAAAATTTCTTTCAACCTGTTGGTCCCTGGGAACACTCCATTCCAAGCCATCTTTTACCTTCCACGCTTCCGTTCAGTGTAAGGGGTCTGGATTAACGAGCTGGTACAGCAATTTGCTGCGCTGAGAGCCCCAGATATAACATCCAGATCAGCAACAATGACAACAACAACAAAACACACTTAGTTCGTCTTTTAAAAATCACACCAGAGGCATGCGAGAGGCTTAATTTCATTGATCTCTGTTGTTTTCCCCCTAGTCCACTCATGGGGACTGGAGCGTGGCAGAGAGCTCTCGACTGACAAGGAGCTTCTCTTTTCACAAGGTGCCTGCTCGGCACAACTGTTTCTCTGTTAAGTGTAAAACCATGAGCTGAGTTTTCTATTGCAAGTCATAAATGTTGGTCACGGGCACACTGAGGACTGCATGTTTGCAAAGTGCTAAGATAATTTAGGGGGCATGATACCAGGTGGTGGAGAAGCAGGTGTTTATGCTTTCTTTGGCTGCGTTCTCACCAGTGCTGTGTGACTCTGGGAAAGTTATATCCCATCTCTGAGCTTTAGATTGCCCAGTCTCTAGAAGAAAAAGAAAAAAGAAAAGAAGGAAGGAAGAAAGAGCTAAAATGAGGGTTACAGTGCTGTTCAGGGTTGTGTGGATAAATGAGATTGCAAAAAAAGTAAGAAAACAAAAGGGAAACCTCTATGGGTTAATATAGTTCTTATTTTCTTTCTTTTCTTTTTCTTTCTTTCTTTCTTATTTTCTATAACTATGGCATTCATTTATTATTTAAGCTGCATTCCTAGAATCTTAGATGCTTTCAAGTGTCTATACATGTTAGATTTAATTATTAAAAAAATCTATTTTTAAACAATTTAAAAACATTAATAAAAATTGACACTTTCTAAAATTGGTTATGTAACAATCTCCACACCTTGGAAACCACCAGTGCGTTAGCTTGTACTGTTAGGCTGACTAGTTTCGGGGCATATCTAACTAAAAAGAAGGCTTTTCCTGCCAACACTGAATTATAAAGGCTGTATTATATTAGAACTCTTAAAAGATCTAGCCTTCACCTAGCTGGTGAGCTACGTTGCACTTGAGCAAGTACCCAGTACAGCACATATGCAACTGAATTTATTAAAATGTCCAGCGAAGCTCATGGGCGCCCCCAGCTGATGCCCACCTTCTGTTCCAGCCGCTTACACTGCGTACCGCAGGCAACGTGCGGAAACTCACACCAAGTCACTTGGAGATGTAAAAATATAATGACATTTATTTGTACTTGAGTTCAACTTTTATAGCAAAAAAAAAAAAATTACTGAAATCTCCAATGTATTTTATGCAATGAAGTTTCATAAGATATTTCTGTTATCCCTGCAAAGCTATAATATCATCTTGAAACACTGCACTGTAAGCATATAAACAAGGCTCTCCATGTCTTTCAAAGATGAAATTTGGGGAAATGAATTGAAACCCGACAATGAAAGTGTACTTTTAGCACAAAGCTGCCATTTGATAGGTGAGGGAATGGAACACACCATTGGAGAAAATCTCATTAAAGTATATGCTGGTGACATTGCGGCAAGCATTTGTATGAGCTTTCATTGAACAACTATTACTATTGTCTCATAAATACAGTTCAGAGAAGCATCTAAGCATGCATATATGGCAGTGATGGCAAATTGTCTTCTCCAGCATCTCCTCCTTCCTTTTTCCTAAGAGAGAGAACCTGGCCCTTGGCAGGGCACAGACCTCCACAAAGACTACATTTCCTAGCCTTCTTTGTACTAATTGGGGTCACGTAAGCACAAATTTTACATGGCAGATTCTAGGAGTGCCTCTGCCATTTCTTGCCTTGTTCTTCCATCCTACTGCCTGGAACATGAATGTGGCTGCTGGAGCTCTGACAGCAATTCTGCCCAACTGAGGAATGGTGGAGCAATGTCTCTGCTGGCTTGGTGGAGCCACCTTATTAGCCCTGGGCTACCTAGTGATGAATTCATTTGTACATAAGAAAATAAATTTCTGTCTTGTCTACGCCACTATTAGGACATTTTGGCCACAATCAGTTACAGAAAATCCTAACTAATATAGACATCGACTCACTTGAAGACAGAAATTATGTAACATTCTCACAGTTCTAGTGATACCAAACCAAAAGCTGTAGATTGCTTTTGCTTCTTCACTTGGCTTAATTTTTATGCCATATTCTGGGGTCCGAATATGAGGAGGACTGCTACTTTTAAGACAAGTGATATGCATATCATAATTAATATAGCACACTATAATATGATATACATGATATACACAATAGGAGAAAACATACTAAATGCTCAAGACCAATTTTTAACACACTACCAAATAAAGTGGCATCTAGTGGCCTCTCTGCTGATGGAATAATTACAGCAGCAGCAAACTCTGCAGGTGGGGTAGCTCCTGTGATGTAATAACCAAATAAATAAATAAAAATCTTTAAAAAAAAGTCACATAGTGCTAAGAGTCATAAAAAGCATCAGTCTCCTGTCCCCGTCAGATACAGTGACTCCCTACAGGCAGACTTTCAATTCTTTAGTTGTTCCTTCCTATATTTATCTCAATGAGTGTAGATAACATTAGCTATTACCATTTGCTGATTCAGCAATTTCAGACATATCATGGGATTTTTTTTATTTTGAGAAATAAGGATTTGGGTTCGCTTAGTCCTTCCCTTGCCATCGTACTTTAAAATGTTTTGGTAAAACCCCCACATATTTTTTCTTATTACAATATAAATATTACTTACTTTGAGCAAAATAACATTCTATGATTACATTTTGTTCCCTGGATGGCTTTGTATTTTTTTTTTTTTCTGGAGATAATTGGCTTATTTTTACATTTACTTAATTCTCTTTGAATATTTAAACTTTATGCACCATTAAGGAATTCTGAAATTGTTTTCTATGCAGTCCTCTTAGATCATTTATCAGTTGCATTTTAGTTCTGGCCAAAATGTCCTAATTAGTTAGGATTTTCTGTAACTGATTGTGGCCAAAATGTCCTAATAGTGGCGTAGACAAGACAGAAATTTATTTTCTTATGTACAAATGAATTCATCTGCTCCTTGAAGCCTCTGCCATGCTGCTAATCGGGGTTCTTTGCTCTGTGGGAGTGACACAGAGTTGGTCTGGCCGTGTGCTACTCAAGACTTCGCTCTGACTCTTCCTTTTTTTGGACTCTCACGCCTTCCCCTTTTCTGATTTACTCCTGTATTTCGGTGAAACACATCATCCAATAGCTTCCTGAGAAATGGTGCATGGGAAATAACTTTTGAAATTTTGCATATTTAAAACTATTTTTATTCTCCCCTCATATTTGATGGATAGTCCTGTGGTTCTATAACGCTAGGTTAAAAATAATTTTCTCTTAGCACTTTAAGTGCTGCTTTATTGTCTTCTAGCTGCCAGGGTCTGTGATAAGTCCAATGCTATACTTACTCCTAATCATTGTTAGTTGCCGTGCTCTTTTCTGGAAACTTTTACCATCTTCTTTTGATTTTGGGGGAGTGATACATCAGTATTATCTGTTCTATGGAACAATCATAAAAACTACGATCATACCGTCTAACTTTGTTCCTATCAAAAACTACCTTGCCACAGAGGGAACATCTAAGCCTGTTATGTGTTACTCGCTTTCCAAACTCTAGGTCTCTTCTGGGTAGTAAGCATTATCCATCTTTCTGAGTTTTATTCAGATGAGTCCCCTCATCTGCCATGTGCCATGAAACACAATCCTAGGAAGGTGAGTTGTGACCCTGAGTGCCTAATAAGCTGTTCAGGGACCA
The DNA here is from genome assembly GCF_964656455.1 of Halichoerus grypus. Lineage (NCBI taxonomy): Eukaryota > Metazoa > Chordata > Mammalia > Carnivora > Phocidae > Halichoerus > Halichoerus grypus. Next base: position 79,983,009 of record NC_135723.1, read on the forward strand.
GAGAGCTACTTTTCTTTTGTAATGCAAGGTTACCGCATACATCTATAACAGCCGAATTTTTGTGGCATTATCGAGATAGGCTGCACTCGTTCTGGCTAAGATTCAACATAGATGGCTAGCTTATGTCTTCCGATGGGAAAATTTATAGACTTTGTTTTACTGTATTTTATTTTTCATATTTTTCAATTGTTAAAATAATACATATTAAATGCAGAAAAACCCAGGAAAGAAATTTATTCATTGTGCCAGAGATTATAAATATTCGCATTTAACACCTGTTACTGAGAATCACATGTGTTGTTCCTCACTTTAACAATGTATCAGGAGCATCTCCCCAGGGCACTAAATATCACTGTACATATTGTATAACATGATTTTTGAAGGTTGCTCAGTATTCCAGTATATAAACTTGCATTATGTATATAACCTTTTTCTTAGAACTTGAGACTTCCATTTTTTTGTTTTTGCCTTTGCTATCCTAAGTATTGTGGAATCCAAAATGGCTCAAGTTTTATCAGCCCATAAATGAAAATGGAACTGTACTAACGTTAACTTTCAAATTCTGACGTGTCACAGCCCCTTCCTGCATGATTTAGTCCCATTAGTTATTTCCAGAAGGCCCTGGAGAAGTCTTACTTATATACAGGGGTAAGTCAATATATGTCCTTCCCCTTGTGCATCTTCAAGGGATTACCAGCCACAGAAATTTAGTGAGGGGTCTTGACTCTGGTGCTAACGCTGGTACCTTCTGGGGGGATGCTGCTTCTCAGCTGGCCCACACTGCACCTCTGTAGGTCCTTTGCAGTTTTTGCAGACTCTACTATGACAATGTTCTGCCAAAGGAAGGACGGAATGTGCCTGTTCTCATTTTGAGCCGAAGTTTGTTTTCTAGGTCCTAAGGCAGCAATGCTTATACCCAGAGTCTCAGTGGGCATTTCTTGAAAACAGTCCTTCAGCTTCTGATTTGAGGGCAGTGGTTTTCTAGCCTGGTGTACATCAGAACTGCATACAGGACTTTTAGGAGATAGAGATGCCCAGGTCATACTTCAGATCTGATGAAATACTTTCCCAGGACAACCATAGGATGTGCGTTTCAAAGTCAAGCGAAGTACATCAGTTTTGTTTTATGTAGTAGATCCTGTTGGTTCTCCTTGTAAATCCTCTGTCCTGGAATTATAGCCCTCCCTCAGCTTCTGCAAATGCTGTGGTTAACAGCTTAGGCTTGTGATCTTTCCCAAGGGATTATATTTGCCTTCTTGCCCAGAGATGCCAGGGAGACCACACCAGTTCCAGAGGGGTTTCATTGGAGAGTACATGAATCCCTGTCACAGGCTCTAATTCTAGGAAGTCTGGTCTAAGACAATGTGCAACTAGGCTACTCTTCTCGAGGCCCATGAGCAGCCCATGGAACTGGGCAAGGGACAGACAGAATGTTATTTCAACCACTGGTCTGATTTTTCTCCTTCTCCTCCAAAGTACACACTTCCCTGTCTGCACACACATGCACACACACATAGAGAGAAGTATTCCATTCCTTCTTTAACAGAAAAACAAAAGTCTCATGCATATTAACTCATTTACTACTTCCTGAGGCTACATTTATTGACCTGTCTTTGGGCATATTGTTTTTTATTTCCTACGTATCAATAACTATAAATGAAATTGCCGGTCTGATCATAAGACTTTTGATTCATATTGCTGATGGTTTCTCTGAGAGTTAATTCTAATTTCCTCTGTAACAACCAGTGTAGAAGGTTTCCATTCTCCCATACCCCTCCTAGGACTGCCTGCATTTCTACTCTAGTTTCTCTGGGAAAGGGAGGAGTCAGACAAACATAAATGGTGATGATAGTCTATGGTTGGTAAAAGTGGAATTGAATATAGGTAGGAATCAACCTAGAGGCATGGGGGGTGGGGAGAAGATTTGATAAATCTTTAGGACAAGGATGATAGCATGTAAAATGAGATTCTCAGTTTGAGAAGGAGGGACTTGGATGTTATCCAAGCCAAGATGAAGAATGTATGTCCTTTGAGAGATACTGCTTAGATTTTTTTTTTTTTTCAGTCACCATATTCCAACTGGAGGAAAAGGCTGATGTAGTTGAGTTTAGTCCAAGGCCATGAACTCAGTCATGCTACTATGGAATGCAGTAGAAGGAAGAGAAGAAATAGCCTTGCATGGAGCAAACACTTTTCTCTTCCCTCCTTAGAATATTTTTCCTGTATTTTTCTTTGGCATTGAGTTTTAAGGACAGCTATAAATGTGTATTTGTGATTTTGTGAGATTTGGGCATAGATATAATAAGTAACTTTATATATAAATCTTTTTGCTTTAGAGGGCTTCAAGTCTGCCCATTATTAACATTCTACTTCCTACATTGGTAAATGAATAAAACAATTCCAAACACCTATTTTGCTAATTACAGGCACCTTCAAGGGAGATCAGGAGGTAAAGTGGATTCTCTGATATTAGGAAGTCTCTATTCTGTAAGATTCTCATTATCTGAGGATTTATATACCTAGGTTTTTGAGAAGAAATGAAGCACAATCTGAAAAGATAAAACTTAAAGAAAGTAATAGGAATTGTATCCACCTTTGCCTCCATTCTCATGAGAGCAGAAATCTAGGAAGAACTACTCATGAGTTACTATCCTTTTAGGTCCAGGCCTTGAAGGCACATGAATCAATTTATTAAAATTTATCCAGAAGTAAGTTAACATAAAAAGACTTTGGTTATATGTAGACTGTCGCTCTGCAGACTCTTCTTCCAAAACATCTTTTTAAAGATTTAATATGGCCTGGCTAAGAATCACAGACAGCTGGATGCATGCACCCAGGTAACACTTCCTGCTCAGAAGGGGTCACAGTCAGGGCGTCCTGTAGAGCAGGGACCTGGGATTCGGCTGTACAAATACCCGCACAGAGGCGCTGAATCATCCTGGAGAGCCAGAGAGGAGCTGTGTGCCAGCAACTCTCCTAAGCCACCTTCAACACTCGCCTTATTAAATTTCTGCTGGGCTAATTTGCTCTGGGGATCTCCTGAGTTACTTGAATGGATAAAAATAAGCTGTCTGTGAGCTAACTCTAGTTACTAGAACAGGGCTCCAGTGGGTTCTGCTTCTGCTTTAGGCCAAGCTCACTCGGGGTTAAGGTGACATGAAAGGCTCCTGGTTCCTCCTGCCTGAGCCACAGACTCCTTCTCACTTACTCCCTCTAGTTCCTCCTGCCTCCATTTGAAGATAAAAAAGTTATGTTAATAGAAATAAGGAAAAAGACTAATATATTATGTTTCCATTTTTCCCCAGGGAGACCTGACTGGGCATAGTTCTTCTGAAACTGTAGGGCTTGCGACTGGGTTTCCTCCTTTGATTTGATCCCAATATCCCACTATTTTCATGGAATATTTCTGAACCTTAGTCATTGAGGTTCCAGCTCTGGTGCCAGGATGATCTTACCCAATGCGTGTCAGCGGCTGTAACGCACACTTGCTGGAGGCAGGACCTGTCGGATTTACACGTGGAATCTGCAAATCAGACTAAACCAGGAGAAGAATGATAAAAAGAAATAATAATTAATGAGAAGAAATGTGCCTAACCAGATGCGGAATAAAAATAAAACAATAAAACACGTGTGAGGACATAGCCCTTGAGCTGACATTCTCTTTGGGGTCAGATAACAGCCAGTGGGTAGAGACATCATTGTCCATGTCCACTGCAGACCAGACTTCCCTACAGGGTACCCTGTAGAGACACCTGGAAGACAGTCCAGGTGAGGACACCTGGAATCTGTAAGTGGTGAGGACGCCTGGAAGGAAGACCAGGTGGAGAGGTGCAGGTCACTCTCGTCTTTGAGAACAGAGGCAACTTAAGTGAGGACTTGCAGGAGCTGCCCCAGAGCCACGCTAGGTCCTGAGAACCCGTGCCTGAGAGCAGAACTGTGGGCCTGAAGTGGGACCGGCATCTCTCCCATCCTGCCCTGCCTGCTGAGGGGGATATGCAAACACACCTCAAACAGTTGTGGGGCACAGAAGCCTGGGGAAGGGACCAGGCTGACAAGGATGGAGTTACTGGAAGGGAGGCTTCAATGAGGGGGAAAGAAAGCAGGATACTATTGTTCTGCCACTAATCCTAATGAACATGTCTTAGGTTCAAGGAGAAAAGGGTCGGCCTTCTTGGATCTGGGGAAGTGGTGGCATAAAATTCAATCCAATTAACAAGATAAAAGGGGGTTTACTATATGCCAGACACCATGTTTCATGCTATAAGGATGAGAAAAGGAAAGAACAGTGCCTGCCTCTAGGGGAATGGCAATATGGCCAGGGAGAGACCACATTCAGAAGGAATAATAATTCCCAACCCACTGAAGTAAGGTCCATGATAAAGATGCAAGGGGGTAGCAGCAGAGTAATGAATGCTACCTTAGGAAAAGCCTCACGGAGCAGCTGTGAGGATGAAGAACAACCAGGACACACAGCAGCCCCCAAGGAAGAGAAGAACGACCTTCAGACTGAGGAGAGAGCCCGCGGAAGGAGGCGTGGAGCTGGGGAAGGAGGCTTGTTTTTAGAGAAAGCTGAATTCTCCTGACACATGAGCTAAGGGTCAACTGTGAGCGGTAAGGCTGCAGGGGAGGGCAGGGCCGAAGTCACAGGGTCCGGCTAAGAGGGTTTGATCTCATAACGTACAGGATGGAAACGCGCTGAGAGCTATTCAAAAAGGGACTGACAAAATCACAGTTGTGCTAAAAGGGTGTGACTCTAGAGGTGTTATGCACGATGCATTAGAGAAGTCTGGGGACGGGGACTTTGCCCGGCAATCTCCCAGGTGTTGATTGCATTTATGCATGTCCTTCTGCCTTCGTATTGAACTATTTTTCCAAGGATGTTTTTATAGTGAAGAGTCGTGGAAGAGAGAGTGCCTCTCTCCAGAGCAAAACCAGGCAGGCCCACTGTCTGTTACAGAAGATTCAGCTTCCCTAAGACCAGGCTTTCCTCTCTTCCTCTGCGGCCCACTGCCCATGAAGGAATCTCAGTGGCCCCGTGGGACTTGGAAGTAAGGGGAACTGACAGAGAGACGCTGCGTATGTTGTTTCCTGTGCCGTGAGGAATAAATGACGTTGTTTCCGACGCAACAGTCTATGTCATTTGCCATAATCCAAGAAACCATAGCAGGCTAACTCATCACCTGCGTGGAGTGTAAAACTCTCAAGTTGTGCATAATTTTTGATGGAGGGAGTACTGTGAAGAAGCTCTTTCAGTAATCTTAATAGTAAACGCTGGCTTGAGGGCAAAAAGAGAATTTTATTTATTTTTGCGCCAGGTATCTGACATGTACATATGACCAATTTTATAATGTCTAGAAAATACTGTTTCTTTACTACAAACAGTCTGACCTGACCCCATTGATGGTGGTCCGTTCATCCCACAGCTTTTTCCCGAGTCTCACCCACTAAAGTCTCAGAGGGGAAGCATGGCTCCAGGACAGGATGGGCATCAGGGACTCCTATCATGCACAGAATACTTTTACACTCCGAGTTTGCTCTTTCAGTGTGCCTACATGAAGCCAAAATAGCTGTCCTAAAATGTCTTCCTCATTGTAACTATCCTGGGATTCAGCCAGTAGCCTAGCATATACTAATTAATCAGTAAACATTTAGTGCCTGAAAGTGAAACAATAATTAAAATGTAAAAATAGAACTAGTTGGGAAATTCTTGTCTTTAATCACTTACCCCAATTCCGAAGATAGAGCTGTGTTTAAACTTGTTTAATTTATTGTCTTTATACAATGTGACTGATACTAGATATTTCTTTTTTTTAAAAAGAGTTTGTTTTTTGAGAGAGAGAGAGAGCACATCAGGGGTGAGGGGTAGAGAGAGGGAGACAAGCAGACCCCCTGCTGAATGGGGAGCCGGAGGTGGGGCTCGAACCCAGGACCCTGAGATCATGACCTGAGCCGAAGACAGAAGCTTAACCGACTGAGCCACCCAGGCACCCTGATACTAGATATTTCTCAGAGTGGTCCTGCCACTGACTATTTTTGTGACTCTGGACCTCAGGGTTCTCACCATGAAGTGGGACTTGATTATTTTTAAGGTCTTTTCCAGCATTGGATTCTAAGAAGCCCAGTTCATGGAACTGAGTAATAATGTTATTTCCACTTCTTTTTCTCTTGAAAAACACAGCCAGAAAAGTTACTTTAACTGGAAAGAAGGAAAGATGAGCAAGTCAAGTATGTGAGTATGTTAAACAAGCTTCTTAGTTTCTTTTGCTACTAATAGCTTTCTGGCCCCTTTCTTCACTTTGAAGCAAAGCCTAAATGAAAAGGTAGCAATTCTTTTTAACTTTTGAGTAGGTTCATAGTATCTTTAATCTCTTTCAAAGATGACAAACAATGGGTTTTGCTAAGATTCTTCCACATGGGAATAAAAATGGTGGTATTCTCACCAAAATATAGAAACACAGTTTGAGTGCTGAGACTTTAGTTGTCATCCTTATTACTGCAACTAGTAATTAGCTTTTATTGTTTACAAGAAGTGTGAAAAATCACATAGGAAAATTCCTCACTGTTGGAAGGAATGGCCTATTCATCGTGATTGCACAAACACAGACACCTCATAGTGTTTTCTCCTGCCGAGTGTAAAGATGGGCATATGGCTGTGTGAGCTCAATTGGTTGGATTTCTGTGGTATAGAGGCCAAGAGCATGGGTTGAAGTCCAATATGGGCCAGTCAGCTCTTTTCTGCCCTGCCAACCATCCTACAAACAGGAACTTAACAGGACGTCAGACCCTATTGATGGCATGTCAGTTATCACTTCATACATGATAGCAAAAAGAAGGTCACCAAGTCCACTCTGTTCTTCTGCTTTGAGTTCATGATGTCTTTATCTGCCAATGCGATTTAGTTCAACAATTACTAATTGCTTTAATGTGCTTGTAGGAAAGTTTGGCCTGATACCTATTCTGGAGAAGCTTATCATCTTGAATGGAAGAAGAAACTCACATTTTCTTAAAATAGTTTTATTCAAACTATTCATATGCATGTTCAGCATCAGTGATTTCATAATTTTTATAACTACTTTTTGAGCCAAATAATGTTTACCTAGAGCAAATCATCTTCACTTCCAACTAAGCTGTTGGAGATATCAGCCTAAAAGTAGAATCTGGTCTCTGATTCTGTTCCTGGAAATGTTATGCTGAGCATGAATACCCACTTATGTAACATTTGGACATTAGGACAGTCTTCTCCCTCTGCTTTTCATCTTGTATGTGTACATTTTATTTTAAAACTTCACAGTGCAGTCACTTACCAAATTGCTTTTTAAAATTATCTTTGGAAAGTTGGTTTTCAATGGTATTCATTACTGGAAACTCTGAAATTATACCCTCAGGAAAAATGATCAAATTGTCCTTTCTCTTTTTAAAAAAATATTCTTTATATTTGCACCTGAACTGACCTGACTTCCTTAAGTTTTCTCCAACTCCTTTACTTCTTTATACACATTTGAATTCTCTATTTTCCTGGCTTACTTGAAAGAATATTCTAAGATCTAACTTAGACATGTACACTTATCCTTCACTGAGCAACTTTAATTTTTTCCTGAGAACTATGCTACTAAGTGAAAGGTTGTTAAATTAAAAAAAAAACAAAACAAAACTTCAATTGAAGAGAAAGATCACGATGTATTCCATTTTAACATAAGATATCCAAACAATTTTCACAGATAGAAACATTTAGCAATAACAGAACAAAAGCAAGTTTATATAAGCAAAACATAAGTTTGCAAGTAAAGAAATGTAGATTGTATATAAAATGAAATGTACTAAAAATTTATTGTATGGACTAAGACATGATGGTGAGTTCTGGGGATAGAAGGGTATGAATCATTCTCTATAGATTCTTCTGTTTTGCTCATCAAATTTTCAAACTTAATGAGGCTCATTGTTATCTTGCACTCAAACTGCAGTTAAAAGCAAAGTTGTAGTGCAGAAAAATGCCTTTTAGGGCAAAGTAAAGGCTAAACACAAGAGTGCTTTGAAGTCTATGGAAAAAGTGCATGTGCACATTTTCTATGAAAAGTCACAGAAAATCTGAACTTTTCATCCCACTCACTTTACTTACATGCCCAAAGAGAAGGGTTTTGAGTTTATCTAAAAATGGCACACAATTCAAATTTGTTCTACATGACAGTCTCTGACTACAGACTTGAATGCTAAGTAAACATGTGTGTCTTTGCCTGAAATTATCATTTTAAACTACTACATCTTAAAGCATATGTATTTAGTGTGTTTTTAGATGAAAAAAAGTATTAAGAAAAAACAAAAAATCATCTGGAAAGTGGCAGAACTTTTAAAGATTTGTTATGAAAATTGTCTAACTAATAAGTAATTGTGTGGAATGAATCTTTATTCCTGGTCCCAGAGGCCATCTTTGGGCACTCAGCTAGGTGAGGTGTTCCTTCCCTTTATTCTCCTCTGTGTAGACCTTTTCTACCTCTTTCAACATAGCTTTAAATGATTTCTTTGTGTATTTCCCCTGCTGTCTTGTAAGATCTTTGAGGGAAGGACCAAGACCTTTTTGTAGCTAATGCTTAACCCTATACCTGGCCCTTAGTTCTTGAATGAATCAATGAATGTGTAAATCTCCACATTCACTTTAACAGTCGGCCTCCACATGAAGGCAGGTTTCTGTGTTACCTACTTAAAAGACTATTGGAAATAGTTGTCTGTTTTTAGTTACCCCAGATCAATAGAGCATTTCGTGTCTTAGAGAACATTTCTTTCCATCAGAATTCTGATAACTTGGGTGGAAAATTACTCTAGTAATCAACAATTTACCTTTTTTATTTGAATTTGCCCAAGTTTTAATTGGAATAAAATACTGGGTTTCTCTTTTAGTGACCTGAGACTCTTCACTCGGGCTACCAGATGGTTTTCTCTTTTACTTGAAAATGAAAACATCTGACAGACTTTGTCAGGGCATGTGTCAGTAATGTTATTCATGGGGAAAGTCTCCCAAATGACATGCTTGTCTCTGAGGGCGTTTATCTGGGGCATGTGTTGTGTCTTCAGATGCCTCAAGTTCACACATTAAAGATGTTAGTTCAGTTGTAAATTGTTGCAGGTCTGCAGGCGCAACGCTTGAAAGAAATCATACTCTGGGAAAATGAACATTTTCACTCTTTTTTTTCTTTTTAGGGTTCTAAAATACATTTCTAAACTGTAAGGGAGAAAAAATTTATATTTTTGTTCTTAAAAACTATTCCCCTTACATTGATTCTTCACATACTGACAGTCAAATTTTCTTAGAGACTTTAGCATTCGCTAAGAAATTGTGCCTGGGGGAACATCCAGACTGTCTTCTGCCAGGTCTTGCCCCACACTCAGTAACCAATAACTGCTCAAAACATCACTTTGTGCTGTGATAATGGGCTAATACCTAGCCCAGAGACATCACTGCTGACAGTTGCCATATAATACTTTTAATAATGAAAATAGGTTTTAGTGAAGTCGCCCTCTCTTCACTTCATATGACAGCTGACAGCCATTAGAAAGACAAGTGTCTGGATGTAGAGATTGTGATCCTAGAAGACTTTGTCTTTACAGATCTGATCACACAACCCTGGATTCATTAGCACTGAGCCCAGCCCTCAGGGAAGTGATCATTCGACAGATCATCATTCTGTGTCTAACTCCTAGAGGAAGAGGAAGAGGAAGAAGAAGTGTTTCTCATGATCGATATAAAGATTTATTATAACACTATAGTAATTAAGATGGTATAAAACCAGTGAAGGGGTCAAGAAACTGACCAGTTTTTAACAGAACCATATATATATATATATATATATGGTTACACACACACACACATGAAAATATATATACACACACACACATGAAAATTTGATACCCAACAGGAGTAGCATGGAAAATCAGTGGGGGAAGGAAACCTATATCAGTAAATGTAGCTGGAAAACTTGGTTATCCATGTGGAGAATTTGGATTCTTATTTCAGATCATTCAAAGTCTAAACACAAAATGTGTTAAAAACTTAAGTATCAATAGCAAGACTTGAAAGTTTTGGGGAGGGTGGAGGGATGAGTTAAATGGGTGATGGGGATTAAGGAGGGCACTTGTGATGAACACTAGGTGTTATATATGAGTGATGAATCACTAAATTCTCCTGAAACTAAAATAAATAAATACATACATAAATAAATACATAAATAAATACATAAATATATAAATAAATATTTCGGGGAAAAAGAAGTTGACTATCTTTATAAAGTATGTAGGCAGGATACCTTCTTTTTTTTTTTTTTTAAGATTTTATTTATTCATTTGACACAGCGAGAGAGGGAACACAAGCAGGGGGAGTGGGAGAGGGAGAAGCAGGCTTCCCGCCCAGCAGGGAGCCCAATGCGGGGCTCGATCCCAGGACTCTGGGATCATGACCTGAGCCGAAGGCAGACGCTTAACGACTGAGCCACCCAGGCGCCCCAGCAGGATACCTTCTTAAAGAAGACAAAAAAACCTCTCTAGCTATAAAAGATAAAAGATGAGAAATAACAAGCACGGGGAAGGATGGAGAAAAGGTTACTTGTGCACTGTTGGTGGGAATGTAAAATGGTACAGTTGCTGTGGAAAACTGTCCAGCAGTTCCTCAAAAATGTAAAAATAGAACTGCCATATTATTCAACAATTTCACTTCTGAGTTATATATACCCAAAAGAACTGAAAAGGTTTTGAAGAGATGTTTGTACACCTATGTTCACAGCAACATTATTCACTATAACTAAAACATGGAAACACCTCAAGTGTCCATTGATGGATGAATGGACAAGCAAAATGTGGTATATACATACAATGCAATATTATTCAGTCTAAAAAACAAAGGAAATTCTGACATTTGCTACAACATGGATGAGCGTGGAGGAAGTTATGCTAGGTGAAATAAGCCAGTCACGAAAGGACAAATATTATAAGATCCACTTATATGAGGTACTTAGGATAGTCAAAGTCATAGGTACAGAAAATAGAATAGTGGTTGCCAGGGGCTGAGGAGAGGGAGGAATGAGGAGTTAGTGTTTAACGGGTACAGAGTTACAGTTTACAAGATAAAAGGAGTTCTGGAAATAGATGGTGATGATGTTTGCACATTATGCATGTATTTGATACGATGGAAACATACACTCAAAAACAGTTAAGATGGTAAAATTTGTTATGTATATTTTATCACAATAATAAAAATTAGGAAAAAATAAAAATATATTTGGACAAAGAAGCCTGAAAGACTAACCATAGAATAGGGTCTTAGTTTCAGTGTGAGAGACGAGAGTTTCTCTAACTGGACAGTATTATTTAAAGTCCCCTCTGCACATTTCCAATCTACTCTGGGAGAATGAACCAGGTTTGTGACTTATGGCTGCCTGCTTTTCTATTGCCTCCATCCTACTGCAAATCCCCAAGTCCTAAAATGGCTATAAGAATTGTTTGTTTATTCAGTCTCCTGAATAAACTGGGCAATAATTTAGACCTAAAGAGTATTTCCTAAGGAAACTAAGTGCCCAGGTCCCTGAATCATCTTTGGAAAGTACTATTGTCCCCAAAAGCTCTGGGAGGTCATAGCTTCTAAATTTCCTGTCATCCATCATTGGGGTAGATACTGCTAATGAAAAACATGCTGGAATACTATTTTCAGCCCACTTGGGTCTAGCATTTATCTTAGTCTTATTAACTCTGTTTCATGAAGCCCACCCTCATTACAGATAAACATGAAGAAAGAAAAATTATAATCAAACTGCATCTTTAACATTCTAGTCAAAACAGCAGTATGATTTAGTAGAGTTATTCAGATTTTAAGTTGTTGCCTTAACAAAATTGAGGTAAAGGGAAAAAAGAGGATATACTGTATTATATCTAATCTTGTGTAATATTGGAAGGCCACGTGTCACCACTAGAGAATATACTCTCAATAACTCTTTAGAATAAAACTTATGCCAAAGAAGTTTTGAAATTATAAGCTGCAACCTTAGCTTGACAAGGCTTCTTTCACATCTGAATTGCTTTTCTCTTAGAATTCAGTCCTCAAGGCAGAGAAGAGTCTGTCTCTGACTCTGTAGCTTCTCCATCAATGAGACCTCTGTCAGCACTGTATAAATAATTAATTATTATTAATAAGCACCATCACCATCTTCTCTTTCTCTCTCGCTCCTGAACATAGCCAGCACTTCTCTGATAAACTACAAGGAACAGGCTTATTATTTAGTTCCTGTGATGAATAGGAAGTGGCAAGCATGCCCAGGGCTATGGAAAAATTCCAATAATAGTAATTGGGTAGAATAGCTTCTGTGCCATGTGAATACAAGGCTATTTGCAACATAAATATTTTTCAGTGACTTGAAAATTATAATCAGGGTATTCGGAGTTTTAGGCTCTATAGAGTCGCAGGAATTTAAATTTTGAATTTTAATCAATAAGCAAATATTTGGTGAGTTTTCCTACTTGTGAAGTGCCTGCCTCAAGCAACACATTCAAAAGGAATGCCCTCTCTCCCTCTCTATGCCTAAAACGAAGCTCTTTTAAGGGAAAATTTCCTTCCTTGTATGATATAGAGGTATACTTATTTTCCTTCTACTTTCTTCAAATCATTCTCAAAATGTATAATCATTTGAAGAAAAGAGGATTACATATATAAACATTCTGACGGTTTCTTTAGGTGGGATAGGAAATAGACAATGGGTTTTCTTTTATTATATGGAAATCTTGGTGTTTAGTGCTCTTTTCTTCAAATACATACACACACACACACAAACATAGACACAAACACACAAACACACAGACACACACACATACTACCAATATCTAATGAAATGAAAAACACCTGAAAATAGTGAAAATGAATAGAAAATTCACCAGCAATGACAAAACAGAGGAAGTCTTAGCTATATGCCTTAAACCTCAAGAGGTGGTAGGGAGGACAGAATCCAAGGATTCAGAAGAGATTCCTAGCCCCACATCCACTACCATGTGCTAGAAGTACTGTAGGTGAGTTGACAGCATCCTGAAAATGCTCTTAGATAGTCTGATAATTGCAGAAAAGTCACTGTGGTAGTTTCCTCACTGTTTCCCCATTTCAGATGAGGGAGAGCAGGAGTGGCTGGTGGGGAGATGTAGATGAAGCAATCACAGCCAAAGCCCTCTCATGAAATACTCTCTAGTTATTTGGGGGGAAGATTTGAACTCCAAGAGTATCCTGGACATTCCACCCATCCCAGAGAGGAGAAAGCCAAGTTCTATCGATGAAAGTTTCATATAACTTCAGAAGAGCCTTTTCTTTTCCACATTCCCTAAGCTCACTGCCCAGAACTATGTAATATAATACTCCAAGTGTATTATAGCCCAGGGATCTATAACAGAGAATTTATCTATATCATATTAGAACAAGCAGAAATATTGACAAAGAATCCCATATTAAGCATGGCCAAGATAAACGTGAACATATATGAAGCCATTTATCCTGGACTTCTCTTTGTTGGGAGGTTTTTGATGACTGATTCCATTTCCTTACTGGTTATTGGTCTGTTCAGATTTTCTATTTCTTCATGATTCAGTCTTGGTGGGTTATTTGTTTTGACAAATTTATCCATTTTTCTAGGTTATCTAATTAAGCATTGACATTATGAGTTTAAAATTCGTAATATACTCCATGTAACATTTTAAAGTATTGATCTAACTGTGCCTTAATTCCAGGGCATTCTTTAGCTGTAATAAAAAGCAAAAAGTCTTTACTTTCTCTATATAGATATTTTCTTTCTTTTTTGGATAAATTCTGAAAAAGGAAAAATTTAGGACATTAATAAGATAGATTACAATTCATAGCTTTTCAGTAAAGCATTTATATTTTGGCCTTGTTAGAAAATTATACAGTAAGCAAGTAATTTGCTGTCAATCTATTAAAAATAGAGGATAATTGAAAAAAATTATGATATTTCAATTGCTGAGCATCAAAGCTGATCTGCTCAATGGAATGGTGTAGAATGGAATTTATTTTATTTAATAGGCTTAACTTTATGTGTGTTCATTTATGAGTTGTATGTAATACATGATGATGAAAATGCTAGGTGAAAAATACTGAATAATATTTATTGAATGAAAGTAGAATAATTAAAGTCAATCCTGTTTTCTTGCTTTTTATGATTCCAGATTGCAGATCAGCCAACATAGTCATTTAACAAATGTTTATTGAGCCCTTATTTCTTGGCGGGCACACTGGGGGTAAAGCATTGATGAATAAGAGAATGCACCTGCTGCATGGAGCTTACTTTCCAGCAGGAGAGAAAGCCAAACCAATTAATTGTGCTGTTTGAGGTAACACAGATGGAATTGAAATTATTGATGTTTAAATGTAACCAAAGATTACATGGCAGGGGAGATCTAAGGAAAGGCAGGTGTAAAACCAAACCCAAATTACATTACAATGCAGGACATATAAAAAATAGAAAGCAAAACAAACAACAGCAATAGCAAAATCTTTATTTTAGATGATGTCCTGTGTTAAAATGCTTGATTTTAGGAGAAATTTCTCTGCAAAGTCTGGTTACAGATATCTTAAAGATGGTATTGTTGTAGGGACTTACATGATAATTAGTTCGCAACCATTTTCTAGTTCTAGTTCTAGACATTCCACTAGTTTTCTAGTTCTAGTTCTAGAAATATCCTGAAGATTCTAACTTGGTAATCACTTAGATTTAAGCTTGTGAGTATTTAAGAACAAAAATATGTTAAGGAGAAAAGGGCTCCTACCAGCCACACCTTTCTATATTTTATTTCCATAGGTATTTTCAGGAAAATTTGTCAGACTTGGAAATGGGCAAAAGAGATTGCTGGGTATCCTTTCAGGGGACCGTCAGGTGTTATCTAGTGATCTCTGGAGAGTTATCCGATTTCCCCATGCACACGGGGGTGGGGGGCAGCGGGGGTGCGCACCTCTGATCCTCTTTCCAGCCACTGGAGTGATTTATGACTCTGCAGAGGTAAAATCCGATATTGGAGGAAACTGAGACTAATGTGAATTATTCTCATCCAGGGTGATTTATACTCTGGAGAAAAGATGACTACAAGATTTACATTTTATTACTTTATAGGATATTAAATTACTTCGGATTTACTAGCAAATGTGTTTCAGCATTTGTAATTGACTATATACATATATGTCCATGCTTCAAATTTTCTTTAAACTGGTTCTGATATCTTACTGACTTCTTCATGAATTAATGGATTAAATAAAATCTCTGACACACACTCATTTTATATTGTGGGAGAATCATGACTTACTATTTTGAAAATTGTACTTAAACAATATAAAAATTGATCTAAGTGATATCTGCATTTGGCAAGATGGAAATGATTCTTTTTGCTTTGTTTTGTTTTTGTTAATAAAAAAATGATATTTCAGAAAAGTTCACATGCTGAATGTAAAATTCACCATGAAGAATTTATTTTGTGAGTACTTTAAATTTGTTTGAATCACTAAATGATGAATAAACCCTTGGTAATATGAAATGTGGTACATTCTTTATGATTCTACCTAAATAAACTAATGCTTGAATAAAGGTATTGGCACTAAATAAAATTTACAACTCCTTATCATTGTTATACAATTTTAAAAACACTTCTAACTTAGTTATTTTTATAATCTTAACACCATCAGAGGCAAATAGGATAACATATCACATTCTATATTAAAAAAAAAAATACCAACAGGTTAAATGGCTTGTGTTTGCATAATTAATCAGGAAGAGTTTGTAATACTCTAACCAGAACTCTGGTCTTCTGTGACATGATCATATTGTGCAGGTCTCTTTTTCCTATAATATATGCTGAAATTCTGGATGAAATATCACTCCCACCTTTTTTGGTTTTGCTCAATGAGTGCAAGTTACTTGGCTCAGTTGGTGAGAAGATTCTTTTTCACTAAATAATGCAAGAGCTAGTGACACAGAGGAGAGAACAAGGAGCTTTTGTTTTATCAGCATAGCTTATGCAGAATTTGGCTATTTTGTAATTTAAACAAATTTCAAATTAGCAGCTTTGGTTTTAATGTGTTTTTCTTTTTTTGCAGTTGGGATCTTACTGGATTAAATTCAATTTTTAATCTTTCTGGATTAAGGAGTGAAGTAGAAAGCAGGGCATTCCCAACATTTTTGTGAAAAGAAGCTTCCCCCCCCATTTCACAAAGCCTTGACATTTTGGGGTGGGTGGGGAACAGATGAGGGTTATTAAATAATAACATCTGATAGTGTCTACTTTTTGAGAATCTGAACAAACTTCAGAGAAAATAACATTTATTATTTTATCAAATCAATAAATATGTATTTTCTGAATGCCTTCTGTGCCACCCATAGTGATAGGTACTAGTATAGGGAATACAATAAGGAATAAGATTTGCTCCTTGAATGTAAGGAAATTTTAGCAATGGAAACAGAAAAACAGCAAATAGGAAAAAGGAGACAGTAGCTTAAGAAGTGCCACAACTGGGGGACACAGATCAAGTGGGGTATAAGATCAGAGCCCCAACCCAGGTCCTGGTGGCCCAGAAAGATGATGGCTAAGAGGCAAGAAATTTGTAATAAATAACTTATTTTACATCATTTAACCTCAGTATCCTCAGGTCCTCCCTTATGGATCTGCTGCGCAACCCCCCCCCCCCAAATAATTATGTGTACAGTGCCAGGCACATAAAAGTGCAATAAATGATAACCATCATTATTACTCTTATTATGGCTAATAATAAAATGGGGTTTGAAGGATGAATAAGAGTATCCTTTAGAAAAGGAAAAAGAAGAAAAGATTTCACATGCAGAGGCCTAGAAATAAGAGCGAATTTCCTAAAAATTCTTTATCATGACTGGATCTAGAAAGGATGAAAGAGATGCCAGAGATGAGCTGAAAGATGAGGAAGACTCCAGATTGTACAGAACCTTGCAAACCACCTTAGGAATTTGGAATTTATCCTAAAGTCCATGAGGAGCCATTAATTATTTCAAGCAGGGGTGGGATGTATCCTGGTTTCCATCTTACAAAAACCAGTTTGATTACTGCTTAGAGCTGAAATGGGGCAAGTTTGAAGGATATGGGGAGACAACTACAGAAATATAATGGAGACATTAGAAATGAAAACAAATGGATAGATTTGAAAGTTATTTTGCAGATAAAATCCACTATGGAGGGGCTAGGAGTGAAAGACAGGAGGGTGGGGAGGATTCAGAGAACTCAGTGTCTTCCCTAGGAAAATAGGTGGTAGTGAGTGGTATAGTTCACTGGCCTTGGGATACTGGAGAGGAAAAGGGAAAAAGAAATGGAGAGGAGGAAGAGGTTTCAGGGGGATTGAATGAGTTCAGGTTTGGACATGTTGGGTTCTAAGACAATTGGTGAAGGATCCTCATAGATGGCTGGATCTATGGTATGGACTGCAGCAGAGAGGGAATCTGTCAAAAATTTCTTTTTTCCGAAAATTTGTCTATAACCCTTCTTTTTAAACTTTTTAATTATTTTATTATAGAAATCATTTATAGTCTTGGTAGATTAAGAAGATGAGTAAAAAAAATAAAAGATACATATTCCTATCAACCAGAGAAAACCATTTATATTTTTGTCTTTTCTTCTAGGCATTTTGTATATATAATTTATATTTCACAGAAAACAAAATGTGTCAACTTAGCTTTTTGTGTTTGTTCCAGATTTATCATAAGTTGTTAAGAATATAACATTTTAATGGAAGAAATACTATACCTGTAATGTGTTAGCTCTCAATGCAGACCATTGATTGGAGAAGCCTCAGTTTTTAATTTATCAGAGGAAATAGCATACATTTTATATCAAATGTCTAGTTAGCTAATGGGCCTGTAATTATAATTATGAGATATTAGATAAATTTTGTCTAAGCAGAAATCAAGGTAAACAAGTTAGCAGTGTTGGGGACAATTATTCAGAGAGTGGTCCTCGGATAATTTGGGGGTAGTAAATATTCCCCATATATAGAAAATCTATATTTCTTCTAATTTTCTCTGAATAGAGACTGCATTCTACCATTCCAGGGATTTAAAATTCTAGGTAAAATAAGGCATTCATTATGTAAAATTATGTACATAAAATATATGTAAAAATAAGTAGTTGAAACATGGCCACAAAGTCTTTGCTACTCTTCCCATTGAAAAATTGAATCTGGGTTGAATCTATTGCTTGCCCAATAGAATACAAGAGAAAATGCATGAAAAGTAGTACTCCTGGACTTCTGAGATTAGAAAAAACCTTGCAGCTTTTGCCTTGATCTTGTGGAACATTCATTCCATTGGAAGACGACTTCCACGTAAAAAGTGCAACCCTAAGACTCTGTATTGTGAGGAAGCTCGAGGCAGCCATATGAAGAGAAGCAGATGTCTAACCAGACTAGGTATGGCTTAGGTACCAGAGGTGAGTGAAGAAGCCTCCAGATTGGACTCCAGCCTCAGGTACTCTATGGCTGCCACTTTAAGAGGGACCCCAAGCTGAGCATATGAACCTATAAGACAATGGGTGATAAAGAATGAAGCTACTAAGTTTGGGAGTAGTGTCTTACAACACAGTAGTAAGTAGGTAATTGGAACATCTGGGTTATGATCAAAAAGAACCAGCCCATAGTCAACTTACCAGTTTCATAGCAGGAACATAAACTATCCCTTAAATATATAGGTTTGATGAACTGAAAATTTCTGGAGATGGGTCAGGAGACCCACATCAAGCCTTGGCTCTACAGCTCCAAGTTGTGGGCGCTTTGACAAGTCAGTTAACCTGTTTGGGTCTTGGTTTCATCATCTATAAAATGAATGAGTGGGACAAAATGATTTCTAAAGTATTGTGGGGACCTAAAATCCTGAGTTAATAAATTGGAATCAGTAATAGCAGTCCCTGCTTACATCTACTTTCTAATTCCCTTAGGCTCTTAAGTGCCATCCTAAGCAAGAGGTAGGAAATAAGAAAATCATAAGCCCCATTGAAAGTGACTTGACTCTTCCATATACTCCCTCTCAGAAATTTTTGGCTATGTCAGGATAGCAGCCATGTGATGGGAAGATATTTTTTTGCTGGCTCATAGCATCTCAGCATTAAGGAAATCGGATTCATGCACAACAGGCAAATCTATGTTTCAGTATTTTTTCCAGAATGAAACTGATGAGAATCTTTGCTATAAAGGAATCAGTTACCAAGTGAGTTTATATCTAAGAAGTCCAAATGCTACATAGACAACTTTTTAAAGGACAAAGCACAGGGCATCTGGGTGGCTCAGTTGGTTAAGCATCTGCCTTCGCCTCAGGTCATGATCCTGGAGTCCTGGGATCAAGTCCCACTTCGGGCTCCCCGCTTCTCCCTCTGTCCTTCCCCCCACTCGTTCTCTTTCTCTGTCTCAAATAAATAAAATCTTAAAAAAAAAAAAAGGTAAAGCACAAACCCCACAGTTGACTCAAATCTTGATTTGCTGGAGGGAACATGAAATTTCTTCCTATGCCTAAGGTCCCAACACCAAGATCCATCTAAATCTCAACCTCAGAGGACTCTGGATTTGTTACACGAACAAATGTTTAATGAGGACTTACTAAATGTATCTTACTCACTGAATGCGGGTGGATGAAGTGTAAGAACCACGTTTTCCTTTCAAATATCCCTCAGGGGAGACATGTACAAAAAGTTTAAGTAATAGTAATGAAGGAAAGTAAGGTGGGAGATGCTGATAATTGTTGGTTATATAAATAACCATCCTTAGGGTTCAGACTGAGACTCTGGTATAATCTAGTACGGATCACTTTTAACTCCTATTCCAGCAGCAGGTTTAATGGTAGATTCTAACATAGGTCTAGTGGCAGAAGACAGGTAAGCTGGAGGAAAGAGAAAATGGGAGGCAATCTGGGAGACATATTCCTGAGAAAGTTTTACCTGCTTAGAAGAGGTGGGAGCGAGATTGCACATGCACACACGTGCAATCTCAATCTTGTTTCTCTGTCTATCAGAGATGCTAAATTGGTTATTGTTGCAGAATTTTGACCCCAATATTACTCCCATTACTATTTCTCTGACAAGAATGGGGTGGGAATGGGGCAATATTTCTACTCTGCCCATATGATTCAAAATGCATTCACTCTATTTTTTAAGATTTATTTATTTTATTTGTAGAGAGAGAGAGAGTGCATGCATGAGTGAGTGGGGAGAGGGCAGAAGGGGAGAGAATCCTGAAGCAGATTCCCCCACTGAGCCTGATGCCCATAGGGCTCCATCACAGGACGCTGAGACCAGGACCAGAGATGAAATCAAGAGTCTGATGCTTAACCGACTGAGCCACCCAGGCACCCCATCAAAATGAATTCACTCTTTATATCATTCACACAACAGATGAGACCAGACTGAGTACATATAGAGTGTATCAGGGTTTTCAGTTTTCTCGACTTGGGTCTAATTTAGAGGCAGCTCTGTCTGAACATCTGAAAACCTAGGAAATCAGGAAGCCTATCAGAAGCTTAATCTGCATGAGAATCAAGGTACAAGGTGAGGACTAAATCATGGTGTTCCTGGACTACCTTTTTATTTGGAGATGACTCACTCTTTAAGTAAAATGCATGTGTTGTCCACCTGTGAGGTGATATAGCATGTTGAATGGATGTGTAGCTAGAATGTCTCAGATTTCAACACTGTCTACCTTGTACCTGGGCTCCAGCCATACATACTACGCAGTTATACCCTTTCCCTATACTACACAGCCTTATATACTAATTACTTATACTCTTTGCCTATACATAATTAATTCTTTACTTACATCTTCTACTTATACTTTTTACCTATAACATTCCAGCTTCCCCACCTCATTCACCTCCCCCTCATGTTTCCACTGCTCATGCTTCAGGAAACAGATCAGATATCATCTCCCCAAGCAAACTTATACAACTTCACTAGCCTGGATGAGACACTCCATAGCACTCTGAAAGCCTCTTTCATGTCCTTTGCTGAATTGTTTTGTGGCGGTTTCTATACCCACACTTAACCGTGAACTTCTTGAGAGCAAGGACCATGTCTTTATATGTGTATGCTCAATGCCTAATTCAGTTTTCTGAATAAATGAATGAGTGCTAGACACCTAGAGAAAAGTAGAAGGGTAGGCAATGTTAGAAGTAATTCAACATGTCTGTATTAGGTTCCTATTACTGTTATAATAAATTATCACAAACTTAGTGACTTAAAAACAACACCAGTTTGTTGGGGTGCTGGCTCAGTCAGTAGAGCATGCGACTCTTGATCTCAGGATCATGAGTTCAAGCCCCACATTGGGCCTGTAACCTACTTTAAAAAAAAAAGAAAAAGTAAAAACAACATAAGTTTGTTACCTTATAGGTCTAGAGGTTAGAAGTTTTAAAATCAAGTGTTGGCAGTGTTATATTTCTTACAGGAGTTCAAGGAAAGAATCTGTTTCCTTGCAGATTTTGGAGGCTGCCTGTATTCCTTGGCTTGTGGCCCCTTCTTCTATCTCCAAAGCCAGCTGTGTAGCATCTTCAAATCTCTCTGATTCTGGCCTCCTTCTGCCACTTATAAGGGACTTTGTGATTATATTGGGGCTGCCTAGATAATCCAAGCTACTCTTCCCATTTCAAGATCCTTAATCACATCTCCAAACTCTCTTTGCCATGTTAGGTAACTATCCACAGGCTTGGGGGATTACAACATGGACATCTTTGATGGGAGCATTAGTCAATCTACCACAATATTGATTTCAGATGTCCATTAGCAAATGTGGTCTAGTGAAAGGTGGCCTGTGTAAGGCTGGAAGGAGGAGGCTCATGACCTGACAAGATAAAGCTGCCTCTTGCACCTCCACCTTTAGAAGCTTGCCTTCTAAATAAGGGATGCTTCTAAACAGAGGATAGAGTTCTTCATAGATAACATCGGGAGAATTCATGACACAATGATTTTTGCCTTCATATTGAGGAAGCATTCTTCCAATACACTATGATTTTTCTAGCCAAATAATAACAACAACAGCAATATGCCTTGTTATTTCTCTTCTTGACAGTAAGAACCATTGCTGTACCAAACATCCTTACCTATCCTAGAGGAGTGGCTCTCAATAGCACATGTGTATCATCTGGAAAGTTTTCTAAAAGTACTAATGCCTTGAATCTTATCTCCCATCCCCACCAAAGATTCTGATTTAATTGATCTGGAGTGAGTCCTGACATTACAATTTAAAAAATCCATTCAGGTGATTTTAATATTCCAGAGGTTTCCACAGGAAATATCATAGGTGATGCATTATGAGTTATTGAGTTGGTAGTTACTCTGGTGTTAAATTGAAAGGACCAAAAACTGTGCAAATTGTGCAAGTTCAGCATGACTAAACCATACTAAATGCTCCCAGACAATTTTCTCATATTTCTAAAAGTAGCCATAGTTTGAAATTTCAGATGATATGCATTTGTCTATAAGTTCATGAATCTCACTTTACTTGTGTATAGACACAAGAGATATATTTCAGGGGAATGATTTAAATGTACTCAGAGTGTGGTGGGGCCTGAAGACATATAAAGCAAGAAGAAACTGAGCAGTGATCTCAGTTTATTCTGAAAGTGGATAAAAGAGAAGGAAAACCTCATTAATTGCTTCAGAATGGTTTTGTTCAGAAAGCAGTGGAAGGCAGTAAGTACTGGTGGGCTTTGGATACATCTGAGCAAACGCAAGTAATTATAAATAAGAAAGGCTCAGATTACTCCTATGTATGGAAAATGACAAGGTTTCCCAATGCATCGCTGCTTTGGCAATGTCGATGTCATTATATTGTTCTTTAAAACTGCACTGCAAGATTCATTACCTGTCAGAATGGCAGCCACTTTACTTCTTAAATCACAATCACTAGCAGTTTTATTATGCAAGGAGATACTATCTTCTAAACTAGTCGCTATAAAATTAGTATCTAAGTTGTAAGATATGCTTTATCCTTATCCTATGCACCCAAATCACTAGATCCTAAGTATAATACCCACAGATTTGGTTATATATCAATTGACTTAACTTTTTTTTACTTTTGGTGATGATGTTTTAAAGTCTCAATCCCTGGTGGGATAGTTGGACATCATAAAGGAAATTCAAGACATATTCTGGCTTCTAGTACTAACATTCCTGCTGAATGTGACTACTTTAAGAGCTTGGATTTCTTTTTTGTCTATGTGTTCACACTCCAGGTAGTAACTCTTGGTACACTTAAAAAAATGGCAGAGAACTCCCCAGAAACTCATGATACCTTGACGTTGTCATCTTTTGCAGGTCATAATTTTTGTTTTAAGATTTTATTTATTTATTTGACAGAGAGAGACACAGCGAGAGAGGGAACACAAGCAGGGGAGTGGGAGAGGGAGAAGCAGGCTGAATAGAATGTTCTGTGTGTTAGAGGAACATCTTTTTGAAGTTCAGCACCTTCTTTTTTTAAACAAATTTTTTTGGACTAGGTTCTTGTCTATTAGGGTAAGTCACTTGGTTAAAGGGTTACAAAAGCATCCTTGCTAACCTGGATTTTGACATTTAATATAAACAAGCACTTCTGTGGGTTTTCCTATCAACGAATGAACAGATATCAGACAAGTGCTATTTTCCATATTTAGCCCTGCATTGACATTCAAGAGATTTTTTTCTTTTAAAAATCCAATATATTTTATTTTATTTTTAAAGATTTTATTTAAATCTTTATTGACAGAGAGAGACACAGTGAGAGAGGGAACACAAGCAGGGGGAGCGGGAGAGGGAGAAGCAGGCTTCCTGCTGGGAAGAGAGCCCGATGCAGGGCTCGATCCCAGGACCCTGGGATCATGACCCGAGCTGAAGGCAGATGCTTAACGGCTGAGCCACCCAGGCGCCTCAAAAATCCAATATATTTTAAAAGATTCTCCACTTTTTACTCTCTTCCTATTCAAAAACATCGCCGAGCATCTTTCCTCCCATTGCTCCTGAGCAGGAAAGCAGAAGTAGACCATTATTATTACCCTAATGATAGTTAAGTGGCAAATAGAACATGTGTGAGACACAAACAGTCCACCTGACACCTAAGCTCTTTCATGTATGTTCTCCCTCTATTTCCAGTTCATCATACTTTGGCCTATATTAAAGTGGAAGAAATGTTTTTATTTTCCCACGATACAACCATAATAAAGGGCCAAAGAGGAAAAACAGAATTCATCTTGAAGCTGCTTTTATTTCTGTGCTTCATTGTAAGCTATAGGAAAGGCAAAAGCACATGTCAGGGGGCAAGGGACACCTTCCATTTCTCTAACGCACCCCAACTGCGAGACAATAATGTTTGCCTCTCCAGTCTCAGTGGTTTTATTGGAAGAAGGGAAAAGTGCTCTAATGGTGTCCTCGGGGATCAAAAGTAAAGCTTGTCAAAAAGACAATGTCCTGTCTTCCAAATGAGGAATGGGGTTTTTTTATTCTGTTTATGAAGGTTATTTATGCTTCTTTAGGAATACATGGTGTTTGTTATGTGTGCTCTTTTACTGGAGGAGTTTTAAAGCTTTGCCACCGAGAGCAAACACAGCTAGAGGCAAGAGGCCACCTCCATGAGCAAAGGCAGGCAAACAGAAAAATGGGACTTCCCTAAGTGGAGGGAAAAATGAAACAGGGTGGGGGGGTGGGGAATTTCTGGAGTACGCCCCACCCACAACACCACTGCACGATTTATATGGTCTTCAGTCTTTGCAGTTTCTTATGGTTTTAAATTTTCTGCCTGGGAATTTGTCTTGCCTGGGATCCTTGTCACATATTCTGGGGTTGGAAAATTAATTAATGAAGGTATTCTTTTTAAACTTGGCACTCTACTGCTGTGCTTACTGAGATGCATCCAACCATGATCATAAATATCAAGTTCTGATGCTTGTGTGTTTATAGAACTGCATTATTTTAGAATTGCAACAGATCTTGGAAATAGTCCAGTTCTAGTTTATCATTTTACATCTGAAAAATAAAAAATAAAAAATAAAAAGTGGAGGTCCTCTAGTGAGGGTTTTTCAGTCATGTTTGTAAATTCTGAGTGTATTTTTGGAAGCATAAACCAAGCTAGGTAATAGCCTTAAGTGGCTCCCAGGGGCTTTTTGGGCAGGATTTGTCTTCTCGATGGGCAGAAATGCACATGTACACTAAAGGGGCCCTTGGCCCAAAGTATAATGACTGGAACATGCATTTGTTGATTGAATTAATAAAACAAAAATGTGATCCCTTGGTGGACTGCCTGAAATGGCTACCAAAGGAGAGATTCTATTGTGAGTTAAGACATTTCCAAGCACTCCTCAGTAAGAGGTAACACATAAAATTAACCGATAATGTGGGGGAGCATTTTTCTGGTCCTACTGCTATCTAAATCCACATTGCTTAAAGCAATGCTTCCCTAACACTGCCTAAAATCTGGTGGCAGTTTTTTTTTTTCAGTCCAAGGCTATATGAAAATTTAATAAAAATAGAAAAAAAGAAATAATTTTAAAATATTTTAAATTCTCTCAGTTTAAAATATAATCCCTTTTCCTGAGATAAACTCCTTTCCATCTTTCTGATATTAAAATAATCTATTATTTTATGAAATAATGATGCTAATATATGGTAAGTTTTTTCTTCTATCACCTTTATTTGAAAAAAATGACAATGCTATGTTTAATTAGTCCCATGAAACCAAAACTTTGGTAATTGTTGACTTCCACACACCAGGTGGCTTTTGACATGTTAAGGACAGAGGCCAGTGGTTGGGTAGGAAGGCCCTGGGGTGCCTGGCCGCTGGGGTTGACAACGAGGGCACTTCTGCTGAGAGCGGGCCACTATAAGCTGCCACCTCTTTGCCACAAAACTGTGGCCCCTTGATTTTCTATAGCACACACAATTCCCAGATTGTTCCTCTTTGCTATCTTTTATGAAACATTCTCTATTTTCCATACTTTTTGTTCTAGTCTGGGAAGTGCAGGCAAATGTCCCCAGGGTGAATTAACAGATGATTTTATACTTCCTGCCTGACCGAGACCTCCTATGCCTGAATTTCTTTTTTATTTAAAAAATTTTTTTTATTATGTTATGTTAATCACCATACATTACATCATTAGTTTTTGATGTAGTGTTCCATGACTCATTGTTTGCATATAACACCCAGTGCTCTATGCAGAACGTGCCCTCTTTAATACCCATTACCAGGCCAACCCATCCCCCCACCCCCTCCCCTCTAGAACCCTCAGTTCGTTTTTCAGAGTCCATAGTCTCTCATGGTTCGTCTCCCCCTCCGATTCCCCACCTTCATTCTTCCCCTCCTGCTATCTTCTTCTTCTTCTTCTTCTTCTTTTTTAACATATATTGTTGAATCACAGATCTGTACCTATGCCTGAATTTCTAATACCAACGACAATGCTCAGTACTAGT
Organism: Halichoerus grypus; assembly: GCF_964656455.1. Classification (NCBI taxonomy): domain Eukaryota; kingdom Metazoa; phylum Chordata; class Mammalia; order Carnivora; family Phocidae; genus Halichoerus; species Halichoerus grypus. The sequence goes on from NC_135723.1 coordinate 80,009,460, forward strand.
TGTGAAATTGCATGAAACTTGCTTAGCTTCTTTAAATTTCAGTGAACTCTAATATAAGTGGAAACAATATTAATAACCAATTTATCGGGTTATGGAGAGGACTGAGTAACATTATGAAGGTATTAGTGCCTGGCACTTAATAAATGGTAATTTCTCTTTCTGTAAGTTTATATATACAAGACACTATATATGTGTCATATATATGTGTATATATCTTATACATAACAAAGTCAAATATATACACTATATACTATATATACTACATACTATATTCATACATACTATATATATATATACTATTGATACATACTATATATACTACATACTTTATATATATACACATAGTACATGTATATATATGAACGTGTGTATGTGTATATATCCAAACATATAGATGTATATATGTGCATATGTAATGTATACACACATACATGACATATTAAATGATAATACAATAAAATTAAATGGTAAGTTGCATGAGTTTAAACAAGGGAGAGATAATGGCACATAAGTACTATATATAGGTGTTTAGGAAAAGCTTCATGGACTAGTTGGGGTTCTTGCTCAGCCTTGAAGGAAGAATTCAGGAGAAAGGAATGAAGCAGATATTCAGAGACAGTTGGGTATTGTAGAATGACCATGGGATCTGAAGATATAGGTCTTACTCTTAGTAAAATAAATGGTTGGCCTTTATTTTGACTGTAAAAAGTTGGTACAACATGGATAACGAACAACCTTTTCAAAACTAAGCTCTTCTCAATTATATTAGTGAAGAGTTTAAAATGATAAATTGCTTTTATGCCATGGAGATTTTTTTTCTGTCCCAACACTAAAGTCCATAGACATTAAAATGAATCCAAGAGGCATGCTTTAAGCCCATTTTATTAAAAGAACAAATGCCATATCTGCTGAAGACTTGTGGTAGTGATATACAAATGCATCTGTTTTGCATTTCATTAACAGCGTCAAAGGCACTTCTGCAGAATTTTCTGATTTTGGCCTTCAGCTTTTGCAATACCAAAAAGCATTTGGAAATGAGTCTTTATTTTTAGAATGTTTTAGGCTAAAGCAGCAGGATATATTTAAGATATTTCTTTGGAGATTGATTAGACTTTTGTGTGGATATTGCTAATTGAAGTCCTTTTCTAGAATCAAGATAGTATTAAACTTGATTTTGACTCCATTGTGTGGTGGGATCTTCTTGAATTTTTCCTCACTAATTGCATTTCCATGGGTTGTAAGGGCCCACCTCTTCCCTTCCATAATATTTTTATCTGTTTAAAAAATGTATTTATTTATTTTAGAGAGAGAGAGCGTGCATGTGCACATGTGGGGGGAGGAGCAGAAGGGCAGGGAGAGGAAGGGGGAAAGAATTTCAAGCAGACTCTGCACTGAGCAGGGGCCTGACACGGCACGATCTCACAATCCTGAGATCAGGGCCTGAGCTGAAACCAAGAGCTGAGATGCTTAACCGACTGAGCCACCTGGGTGCCCCCATAATATTTTAAAGAGATAAAAATTAGGAAATACATTCCCACCCAAATCTGGACACTCACATGTCTGCTTTAAACACTTGTTGTCACTTTTAGAATATGTTCCTTTGCATAGGACTATCTACTAATGGTAGCTTGAGGACAGGAACCAAACATGGGGTGAGTTTACAGAACTTGAGGTTTCAATTGTTCCATTTCAAAATGAACAGCAGCCCTCTTATATCTCTTTTACTTTTATGGAGTTAGCTATAGCTTCTCACCCATCCACTCAAACTTCCCAAATACGAATCTCCAGATATAACATTACTTCTATCCTTAATTGTATTTCTTACTACTCTTTTCTGGAGCTTTCTACTCATTCTATCATCATTCCAATGTTTATTTGACTAAAATGAATTTGTATATTCCCCTTTCCAAAACAACAACAAAACCAAAATTACCAACCAACCAACAAACCAAACAAACAAAAAACAAAGAAACCATCTTAACTCTCCATCTTAATTATTCACTTTGTCAATAGAAACATCTTTTTCACAGGCTAGAAAACTCAAATTCCTCTTTTCTCTTTCCCTCTCCTATATAGTCCCTTGAAATGTCTTTCAGATTTAACCTATTCTTCCAACAGTATTAAGCTTCCCCATCACTAATCCATTAGAGAGTGAGGTGGATCTTTTGAAGGCACACTCTTCATCTTGCTTTACTTAAGAGTTTAGTAACTTTGTTACTTAATCCATAGACTCACATTCCTCTGTCTGATTTTCAAGGCTGTCTATTCCTTTTTTCCACCCTATCTATCAACTCAACTTAGCTCCCAGACCCAGGCCACCATGCTCACACACATCAATGCACCCCTATCTCAGTTGAACCCTCCTGCTTCTTTCCCTGTACATGCCACACTAAGCTTTCTCTCCATTCATTGAGTCACACTGTCAACAATCTGCAAATATCCCCCTTTCCTCTTCTGTTATATAAACATCATGACTCAATCTGGGGCCAGTTCAAATATTGGGCAAGTTCGAGGTCTTCCATGCAGCTTTTGCAACTACTCAAGTTCATCTTGATTTCTTCCATCTTTGAAACGGGTAAAGACAAACTCACAAACTACTACTTAATTGTTTTCTGATTGTTTCATGTTATTCACATTTCATGAATAGTTCTGGGACCTACTCCCTAGCAGGGAATAGTCAGTACTTATTTTTGCACATAGTAAGGACTGATTTTTTGGGCACTTGATTGATTATGGCTCTCTGTCAGGACTTAAATATCATATTCAGGCTCTTCGTAACCACAGTCTTATTTACTCTACAATAATTGGTATAAAAAATGGTTCTCAAAAAAATGAAGACTAAGTCAATCCTTTGAGAAGCTGAAGTGGCTTTCAGCCTGGGTCCAAAAATCATCACCTTCTTCAAAAAGTCCCATACATGAGAAATTCTGCAGAGTGTTTCACAGTATATAAAATAAAAATTCACATTTATGCTTTCATCTTTATCCAAATACATCAGTACTGAAGAGACAAGACCATAAATAGAAAAAGGCCCTGAAGGCAGCAGCTACAGACACTGAACAAAGAACAATGTAAAAATAATGCAAGAAAGGGGCTGTGGCACCACATGCTGATCACATTTTCAGTTACAGGAGAGCAACGCATGCCACAAATACTTAGTGAACACTTACACAAGGGAACTCACTGTCCAGTTATTATACACTGCAAAAAATAAAAGATCAAGATGGAACACAACAATAGAGGTAAGTGTGTGTGTGTGTGTGTGTGTGTGTGTGTGTGTGTATACATATAATAAAACTAATCAATTAGGACAAAAGCTACTATTTCTTAGGGACCCACCATGTGCCATGCACTGTGCTAGAAGCTTCACGTATATCATCTCATTTAGTAATCATAGAAATCCTAAGAGGTAGGTATTTTTTTCTTATTTAAGAAAAGAGACTTAGCAAATTTAATTTTCTTACCCAAACCCAATTCAAGTCCAATTCTGACTTCAAACGCCATCATATATGACTTCCTGAAGTAGCAGTGGAGAAGGAGTTACTAATTCTGGGAAACAAGGAAAGCTTCTCAGGGAAGGGAACCCTTACCATGTTTAGAAGGGACAGTAGTACTTTGGCTGATGGAGGCAGGCACAGAGAAGTATGGGAACAGTTCTAGGCCATGGCATCAGCATGAGAGATACAGCAAAAAGGCAGGAATCAATAGAGTTTATCAGTGTAACTAGGTTGTTCAGTACTGTTGAGGTTAGGGGGTAGATAACAGAAGCAAGGTGTGAATTGGGGAAAGCCACACCATGAAACAACATTGTCCTGAGTTTGGACTTGATTGTAGAGATTACAGTGACTCACTGCGGGTGCTAAGCATAGAAACATAGTCAGCCTTACATTTTGGGAAGGCCACTAGTTGGCAGTCTGGAGGATGGCTATTAGGAGACCAATTAGAAGGACATGGAAATATTTGTAATGAGAGAAGTCTGGATCCTGAACTAACTGCATAGGGGCATATGGAGAGGCTACAACGAACTTGAGAAATATATTTTGAGGTGCAATTTACAGGGCCTAGTATTCAATTTAATATGTTGAGAAATAGAAAAAGTAGAGCCAAAGATGACCTAGGATGGTATCATCCTTAGCTCACTTAAATGTTCTCTGGGAAGAGAGGAGAGTGAGCCTCAGGCTGGGAGCCTCCATTTATAATTTCATCCCCTGGCCCCACAGTTATTAAGGGTGAGACTTCTCTCAGGTTACCGGTTTTGGGTAATTGGGTGGATCATTAAATAACATCGTGAATAGAGGAGGAGAAGCTGGTTTGAAGGAAAGGAACCAAACAAGTTGGCTTGAGATATTTGTGAATTAGCCAGTGAATGATGACCCATAGGCAGTTGGAAAAGATTGTGTTGCTGTTTTTGTCTATTTTTGTGTGTATAATAAAGAATATGACTCCATTTTTAAAGTTTTGAAGCTTTCAAACCCCAATGTTCCCCAGTCCCCTCCTGCCCACATACCTAGGGAGGCTGATAAGAAAGTCTGATGTTCCCTTTTGGTACCAGCAGACTTAAGCCTCCCAAACCCTAGCCTACACAAGGAAACCCTCACTCTGGTCTTCCGTCCACAATGCTAAAACTCCAAGCCAGTTCCCCTTCTCTGCCCACTCTCAAGCCAATTTAGGACTGCTTTGGATCTTGTACTATCTTCCAGTGCAGTTTCATTATGTGAGTATTAATAAACTTTTTCATGCCTTCCTGATGTGTATGTGATGTCATCAAACCACATTTTGTAAGGAAAGCCCATGCTGGCTCTCCATGGTGGCAACAACAATGTGATTTCTTCAAGCATATTCTACCATTTCTTTGATAGAGGTTTCACTTGATCTAGAAAACTTCCTTCCTTTCTAAGACTGTGTTAGTACTCAGTGCATGGTCTCTCTTCAGTATATTTTCCGTTGGCAGGGAAGGCCATTTTAGAAAGACCAGAACCATAAATTATGTCAAGGGCCTTTGGTATTCTACACAATTTTTCTCTGGAATGCTGTGCCTATTAAGATTTGAAGACATTGGGGAGGGTATGTATTATGGTGAGCACTGTGAATTGTGTAAGACTGTTGAATCACAGACCTGTACCTCTGAAACAAATACATTATATGTTAGAAGAAGAAGAAGAAAGAAGAAGAAGAAGAAGAAGAAGAAGAAGAAGAAGAAGAAGAAGAAGAAGAAGAAGAAGAAAGAAAGAAAGAAAGAAAAAGAAGAAGAAGAAGGAGGAGGAGGAGGGAGGAGGAGGAGGAGGAGGAGGAGGAGGAGAAGAAGAAGGAAGCAGGAAGGGAAAAATGATGGAGGGGAATCGGAGGGGGAGATGAACCATGAGAGACTATGGACTCTGAGAAGCAAACTGAGGGTTCTAGAGGGGAGGGGGTGGGGGGATGGGTTAGCCTGGTGATGGGTATTAAAGAGGGCACGTACTGCATGGAGCACTGGGTGTTATACACAAACAATGAATCATGGAACACTACATCAAAAATTAATGATGTAATGTATGGTGATTAACATAACATAATAAAAAAAAGATTTGAAGACTGAAGTTAGGAACTTGAAAATCAATTTCAAGATGAAATGGTGATAAAATAAGGTGGTAACCCTACAATTAGTTTCCTAGGTCCACAGAAGTCAAAAAGGGTATCTTGGTATTTGATAGTTGATAGTGTTGCACATCTCCTCATGAAATAATTGGTTGAAGAGTCATCTCAATTCCTTCCCTGAACTCAATCTTCTGTCAAGCATTATTTCCCAAGTATCCTTGCTCCCATTTCTTGTTTGTTTTCTTTTTTTCTCCTTTTCTGGGGATAATTTTTTATGTTAAATATGGTTTTTAATCACTTGGTGTGAGCTTTGTCAATGAAGAACTATTGGAATTTGGTTTCAGCTTGTAACAGCTAGACTGCATAAGAAACGGGGAGGTGGGGATGGGGAGATGTTGGTCAGGGGCCACAGTTTCAGCCACACAAGATGAATAAGTTCCAGAGATCTCATGTACAACATGGTGACTGCAGTTACCAATATTCTATCAGATACTTGAAATTTGCTAAGAGGATAGATCTGCAATGTTTTCACCACAAAAGAAGAAAAAAAAGAAAGAAAATGGTAACTATATGAGTTGATGGGTATGTTAATTAGTGGGAGTGTGGTGATTATTTCACAATGTATATGTATATAAAAACAGCAAGTTGTACATCTTTAATATATACAATTCCTATTTGTCAATTTTATCTCAATAAAGCTCGGGGCGGGGAAGGGGGTACTCATATAGAAGCTTCTATTTTTTTTCCATGTAAATGTTCCACTCAATGTACTAAGATGGCTTTTATTTTCAGCCCAGCAATTTTTAGTCCCATTCCCTTCCTTCTCTTTTGTTGTTTCTAGCATGTGTTTCTTTTCCATAATACTTGTATTATTCTTTTTTGTATTATTCTTTTAGATTTGTTTCCTTAGTTTTGCCTTTTATTCTCATTGTCTTGTCTATAATTCCTTTAAATTGCAAAAAAAAAAATTAAATAAACTATTTTTATAGCAGCTTTATTAAGGTATAACTGATAAAATGCACGTTATATAAAATGTGAGTTTGATAAGATTTGGCATATATACACATTCATGAAACCATCATCACAATCAGGATAATGAATATATCCATCATTCCCCAGTTTCTTCTTGTCCCTTTGCAATTCCTTCCATCTGCCACTTCCTGCTCCCCTCCCCAACCCCAGGCAACCACTGATCTCCTTTCTGGCACTATCTTAATTTGCACTTCCTTGAGTTTTATAAATGTAATCATACAGTATCTACAAGTTTCTATTTGACTTTTTTTACTCTGCATAATGATATTGAGATCTATCCATGATATAATGGTCATCAATAGTTCATTTCTTTAGAAAAACATTTTCATTTTGTAATAATTTTAGATTCATAGAGAAGTTGCAAAGATAGTACAGCAAGTTCCTGTATACCCTGCCCTCGGCTTCCCTGAGTGTTAACATTTTATGTAACTGTGGGACCTTAGTCAAAACTAAGAAATTAACATTCTTACATCACTAATGACTAAACTATAAACTTTATTTGGAATTCACTATTTTTCCACTAATTTTTTTTTTCTTATGTGCCAGAATCCAATCCAGGAAACCACATTGCACTTAGTCTTCATGTCCTCTTAACCTCTTGTGGGATCTGACAATCTTAGCTTTTTCTTGATTTTCATGACCTTTATAGTTTTAAAAATTACCATTCAGGAATTCTTTAAAAAAGTTCATTTCCTTTTATTTCTGAGTTGGGTTCCATTGTAAGGACACATCACAGTTTGTTTATCCATTCACCTGTTGATGGAATTTTGTGCTGTTTCCAGTTTTTGGCTATTACAAATAAAGCTGTTATAAGCATTTATATACAAGTGCTTGGATGGACTTATACTTTCATTTTTCTTGGGTAAATATCTAGGAGTTGAATGGATTAATCATATAGGAGGTGTACATTTAACTTAAAAAAAAATTGCCACACTATTTTCCGAAGTGGTTACACCATTAAACATTTCTGCCAGCAGTGTATGAACCTCTAGTTTCTTCCTATTCTTGTTCACACTTGGTATGGTCAGACTTTAATTTTAGCCATTCCTGTAGAGGTGTAGCAGTATCTCATTGTCATTTTATTTGCATTTTCCTAATGACGAATGATGTGCATCTTTTTTTTAAAAAGATTTTATTTATTTATTTATTTATTTGTCAGAGAGAGAAAGAGAGAGAGCAAGAACAAGCAGGGGGCAGAGAGAGAAGCAGGCTCCCCACTGAGCAAGGAGCCCAATGCGGGACTCAATCCCAGGACCCTGGGATCATGACCTGAGCCGAAGGCAGACACTTAACCAACTGAGCCACCCAGGCGTCCCTGTTGTGCATCTTTTTATGGGCTTATTAGCCATCTCTCTAGTTTCTTTGGTGAAATGTCTGTTCAGATCTTTTGCCTATTTTGGGGAGAGGTGGTTTATTTCTTATTGCTGCTTCTTGAGATTTCTTTATTTAGTCTATATACTAGTCTTTTATCAGAGATATGCTTTGCAAATATTTTCTCCCAGCCTGTGGTTTATCTTTCATTGTCATAACCAGCTCTTCAACTTCATTTCTGTCTGTATATTTATATGCCAGTACCCCACTGTTTTGGTTAGCTTTATCATGTTTTGATACCTGATAAGGCTGGTCCCCCACACGTTCTGAGTTCTCAGAGCTTTCCCGGGTTCTCTTTCTAGTTTTCTTTCTCACATTAACATTAGAATTAATTTATATATGGTTTAAAAATATTACTCCTATTGTTAATGGGATTATATTATACTTTTGATTTACTTGAGGGAAACTGACGTTTGTGATGTTGAGTGTTGTTTTAATAATATGATGTGTCTCTCCATTTATTTGTCTTCTTTTTGTGTTCTTATATAGCATTTTAAAGTTTTATTCATATTGATCTTCTACAAATCTTGTTATGTTTATTCTCAGGTAATTCATCTTTTTTTGATGCTATTGTAATGGCATCTCTTCTTCCAATATATTTTCTAATTTCTTGTTGTTTGCGCACATGAATGGTATTGATTTCCGCATGTTAATTTTCAAACTATCCACCCCAATGAATTCTCTTATCATTTCTAACAGTTTTTCAGTTGATTCGTTTGAGTTTTCCAGGAATACAATTTTATTTTCTTCTTTTCAATTTCTACATCTCTAAATACTTTATCTTTTCTAATTGTGCTATTATTTCCAAGAAAATATTAAGTAACAGTGGAGATAATGGTCATGGTTTCTGTTTTCTGTTTTTAATAGGTTTGTTTCAAGTGTTTAACCATTAAGCATGATACCAGCTCAGAAGTAGAATTAGACTTACTTTTACTATAATAAAATTTCTCATTTTTAGTACCTGTTGGCTGCTAAAGTGCATAGTTTTGGGTTGAGAGAAAGAGTTATCTGGATCCTTGCAGAACTTCTTCTCAGAACACACATATGACCTCTGTGATTTCTTTGGTTGGGTAAATAGTTTTTTCTTCAGTTTTTGACATTCAAGAGTTGTCCTTACACCAAAACTCTTTAAGCCACAACATCTCCTGTCACTTCTCCTTCACTGTGCTTCTCAGTCAACAATCCCTTTACCAAGGGACAGGGTTATAGGCAATAGGATGACATGTGGTCATGAGCTTTGCTCAATCTCACTTTCCCTAATTCTCTGTGCTATCACGCTGGAACCTTAGGTGACACTTATGCCAGTTCATGACTCTACATTCCAGCATTCTATTTAATGGATAGTGAGGGGTTCTAATTTTGGGATTTCTTAGAGTATAAGTTGTACATGTTGGTTTTCAGGTTCCAACTAAACTTTCTTAGCTAAATATGCTTTTTAGCATGTGGTTTGGTATTGTAGCAAATGATATATAAACCTTATAGTATTTTTTCTTTGGTTTTATACTCTGTGTGTTTTCCCTGGGTACAGGATGAGGAGAGTAGGTTTGTCTACATTTATTCTCTTATTTCAACTTAAAAATCTACATTAATTTTCAAATGAGCAAAATGTACATGTTACCTTTCAAAATAATTACTTTAAGAGATAATATGCTAATACTAATGATATTTTGCAAAAGCTCTTAAAAAAAATCCCTCCTTTGGAAATAAGTTTAGGATTAACTTTTGTTGTGACATATAAAATCCACCTAATTACTTCATAGTCACATTGCATTTTCTAATGTAAAATGATCCCACTCAAGCACTCACCTCATCCTTCAGTCACTGAATAATTCTGGACCATATTTGAAAATTAAATTAATCACCAAACACTGAAAACTTAATACTATTAAAGATTTTAAAAATAAATGTCCCAAGTAGATTCCTTTTTTCTTTTCTCATAGACAGCTCAAAAGGTATATTACTTTCTTATTTTCCCCAAGGGTACAACTGTTTCCCTTAGAATTAACATTAAGCATAATTATCCATTTCATTTTTACGAGTTACTTTATTTTATGAATATTTTATGAGTTGGAAACTTGTCACTCACCTTTAAAAATCTTTTAATATCATTAATTTTCCAAACTATGTTTTATCACAGACCTGTGCTGAGGACAGTTTATAGCTGATACATGAAAAAGGGCCCGAATGGTATAAGTTTGAGAACTATGGATGAACAAAATTAGGCAAATTTCTTTGTTTTGGTACTTCTGATGATCTCTTATATGCTAATGTGCACTGTGAATATCCAAGACATACACTGTACAGCATTTCCCAGACTGGGCTAATTAACTGAATTCCCTCCTTCCCTTTTTATCATTCATTTTCTATCCTGCCCAAAGTGTGTAATATTCAGGCAGGAGCATTAATATATAATGCAGCAAAGACATCTTTTGTCTTTCGTCTCTATTCTTTTTCTTCTCTCATATTAAATCATGATCTAGTACATCAGCAGAACTCAATGTAGAGAGAGACACAGATGCTAAAGTATACTGAAAATTCACATCAGCTTCTTTAGTTTTTTTAAACATTGCTCTATAATGCAAATTCACTCCTATACCTTTTGCTTAAAATCCCTCAGTAGCTATTTATTACTAAAAGAATAAATTCCATGTCTGCCTCTTACATTTCTGGACTCATCTACCACAATAACTCACATGCCCTGGATGCTCTAGCAGTATCAGACAGCTTGCAGATCACCTAACAGGTCAAATATGTCAGGTTGATCTGGCATGACAGTGTAAGTAGCTCAGCAGATCTGCTCCCCAGTGAAATGGGTGTAAAATTTCTAAAAATCAACCATTTTAAGGCTTCTGAAAATGGTTCTAAGGGAAAATAGCCAATGAAGAAACATTTATTCATGAAAATTTGGTAAGAAAAGCATGAGTCTGCAATATTTGAGTCAAGACTCCTCCCTTCTGCCTCCTCTCTGCTCAGTGAGGCAGACACTGTTTTAGATGTATGCAGCCAAGAACAAAGGGCTCTCTCACTCTAGTTCCCAAAGGGCTTTCTTTCTGGGAGGAACAGGACATCATCATTTCTCAGCCTGCCCGCAGCTACCTATTGCTGATATTAAGTTTCAGATGGGTCTGGTTGTGGGATGTGACTCCCTTTTGCCAAACCCCTGCTCATGTAATGAAGGCTCTAGTTAGGGCAAGGAACTGCTGACAACATTAGGATCTTTATCACTCTTGCCCTGGCTCTTGAGGAGAGGTAAGCAGAGAAGACCTCAGGCTACTGCCACCTCCAACTCTCCCACCAAGTGCTTGGTTCCTAAAGTGGAGATGTCACTCAGAGAGAAGGAAAGGGGTCGAAAAATTTTTCTAAGAAATAATGGTTAAAAACTCCCTCAATTCTTTGAAAAACACTAACCCTTATATTCAAGAAGCTCAACAAACTCCAAGTAGAATAAACAAACTTCAATAGGATCCATAAACTGATACGTCACAGTAAAAATGCTAAAAGTCAAAGAGAAAATCTTGAAAGCAGCAAAAAAAAAGAAAAAAAAAAGACTCATCACTTATAAGGGAACCCCAATAGATTAACAGCTGATTTCCCCAGCAGAAACAATGGTGGCCTGAAGGCAGTAAGATAACATGTTCAAAGTACTAAAAAAAAAAAAAAAAAAAACCCACCAAAACTGTTAACCAAGAATTCTATATCCAGCAATGCTATCTTTAAAAATGAAGGCTAAACACAGCATCTCCAGATAAACAGAACAGAATTTCTTGTTGATAGACCCACCTTATTAGGAATACTAAAGGAAATTCTTTTGGCTAAATGCAAGTGACTCCAGAGGGTATTTTGAATATACACACACACACACACACACACACACACATACACACAGCACCAGTAAAGCTAACTGTAATTATAAAAGACAGTATAAGTAGATAATTTTCTCCTTCCTTCTCTCAACTAACCTAAAAAAGAAATTATATTAAAAATATGTATTATATTGTTGGACTTATAAAGAAATGTAATATTTGCCAATAGCAGCACAAAGGAGGTAGGTAGGAGCAAAGCTGTAATGGGCTAAGAAAATGACTACAGATGATAAAGAATAATTAGAACACCATATTACCAGGTCTGTAATATTAATATAATATGGACAACAATAATACCAGAAAAAGAGGGGAAAGGGAATAGAGCTATATAAGGGAAATGTTTCTATATGTCATTACAATTAAGCTGGTATGAATCTGAAACTGATTCTGATAAATTAAGATGTGTATGGTAAACTCTAGAGCTACCACTAAAAAAAACCCTCAAAACCAAAAACCAAAATCTCATAAAAGTGAAAAAAGCATTTAAGAAATATTATGGTAGATTAGAAAATATTAATGTGAAGAAAGCAGTAAATGAAAAACAGAGGAGGGGCGCCTGGGTGGCTCAGTCGTTAAGCGTCTGCCTTTGGCTCAGGTCATGATCCCAGGATCCTGGGATCGAGCCCCGCATCGGGCTCCCTGCTCGGCGGGAAGCCTGCTTCTCCCTCTCCCTCTCCCACTCCCCCTGCTTGTGTTCCTGCTCTCACTCTCTCTCTCTCTGTCAAATAAATAAACAAAAAATCTAAAAAAAAAAAAAGAAAGAAAAACAGAGGAAACAAAAAGAAATGAGAGACTTAGAAAACAAAAAGTAAAATGGCACATATAAACATAACTACATCGATAAAAGCATTAATGTGAATGGATTAAATAATACATCAAAAGGCAGAGATTGTAAAAGTAGACAAATATTCTAGTCTGTTTCACACCTCCATGAATAGAAAACTCTGCATCAAATGTCTTTCTCATCTTGTTTACCTCCCTAATACCACTCAAAATATAATAATAACATAAAAGCCTATACCTAGCATCTGCAGGGCCCAGAGGAAAAGTTTTGAAATGAAGGCCTAAATGATATATTAAGTAGTTATTGACATTTAAAAATGTTTTTAAAGATAAATATTAAATATTTAAAAGTTAGAAACCAAGTTGACAAACTGTCACATATGGACTACCTTCCAACCTTTATAACAACCTAGGTTTGAATTTTAAATCTTTGGATTCCTTCGAGTTCCATTTAGAATGGCATATGAGGTGATCCATCCCCTGGCCCCAGTTCTTGACTTTTCATCTATGGCCTAGCCTCCCTTCTCTTTTTATCCCCAGCTCCATCCCACATTACAAAGGGTCTTGCACAAAACTAGAGCTCCACAATCAAACCCCATTTTTTTTCTCTCCTGTGAACAGTTGTCTCTTGCCTCTCCTTGGACCACTCTCTGGAAAGTGGGACCACAAAAAATAACCACCCAGGCTCTGGAACTAGATGCAATGACAGAGTACTCAGAGCTTGGGAGTTATGGCTCTGTGTGGTCCATTATCTTAGCCCTATAGGCTTTTTTCCCCTAGAAGATTGGATGTGGCCAGAAGAAGCAAGAGTAGGGAAATCTCAAACCACAGGACCAAAGAAAAGGGTACCTCTTACCCTAGTATAAGGATACTAATATGTTTACCTGAATCAGTCTTGCAATCCTAAAAGTTTTAGCCTAGGTGACACGAAAGAGTATATAGTGCACCTGATGAAAACAATTTTTAATTCTCATCTTTTGATCTTCTTTGGTCCTTCTTTTAGAACATTAAAGAAGGTCTAGTTGATAACATACACCTTTTAACATCCCTTTCATTATTCTAACTGCTAATCAAATCTCTTGTATACCATAGTTGTGCCCAGACCTCTCTCCTGTCACTCCTCACTTTCAACCCCCAATCAAAACTGTTCCTTTTATTTCTGCTCTCTCTTTCCTTATGCTTCTACTAATTTTACTCTCTCTTCAGCAAACTTCGCCTTTTTTTTTTTTTGGTTCTCTCTCTACAAAGTCCTGAAATCATCACACTAAGGTCTAAGCAATATTAAGGAGAGGGGAAAATCTAAGCAAGCACTCTAGAATCTTCCTTGGGATGAGGGTAGAAAAAGAGGCAGTAACTAGATTATTAAAACAAACCACTTAAGAATTATGTTTGGCCCTCATTTCCTTTTACCTTCCATATCTGATAAAGTACATCTTGATGATTTGGATTTCTAAGTGTTGAAACATGTATAAGAGAGTTTCCGGAAGAAATACTGTCAATATAAAATAGTTAACCTTCGAGAGAAGTGTTTTCTCTTTCCTATTGTTTGAGCATGATAATTTTAATATTTAAATGAGAGAATAAACTAGTTGTCAATTGTAAAAGGGTTCCAAAAAAAGATGAAGTAAGATTACTTGCTAAAAGTGTAGCAAGGGGTGCCTGGGTGTCTCAGTCATTAAGCGTCTGCCTTTGGCTCAGGTCATGATCCCAGGGCCCTGGGACCAAGCCCCCCATCAGGCTCTCTGCTCGGCGGGAAGCCTGTTTCTCCCTCTCCCACTCTCCCTGCTTGTGTTCCTTCTCTCGCTATGTCTCTCTCTGTCAAATAAATAAATAAAATCTTAAAAAAAAATAACCTTGGCAAGAGCAATTTCACTGGAGTGGTATAAGTAAAAGAGAGAGTGCAGAGTGTTGAGTGGGTGAGAAAGGGGAGAAGAGTAGGTGAATGTAGACAACATTTTTTTTTTAAAGATTTTATTTATTTATTTGAGAGAGAGAGAGAGAGCTCGCACGAGCACAGGAGCCCGGGAGAGATGTAGAGGTAGAGGGAGAAGAAGGCTCCCGCTAAGCAGGGAGCCTGACAAGGGGCTCAATCTCAGGGGCTCAATCCCAGGACCCCAGGACCATGACCTGAGCCAAAGGCAGATGCTTAACTGACTGAGCCACCCAGGCGCCCCTGTAAACATTTTTGAAAAGTTGTATGAGCAGTGGAGAAGAATAAATAAAAATACAAATGAATGAATTAATGTACTATGTTGTACCCTATTATAGTTAAAGGATGTTTTACTTCCAGAGGCAGTGGCTTTACCTGTTATATTAAGCTTACTGAATTCTTTTTTGAGGATGTATGAGCCAAAATTCTGGATTTCCAGGGATAATATCCTCAGTCCAAGTCATAAACTTGTTTTTTAAGCCTCCAGTTTGGTATTACAGTTTTTCAAGAATAGACTAGTAATTTCATAAAAAGCTCATGGGAAGAAGAATATATCAGGGGGGATATTCAATAATCATAACCTCTATGAGCTCTTTCAATTCTGAGATTCTATTATTTTATAGTTTAAATGGTCATTCAAGCATGGAATCAATTTTATTCCCTAAATTTATTGTCATTCTAATCACAATTTCAAGTTGTAAAGTGGTAATACTGTTGCCTGATTTACAGACTCTCTAGTTTTATTTTACTTGAGTATATTTTATAAGGGGGAATTTAAAAGCTCTAGGTTGGAAACTTTAGATTTGGATACCTGAAGGAAAATTCCAGACTGTCCAAAGTATGTAATAGTTCCTGGTCTTTAAAAAACTTAAACTGAATTAAGTTCAATGATGGACAAGACATAATGCATGAAATACTTAAGTCCATGATTTAAAAATCTTTAAAAATAGCACCCTTCTTTCCCAATAAACATTATACCATATCCTAATACACTTAGAAGGTAAAGGAAGAACTGTTCTAGTTAAGGCGGGGGAAATAGACCCAAAGCCTTGCCCATTTAACTTTATCATTTAAACTTTTCCCCTAAATAGAAACACGCAATGTACATAAAACACATTCATACTCATACACATACACACAACTCCCTTAGGATTCTGCAGGATACCATTTGAAAATGACCAATTAACACTAAGAAAACAATGCAAGATAATTTGTGATTAATTCCCCAAGTGAGTGATATCATTTAGGGATGGGGGAGATTAATATCTACCAGGAACATTTTATAAAATATGTATAAGTTATCTACTGCTATGTAGCCAACTAATCCCCAAATTTAGAGGCCTAAAACAACATTTATTATTTTACAAGTTTTTGTGGGTCATAGATCTGAGCACAATTCAGTTAGGTCCTCTAGCTCAAGGTCAAAGTCTCTTAAAAGGCTCTAAAGTATAGGCTAGGGCCAGTCATCTCAAGGTGCTGCTGGTGCAGGATCTGCTTGCAAATTTTCTCAGTTGGTTTTTTTTTTTTTTAAGATTTTATTTATTTATTTGACAGAGAGAGAGCACGAGCAGGGGGAGTAGCAGGCAGAGGGAGAAGCAGGCTTCCCACCAAGCAGGGAGCCCGATGCGGGACTCCATCCCAGGACCCTGGGATCATGACCTGAGCTGAAGGCAGATGCTTAACGACTGAGCCACCCAGGTGCCCCATCTCAGTGGGTTTTGATAGAACTCTGTTCATTGCAGGCTCTTGGCCTGAGGACTTTAACTCTTTTCTGGCTGTGGGCTAGAGGCTACCCTCGGGTTTTGCCACCTGGGCCCATTCGACAGCTCAGACCATGGCAACTGGCTTTGTGAGAGTGAATGGAGGGGGCAGAAGTAGTATGAACAGGACAGAAGTCACAGTCTCAAGGAATACAAAAAGATCTCTACTTTTATAATCAATATTATTTACACTCTTCAACCTGAGAAATGTTTTGTGAATGGTATTGAATCAGATGTTTTGTGTTCTTTAAAATTTTTTAAAGAATTTTTCTTAATTTTTTTTCTCTAGAATCTCGAGTATTGGCATTTTTTAAATGCTGAATTTTACATATCTAAGTTTTGTAGAATAGTTCATAACCTCAGGTGTTATGTTCTGAGGAGGGAAACAGGATGTTAACGGGAGATGTGGTAATGTTTCCAGACAAAACTTAACATGCTGATGTGTTTAAGATTAATCATGTTTCTATTTGAGGTGTAGTCTGTGCCTTTCCTAATGCCACTGAGCCCCACGATCATTGACGACTAAAGAGCCAAAGCCTCTGTCAGAGACACATGTCACTTCAGAACCGAAAAGCAGCAAAAGCAGAAAGCAAATGCTCTGAATTGCACGTTGGGATGGCATTTAGATAGTGTGCAATGAGCAGCTGTGGTTAATAGGATAACTGATACTAAGTGATCTACGTGAGCATCATGCAAACAAGGCACATTTGAAAAGTGAAGTTTCTCCTGGATATTTCTTACTGAATTCCACCCAAAGGAATTACAAATGCAAGACAGTGGAGTTCTTTCAGAAGCACTTCAGTAATCATGCCCCATTTTCTCATGCAGAGACAGAAAGAAGCAAAGACAGAAAGCTGTCTTTTTCTAAAATGAAGCCCAAGGCAAATTAAAGTTATGCTGCTTCTTATCTAATACTCCCCTCGAAACATCTGGAATCACAGAGCTGGAGGGTAGTGCTGGGCTTTAAAAGGTTTTTGCCTTTCAAGAAGGAGTGTTTTTAAGAACAGAACAGACGAGGGGCTGGGGAAAACCAGCAGCACAGGACTCCTTGGGGTGTCTCACCTCCCCAAGAACTCTTTCGCACGTCGCATGGGGCCAGCTTGTTAATTCTACCAACACTCCCCACTCTTACTTTTGTTTGAGTCGCTATCAGATTTTCCCCAGTTTGGGTCAATAAATTCCATCATTCACCCCAAGTCCCTACTGGCTACTAGTGCTTCTACAGGAATGCTGGTGCTCCATGCTGCCTCTAGCGGGGGGGGCGCCCCACTGCTTCCCCTTTCCACGTCCCCCACATTATGACCTCCCACTCCTTCACCATCCACATCCTGTCAACGCTCTCCACTGGCTTTCACCTGGACTCTCAGGAGAGACCATTGCAGCTCCCTACATCTGCAGCATACTGAAATTTGTCTGCCCAGCTATGAAAAGTATTCTATCAGTTTGCTCCACCAAACACTTAAGGAAGCCCCTTAAAGGTGTTCTCCATTTTTACCCTCCTTTGGGAAACCAAACTGTCATACTCACGCTACTAATTTTGACAGTGACATGTGTATGCTCCCACCTTTCTAAAACCTTCTCACATCAGAAAACAAGGCCCTTTGATGTTCCAACTTTTTTTTGTCCCTCCCCCTTTGTGCAAGGTTCAAGACCCTGTTTAGCAGTGGGCCTGGGAAATGATTTTAACTTTGTGTACCATCACATATTAAGACATAGTGCTCCAGTTGTTGAGATAGGGGACATGTCAGTACCCCTACCAAGCTCTGGGTTCCTCATATCTTATACTATACTTATCTAAATTTCTAGAAGAAGAGTCCAGGTTCATGTTTCTATAATCATGCTTCCTGCTGTCCTCTGAGTCCTGTAATGACACCATTCATATGATTAATTCCTATAGGATGAAGCCACTCTGGTACACTCTCCAAGAATTAATGCTTCTCTTTCATCTTAAAGAATAACACTATAGGATTAGACACTATATTGAGTGACTCAGACAGAAAATGATGGGAGATAAGAGCTAAAAATGAAAAAGGGGTTTGAGAAGGGAGAATCCCACCTAAGCTGTAGCCAAAAGAAAAGTGTCATGGTCAAGGTGAGGCTAGAGACATGCTTCAAAAGAATAGAAACTGAGTGAGACCAGCAGAGGGACAGGCAGGAGGGATGGATAACCATATACATCTATGTGATTTGGGTATCCAACTATAGGCTAAAAACACTAATCCTTCCCCTTTGTAATAAAAAGATAATTTTTGTTATGTTCTTAGAAAATTAAAAGCCTTACAATTATACAGCTTGTTTAGACTACTGAGTTGAACTCTTCATAGTAAGAGAAGATAAGAGAGTTAGTTTATGACTCAAGATACTAATTCAAAGGGAAATGCCATCTCTTTGTATGTTTACTGCTGTGATTTTTGCAAGTGCCATCCAAAGAGTTAAAAAGAAAAAAAAAAGTTAAAAGGGAAGACCCTTGATATTTTTACTCATTCTTTTCACTTGTAGGCACATGTAATTTACAATGCTCTATTAGTCCAGAGGAGCAGAACCAACAAGATGTGTGTGTGA
Source organism: Halichoerus grypus (assembly GCF_964656455.1). NCBI lineage: Eukaryota > Metazoa > Chordata > Mammalia > Carnivora > Phocidae > Halichoerus > Halichoerus grypus. The sequence continues at coordinate 80,028,335 of NC_135723.1, forward strand.
GAGAGATTTATCTCAAGTAATTGGCTCATGGGATTATGGAGGCTGCCAAGTCCCAAACCTGCAGGGTGGGCTGGCAGGCTGTATAGACTGAGGGAGGAGCCAATGCTGCAGTTCAAGTCCAAAGGCTGTCTCCTGCAGAATTCATTCCTCCTTTGGGGAGGTCAGTTCTTTTGTTCTATTCAAGCCTTCAACTAATTGAATGAGGCCCATTCACATTATGGAAGGCAATCTGCTTTACTTAAAGTCCACTGATTTAAATGTTCATCTCATCTAAAAAACACCATTACAGAAACATTCAGAAGAATGTTTGACCACTTATCTGGGTATGGTGGCTCAGTCAAATGACATAGAAACTTAAGAGTCTTCACTGATTCTTAGTTTTTTTCCTATAATCCTAGTGACAGTGGATAAGTCACTCATTCTTTCCAGCCCTCAGTCTTCCCTTTTGTAAAATGAGGAGAGATGATTTCCAAGTTTCCTTCTATTCTAATCTTACAATATTGCTTTCCCTGATGTAGTATCTTTTTTACCTTTCTATCTTTCTTCCCCACAAATATACTTTTATAGATAGATAACTCTACAAGCAGAAGCAATCAATGATTAACTGATCTAGTTACAAGGCTATGACATCAGTAATTGCCTATTTTTTTTTTCCTATGTGAAGACAGTATTCCCATACATTGTTAGAAGAATATATGAACTGAGTTGCTTTTTCACTAATGTTGATAGGTCTGAGCTCTGTCATCCTCATTTTCTCAACTAAGTTTAACTTGAGGCTAAAGGTACACGCGATAAAAAAAACCTTGCTATTATTTCAGTGTAGACTGTGCCCTTAGAACAAAGGCAACTTCTAGGGGATTTAATGACTTTATTCACATTAGAAATGTATTCTTCAATTAACTGAACTAATTAGACTAATGATCTAAGGTTTCTGTCTGTATAGCTAAGGTTCATGAGAAAATGGTAGTTAAAATGCCAAACTCGAACTGCAAAACAATGTCAAACAGACCCTACCAAGATTTCTAATTTAAGGCATGATTACTACACGAAAAGTTGTTGGCAGTTCTTGGCTTTCCTGCATTAAGGATTGAAAAGTAGGGTGTTAAAAAGTATAGGCTTATTAAAAGTTCACCATTTCTGATACATAGTTCTACCTTTCTAGTGTATGCAAATAAGTTTCTATTGTCATTAATCGGAAATGGTCATAATCAGAATTTTTAAAAATAAAGCCTTCTCCCCAGAGTACAATGGCACTCCAGAGTGGTTAGGCAGGGCTGCACGAATACTTGGCTCTGTAGATTTCCCTAAGACTCAGCCCTATGTGAACGTCCTTGGATTCACTCTTCAAAAATAGCTTCCATGCCCTAGAGGGAATGCATGTGAAGTAACTGGAATGAAATCATTTCTAAAAACAGATTCTCAATCGACACATATAAACTAAATATTATAGAGAAGACTGATGTGGCCACACCCATAATACTTCCATAAGAAAATTGTTATGATACTGGTCATGTCCAAGAGAAAATAAATCTGTTTTAATTTCATAAATAAGGAAATCCAGGCTTTCGTCATGGTAGAATTAATTTAGCTAACTCTTACAAATGGTCTATATGATATTTTTTGAAAGATTTGTGGAAAGATTCTTATGTTGAGACCATTTATCACAGAGCATTAGAACATTCCAAAAGCATACCTAAAATTGACTTATCAAGACTCAGGAGGCTTAACTGGAATTGATTCCTAAAGAACAAATGGACGTGTTAAGAACATCACATGTGTTTTATGCCCTTAGAGAATAAGTCTTCACAATGTAACTGTGGTCTTTGAGACATACTCATTTCTCTCTCTCTCTATATGATGTGCTGCAAACATATGCTTTAATAAGAGCAGCAATATAAAATATACTCAAAGCAAGAGCTATGTTTGAGCTATAAAAATTCCCCAGTGTTTAGCCCAACATTGCTGCTTTTGAGTCTGAAAATTTTCTTAGTATGTCATACTGATAATAGGCATTTTACAGTCTATAGGCAAAATAAACATTCCGTTGGCTGGTGTGTAATATGTGTCAGTAATATAACTGATTTAGCTAAATAAACACTCAAATATACATGTGCCTAAATTTTGATTTGTCTTCTTGGGAAGTAATATCTATAAGATCACCAAAATTGTCTTTAAATCCCATGCAATGAGCATTTTTCAGTTTTTTTCTCCCCTCCACTAACAGATGGATAAATAGGTGCAGAAATTCTTGCAGCACTATTAACTGCTGTTGTCCGGAAGTTCAACTTCCACAGAGGCTTCCGGTGGTACTTTCATTTCTGTGATTGCATTTCTCTCCTTGCCGGTTTCTTCTCTCTGTAATAAACAGCAAGGGTTTCCTTTCCCCAAGCTCAGATGGCCGCTACATGCTCTCCCTTGGGAATCTCATCTCTTACACGGGTTCAGAATATATAGAGAGATACACAGAAAAGACTCCTTTATCTAGCTCTGTCATCTGGATGAGTTACACTCCTAAGTGCCATCTATTTTGCTCGCTATGTGACTTTGTGCTTATATGCTCTGCTGTAACTGAGAAAGGTACATTGATGGTATGTGATAAGATTCCAGTAAATGAAAATCCAAACATACAATTGGTTAGTATTTCTTATATTTCAAAAATCTGCTATAGTATCCTTTAACTATGGAATTTCCATAGCAATTTAAGTTTTCATTACTATCATTTCATCTCTTCATAAATAAATTGCCTGCCACCCTAATTAGGAACTTACTTATCACCAACTCTCTATACAGAATCATAGATATAAGGTCCTAGGAACTTATAAAAATTAAAAATAAATAATAAGGATAATAATTTAGTAATTTGCTAATTAAGAAATACTCTCCTATATCACAATAACAATTTCAATTTTCTCTGTGCAGTGCACAAAGTGAGGATAATAAACAAGGTGAAATTGGCTTTTTTATGTTAAGAAGGTAACTCATCTTACAGCTATAACAGATAATCGATAAAAAGGGCTTATGATGAAGGCTGATTCATCATAACAAAGGCTGACAAATCATGGGCTGATGCCTGTGAATGTAATACAAAGCTCATTTAATGGAAAGAGAAGAGCTGGATTTTATCTCCCCTGTTTCATCTCGTGCCAGTCTTGAGCTTACTTCCTTTGCTCTTGCAATCCCTTCTTACAGTTTCCTCAAGATGGTCCAAATTATTTATTGCTTCAGTGTGTTTGCTCACTCTGTTCCCTCTGATTGACACCCCCTTCTTCCCACTCTTCACCTGGATAATGCTCACTCATATTTTAGAAACTCCCTTCCTCCCCCTTCCAATCTAAGTGAAGTCCTTCTTATTTTTCTCTTTCATCATATCTGGGTTTTTTTCCACTTTGGCTCTTTCCGAAATTAATCATGTATTTCCTTGTGTGTTCATCTTCCTATACACTGCAAGTTCCATGAAGCCAAGGGTATGTTTCACCCTGGTGACTGTAGTGTCTAGCACATTGCAAATTGCTCAGTATTTATTGAATGAATGAAAAAGTTCATAATCACAGAAATTTCAACTCTCTAAATAGTTCTTGCAAAACGGTTAAAGTGGAGCATAGGATAAAATCTTGACTCACTTTTCAGACAAATTCATTCCTCAAAGAGTAGGTGAAACAACATAAATATCCACCTTTCTTGATTTCAACATGAGTAAGTACTTCTTAGTGATAAGAACCTTGGAGGATATAGCAATGGGAAAGGAAGAAATTACTAAACATCATGGTAACAGATTTACAGACTCATCTGTAGAATGGGAACAAGACCTGTTCTGCTAAGATACTAGAGCCCCCGTGAGGGCCAAATAAGTGAAGGTATATCAGAGAGCTTGTAAAGCCTTATACAACTATAAGATGGTAGCTGTAGTATGACAGTCTGGGGAGATGATATTTAAATTTAAATAAATAAATTATATCTATGATTTAAATAAATAATAGATATAAACCAAATAAGGAAAAAGACTTCTAAAAATATAAGTGAAGTAGGTCAAGGCACTTTATTTTAGCTCTGAAATAATAGATGTTAATTATAGAAAATGTATACAATTAAGATTTAAAAAAAGAAAATAAAATTTCCCTTAAGTTTATCCCTTGGAAATAATACTTTTAAACATTTTGTAGATATCTTGACATTCAATTTTTGTTTTTATTAACAAAAATGGTGTAATTTTCTAAAACTGCTTTGTAATCTTTTTACTTAATGATAGAATTCTTAATGGATGAATAGTATTTCCCTTTGCTGAACTATTTATTCATTCTTGCATCTCTTCAATGATCCAGTAATTATCTACTGAGCACCTACTCTATGTAAAGTACCATGTTTGGTGCTGGGAAGACAGTGGTGGTAAAGACAGAAAATAACCAAAAATTACTCCATTAAACATTTAGTTCTAGTACTGATAAATGCTAGGGGGAAAGGTATATGCTACATGGGCATTTAATGGGGTGTGTGGCCTTGCTGGGAACTAGGAGGTCAGGGGAAGCATATTTTAACTGGGATTTGAAAGATAAGGAAGAATTAAGCAAATGATCAAAAAGGGCATAATAGGCAGACCTTACTATAGGAAGGTACATGCACATGTGATTTTTGGATGGGAACAGAAATTGGAGCATCATTAAAAAGTGAAATTCTGAACATACTCTTGAAATAATTCTAGTTAAGAAAAAAAAGGAACAACAGAGGAGATGCGTTAAAGAAACCAAAGAACAGGAAGTTTTTTCATATTCAGATTTTAGAAGAATACCTAAAAATTATGAAAGAAGGAACATAGAATGAAAAATGTCTTATTCAAGGATCATTCAAATGTACCACAGTTTGGGGGACCTTCTCTGATCTCCTTAAATAATTCAGTTGGGATATCAAATTGAGCTTGATATAATATAGTCATTCCCTACCTGCTGGAAATAGACGTTGGTAGAGTTATTATATAGACCCCATGAGCCCAAAGCATGTATCACATACTATCTTCATGATGTGTCTCTGAATTCTTTTCCACATGTATTTAGATGGGTGCTATGCTTAATAAAACATAAGTATTTTTAATTAAAAACATTAATTTTCCTTAACAACTATACTGTCTACTTCTCTGAGTTATGTCACTGATCCCTCAGTCACTTCTCTCTTGTACTTAGTTCCAGGGTCATTGGCATGCTTTCCATTTTTACCTGTCATTATTCTTAATGAATTTTAGTGTTGATACAGAGAAGCTTTCTAATATGCTGACTTCTTGGCTGCTTGACCTACTTTTCCCAGTGATCATATCCTTCCTCCTAAAACTGCTATTCATTCCTTATCTCAGTAACCAAATCTCAATAATTTCAAACTCTCAGATGCTTCCATGTTGAGAAGATCTCCATAGACAGACAATTCTCTTTCAGAATATTCTAAGAATTAATAAATATATATATTTAAATTTACATAATGATTTATGACTTATAAAAACATCCTCTCCTAAGGAGAATCCTCCTACACTGTTGGTGGGAATGCAAGGTGGTGCAGCCACTCTGGAAAACAGTATGGAGGCTCCTCAAAAAGTTGAAAATAGAGCTATCCTACAACCCAGCAATTGCACTACTGGATATTTACCTCAAAGATACAAATGTAGTGATCCGAAGGGGTATGTGCACCCCGATGTTTATAACAGCAATGTCCACAATAGCCAAACTATGGAAAGAGCCAAGATGTCCATCAACAGATGAATGGATAAAGAAGATGTGGTGTATACACACACACACACACACACACACACACACACACACACACACACACACACAGGAATATTATGCAGCCATCAAAAAACCCAAAATCTTGCCATTTGCAATGACGTGGATAGAACTAGGGAGTATTATGCTAAGTGAAATAAGTCAATCAGAGAAAGACATGTATCATATGATCTCACTGATATGAGGAATTCTTAATCTCAGGAAACAAACTGAGGGTTGCTAGAGTGGTGGGGGGTGGAAGGGATGGGGTGGCTGGGTGATAGACATTGGGGAGGGTATGTGCTATGGTGAGCACTGTGAATTGTGTAAGACTGATGAATCACAGACCTGTACCTCTGAAACCAATAATACATTATATGTTAAAAAAAAGAAAGAAAGAAAGAAGATAGTAGGAAGGGAAAAATGAAGGGGGGGAATTGGAGGGGGAGATGAACCATGAGAGACTATAGACTCTGAGAAACAAACTGAACATTCTAGAGAGGAGGGGGGTGGGAGGATGGGTTAGCCTGGTGATGGGTATTAAAGAGGGCACGTACTGAATGGAGCACTGGGTGTTATACGCAAACAATGAATCATGGAACACTACATCAAAAACTAATGATGTAATATATTGTGATTAACATAACATAATAAAATAAATCTTAGATCTTTCAGGAGACATCTCCCCTCCAGTCCTTTTTGCAATCCTGACAACTGATGAAGTTGAGGGTTTAGTTCATATCTATTTTGTGCTGGTCTCAGCCTCTCGATTCTAATGCCATCAGCTGGAAATGCCTGTGGGCACTTACAGTGTTGGGGGGAGAGGGTGAGCTTCCCACAGACAAACCAGTTTTACAACTGAACCCACCCTGCAGTTCTTACTATGATTGCAAGATGTCCTTCAACAACAACTACAAGAAAACTTTGAAAAAACAGAAGTTTATTACTTACTACACCTAGAAATTACACAGCACACCTGGGGCCACACAGTGAGGTTGGGGGTGGGGGTGGCACACAAGGCCAAGGAGTTCTGCTTTCATTGGGGTTGAGGGCGGGGGACCTAGGGTTTCAAGGGCTCACTCTTTTTTGGTGAATTTAAGACATGAGTGGGAATTTGAAGTGTGAGAATTAAAACAACAACAACTAAGTGGACCAAATGGCCAATTATTGAAATAAAGATCTTAAACAAAGGCGCCTCAGTGTGGGGAGCGGTGGAGGCCCTGCAGCCAGTCACGCTGACGCTGTGTCCATGGGAAGTAACTGGCTTTGCAGGAGGGACCTCGGCAACCAAAATGTAAATCGGGCACTTACATTACAAAAAAAGATAAAAACAACTGCCAGGGCTTACACTACAATATCTCTGGATTATAAAGATATTAGAGAGCCTATAAGATCATAAGACCCTTACCCATACATCAAAATGTAGGAAAATTATTTTGCATATTCCATATGAGCCACAAAACAAACCAACTTCTTGGAAGAAAAGCATGCAAACATTAGACTTCTGCCTATTGAAGCCCTGAGGTGAACCAAAGGAAGTATAGGAGAGAAGGGGGTCGGAAAAGGTGAGAAGATTGAAATTGTAACAGGTGACACATACATGGCTAGAATTTGGGGGGGAAATGATTTTGTGATAAGCAGTTAACATTTTGCTACTAAACTTGTTACACAGCTTTGTAAACCTAAAGACATCACCGAATGTACTCAACTTCTATTCTGCATCCTCACTGACTTAGAGCCAGAAAACTTCTTTAATTCACAGATAAACATTTCATAGATTCTCCATAAATGTTGATTAGTTGGCTAATTTTTTTCAGGATTCAACTATTTCAATAATAAATGTCAGAATAGGGTACTACATGCATTTATTCCTACCTAAGGAAGATAGTTTCATTTCTAATGGCAGGGAGATGTCCTGAAACTTAAGAAAACATTGAAAAAGTGAGTGAGTGAATGTGTGTGTGTGTGTGTGTGTGTGTGTGTTCTAAGGCACAGATTGATTTTTTTTTAGTGCCATTCTGTTAGCAACTCATTCATTCATTCATGTAGCACATATTTATTGGAACTCTACTTTTTGCCATGCACTGGGCTAAGTTCTTGGCATATAAAGATGAAATGAGACATTCTTAGCTTCCAGTCTAGGATGGGTGGGAGGCAGACAATTCAAATAGGAAGGACAGCACACAGCTATTAGTATTATATTAAAAAGCAGGTACAATGGCTAATCCAGTATAAAGGGACTCAAGGAGAAGTTTCATAAAGAAAAGACCTATAACCTAAGACTAAAAGAATGAGTGTCAGGTAGCAAAACTTAAAGGAGCCTGAGGAGTGCGGTGAGGAGAGGGAGTAAAGCAGATCTAGAACTGCAACCAGCCATTGAGAGCAAGGTGCGTTTGACCGCCAAGCTAATTTGACTGCTGCACAATGGCTAGAGAATGGCCAGAGGTAAGACAGGAGAGGCAGAAGGGGACTGGAAGGTCTTACAAGCCCTATTAAGGGGGGCTCATGGGAAGAAGTCACCGGGGTTCTAAGCAGGCATTTGGCAAGATCATTATTGGATGCATTTTCAAAGTTCTCCTGGCTTGTTTTTCTTGTGTGTTTGTCTCACTATATTGATCATCAGGCCTGGTTCAGCTAATCTTGCTGACTCCACATACCTCCCTTCTCACTCAGCGCTGTATACTGCATTTATCATAGGTTTTTAAAAGTACTTTGTAGATATTTCTTAATGAATTCTCCTAGGAATTTTGCATTTATTATTTAAATACTAATGTTGGAGCAAGACAATAAACTTCAAAGTCAAATGACTCCAGGGGAGGAGGCCAAGAAATAAAGGTTCCAACTAATTTTGCATAATTATATTGGCCCAAGGAGGCTGATTAGTGTAATATGTGAAACCATCTAGGCAGGAAAACACGACGGTTCTCTAAGGCCTCAGAAACTGCAAACCAAGCATGTTTTAGAATTGAGATAATATAGACTCTGAGTAAAAGTCTGTTAACTGATTGGAAGAATGAGAACACAAACTCAGGAGTTTTGCTTTGCTGTTTTTCTGAAGAGCTTGGGGTTTATTGTCCCAAGAGACCACGGGTTTTGCAGTTCGGCCTGGGGGCTAGCATCAGAACGATGCAGAACTCTTGACTAAGGCCTCGCAAGAAACAGTGGTCCAGGCATCATGCAACGCCCACCCAAGTGAGCGAGGCAACCTGAAGAGTTGCCCGTTTCCCACTTTAAGTTCTTCTCGGTTAGCTCAGTCATGGCAAGAATGAGTTTCATGGGAACTCCTGTCCCTTCTTCTGAGACATGGCATTTCCCATTGTGCCAACTTGCTTCTGACTTTCTATCTCTATGACCGGTATAGTCTTTTATTTGTCCTTACTCCCGATTAAAACTCTTTATACTTTGGGGTATCTCAAACTTCCTTTACCCTCATGTATAGGAAAGGAAGAGAAATCATTCTTTCTTCATGATACCCATTTCCCTTCTTCCTGGACTGACTCTAGTTAGCCTGGTTAACTCGCCCCTGAACTACTGCAGCACCTTCCAGACCCAGGAAAATATAGTAGTTCTCTTCAAACATCTGAAGATCTGTGGCATAGAAGCTGGCAGGGGCAGTGAGAAGACTGAACATCTAAGCGACTCAGTAAAGCACTGAGTTCCAAAGCAGACTCATGAAAGAGTGAATCTCTATCTTTTCTAAGCAGGCTCCAGGTGATCTTGTCACACAAGTGGCAGAAGAGATTTCAGCATTGGAAATGTGTAGTTGGATTTGAAGACGATATTCTAGGATTACTGGATTAAGGCAGTAAAGACCTCTCCGCTGCTACTATTTATCAAGTTTCTCAACAGATTGGTAGGAAATAAAAGTGATGTATATATAAAAGGAAAAAAATGTAAACATGCTCAATAATATTTTTAAATAACATTTGGCTTAAAGCATCTTATTAGATACTATCTTTAGAACAATTAAAACTAAGCGCATATGCTCGTCCATCTGCTTTGTAATAGTCTGGTAATAATACTCAGTGTTTATATCAATTTTAATTTAGTTAATCCCCACATTCCCATTTTACAGAGGAATGCAGAACAACGGTGTGTGAATGATGACAGTCTGATATTTCACAGATGCAGCTTTATTGAGATCTCATGAAAATCAGTAGAAGCTTTAAATATCAAGATTGTCTAAGAATTCTTGCACCACACTTAATTGATACATAATTCTAAATGTCCGATGTGATGGTCAGGGAAGCCAAAGTTGATGAATAAGAGGGTTGCAGTCAGTAATTTAATAGTCATCTGCTTAGGGGTTGTATAAAAGGAACAAAAATAAACAGAAAATATTTTCTGACTTCTTTGTCAGAGAATAACCCTTCTCACCTTTTAGGATTTTAAATTGTTTAAATAATGTAGATGTAGCACACAGATCTTTGTTGTGGGGGAACTTCATGTTCTAGTTTATTTATTTGATTAAACAGTATTTATTGAATGCCTATCATATACCAGGATAGACAAAGCAGATAGGGATTTCATTATCTTTTATGTGAATTCCCACAAAAACCTTCTGGACTCTTTCCCGGGCCTCCAGCAAATGTTCCTTCCAGTCTACCCTCCACACTACCACCAGAGTTATTCTTTCAAAACCCAAGTCAGATTGCACTCCGCCCTAGTTAAACATTTTAACAGCTCCCATTGGCACTTGAATGAAACCCAAATGCCCTTTCGGATCATCTGCTTGCATTTCCATGTTTGTGTCCTGACACTCCCGTTGGTCAGGAATTCTCTCCTAGAGATTTAGGCTTACTTATTCTTCCATACTTTCACACATGCAGCTTCCTTGATCTTGAATGCATTTTCTTTCCTTTTCTGCTTGTGCTCTAGGCAGGGGAATATATACTAAAGACACTGGCTGTTGCTTTAACTTTTATTTCTCCTAAAGGTATCATTTTTTAAGAATAATAAGTTGCTCTGTAGTGTCCTGGTTTTGATAACCCAGTTGGGGTTTTCATTCTACTAATACTGTTCACTACTTATGGATACTCTGGCAAGGAGGATGGGGTCAGAAGAGATGATCAATGGATAGGAGAAGAGGAACAAAGTAGAAGGAAGTCTTTGTGAAGAGGATTCAGTAGAGGAAGCTGACAGAACATCGGGGAAGTCCTTAAAGGGGATTCCAATGCACGGCCAATACTGACTAATTCCACCACTCAAAAGGCTAGATAGATCACTCCTCTTTTGGCTGAGACCTTATACATACTTCTACCTCTTTAAGTCTTCATCATCATCTCTCTACCATAAGTAGTCATTAATAATTGTCATCTAGTATTATAAATAATATACAAATGCTATGTATACAATCAACTGTGCCTGAAGGAATCAGTAGTTGGATAAAAAGAGATAAAGGCAATATAATCTATGGGAAAACATATATAAAGTCATGGAGATGTAAATGTATGTGTGTCTTCAGACCATGATGCAAATTCACTGTGACTACAGTGAGGTCAACACAGAGGACATGGTATTTATTTAATGATGTTTCTGGATCAAGCATCATGGTGTTAGGTACAAATATCCCTAGATACAGTAGACATTGCAAACTTAATGAAGTACTGCAAGACCGTAAACTCCACAAGAACAGGGACTGTGTCATTGACTTTGGTACTCTTTTTCTGTTCTCTTACCTGGTCTGTGAGAGCCCTTCTGTGATAAGCAATGACACTCCACAAGTACTGTTTGTAATCAACTGTGTCCTGCATGTCTGAGAACATTCTTTTTTTTAAGATTTTATTTATTTGAGAGAGAGAGAGAATGAGCAGGGGGAGCGGCAGAGAGAGAGGGAGAAGCAGACTCCCCGCCAAGCAGGGAGCCCTATGCGGGGCTTGATCCTAGGTCCTGGAGATCATGACCTGAGCCGAAGGCAGACGCCCAACTGACTGAGCCATCTAGGCGTCCCTGAGAACATTCTTCATGTGTATTTACAATCTGGGGATTTGGAGGGAGGATGGGAGTCTTGCCTTTTCCTTCATCTGGTGTTGATTATTACTCCAGATATTCTGAATAAGTTCCTAAATATTAAAAATCCTTATTTTCCAGGAAGTTGGATGGTGGTTGCTACCAAGAGTTCAAAACTGGGGAGATCATCTTTCCTAAAAGTTAAATAAATTTCAAATAACAGCCTTTTTTTTCTGTGGCAGTAAAAACTGCTTTGTTTAAGGAAAGCAACGTGATCTGTTCAAGAAATTGAAAATGTTTCCTTTTTATTATCTTTGATTTAGCAATATAATAGTTGAAAAGTACTTCTCAATATAAATATAGGTTACACTCAAGTCAACTTGAGTACCTATGTTAAGTTTTAATACTGGTATAAACATAGAGTCACAAATGTGCTTTTCAGATTTCTGGCATTTTGCACAGTAGGATTATCATTTTCTTCTCTCAGATATTCACAGTAAAATATTTCTTTTAAAGTATAATAGAGCATCACGCAATCATATATATAAGTTATATGAATACCAATGAAAAATTAATCATAAAACTTAAAATCCTCAGGGGATACTATACAGTTGTGGGGCAAACATCCTGTTCTCATTTATCCCTTAATCAGCCCTGTTACCAGCATGTACACTTAGGTCCTCAAGACCTAAGTAAGCTCTGTTTTACTCATAAAATATAAGACACAAATAATCTATATTTCAAGTTGACATTATTTTCCTATAGAATAACATTTTTCCATTCCATCCAAATGTTTTGAGTCTGGATTTCTATAGTCACCACATTTAGAACCAAGATAAATGCAGAATATCCCTAGGCAAGCTTTACAAACCCTCTGAGACAATAAGGCAAACAGTACTCCAAAGACAAGGCTATCTTCCTGGGGTTAAAACAACTTTCAGTGTAAATGGGCATGATGGGGCAAAATGAACAGTGTGTTAACACTAAAAGGACATGGCATTGTCCTTCCAGGATGAGGCCCATTAAAGTCATTTTTTTAAAAGCATGGCCCAGTTATAATGAAATGAAAAGAAGTTAGCAAGTTGTTATGTGGGTTTTGCTGCACACGTGATTTGGGCATAATCAGAAATTCTAATCATAAGAGGCTGCGGGAGCATTATAATTGCAGAAGAGGAAGGGCCACTGGGTGTCAAACTCTCAGGAGGGAAATGGAGATTTATCACCTCAGCGTGAGGCAGGTGAATGATGGATGGGGCAGCTTACTGTCACTCCAGTGAATTTAGTGAGGAAGTGAAAAGCAGCCTTGGGGGGTGTATGGAGAAAGAGCTGGGATTTATGAACTGAAATATGTATTATAATGGAGTGGATTTCAGGAATCCCAGTCTTACTTTAGCCACAGCTACAGCATTATGGATGAGCCTCAGACAGGGTTGTAATGAGACCTTTCAGACCAACTGAATGTACGTTATCATTATAAACCACACAGAATGTATCTGCAGGCATTCCACATCCATGAAGGTAAAGATCTAATTACAAATTAAGTTTTTCTTTCTGCCAATAGAGATATTTGCTAAAGAGCAGGTTAACAAAATTAGATTTGTTGCCTTTTGTTTCCTGAGCCCATGTACCTCTATCTATACCTAATTATGCGCTATTGATGTTTCTCAAGACAGTCATGGGAAGAGCAAAAAGCCCCAAGGGGAAGACTAAGAATAAAGAGCCTCCTGGTTTTGCTGCTCCCTTTCCTTGTTCTGGTTATTTCAAAACCACAGGTTTGTAAGGTGAGCAAGTTGGATTAGCAACAGGTGAACTTCAAGGTCCTTCTTCTTCTAGGATTCCATGAAATAAGAAAGGGACTATGACTCTATTTCATACCAAAACTACAGACTGACTCTAGACCCTTCAATGAAAAATAAAACCAAATATATAAAATAATAACAGCAGCTTACTACCAAATCATAAAACTACCAAAACATTAGCATGCAATATCTAAAAAATACCAAGTAGATTTATTGACTTTTGTTAGATTTGTTTAGGTGTGTTTATGCAAGTATATTCTGTATCTACATGTCTGTGGTAAAAATCACACTGTGTTTCTGTCTATTAAAATATTTTATTACTCAGCAAATAGGATGTCTATTATCAAAAAAACCCCAGAAAATAAATGTTGGTGAGGAGAGGAATTGGAATCCTTGGGCACTGTTGATGGGAATGTAAAATGGTGCTGCTACTGTGGTCAATGGTATGACTGTTCCTCAAAAAATTACATATAGAATTACCATATGATCTAGCAATTCCACTCCTGGGTACACACCCAAAAGAAATGCAAGCAGGGACTTAAATCAATATTTGTACATCCATGTTTATAGCAGCATTATTCACAATAGCCAAAAGGTGGACAAAACCCAAGTGTCCATTGATGGATGAACAGATAAACAAAATGTGGTGTATGCATGTAATGGAATATTACTCACCCTTAAAAAGGAAGGAAATTCAACACACGCTACAACAGGGATGAACCTTGGGGCGCCTGGGTGGCTCAGTTGGTTAAGCGACTGCCTTCGGCTCAGGTCATGATCCTGGAGTCCCAGGATCGAGTCCCACATCGGGCTCCCTGCTCAGCAGGGAGTCTGCTTCTCCCTCTGACCCTCCCCCGTCTCATGCTCTCTCTCTCTATCTCATTCTCTCTCTCAAATAAATTAATAAAGAAAATCTTTAAAAAAAAAACAAAAAACAAACAAACAAAAAAAACAACAGGGATGAACCTTGAAGATATTATACTAAATGAAATCAGTCATTCACAAAAGGACAAATATTGTATGACTCCCCTGACATGAGGTACCTGAATCATCCAATTTTTAGAGACAGAAAAGAGAATGGTGGTTGCTGGAAGGAGGGGGGAAAGGGAAGTTAGTGTTAAATGGGGATAGAGTTTCAGTTTGGGAAGATGAAAAATTTCTGGAGATAAATGGTGGTGATGGTCATACAACAGCGTGAATGTAGTTAAAGCAGCTGTGCATTTAAAAATAGTTAAAACAGTACATCCTAAGTTGCAGATATTTTACAATAAGAAATATTCTAATAACATAAAAAATAATTAATATAGATGTCCCAATTTTTCTTTAGAAATTGAATCACTTTAGTTAGCTTTCTGTTCTGACCAGATTTGGGAGCAATTTATGTTTCAATGTTTTTATTATAAGGAAAGCTGTTGCCAGAAAGTAATAGAGAAACAGATGGTTGGTAAGTAAAAGCAGCAAATACTCTCTATGACATGACTCCAAAGCAGGATGCAGGGCTCAAGTAGCTGGAAAAGCACAAAGGCAAGTCAGGGAGTAAGGGTTCAGTCAACAGAAGCAGAGGGGCCATGGAGTTAAGAGGAAGATCAGGAGGGCTTTTGCAAATCACGAGTTTTAGTTTTGGAATCTCCTTCTCCAACCATAAAATGGCAGATTCATCAGATATTATTATTTTTGAATTGACTTCTGTCATCACATATTTATTTTCTTTCTTTTAATTAGTTTCACACATTTTTGCTTCTCCCACTGGATTGTAAGACCTTTCAGAATACAATTGATGCTATATTTATTCCCAACTTCCTTATAATTCACAATAAAGACATTCTTGCTAATGAATGAATGAAGGGGAATGAAGTAACACAGTGTCTGTCCTGTCAGAACTCATAATGCAGGAAAATATTGATTTGTTTGTCAATCAAACAATTAGAACATATCTTAATTGATTATTTGAGCCACCTACTCAATTCAGGAAAAGATGTTCAAAAGATTTTCTTAATATCCAAGTGCAGAACAAAATATACATTCTGGTGAATTGGATCTACCACAAAATAACAGAATGTATTGAGAATGATACAATAAAATAATAAAAATAATAATAGTTAACATTTATTTAGCATTTACTAAATGCAGACTCTGTATTAAGCACTTTTCATGGACTCTCTGTCTCTCTCTCTTTTTTTTTAAGATTTATTCATTTATTTGAAAGAGAGAGAAAGAGAGAAAGGGCTGAGGGAGGGGAAGGTGCAGAGGGAGAGAATCTCAAGCCGACTCCCCGCTGAGTGCGGAGTCTGACACAGGGCTCCATCTCACAACCCTGAGACCATGACCTGAGCTGAAACCAAGAGTTAGACGCTCAACTGATTGAGCCACCCAGGCATCCCATGGATTCTCTTTTTTAATCTTTACAACAAATTTCGAGGTATTTATTTTTATTTTGCAGACAGAAGAATCCAAAGAGATAAGGTTAAATAATTTTTCCGAAGCCACATTCAAAATTATTAGGTTGAGTGCTCGCTTCGGCAGCACATGTACAAAATTATTAGGTTGATTATTTAAACCCAGAGAATTGAATCCAGATACTGTAGAATTTTAAGACAAGTGCAAGTTTCTTATCTGGACCAGGAGCACATATTTTGCACACTGTCAGGCCATCTAGCACATATGACTACTTAATTAAAAATATGTGCTAACTATATAATGACTGTTGGTGATACAGTGAGATCCTCATGATGATCACGGATTTATGGAGCTTTTTTTTTAATTTTTAAAGGAGTGAACATTTTAGTTGTTTTCGGTAGTGAAATAGTTATTTAATCTTTGTCAGGGAGCATCTGCAAGCCTGGGGCTTTTTGTGGATTGCAATGTGAACAGATACATATTTAAAATAAAAGTGACAGCACTATTCTTACAAAAAAGGAGCTAAAATATTTCCTTAAGGAAAAGAGACAGTTAAAAGTAACTATTTTTTAATACAATAAAAGTGATTTAACTATTTAAAATGTATTATTAGTTATACATGCCAAAGAATTAAGTATACATGAGTTCCCAGTTTAAGTGCTCATTTGAAAATATCTCTTGCAAAGGATGACTCTATGGGGTGTTCATATAACATAAGTTCAGCCTTCTGTTTAGCTTTTCAATATGCTAGACATACATGGTGTGTATAATACTGCTGACTGAATGCACATTCATTGGTAATTAGTATCTAGCCCATTTTGCACCTTTGCTTTAGTGCATGACCACGAAGACCTAGCCTATAGCTTCATTCTTCCAAAGGCCACATAATTCTACACAAAGAAAATATAGTTGCATGGAGCTTCTCTGTACCTTTAATCTTGAACCTTTCTAACTCTTGTCTGAATGTATCATATTGTGTTGGGAAAGACAGTTTCTATTGTGGAAACAAAACACAACTAAATAGAGCAAACAAAGACTACCACCCTAATCTCACCAGGCTACTTAAAATACATGCCCTGATTTATCAGTAATTAATGATAAAAATTTCTGTGTTTTTTTAATAAAACCAATTTAATCATTACATTTATTTTTAAGGTTGTTTTAACAAAGAAAAGCAGACATGCAGAAAAAAGAGTATACAATGATTATGTATGTTAGTAATTTATTATGAAGGGAATATTTCCATTTAATGACTCCCAAGGTAAGCATGATCCTAATTTCTAACACTATAGTCTGTTTTTCCCTTAGCATCTGGCTGTTATGAATAAATGTATATTCACATTTTTGTTGGTCTATACCAAGGGATGGAAATTGCTGCATCAAAAGGCAGGCTTATATTTGATTTTAAAACAGCACCAAGCCATTTGTAAAATTGGTTGTCTTATTTTCCATTCTTACCAGCAGTACCTGAGAGTTCCCATTATCCACATCTTTGTCAATCTTCTTATAAGCAACATGGAGTGGAGTTTTATTGTTGTATTAATCTGACAAATGTTTTCTCTTCATTGGAGCATTTCATACATTTATATTTCATATGTTGATGTTTTGTGATATAAATTTATAATATCACCGTTTGCTTAACATATGTTCCACTTACCTCTTCTGCTCATTCACGAGTCCATCCAAAGCTATGCTCTGCTTTCTTGCCTTTTCAGTCCCTTCTAGCTTCATCTGAGGCCCTGGAGAGAAAAGCAGCCCTGATTATAATTTTTATAAGCATTCTACTATATATGTTCATATATACACACGTATATATACATGTTAAACATATATATATATACACATTAAAATTTTATTTCTTTTATTTTAGAGAGAGAGAGAGTGTGCGCATGCATTTGGGTGGGGAGGCAGAGGGAGAGAATCTCAAGCAGACTCTGTGCTGAGTGCAGAGTCTGACGCGGGGCTCGATCTCACAACCCTGAGATCATGACTTGAGCAGAAACCAAGAGTCGGACACTTAACTGCCTGAGCCACCCCGCACCCCTGTATATGTTCATATATTGGTGTCTTTTCTGTGCTAGGCATTTTATATACCTTATCTCATTTTGTCTTCAAAAAAATATTTGAGAGAGAAGAGGGAAAGAAGGGGGGGCAGGGAGAGAAGTTAAGTAATGTAGCCGAGGTCAGACTAACAGATTTAGGAAGCTGGAGAGGGATGGGATCAAGCTTATTTAATTCCAAAGTCCATACCATTTTTCAAAACATCACAGTGCCTTTTATGTAGCAGACTGCTCACATTCGCTTTTTAAATATAATAAATTTTATAATTCTACTTAACAAATGGCTACATCTTTCTCTAAGAATATCTAACTATAATTTTACAAATTATTCCAATCAAGGAAACCTATATGTCTATGCGGACACACACACACACACACACACACACACTGATGTGTGTATATACTTAGAGTATATATAATTTGAAAATTGTTCTTCCCCCTTTATTTATTTATATATATATTTGTATATGTGCATGTTTTTATGTATGTATATAAAATTTAGAATATATTTTCTTCTTTCTTCTCTTTAAATAATTATAATCAAAGAAGTCAACAAGTTATAAATACCTACTTTGAATTACTTCTTAAAGACTTCTAATATAAAACTAAGGATTTTTAATATAAAACTAAGAAGATTTTAGGAAGTCAAACTTTTAATAAATAATATTGACTTTATTTCTTAAAATATTCATTTTTTTCTCCTTGGCAAATGTTAACAGAAATTAAATGATTTACATGATTTGGGATATGTGATGCTGCTAAAGTCCAATACCTGAAAAGTGTTAACATAAAAAAAAAAAATTGAAAAGTGTCAACATTAGCCAGAGTAATCTGAATCATTTTAAACTTTAAAATAGCCAGTTACTATTGATACTTCCATTTTTAAATGTTGGCATTCTACCTTTACGTATCTACATGTTCTTAGTGTTTAAAATAATCATAACAGCAATCATATTCCAATCTTACTGTTTGTTTCCTATGTTGAAAACCTGACTTTTGCCAGTGAACTAGTTGACTCCCATTACAAACTTAATGTGAAATATTTCAGATTTTGTTTTTCCTTCTTGAGTGCAAGCACCCATAGAGTATTAGAAGACACCAAGACATTCTTAGAGAATCACATCTGTCCAAGGTCCAGGAAAGTAACACATAAATACAGGACAAAGAAATTCATCAACATCAACATCAGAAAGGCACAGGAGAAGGGTATGTTCTTCCCTGGTCTGATTTTGAACTGGAATTCTCTGAGGATTGCTTTGAGAGACTCCCTTTCCTTTTTCCTCCTCCCTGTGTGCTGCCCAGCATACCAGTGTGCCCTTGGGTTCTTGTACTCAATTTCTTTCCCCCAGGATTTCCTTTGCCAGAATTGTTACTGTTGTTTGTAATAAACATCCAGAAGGGTTGGGCTGTGCTTTACCATTTCAAAGGATTTTCAGGTCAATGCTTTTCCTGTGCTTTAAAAAATGCAAACTTAATTTTATATGGTGTTTAACCTGTGATAAATATGAAAAACTCCATGTTTGAATTTATGTAGGACCTCGGTTCTTCACGTTAAGGAATAATTGAGACATTAGGTCAGCCTTTCTATGGAAAAGAAGTTATGCGCAGTAGAAAAAATATAGAAAAATAATTATTTTGTGCCCGTTTTGTGCTAGCTACCATACATACATTACCTTATTTAACACTTACGTAAACTCTCAAAGTAGTTACTATCACCTCTATTTTGCAGATGAGTAAGCAGGTATTAAAGACAGCAAGTATTTTGATTTATATCCAGTGGCTACCAATGAGGATCAGGATCGAACTCAGGTGAGCCTGTTCTCCAAAGCCCCTGGTCCTTTCACAAAAATATCTGCTTTGCCAGACTTGTAACTAATGTTAATAAACAGACAAATAATACAACAAATCTATGCAGGCAATTTTTTTCTAATCTATTTGTCTCCATGCACGGGAAACAGGATGGCATCATGGTGGATAAGAGCACAATTTTGGATGTCAGCAAGCATAGATTCCAATCCTGACTCTAATACTTATTAATTACTTTACCTCTAATACCTATTAGAGTATCAAACTAAAGTAGCCTCTGTGAGGCTCTGTTTTCTCATGTGTAAAGTGGGAATAATAACAGCATCTAGATCATAAGGTTAAGTTAAAAATAAGATAATGAAAATTAAGTGCTTAACACTGTATTACATACAGTAAGAGTGCAAAAACATTGCCATAATTATAGTATCTGTTGTGAACTTTAACACATGTAAAAACAATTTAAAATAATGTGCTTATTAGTAGCAAAAAAAGAGTAAGTTCTGATTTACCACTGTGATAGGTCTAAAAAGCATAACTGTGATTGGCTGAGACTCATCAATAAAGGCATTTATCATCACTTAAAAACATAAGTAATCCTTAAAAAATAAAACAAGGCAAAATCAGAGAGGGAGACAAACCATAAGAGACTCTTAATCATGGGAAACAAACTGAGGGTTGCTGGAGGGGAGGGGGGTGAGGGGATGGGGTAACTGGGTGTTGGATATTAAGGAGGGCAGATGATGTAATGAGCACTGGGTGTTATATAAGACTGATGAATCACTGACCTCTACTTCTGAAACCAATAATACATTATATGATAATTAATTGAATTTAAATAAAAAAATATGTGTAGGGTCACCTGGATGGCTCAGTCAGTTGAGCTTCCGACTCGGTTTCAGCTCAGGTCATGATCTCAGGGTGGTGGGATTGAGCCCTGAGCCCCAAGGCCCCACATGGAGCTCTGCCTTGGTCACACTGGCACAGTCTGCCTCTGCCCCTCCCTCTGCTTATACTCTCATGTATGCTCTCTCTCTCTCAAATAAATAGATAAATAAAATAAAAAAGATAAAACCCCCCAAAAAACAAAAAACAGAAAGCATAAGTAATTCTTAAATTGGTAATGAAAGTGTGAGTACAAGCACAATTGCATTTGCTTGTCATTAATGGACTTTAGACTGACCAAGTAACTGAAGACTTGAAATGCCCATGTCCTCAATTCTTTGCTTGAATATTCCTCTGCATCTGGCAAGGGTTACAAACCATGGATATCAATTGTAAAATCCTTAATGAAATCCAGGAGTTTACATAAAACTTTGAACCACTTGCAATTGTTTGGTCTAGAGCTTTCTGCAAACTAGTGGTGCAAGAGGAACCCCTACAACATAACAGCTTACAGCAAGGAACTATAAATAAATAACTTGTAGCTGTAAGGAACAAAGGCACTCATCCAGTTTAGCATTTTATTCAGCTCAACAGTGATATAATTTCAAACTGGTGTCATTGACTAAGGTTGAGTTTATAGGTTGTCACGACCACAGTTCCAAGCGCTGAGAGTTTTTTCAGCACCTCATGGTATCACAGCGGGGGTAATTTTCTTATCATTAATTTTAATTTCTTTCTCTCTCTCTCTTTCTCTTTGGCCTACTTTGCATAGTGACCTGCAGAATATATCACCCTCTTAATCGTATCTAGGTCATGAACTGGAATAGGGAGAGATGTCATACTGCATCGAGTCTGTAGAAAAGAAAGATTTTCAAATCTTTGGAAGGGATAAGAAGCCTAGTGTATCCAATTTGGTTCCACAATGAAAATCTACCATTTTACCTCTAAGATGAACCATTTAAGTAAAATATATTATATGTGAATAACACATATAATATATTCACAATGTTTTAAGTTCACACATCCCTCCCCATGTGAATACAAGTCTAGTGGGAATATTTTTAATAGTGTAACAAAGTATTTTTGAATTTTATCAGAAATGTCTTACATAGTAATTTGTGTCCAGTTTACACTTTGTCATTCATCTACAGAAGAACTTGTGATTTAGAGAAGCCATTACTGTGTCTTGCTTTGTTCCCATGAGGGACAATACATAAAAGTGAGCTGGACTGGGTTTCAATACAACTTTTTTATGGGCTCTGAAATTTGAATATCATACTTTTCATGGTTTGCGAAATATTATTATTTTATTTTTTCCAAGCATTTTAAAATGAAAAAACTTCTTAGCTCATCTACCATACAAAAATGGTGGTGGGCTGGATTTGGCACATGGGCTGGCTATAATGTGTTTACTTCCGTACCAGGTGATTGAATTGAAAGAATGGACATACCATGCTCTTGATTTATAGAAACGAAGTGCACATCTATGAATGTTTATCTTACTTGTGCAAAGATTACCTGGTCATTCACTGGAAAGAGCATTCCCAAACTCTTCCACTAAAACAGTGCAATAAGCTAATGTCCTTTTGAAAAAGTAATACTTTATCCTTTGACAAATAGAGCTAAGTGAATTTTTTGTAAGTTACATAGATCTTATCTGATAGGAAAGAATCTATAGTCATGGTCTGTATTCTCTAGGGATACCAAAGTATAATTTATTTTGATTACAAAGACAAATTCATATTCTTGTGTCATTAAAAATATCAAATTCATTCATTAGTCTAAACTATACTATTATGACTTTGTATCAAATAACTATAAGAATAGATTTGTTTAAAAGCAGAAAACACATATGTTGCAGGATACGTGAATGTTTGTTAAAGGAGGTAACTGCCTCCTTTAATTTTTGAGGTGTCAAAGAAGCTCACTTTTGTAAATAACCAAATGATTTTTTATAAAGTCAATAATAGTGGCAATAAAGTATGAGTAGAACAATAACCTCATTTCTTAATCTCTTTGGGCCTCAGTATCTTCAAGGATTAAAAAAAAAAAAACATCTTGTGGTACCTAGGTGGCTCAGTCAGTCAAGCATCTGACTTCAGCTCAGGTCCTGATCTCAGGGTCCTGGGATCAAGCACCAGGTCAGGCTTTGCGCTCAGTGGGCAGTCGGCTCGTCCCTCTGCCCCTCCCTCTGCTCATGTTCTTGTTCTCTCTCTCTCTCTCTCTCAAATAAATAAATAAAATCTTTAAAGAAAATCAACAATGTTTTTTCATGGTTTTATGTAAGTTCTTTGTAAATGGTGACTTGCTATAAACATAACAAAAAATTATTAAAGTACCTATTTCAAACTTCAAAAATTGTGAGTGTATATATATATGTATATATGTACAATTTTTTTTTAAGACTTTATTTATTTGACAGAGAGAGACACAGTGAGAGAGGGAACACAAACAGGGGGAGTGGGAGAGGGAGAAGCAGGCTTCCCGCAGAGCAGGGAGCCCGATGCGGGACTCAATCCCAGGACCCTGGGATCATGACCTGAGCTGAAGGCAGACGCTTAAAGACTGAGCCACCCAGGCGCCCCTATATGTATAATTTTTAAGTAAAAATGTTATTGAATTTATTCAAAATTTGGAATTAGTTCTTAGAAATAGGAATTTATTTGAATGTGTGTTTGTGGGTATAGGACATAAGATAGATGTGTATATATTTGCAAGAAGCTTAAATTTACATTTTAAACATATAGTTTCAATGAATTTGCCCACGAGTCTTTTAAACCTACGTCCTTCCCCAGAAAAGATGTATAAAGTTGTGCTGGGGAATATGACCCCGTTTTTCAAATCAGCATTCATGAAGTTTGGTGGTTAAGTCTTAGCAGAACATATTGAAAATGTAGCTCTAATTGTTTACAACCTCTTCCACTTTTGTGTTTTTTAATATCAGCATTTAGAAAGCCCCGAGGATGCATTTATGTGAATAAAGAGAACCTACATCACATGGTTAGGTGACTGCGTTCTCTTTGCTCTGAAGATTTACTGTCACAAAAACAAGTTTATATTTTGTAGCTGATTTAAATTTTAAAATTAATGAATGTTCAGTTTTTAAAAGTGGAAGCACTGAAAAATATAAAGAAGACAAAAATTCACACATTGTCCCACTTTTCCAAATAAAATCACACTTAATCTTTTGGTGAATTTTAGATCTATTTACATTTAAACTATTGGAATTAAAATTTACATAACATTTGCATGCTGATGCTTTTAACTTAATATTATGCCATAATCCTTTTTCCAAAGTTGTCGTACAGTATGCAAAAAAGCATCATTGTAGCAGTCAGGGCTTGTTCAGAAGATAAAATAAGAAGGCACTTTATTATTAGGATTTGATCTGATGCAACTGAGAAGGCAGGTTAGACAGTCTGCGTAAAGCTGTCCTTTGGTGCAAGAGCCTGACGCTAGCAGGGCAGGCCATAGGGAGAGATGGAGAGCCATAAAGTAGAGGAGGAGAATTCTCTAGGAACCTCCCAGGGTGAGCTGGGACTGATGAGATTGGACTGGAACCGAGACTGGTTTCTCACAGCCCCCAAACCTCCAGCTTTGATAATGGAGAGAACCTGCAAAGAAAGCAGGCATCCACCCTCAACAGCAAAACACACACCTGGCCCCTGGCTGGAGACGCTGCTGAAGGAGTACCACGGCGAGCTAGAGGAGCTACGGCCTGGTGTGGACCCGCCCAACAACGACAAGCAGGAGCGGCAACAGCATGAGGTACCCCGCTCAGCCCTTCCCCAGGAGGAAAGAACACGGATGCCGTGGCTTTACCTCACTTTCCAACACACAAAATGGCCCATTCTGGCATGCCTAATTCAGAACTGTGCAGAAAACAGAAATCCGTATCTTGCTCAAGTGAGCACAGTACAAATCTACCACAATCATTTTCATTTTAACGCCTATACAGTAGTTCACCACGCGGGCATACTATAGTTAGTACCACAATGTGCAATGATTGAATACTTGGGAACACTGAGATGCCTAATAGTATTTATATATACTTTATTATTTTGCACACTGTCTCAAGGGATCATGTGGTTGGCACTTGTTAGATGTCAAAATTTACTGATTCTTCCGCTGTTCAACTAACCTAATACTTTCCTTCAGGTTTCAGCTTAAGTCTGAAAGTCAAGAAGTCTTTCCTGATTTTATAAAACTTGTTTGTGATCCTCCACAGTGCTCTACTGCAGAGTCCTTACTTTTCAGTGTGATTGCATAAGTACCTGTGTCTTTCACTAGATTCTAAATTACTTGAAGGCAAAGTATCTCACTTACTGTTGGATCTCCAGTTTTTAGAAGTAGGTAAGCAATCAGTGCTTTTGAATTCATGAAATCAAACTGTTAGCTAAACCAAGAAGATACATTCTTTTTTCTATTTGTTTTCCTTAATTTAAAATATGCTCTGTTTCCTTCAGAAAAACAGAATGAAGACCAGCTTCCCTCCGGCCTCATTTCACCCCCAAATAACAATGTTTTGAGGTTTTCTGTTTTGGGTCAACTATTATTCTTTTTAGATCTAATTTAATTAAAACGTTTAAAAAATGGGATTATAGTTGATACACGATGTTACATTAATTTCAGGTGTAAAACAGTGATTTGGTAACTCTATATACTATGCTATGCTCCCCATGAGTGTAGCTACCATCTGTCCCCATACAACACTATTACAACACCATTGAATATATTCCCTATGCTGTACTTTTCATTCCTATGACGTGGATCAACTATTACCAAAGTTAATAAGCAATAGCTTAAAAAAAGAAGCAATAGCTATGTACCATACTTCTGCTAAGTTTATATCGTGAAGAAACTCCAGTTAATTCATTGTTATTCTTTTGGCAAATATTCATGTGAACTACATATTAATACTGACATTCATGCCATTGTCTCTGATTCATCTGTTATTCAGAGTGTTTTACAAATAATAGCTTCAACTTAAACATGAGAGGAGGGACTTTAAATAAAGGACAAACACAGGAAAACATAATGCCTGAATATTTTGTTTTCTGTTACTACTGTCAGTATATGTAAAAGGTTCGCTTTTGGGGTACCTGGGTGGCTCAGTTGTTAGGCATCTGCCTTGGGCTCGGGTCACAATCCCAGGGTCCTGGGATCGAGCCCCGCATTGGGCTCCCTCCTCCGGGGGAAGCCTGCTTCTCCCTCTCCCACTCCCCCTGCTTGTGTTCCCTCTCTTGCTGTCTCTGTCAAATAAATAAATACAATCTTTAAAAATAAATAAATAAATAAAAAGTTTGCTTTTGTGCTATCCTAAACATAATCAATTATTGGAGCCTTATTTATGTTGAGCTGGGAGTGTTGGAACGATAGTAGGCTTGTCTCCAAAATTTATGAGATGCTATATCTATTACAACACTTTCTATGATACTTTCTTTTTGCGTATTTTGGCTTTATTTTCCACCCAAATTGCAAAGTTCTAAAGTAGTTAATTATTAAATAGTTACCACGTTTTCCAAAGTATTTTGTTACCACTAACTCATCCTTTTCATCATTTGATAATATCTTTGGGTTTGATGAAGTCAGCTTTTAAGAGTGTGATCAGAACTTAGTATCGTATTTCCCTCACCTCTCTGCCCCTGGTACTCACCGCTTTTATGACTTCGATTTTGTTAGTTTCCATATGAAAATGAGATTATGCAGTATTTCTTTTTCAGTGTATGGCTTATTTCACCTACTATAATGTCCTCTAGGTTCATACATGTTGTCAAAAATGGCAGGATTTCCTTCTTTTTTAAGACTGAATAATATTCCATTGTATACATATACCATATTCTCTTTGTCCTTTCATCTGTCAATACTTAGGTTGTTTCCATATCCTGGCTATTGAGAATAAAGCTGTAATGAACATGGGATTGCAGGCATCTCTTTGAAATATTGATTTTATTTGCTTTGGGTATCTACGTAGAAGTGGGATTGCTGGAGATCTAATATATAACATGGTAGCTACAGTTAATAATACTCTATTGTATACTTGAAATTTGGTAAGAGACATCACACACACACATGAAAATCATAACTATGTGAGGTGACAGATGTCATAATTGCCTCCTAGTTTTGTTGTTTCCTTTGTTGTGCAGAAGCTTTTTATTTTGATGTAGTCCCAATAGTTTATTTTTGCTTTTATTTCCCTGGCCTTAGGACACATCTCTAGAAAAATGTTGCTATGGCTGATGTCAGAGAAAGTAGTGCCTGTGCTCTCTTCTAGATTTTTATGGTTTCAGTTTTCACATTTAGGTCTTTAATCCATTTTGAATTTTATTTTTATGTATGGTGTAAGAAAGTGGTCCAGTTTCATTCTTTTGCATGTACCTGACAAGTTCTCCCAACACCATTTGTTGAAGAAACTTCTTCCCATTGGATATACTTTCCTATTTTGTTGAAGATTAATTGATCATATAATTGTGGGTTTATTTCTGGGTTTTCTGTTCTGTTCCATTGATCTGTCTGCTTTTGTGCCAGTACTGTACTGTTCTGATTACTGCAGCTTTGTAATATAACCTGAAGTCTGGAATTGTGATACAGCTTTGTTTTTCTTCTGCAAAATTGCTTTGGCCATTTGGGGTCTTCTGTGGTTCCATATAAATTCTAGGATTATTTGTTCTAGCTCTGTGAAAAATGCTGTCGGTAATTTGATAGGGATTGCTTTAAATCTGTAGATTGCTTTGGGTACTATAGACATTTTTTAAAAAAATTTATTTTATTATGTTATGTTAATCAGCATACATTACATCATTAGTTTTTGATGTAGTGTTCCACGATTCATTGTTTGCATATAACACCCAGTGCTACATGTAGAACGTGCCCTCTTTAATACCCATCACCAGGATAACCCATCCTCCCACCCCCCTCCCCTCTAGAACCCTCAGTTTGTTTCTCAGAGTCCATATTCTCTCATGGTTCGTCTCGGGTACTATAGACATTTTAGCAATATTTGTTCTTCCAATCCATGAGAGGGAACGACTTTCCATATCTTTTGTGTCATCTTCAATTTCTTTCATCAATGTTTTATCGTTTTCAGAGTACAGGTCTTTCACCTCTTTGGTTAGGTTTATTCCTAGGTATCTTATTATTTTTGGTGCAATTTTATTTTGTTGTTTTTTTTTTTTTTAAAGATTTTATTTATTTATTTGACAAAGAGAGACACAACGAGAGAGGGAACACAAGCAGGGGGAGTGGGAGAGGGAGAAGCAGGCTTCCCGCCAAGCAGGGAGCCCTATGCAGGGCTTGATCCCAGGACCCTGGGATCATGACCTGAGCCAAAGGCAGACGCTTAACAACTGAGCCACCCAGGCGCCCCTTTGGTGCAATTTTAAATGCAATTGTTTTCTTAATTTCTCTTTCTGCTGCTACATTATTAGTATATAGAAATGCAACAAATTTTTGTACATTGATTTTTATCCTGCAACTATACTGAATTCAACTATCAGTTCTAGTAGTTTTTTGAATACCCTGAGAATTTTAATAGTATCCATATATATTATGTTGTTTTGCTGATTGGAATTTAGTGAAAAGTTATATATGAGAAATATTGCTACTTGGATTATACAGTTTTGAAATATTATCTTTGTCATGTTTGTATTCCTGGATGTATTTGTGCTTAAGCTTGTTCAAAAATTCTTTTCCCTAGGGATAAGAGAGATTATAATTCAATGGACTAAATTTATTCTTCCTGGGTGATTTCAGTTTCTTCTTCATAGACTGAAAGGGAACTGTTAGATTAATTTCATTTCATTGTGTGGAATACATTTCACCTGTTTGGTACCCCAGAGGAGTAATATTCAGTTCTCAAAAGCTAAGCAACTGATTTCCAGCATGGAAAGGAGGAGGAAGACAGAGTCAAGATGGCTGAGGATTGTTGCTATTTCAGAATCAAGCACTTCGGCTCAGGTCATGATATCAGGGTCCTGGGATCGAGCCCCACATCGGGCTCTGTGCTCAGCAGGGAGCCTGCTTCTCCCTCTCCCTCTGCCTGCCTGTCTGCCTACTTGTGATCTCTCTCTCTCTCTCTCTCTGTCAAATAAATAAATAAAATCTTTAAAAAAAAAATAGTGAGTTTCAAATAACTGTTCCTTGATGAAAGCCAATGTCACAATGCCAAAGGATAGTTCATTTAAGGCAATTGTGCGAGAGGCCAAAAAAAAAAAAAAAAAAAAAAAAATGGCTCCCAAACACCATTTTCAATATCTAGGTTGATCCAAAAATATATTCAGTCAATATACAATGGTTCTTACCACTTACTATAGTATTCCATAAAAGTAGACAAGTATCAATGGACTATTAAAGAGTTCCAAAATAGGCCTACACTTATACAGACCATTCACTTTTTTTTTTGGAGGGAGAGGGGTGGGGCAGGGGCAGAGGGACAGGGAGAGAGAGAATCTTTTTTTTAATTTAAGATTTTATTTATTTATTTGAGAGAGAGAGAGAGAGAGAGAGAGAGAGAAGCAGACTCCCCATTGAGCAGGGAGCCTGATACAGGGCTCTATCCCAGGATCCTGAGATCATGACCTGGGCCAAAGGCAGATGCTTAACTGACTGAGCCACCCAAGTGCTCAGGAGAGAGAGAATCTTAAGCAGGCTCCATGCTGGGCACAGGCTGGGGGCTCAATCTCATAACCCCGAAATCAAGAGTTGGATGCTTAACCCACTGAGTCACTCAGGAGCCCCCAGACTATTCATTTTTAACAAAAGTGCTAATGAGGAATGAAAGCTTTTCAACAGGTAGATATCCATATGGAAAAAATGAACTTCAACCACTACAATGTGCCATTTACAAAAATCTAAATTTAAAAGCTAAAACAATAAGACTTCTAAGAGAAAATCACAACCTGGGAATAGATCTAGATTTTTTTTATGTCATTAAAGTAATTATTGATAGAGAAGGGCTTACTATTGCCACTGGTAATTGTTCTCTGTCTTGTAGCTTCTTTGTCTCTTCTTTCCTCTCTTGCTATCTTCTTTCCTGATTCATTGATTTTTTTTTTTACATGCTTTGATTCTATTCTCATTTTCTTTTTTTTTGAAACTTCCATAGGTGTTTTCTTTATGTTCATTTTGAGGGTACATAAAACATCTTAGTTATAATAATCTATTTTAAACTGATAACTTTAATCGCATACAAAAACTCTATACTATTACTTCCCCCCACACTTTAAGTTATTGATATCACTAATTACATCTTTTTACTAATGATGTACTATATAGTGGTTAATGAACATAATAAAAATGCAAAAAAATACATCTTTTTAGATCATGTACCCATTATTATAATAGATACAGTTTTTGAAAGACTTTATTTTTCTAGAGAAGTTTTGGCATCATAGCAACATTGAGGAAAATATACAGAGAGTTCTCATATTCCCCCATGTCTCCCACATGCATTGCCTCTTTCGTTATCCACATCCACCACAAAAGTGGTGTATTTGTTACCATAACCAATGAACCTACGGTGACTCATCCTAATCACCCAAAGTCCATAGTTTGCATTAGGGTCCATGCCAAGCATAGTACATTCTGTGTGATTAGATAAATGTATAATGACACAGACCCATCATTTTAGTATCATACAGATATTTTCACTGTCTTAAAAATTTTCCATGCTCTGCCTTTTCATGCCTTTATCTCCTTCCCACTGCCCAACCCCTGCAAACCACTAATCTTTTCACTGTCTCCATAGTTTTTCCTTTTCCAGGATGTCATAGATTTGGACTCATACAAACTGCAGCCTTTCAGATTGGCTTCATTCACTTAGCAATATGCCTTTAAGCTTCCTCCATGTCTTTTCATGGCTTGACAGCTCAATTTCTTTTTAGAGCTGAATAATATTTCATTGTCTGATGTGCCTACCATTTATCCATTTAACTACTAAAACCTTCATTGCTTCCAAGTTCTGGCAATTATGATTAAAGCTGCTATAAACATTTTTGTGCAGGTTTTTGCATAGACATCACTTTTTAGCTTCTTTGGGTAAATACCAAAGAGCATGATTGCTGGATTGTATGATAAGAGTAAGTTTAGTTTCATAAGAAACAAACAAACTGTCTTCCAAAGCGGCTATACCATTTTGCATTCCCATCACCATTTAAGGAGAGGTCCTGTTGCTCCACATCCTCATCAGCATTTGGTGTTGTCAGTGTTCCAGATTTTGGCCATTCAAGTAGTTGTATAATAGTAGCTCGTCGTTGTTTTAATTTGCGTTTCCTTGAGATCCAGGGGCTCCTTGAACCTTTCCTGTGCCTAAGTCTCTAGACTTAATGCATGCAAATTGCAAATTAGAGAAATTTGCCAAGTTCTTTTTTTCAGGAGCTTTTAATCTCGTTTCCTCTGGTGTCTATTTGCAATACTGCAGTTTCTCTGGAGCTGCTGCAGGCTACCCAGCTCTCTTTAATTTTCAGAAGCCCCCAGGCTTCGAGAGTATGCTGGGGTTTTTCAGTGGTTTGAGTTGAGTGAGATAGAAACCAGTTCCTTGGACAGCCCCCTGAAAAGTCTGACCATTGGTGTATGGGCTTTTCTTTCCCTTCCCAGGGAGAAGTTGGGAGCTGGGAGTTTCCTCCTGAAGTGTGGTGCTGAGCTGGGGAAAGAGACTAAGGTGGGTGAACAATCACAAATTTTCCTACTGGCTTTGAGAAGGTTGGTATCATGATCACTTTGAGGGGGAAGGAGCCTCTAAACTGGCTTCTGGATTCCCCACAAGGGCATTCATGCATGTATCATTGGTGAGTCAGTGTCTCTGTGAGAAGAATGGATGGTCTTTCCACAGTCAGAAGTACTGAGTGCTCTCTGGGTATCCAACACCATAGTCATGTGGAAAAGCGTGGCCTGGTTTTTGGCTGTTACAATCACCATGAAAAATGAGTAGATCCAACTTCGTCACTGAATACTTAAACTATCCAGATCCTTAGTCACATCTGTGTGAAACTGGAAAAGCTGAAAGTATTGATTAACAATTATGGGTTCATCTCAGAGCAAGAGGATAGGAATTAGATGTGAGAGGAAGTACATTTCTTTTGGGAAATCAACCCATTTTTATACTCACTAGAGGTAACTAGCCCCTGATGAAGCCCAAGCTCTCCTTTATATTTCTCTTATTTTCTTTTTAAAATCACCTTAATAGGTTATGTGAGGTTGCTTCTTGCAAGAAAATAATGGATCTATAAAGGCTAATTTTAAAGGGATACTATGTACTCTAAAGTACTCTAAATTCTAACCTTTACCAAGTAAGAGGTCTTGTTAGTAATTGCCAGCTTTTCTCTTTTCAGTCCCTAGACCTCTTAACAACTCAATCAGTAATTGATTTTGTAACAATCAGAAATCAGGGAAATAACATTTCCAGTGAGACCTTGAAGGACACTGCAGATTGGCAGAAATATATAGGTCAGATTAATATCTGCTTGTTTCCAGGTAATTTTACATTTAACACATTTGCATTAGTAACATACAAGCTTTTTAGCAAGATTCGCAACACATTGGGAAAAAAATTTAGAAAGCCAGAAATAATATTAATGTCTTTAGTCATTTAGGGAGAACATATCCACACCCTAGAAAGTTAAGCTCAGAAAAATGCCTTTCCAAGTTGCTAAAAAATACATGGAATTTAAGTGTCATGTATTTAGAATTTATGTATTATTTAACCAATATTTCTTGAATACTGTGTAAAAACAGTTGTGAAAGCAATTTGATGAATAATTCTATGACTCATACACAAATAAACATAATAAAATTCATTATGGAATTAGTACCATGGGAAAGATGTAATATATTACAGAAATTCAGAGGATGGAGTGACCACTGCACTGGAGAGAAAAGGCTGTTAGCTCCTGAGGGAAAGAACCATGCTTATGTTATATTGCTCACTAGGGCATATCACAGAGTCCAGGAAGAGTTGAATGAATGAACTCAAATGTACTTCTTCAATAAAGTAGTTCAATTTAAGCTGTGTCATGATTTACAGAGAAAGGAGGAGGCACTTCAGGCAGAGTAAGTGGTACACTTTGAGCCATATTAAAAAAAACACAAAACTATGGGACATATCCTAAATAATTAATTCAGTTTAAGTGCAAAATTATATGTGATGAGGCTAGCAAGGTAGATGAGAGCCACTTTGTAGAGGTGCTTTAGCTATTATGCACTAGGTAATTGGGAGCTAGGGAGGTTTTTGAGCAGGAGTGTAACAGGACTAAATATCCTTTGGAACAATTAATCTGATAGAAATATATAGGATAGACTGGAGGCAAGAGAAACTCATTAGACAACTGCACTATTTGTGGCAAGAGTTAAGGGCCTAAAATGATGAGAAGGAGAGGAGAAATGGGAATATATATGAAATTATATAATGGAGGTAGAATTGTTAAGACTTACTGACCAACAGGATATAGATAGTGAGGTAAAAGAGGAGAGAAATATTGAGATAACTTAATTGTCCAAACCTGATTGAGGTAGGGAATTTTGCCATGACCAGAAACACTGAAGTTAGAAAAGGGGGCTAGTCTGAAGGGAGAAGGAAAGAGGTCACATTCACAACATTGATGGGACATCAAAGTGAAGAAGTACACAAGGTGGTTGGAAGAAGAGAAGGGTAAGAGGATGTTAGAGATTCAGACTGGGAAATCGTTTGTCAAGAAGTAACAGTCAAATCTTTAGACATTAATGAAGTACTAAAGGAAGAGAGGAGCTCTGGAGAAAAGGGAACAAATAAATGCTTGGGAGAAGTTTTTGGGCATGGCGCTGGAAGGGGAAGATGGAGCCAGCTCTGTGTATAGACAGATGGATTCAGGCTATGGCACTTGGGTGCCGACATACAATTACAAAGCTAAGAGCATTTTTTTTTTCCTTTCAATGTATTTGTATTTGGGGTTCATGAAGATAATGAATGTTTAATATAGATAACATTGCATACATTCATTTAACTGACTTTTTGTTAGATAATTTAATTTTTTATTTTACTGTGGCAAGAACATTTAACATGAGATCTACCCTCAACAAATTTTTAAGTGTATACTATGTTATTGCTGACTCACGGTACAATATTGTATAGCAGATTTCCAGAGCTTAGTCTTGCTTGGCTGAAACTTTATGCCTTTTAATTAGTGATTTCTCCTTTCTCCCTCCTCCCAGACCCTGACAAACACCATTCAAACCCTTTGATTCTATGAATGATGATTAGATAGCTCATGTAAGTGGAATCATGTAGTATATGTTTTTCTGTGACTGGCTTATTTCATTTTGCATAATGTCCTTAAGGTTTATGTCGTCACATATTGCACTATTTCTTTTTTTTTTTTTTTTTAAGGCTGAATAACATTCCATTGGATGTATATACCACATTTTCTCTATCCATGCATCTATCAATGGACATTTAAGTTTTACAGAAATATAGTCTCTTCAAGAAATGATTTGGGAAAATGGATATCAATATACAAAAGAATGATATTGGACCCTTATCTCACACATTACACGAAAATCAGCTCAAAATGGATTAAAGACTCTACGTAAAACCTGAAATTATCTAGCAGAAAACACAGGGGGAGGTTTTGCGACCTTGGTCTTGGCAATGATTTCATGCATAGGACACCGAAAGCTTGGGCAACAAAAACGAAAATAGACAAGTGGGACTACATCAAACTAAAATCTTCTGTACAGCAAAGGAAACCATCAACAGAGTGAAAAAGAAACCTATGGAAGGGGAGAAATTATTTGTAAACCATGTATCTGATAGGAGTTAATAACAAAAAAATGTAAGAAACTCCTACAATTCAATAGTAAAAAAAACCTAGTAAGCCAATTAAAAGTGGATTAAAAACTTGAATAGACATTTCTCCAACGAAGACATACAAATGGCGAAGGTCACTAATCATCAGGAAAATGCAAACCAAAACTGCAATGACAGCACCTGGCACCTCTTGTTGTCCAAAACCAACCTCTGGGCTTCAGAGCCAACAGAGCCCACAAGAGGAACACTAGCTCTATTGCTTTGCCAGGTGAAGGAGGCTGCAGCAGGCTATGGCCTTCAAAAACCTGCAAGCCCGCCCGGAGGAAAGGCCTGGAGGGTTTATAGGGAAGTACAGGATCTAGCTGGTTCTGACAGGAATTGTATACTTGCTGCCCGCCTCTTTAGTCATGCCTTTAGGGTGGTACCAGGTTCCTGAAACAGAGGGTCAAGAAGGGAGGAGGGGAGGTTTGCAGAAGAGAGGAGAGAAGTTATTTAAAATCGAACTTCACAGGGCACCTGGGTGGCTCAGATGGTTAAGCGTCTGCCTTCGGCTCAGGTCATGATTTCTGGGTCCTGGGATGGAGCCCCCCATCGGGTTCCTTGCTCAGTGGGGAACCTGCTTCTCCTTCTCCCTCTGCTTCTCCTCTCCCCTTGCTCATGCTCTCTCTCTCTCTCTGTATCTCTCTGTCTCAAACGAATCAAGAGAGGATGTGGAAAATCAGAACCTTTGCACACTATGGGTGGGAATGCAAAATGGTGCAGCTGCTATAGAAAACAGCATGGAGATTACTCAAAAAATAAATAAAAAAAAAAGGCCTGCCATGTGATCCAGCAATCCCATTTCTGGGTGTTTATCCAAAAGAATTGAAATCAGGATTTTGAAGAGATATTAGCACTTCTGTGTTCATTGCAGCACTGTTCCCATTAACTCTTTTTAAAAAGATTTTATTTATTTTATTTATTTATTTGACACAGAGAGAGAGAGAGAGAGAGAGAGAGAGCGCACACACAAGCAGGGGGAGGGGGCAGAGGGAAAGGGAGGAGCAGACTCTCTGCTGAGTAGGGAGCCCGACAAGGGCTCAATCCCAGGACCCTGGGATCATGACCCAAGCTGAAGGCAGACACTTAACTGACTGAGCCACCCTGGCGTCCCACAGTAACTATTTTTTAAAGGATGGTTTTATTATTCCATATTTGCATGCCTCAGAATTTATTTTTCACTGTTGTGCGATTGACTTTTCTTTCATCTACGTCTCCCAAATTTATTACTGAGCAATAACAAAGCTTTTCTTTCAGCTGATACTTCTGTGTTTAAGAAATCTCAGACAAAAGTTAAACTTAGGTAAATGTCTTCATGCATTAGGGTTGCTATGACAAAAATACCAGATACTGGGTGGCTTATAAACAAGAGAAATTTACTTCTCACAGTTCTGAAGGCTGGGGTCCAAGATCAGGGTACCAGCACGATCTAGTGGTGATCTATTTCTTGTGATCCTTCTTCCAGTCACAAACCATGTGTCCTCATGGGGCAGAAGGAGTCTCTGAGGAAGAGCTCTCGGAGGTCTCTTTTATAAGGGCGCTAATCCCAATCATGACGATTCTGACCCCATGACCTAATCACCTCCCAAAGGCCTCACCTCCTGATACCATCACTTTGGGGGTTAAGACTTCAACATCAAAATTTTGGGGGAATGCAAACGTTCAGTCTAAAGCAGTTAAGCTTTACAGTCTTTATAAACATGGCCCCATGGTGGGGATGTCAGGTTTTTCCCTTAGTAAAAGTGTAGATGGGCCCCTCAAATCCCAATAAGAAAGCTACAGGGCATTGAAAGAACGGGCTGAGTTCCAGCCATAAAGCAGTTGAGTGTTTTTATCCTAATCAAGACCAGTGGTTCCCAAACTTTGCTGCTTATTAGAATCATCTGGGGGAGCATTTTAAAATCCCAAGGCCCAGGTCTCATCTCATACTAATTAAATGAAAAAATCTGGGGGTAGGAGCCAGACATCAACATCTTTTTAAAGTATACTCCGTCGTCCCATGGTACAGAAAAATTGGGGAACCACTGTCCTGAAATAAGAGTTAAGAAATACTGATATCTCAGTAACTTCTTTGACCAAATTGCAAATGTTAATTGTCTCTTTCGTTTTTTTTCCCTGGGCTGAGAAGAAAATGGTTTTGACACCTATGAATTCCTTCCTGGGCCTGAGGGTCAGGACTAGGCTCAAGGCAGTGAGGTTGCTTCAGGGTCTCAGAGTGGAAAAACCCAAACCCTGAGCTCTGCTTTTACTTCTTTCCTCACTCACTCCGCCTTTAATTACTGACTCGAACTGCTTGTCCTAAATGAGAAATTTTTTTTTTTTTGCATGATTTTTTTTCTTGCTGTAATTGTCTGGCTTGGTTCTATTTCTTGTGATCCCTGCAAAAGTGACTGGAGTCCAGGATCATGTTTGCTGAGTCACTTCTCCCGCTTCTCCCTAATTGATTTCATTCAATTAGGAAAAGGTTACCAACAGCAATTGCTTCTAGCCCCTGCAATTTACTCACAATTTCTACCTTATCAGTGTGCATTTACATGGAATTATTTTGTGTACTGACCTCTGGCACAGGTCATTAAGTCTCTGCACAGTTTTAAGTGTCCTAAATGGACAAAACGACTGTTACATGCTTATTTCCTCATGGTGGCACTCTACAGAGTAATGGGGAGTCTCATCGAGGATTTTTGTCGTTGAAAAAGTTCCTGCCTGTTAGTGGTTAGTCACTGCATTAGAGTTTTCATTGGATTGCAAAGCATCATGTAGCTCTTTATTTACATATATGTATACTAATATGTATGTACATATTAGATATGTATAGGCATATTTATATGCATATGTATATGTATATTTCTAAATGCTATAAAGTATTTAACTGAATTTCTGTGGCATTTGTGTCTTGTATCAGGAAAAGTATTACTTAGAATTAATTTTTCATTTAAAATTCACATACCTGATTTTTTTGATTTTGTTTTTTTTTTTTTAGTATAGTTGACACACAGTGTTACATTATTTTCAGGTATACTATGTAGTGATTCAACTTTTGTATACGTTAAGCTATGCTCCCCACAAGTGTAGCTACCATCTGTCCCCATACAAAGCTATTACAATACCATTGACTCTGTTCCCTAAGCTGTACCTTTTAGTCCCATGACCTGTGCGTTCCATAACTGGAAGCCTGTATCTCCCACTCCCCTTCACCCATCTTGCCCATGTCCCTACCCCCATCACTCTGGCAACCATCAGTTTTTCTCTGCATTTATAGGTCTGATTCTGCTTTTTGTTTTTTCATTTGTTTTGTTTTTTAAATTCCACACATGGGTGAAATCATATGGTATTTGTCTTTCTCAGTCTGACTTATTTCACTTAGCATAATCCCCTCTAGGTCCATCCATGTTATCACATACCTGATTATTTACAGGAAGAATTTTAACAACAGATACAATATCCAGGGACAAACGACAAATAGGGTGTATAATAGGCAGAGGAAGGGAGAGAGTAACATTCAAAACATTGACTTGGAAAAGCCTCTGTAATTGAAACCAAAACTTTCTTCTGAATTTTATGGTAGCCACATTAAAAGAGAAGCAACATTAGGTTACAATAATCTCATTAGATAATAAAAGAAAGCATGATAACTTACTAAGAGGGCTAACATTTTTGCTGATTCTGATGTCTAAGAGAGATGTCACAGTCTTCATATAAAGAAAGTACCTTTAGTCATAATTTTACCAAAGATGTAGAGGCCATTCAAATGGCCTTGTTCATACAGCCATTCTTAATATCAAAGGAAAGTCAAGAAAAAAGGTTAAATCACAATTGTGCCAACGCAGCTGCAAGCTCAGTAAAGTAACCCATCCCCAGTGTATACCTGTCCAGAATTTTGACGTTATGTTGGGATAAGACTCAGAGAACTCCATTCTAAAGGAAAGCATTTTAACATATCTCTTAGTCTGTTCTTTTCTACTGGATTGCTTTGGATTATTTTTCTCTCATCTTATTTTTCAATGTTTTTTTTTTTTTCCCCCTAGCTACTAAGAAATCAGATTATGGCTATTAGAGCATTCACACACATAAATGAATCTTGCATATAGTGCAGTGGCCATATTTATCCACCAAGATAAGGGGATAGATGTAAAATGTAATAATAAAAATTCCAGTTGGGTTAAAATACACTTCTTTGTTGTGGGAATTAGCAGATAATGCAATCAGCAACTAAATGGGAGGGGAACTATTCAGTTTTCAGAACCTGAAAGAGAAAAGCATTCAGTTAAATGTGTTTTGGTATGAATTTTTGTGTCAGTGGCACAAACACGTCTTCTCCCTGGGAAGACTTATTATTTGTTTATTTCTTAGAGTC
This sequence comes from Halichoerus grypus, assembly GCF_964656455.1. Taxonomy (NCBI): domain Eukaryota; kingdom Metazoa; phylum Chordata; class Mammalia; order Carnivora; family Phocidae; genus Halichoerus; species Halichoerus grypus. Next base: position 80,067,139 of record NC_135723.1, read on the forward strand.
TTTGATCAAGGGAAATCACAATACTTATCACCCAAACTGGGGCTTTGGGGAGGGAAAGGGGGCTTCCATTAATTACAACGCCAAGAAAATAGACCTAAATTAGGATTGTCTTGGGCATATTGGACTCAAACTGTGGTCACAGAAAAATTGGTTTGCTTTCAATTAATTAGCTATTTAAATAAAACTTTTCGATGTCTACTGCTTCTCTCTGAGGTGTTTAATTTACAGATGATTTAATTAGAGCTCTGTTGCAAAACTTTGGGCAGAAAAGAATATTCACACTTTCAGCTCTCCATGACCAGAATGCTCTTTCCTGGATGATTTTCATCCTTCAGTTCACAGAGGAATCATCACCTTCTTACATAAACCTTTTCTGATTTCTCAGTCCAAAGTAGCCCCACAATTTGAGCTCCAAAGTAAATACAGAGAAGAATGCTCTTTTCAGTGGAATGTGAACACATAAATGTAGAAGGAATGATACAGTTAGAAAAAACACCATCCTGAAACCTTCATAGTAATAACTGATTCAGGCAATAATCATCAATGGATGCTAAAAAAATTTGATGAGAGTTGGTTAGGGAACAGATATTTACATAGTCTCAAAGATTCCCCCCAAAGGATATTTAGTAATTAAAGGGAAATTAAAAGGGGAAAAAAAATCACTAAAGTTGAAATAATCTTGGCAAAATCCCTTTAAGCAAGTGATCAAAATGGGAGAAACTATTACTAGGTATCTTCTGATGTGATGCACCAAGAGAGACACAGCATCTGTTATGTAATATTTCTTTAAAAATGCATAATCCAAATCTAATCATGATGGAACAACCACACGAACACAAGTTGACGATTATCTCTTCAAACATGTCAATGTCGTAAAAGACAAAGAAAGCTAAGGAATCCCACTTGAAAGGAAATGAAAAACACAATGCCACTGAATCTACTGTGTATTCTTGGGTTGAAAAAAGAAAATTTCTATAAAGCACATGATTGAGAAAATTGGCAAAATTTTCAAAGGAATTGTATGTTAGATTACAATGTTGTGTCAGTGGTGAATTTCCTGAATTTTGAAACTATGCTGTGATTTAAAGAAAATCCTTTTTTCTCAGGAGATGCACACTGACATATTTAGTGGTGAGGGGTTATCATCTCTGGAACTTACTCTCAAAGGTTCATAAGAAATTGGAATAACACTAAATACAAATAATGTATTAATCTGCTTAGGCTACCACAAAAAAATACCTTAGATTCAGTGGCTTAAATAACTGAAATTTATTTTCTCACAGTTCTGGAGGCTGGAAATCCAAGGGCGGAGTGTCAGTACAATCAGAATCTGGTGAGGGCCCTCTTCCTGGCTTGCAGATGGACTCACAGGCAGAGAGCACTCTGGTATCTCTGGTGTCTCTCCTTCTCCTTATAATCCTGTTGTGAGGGCCCCACCCTCATGACCTTATTTAAACCTAATTATCTCCAAAGTCTCCATCTCCAAATACTATCATGCTGGGAGTTGGGGTTTCAATTTATGAATCTAAGGGGACACAGTAAATTTAGTGTGTAGCCAGTAACTATAATAATAATGTGTGATTTTTATATGTGTAATAATGTGTAAGTGTATGTTTATATATATCTAGAAATATATGTAGAATATATGCATATATATGTATATAAAGAAACAGAGAGAGACACAGAGAAAGGAGGAGGAAGAGAAAAATGAACACTCCTGCACTGTTGGTGGGAATGTGAACTGTTGCAGCCACTGAGGAAAACAGTACGGAGATTCCTCAAAAGATTAAAAATAAAATTACCATATGATCCAGTCATTCCACTATTGGGTATGTACCCAAAGAAAATGAGAAAGCTAATTTCAAAAGATAGATGCACGCTTATGTTTATTGCAGCATTATTTACAATAGCCAAAATATGGAAGCAGCCCAAGCGTCCTTCTGTAGATGAATAGATAAAGAAGATGTTATATGTATATGTCCACACACACACACACACACACACACACACACACACACACACACTGGAATATTACTCAGCCATTAAAAATGAGATCTTGACATTTGCAGCAACATGGATGGACCTAGGTGGTATAATGCTAAGTAAAAGACGTCAGAGCAAAACAAATACCATATGATTTCACTTATATGTGGAATTTAAGAAACAAATCAAGCTAACGAAAGAAAAAGGAGACAAACAAAAAAATAGATCCTTAAATACACAGAACAAACTTGTGGTTACCAGAGTGGAGATGGGTGGGGGGATGGGTGAAATAGGTGATGGGGATTAAGAGTATATTTAAGCACTGAGTAATGTATAGAATTGTTGGATCATATATCTGATACTAATATAACACTGTATGTTAATTATAATTCAATAAAAAACTTTTTAAAAGAAAGAGAATGGTAAAAAATTACTCAGCATTAAAGAAAAAGAGAAGTAAGTAGGTGACTCTCATCTTATTGTGTCTCATAGTGTCCTGTATTTTTCCTGGAGCACTTAATACATTTTGCAGTTTCTTTATTTACTTGTTTATTTGCTTATTGTCCATGGGTCATGTTTGGTTATAACTTTATGGATATATTTTTTAAAGATTTTATTTATTTATTTGAGAGAGAGTAAGAGTTAGAGAGAGAGAGAGCACTCACAGAAGGAGAGGGAGAGAAATAAGCAGGCAACCCCCTGAGCAGGGAGCCCGATGCTGGGCTCCATCCTAGGACCCTGGGATCATGACTTGAGCTGAAGGCAGGCGCTTAACCGACTGAGCCACCCAGGGGTCCCTAAGTTTATGGATATTATTATGACTTTCTTTTGTATTCCTTTTTTTGTAGTAGTTAAATGTAAAACCAGAAAACAATGTGTTTAGAAGTAGTATTTGCCAATCACAGAGAAAAGATTTGGATCCATAATCCAGGAATAGGAATGACAAGAGGATTCTTACGACTTTCTAACAAATTGACAAAAAGAACCTCAAATTTTCCAAGCAAGAGAGTCTCCATTAATTTATTTTTCTATGTTGGGGTGTGAACTACAGTTAGGCTATCACTGTCTTTCTATGCTGTTTTGGCCCTTTCCTTTGTCAACAGTGTATCTTATTAATATGTTTCTTTCTTTAGCTCTTTGATAAATTTTCTAGTGAGATATGAAGTGAGGCCACCAGGGTTGGAAAGATCACTGAGTTTATGGATTCACAGATTGTGAACTGGTGATACTATCTTGTCATACTCTTCTTCCAAAGGATTTATAACCCATTTAATGGCCTCATAATGTCTGAGGCAGCTTTAAAATTTTAAATTGATATTAAAGATTATATATACATATATGTGTGTGTCATGTGTGTGTGTGTGTCTATGTTCTGCATGTGTGTGTCATGTGTGTGTGTGTGTCTATGTTCTGCTGTATATCGTATGGATCATTTACTTAGGAGGTTTCTCACACAGGCACCACTGAACCTTAGTGAACTATGGAATGTGTAGTGCAGGCTTTTCCAAAATACATCTGTGTTTGGCTCATTGCCCAAACACCAAATTAATATCTTTTTCATACACAGTTTTTCAGTGGTATAGAGATGCTATTATGATAGCTAAAATCTATTTTTGAAAGTGTTACATAACTCATGGCACCAATTGGCTATGTATTTTTAAATAAATATTTAATTTCCAACTATGATTCTGTAGGAATCTAAGACAATTTGAAATTTTAAAGGAAGTCCTCACAGCTTTGCCTCTGAGGAGGGACAAAATGGAGTGGTTTTGGAGTAGGGGACTATTGTGTTTTAATATGGAGAAAATAATCTGTTGATATTTGTTACAATGTTTATTGTATAGCATTCTGAATGATTCAACATGTTTAAAATGCTTTCATAATTTTAAAAAATAGGTCATTATACTTGAAAGCATGAAGACATTTATCTAATTTAGCGTTTTACCCTGTAAGTTCTCAAAGTCTGGTCCAGGGATCCCTGAGAAACTTTCATGAGGACTATGAGGTCAAAACTCTTTTCATAGTAATACTAAGACATTATTTGTTTTTCATTCTCTTCTCTCAGAAGTTTCCAGAGACTGCATGACATGTGATATTGCAGCAGATGGAATACAAAAGCAGATATAAGGATCTACTTATTTTCTATAGAACCAGAAATTAAAGAGATTTGTAAAAATAAAAAACAATGCCACTCTTACTATTTTTTGTTTTAGAAGATATATTTTCATAAATCTATTGTTTCATTAACATATAGTAAGTTTATCATTATTTTAAGTAAATGAATAAACAAATATTTTCTCAGTTTTAATTTCTAATATAGTAAATATAGGTCTATATAACACTTGTAAACAAACCTCTTTGGGATTCTCATACTTTTTAAAAGTATGAAGGGGCCTTGAGACCGAATAGTTCTAGCACTGCTGTCTTACTTTATACAAATATACTCTCTACCATGATTGTAGAAGGAGGTCGACTCTAGTACTTACTTGGTAATTTCAACTCCAAGAACTTAATTTTCAATGTTTCAAAAATAAAGAACTCTACAGTGTTTAGTTTTTTGTATGTCAAAGCCCTGTATAATAATTTATTTGGTAACATGAGAAAGTGAAAGCTTAATAAGCAGTGTTCTCCCTCTTTTTATTCCAAAGAAGTAAATCAGTAAATGATCAAAATTGTATTCTTTGCTAACAATTTCAACATCCCTTTCATTCTACCAAATATACCTGTCTATAAGAATAAAGTATTATGTGGCTGGTGATTTCTTTCATTCCAACTTTATAGAGCTAATAACTTAATACTAGATTTCATGGTCATACAACCTACTACTGATTGGATGCCCTCTTGACATCAATTTCCATGTATTCTGATGTTTATTAATGTCACATATTCCTCCAGGTCAACGTAATGGCTGAGAATAAGTTAGGTTTGCCATTTGTATGTGTGGGATGATGCTCAATAGTCAAAAATCACTGCTCCTTTCAGCAAGAGAATAAGCATCCTGCTTCCCAGGAAGAGGCAAGGGAAATGAGTTCCACTTGTTAGAATGCTCCATTGTTAGTTCATCGAGCATCTTTGATTAATAGTCCTTTTCTCCCTATGTTCTATCTTTGTAGCACTCATTCCAGAACATTAATAAGAAACACAAGAAGGTGTATAGATCTGCTACATTTTAGGTCCAAGCAAGAATGCTGGTGAAGATACCCAGGTGGTGGTTACATGTGTGGGATGGAACTCTTAAAAAGCATACTCAGGGAAGGAAAACACAGTAAGGAGCAGTTTCAAAACCACCTCATTAGAAACTGCATACACTGGAGAAGGTAGAGGGATTCACAGTAGGTTTTTTTTTTAAATAAACACAATATGTAAATATTAGAAATGTAGATAACATCTTTAAATTTAGGAATCCCAATGGAAATATGATAGGCTCCCACTCTCTGTCTTCCAATCTTATGAAGACATATTGGGAGAATATGAAAGCACCATGGTTGACATTTATCAATTTTTTTAGAGGAAAAATCTAAAGAATAATAAAATGAAAAACCTATTTGGAGAAGTTTGGAAATTCTTTTCAGGCTGAGAGTTGGTCCCAGATTTCAGACATCAGTCTCTAGATCAATTGTTTCCCATGTAATCTGATCACATGCTCTTTTCTGGGTCACTGATGTACAATAAGTAAAACTGAACTTTAAAGTGTTTTATTTTTCAGACTCTATATTACTAATCCCAAAGACTCTAAAGGATTTTTTTTTTTTTTTTTTGGAATATCAAGAACTATTTTGCTGTTATTCCAATAAAATTTTATAGTGGGCTGGAATTTGGAATAATTAAGTTTAGGTTGTTGCTACAATACTGCAAATCTTGGCCTTCTCTAACTGAAATATGTCAAATTATGAAACTATGGTCACCCAAGAGCCTCAATCAGAATTTTATGCTTTGACATATTCATTATGACAATTTTCAGATTTACAATTTAAAGCCCTAATCATTTAAATACCTATGTATTTAATAGTTTCTCATCTCTGATGGATGCAAAGAACCTTAACTGACCTAAAGGGGTTTCCCCCAACCGTGATAGATGGTTCTACTGCTGTGCATAGGCAAAAGGTGCAATAAATTTTTGTGGCCAAAGAAAAGGTATTGAAATCTTAAGTGCAATTTGATCTGATCACCTTCCATATTTTGCAAGGTCATTTTTAACTGTCATGGCTTTTGTTGCTACCCCTTCTTATATATAATATAAATGATTATTATATAACTGTTTATGAATTAATAGTGCATCCAAAATTAGGAGTATTTCAAGCTTTTTTCATAATTGTTTATAATTCAAATAAAATAATCATGCTGTCTTACGGGTAGAAGTAGGTTTAGAAATTACCTATTTCTAAGTGATCAGTTTATAGATAAGTAAACTGAGGCCTAGGTTTAATAAGTAAATGAAAAATAAAAACAGGGCTTAAATTCTTATTCCTGAACTTTTTACTGATGGTATTTCTAATACTACACACTGATATTTCCCCCCGTTTAAAAAAAAAAAAAGATTTATTTATTTATTTGAGAGAGAGAGAGGATGTGTACACGTGTGTCGGGGGCGGGGCAGAGAGAGAAAGAATCCTCAAACCAACTCCCCATTGAGTCCAGAGCCCAACTTGGGGCTTGATCCCAGGACCCTGAGAAAATGACCCCAGTAGATCCTTTGCTGAACCGACTGCACCACTCAGGCCCCCCCTCCTTTTAAAATGGAGATATTTATCAGCCTCAAGTTTCCCATTATTATTAACTTAGGAATAAAGGCTTAATGTAATCAACAAAATCTGTAAAATTTTAGCAAATTTTAGCAAAACATTTTAATAGTTTTAATAATTTCAGTTTTACTGCTTAAAAATAGAATCCATTATTTTTGAAGACAGTAAAGCACAGCCATTATAAATGATCCCTTATACACACTCATGACTGTACCACTGATTCTTTACAAAAAATAAATTTATGTACATATGTATGTATTTATCTCTCAGGAATGTCATCCTTGCATAAAGATGGAATCCTAAAATTTAGTGTACTTTAAAACTATCAGGAGGGATGCTCATTAAAATAAATTCTATACCTAGAAAGTTAAAATTCAAGTTGTTTGATGAAATAGCTGGAAAACCTGGGAAGAAGATTCACTCTTCTTTGTTTTCTTTCAAGGGCAGGATGGAAAGCAAGGTGTGACGTTCAGAGCCATGTTCCTTGTTTCCATATTGAAAGATCTTGAAATCAGAAGTTGATGTCATTTTAATAGTATATCTCATTGCCATCAGCTAGCATATTTCAGTAGGTGTCTCCTCCTGTCTGGGTTTGTTAATGTGTTCACACAGCCTGCCATTGGAGAAGGAATTTTCCCTGGTGGCCATGACCTAATTTCAAGGTTCTGGCAGACAAATGCAGGCAACTGACAGCCCAGGTTTTCCTATTTAGCATATTAATCGCCTACATTTTTAGCATGCAGCCATGATAAGAGGAAACCGGTGAAGGATTTGCCAATCTTTCTCAAATCAGGCTGATTGCGCCCCCGGAGACTTCAGATTTTCTGTGCAGAGTGGTTTTTTTTACAGGTGTCTCTGAGCTTCTGAAGTTTCTGACTGGTGTTTGACTTGAACACATGCTATGTATTATAGAAAGTGATTGGATTCTAGAAGATGCCAGAGTTCAGTAGCATATTGCCTAAGCAGGACTCTGTAGATGACTTTCCCCCCACTTTAATTTCCTTTCATGCTTGTTCCTGTAATCCAAGGAAGGGCATCTCTTTCTTCTAAGAGCAGAAACGAATACTCAGCCAGAGCCAAATGAGCCATTGCACTATTCTATTTTCTGATCATGTGCATTCTTAGTAACAGAATAAGAGGAATCTCATTGAATTAGTATTCAAAAACTTAGAAATGTCAGTGTTCAAAAATGTTACAGAATCTCTTGTATGGGAAAATCTCTGGGCTTGCCCAGAATATTTTCCTATTTTTGTTTCTTGGTAAATATTGTTAAATGTTTACTTTTTGCATTTATAGGCAGGAAATGAAATAGACTGTTCTTTCCAAAAGGAAAAATTGTTCTTAGGCTCATTTAATTGACTTTTAACTTGATTAGTTTGTTTTGATGGCATGATTTTTGGCCAAAATGTTTTTTTTTTCTTTCAAGTAGTCGTAGGCTACTAGTGCTATCCAAAAGGAAGTATAATAATAAGCATATTGGTGTTTTTAATTATCAAGTTGAAGACTTCATGTCTCTTTGAGAGTGTAACTAAAGGTCAGTGATAAAACTGATGGAAAAGCAAAGGACAGTTCTGAGAAATCATGTAATTTTTTTCTTTTCCACGCCTTGGGTTCGTTTTTTGCTGTGCATATTTTTCCCTAGAGGCATTTATAGCGGGAAACAAGAAGTCACCAAACACAGCTGATTTGAAGAGAGAGGCAGCTGACTTAGAAGGCAGAAGAATTACCTGCTGGTAGGCAAGACACTAAAAATTATCTGAATGTAAGAATAAGATAAAAGATGACATACATGCAAGAACAGATTTCTTAAAAACCATCAGCTAAAGTTTGTGTTGTTTCATTCTCTTATCCTCCAAGACAGCCATATTTTACCATGTTATACATAAATAAAAATGACTTCCAGGCTTATTTGATTACGGACTGAATTACTCTGTCACAGGATGACAAGCAATGACAAAAAGGTTTCCCATAATGAAAAGTCTAGCAGACCCCGTGTTCTCAGGAAAGGTGGTAAGAGAAAACCAGGCAGATTGTCCTTTCATTCATACTCTTTTACATATGAGCTATATAGTACTGTCAATCCCTATCATGTCAATAGGTCACCTGGAAGGTCTTATATTTGGCAGGGGAATGTAAGTTTCAGGGTAATTTTTCTGACTAGTAACCCAAGGCCAGTATAGCAAAATTTGAAAGATCAATTAAATTATAGGAAAGGCATAAAATAAATGTTGTCCACTTGTCAACATAGGTAGAAATACTCATATTTTAATTAGAGCAATGACCGAATTCCATTTTCAGACTCTAGTCTTTTTAATGAGGCAGTAAAACTTATCAAAATGATGGGTTTTGCTTCTTTATTAGTTTTTATAATATTTGATAGTTTTTTTGTACATTGCAAATACTCTAAAACCACACTGACTTTGTGCATTAGCTAAATTGCCTGGGCACTCTTTCTAAGTACAACTTACTCCTGGAGGTAGAGAAGACAGTGTGGGATTGCAAAGCCATGGGATGAAGACCCTCGATGTAAAGGACTGATTCATATTTGTGGTCTCCTGTTTGTCCCATAAAAGAGTCAATAGCTATTTGAATTAATGAATGTATAAACTGCAAATTAATAAAGACATTTGTGTAGAGAGGAAGATAAGAGACCTGAATTCTTGTACACTCCAAGTGGTAGTCACCTTTGAGTAGTTAAACTTGATTAGCTTCGAAGTAGAGGCATCAAGGATAAAGAAACAGCATTTTTACTGTACTTAAATAGGAGATACCATTATGTAATATTTTCAGTTTAGACTCAAAAAAGAAAATGACTTTTTCTGCAGAAAAGAAAAATGTAAATCTGTCTCCTTCTTCACCATATGCCACAAGAAAAAAAAAATCACAAATGTTAAAGAGAACACAGGCTGAAGGAAGCCAACTAGCTATAAAGACCAGAGTCCTCACTTACAGCTCTACAATAAATCAAAATTCAATATTTAATAGGCATATTAGAGAGGAGGAAAGCTGTTGTAAGATATGCATTTAAAGTAAACTTTGCCTGCAAGTACTTGTGTCTCCAGACCTTCAGATTTGCTTTCACCCGTGGGCCTTTGAACACATTTCATTTGCCTGGATGTTCTCTCCTTTACTTACTCTTTTTACTCTTCTTTTTTGTCCCTTGGAACTCATGTCAGACATCACCTCCTAAATCCTTCCCTGATTTCCTGAATCTCCCTTTCCACACCCTCTAGCAACATATTATATATGCCTCTCTTTCTTCATCTGCTTTTACTCCAACTGGAATTTGAGCACCTTAGTGCATAAATTAGGTCTTGTTTATAATAGCTTCTCCAGCTTCCAGCACATCACTTGACACATATAAACAAATGTTTATTATTTTTTATTTCTTATTAAAGCAAAATCGGAAACTCAGTAACAGGAACACATAAAGAAATGAAGGCCCTAATGCAGGCAAAGAGGACGCAGCAATCATTGGATGTGTAACAAGTCTAGATTAATAAACCAGAACAGGACAAAAACTAAAACTGAAATCTATATTCACATATTCTATTTTTTCACCTATTACAGTTGATAAAGTCTAAAGCCAGTGTCATCACCAATGCATTAGAAACCATCTCTTTTGGGGGCGCCTGGGTGGCTCAGTTGGCTGAGCGTCTGACTCTAGGATTCAACTGGGGTCATGATCTCAGGGTCGTTGGATCCAGCCCTGTGTCAGGCTCCGCATTCAGCCAGAGTCTGCTTGAGATTCTCTCTCTCCCTCTCTTTTGGCCCCTCCCCCTGCTCGTGCTCTCTCTCTCCCTCTCTCTCTCTCAAATAAATAAATCTTAAAAAAAAAAAAACAAAAGAAAAGAAAAGAAACCATCTCTTTTGGCTACCCAAGGGCTTTATCCATTTATTTAATATTTAAAATTTATTAAAGTGAAGTTGTCTGTAATATCTTGCAACTTTTGAATATTGAAACACCTGTATTTGGTTATTTGATTCTCTGTTTTCTTGATTAGTTTTACCAGGAGTATGTCAGTTTTGAATCTTCAAAGAATCAACTTTTTACTCTGATTCTTTCTCTTGTGTTTGTTAATAATTCATTTATTTTACTTCTTATTTTCCTCCTATTTTCTTTGACTCTAATTTGCTGTTATATTTTCAGTTTCTTGTGATACTCAGAACAGCCTTTCTTCTTTACTTACAAATGTGCTTAAAGCTATAAATTTCCTCTAAGCACAGATTTAGCTGCATCTACAGGTTTTGATTCAATTTTTAAATTTCCCAATTTCCATTTGTGATCTGTTTTTTCATTTCTGGGGATTTAGATGTACTTTTAAAATTCTAAATTATTGGCTGCTTTCTAACTATGTTGTATTGATTTTGAGCTTAATTCAACTGTAGTCAGAGAATGAACCTTTATGACTTCATTCTTGGAAATTTACTGATACTTGCTATTTTCTTAGCAAGTAGTCATTTTTATTCTTTGGTTTCTTGAAAAGATTTTGTAGTGTGCAGTTTTGGGGGTGTAAGATTCAACAGAGCCAATTAGGTAAACATTTAAATTATGCTACAAATCTATATTTGTTTGACTTTTCTTGTCAGCTTGTTCTATTAATTACTGAGAAAAGTATATTATTTGCCTTTCTATTTTTCCTCTTAATGCTTTCAAATTTTAATATAATTGCAGCCATGTTATAATTTTCTAGTGGACGGATGTATTCATCATTATGAAATATCTTTATTTGTTTGTGATAATGCTTCTTGCTTTGAAATCTACTTTGATGTTAGTATGGCTAAGCTATGAGTTTTTGTTTTGTTTTTTCATTAGTAATTATGTAGTATATCACTTTTGATCTTTCTATATATTTATAATAAAGATGTATCTCTAGTAAAGAGCATTTAGGTTTTTTTTTTTATCTTTGTCATTGTTATGGGCTGAAATGTGTCTAATCCCCACTCCCAAATTTATATGTTGAAGTCCTAACCCCCAGTACCACAGAATGTGACTTATTTAAAGGTAGTGTTTAAAGAGGTAATGAAGTTAAAATGAGGTCATTGGGGTGGGCCCTAATCCATATGACTGGTATCATTATGAGAAAAGAAAATCTGAGCACAGATGTGTACAGAGGGTAGGCCGTGAAGACACAGGAGAAGACAACCATCTACAAGCCAAGGAAACAAACTTCAGAAGACACCAACCCTGTTGATACCTTGATCTTGGCCACTCAGTCTCCTCCAGAACTGTGAGAAATAAATTTCTTTTTCTTTTTTTATTTTGTTGTATTTTGTTAGAAATTTATTTTTTTTAATTTAATTAATTAACATATAGTATATTATTAGTTTCAAGGTAGAGGTCAGTGATTCATCACTTGTAATATAATACCCGGTGCTCATTACATAACGTGCCCTCCTTAATGTCCATCCCCCAGTTACTCCATCCCCCTACCCCTCTCTCCTCTAGCAACCCTGTTTGTTTCCTATGATTAAGAGTCTCTTATGGTTTGTTTCCCTCTCTGATTTCATCTTGTTTTATTTTTCCCTCCCTTCCCCTATGCTCCTCTGTTTTGTTTCTTAAATTCTACATGAGTGAAATCATATGAAAATCGTCTTTCTCTGATTGACTTATTTCACTTAGCATAATATCCTCTAGTTCCATCCACGTCATTGCAAATGGAGAAATACATTTCTTTTAAACCACTCAGTCTGTGGTATGTGGTGATGGCATCCCTGGCAGCCACTGAACTTTTTAGTGTCTCCATAGTTTTGCATTTCCTAGGCTACAGTGTGTGGCCTTTTCAGGTTGGCTTTGTTCACTTAGTGAAATGTCTTTAAGCCTCCTCCATGTCTTTCCAGGGCTTGATAGCTCAATTCTTTTCAGTGCCGAATAGTAGTCCATTGTCTGGATATACCACCATCTATTTATCCATTCATCTACTAAAGGACATTTTGATTGCTTCTAAGTTTTGGTAATTATGAATAAAACTGCTATAAACATTTGTGTGCAGGTTTTTGTGTGGGCATAAGTTTTTAACCCCTTTGGTTAAGGGTTTAATTGCTAGAATATATGATAAGAGTATGTTTAGTTTTGTAAGAAACTGCCAAACTATCTTCCAACATGACTACACCATTTTGCATTCCCTCCAGCAATGAATGAGAGTCCTTGTTTTTCCACATGCTCATCAGCATTTGGTGATGTCATTGTTCCAAATTTTGGCCATGATAATAGACGTATAGTGGTATCTTGTTCTAACTTGTATTTCCCTGATAATATATAGAATGTCTTTTCATATGTTTATTTGCTGTCCTTATATCTTCCTTAGTGAGATGTCTGTTAAGGCCTTCGGCCCATTTTTTTAGTGAAGTTGTTTTTCTTGTTATTGAGTTTTAAGAGTTCTTTGTATATTTTGGATAACAATCCTTTATCAGAGATATCTATTTCAAATAGTTTCACCCAGTCTGTGACTTGTCTCCGCATTCTACTGACATTGTCTTCTGTAGAGGAGAAGTTTTTAATTTTAATGAAGCCCAGCTTAACAATTATTTCCTCCATGAATCATTCCTTTCGTGTTGTATCTTAAAAGTCATCACCGCACCCAAGATTTTCCCTTTATTTTTTGTCTTTTTAAAAATATTTTTATATTGCTATTTTGTATACAAATGTAGTAATAAGTTGAGGTTCTGGGTGAAGTTTTCTTATTTAAGCAAAGTTTTACCCCTGCTTCTGGATAAAGTTAAGATTGAGATAGATTACTTCAATTTAATTAGAAATGGAGCTTATTTATACTTAGACTTCAGTCCTTGGACAGAATACTTTTGATGCCCTACCAGAGACATTTTGGTTTTATTTGTCTCTGGGGCCCTAAACCACTTGCTCTGCTCCACCTATTAACCAACTCCATACAGGATTCTTTATAGATTCTTGCTATGTTTCTGGGTTTTTCCTTCTCTGACTTCTTTTGGATTGAATTGTATTGTTTATTATTTATATTCCTCTGCTGCCTGTTACTTTGTTAGTTATCATTCTTTCATTAGTTGTTCTAGAGATTAAAGTGCATATCCTTGATTTATCAAATTTGAATATTACTTGGTATTTTCACTTTCTTTACAGAAAATACAAGGATCTTAGAACACCTTAAGATTTACCATTCTCCTGACTTACCTTCTGTTATCATTGTGTGTTTTTGTACACATATTCATTATTAACATTATTTCTCACAGCCAATATTCATTTAACTTTGTCCACATATTTAACATTTTCATTGTTCTTTATTTCTTCCTCCAAATTTAAACCTAGATTTGGGATCGTTTTCTTTCTACTTGAAAAACCCCTTCAATATTTCACTTAGGTGTTAAGTTCTTGTGATCAATTCTTTTAGTGTTTGTTTGTCTGAAAATATCTTTATTTTGCTTTCATTCCTGAAGGAGATTTTTCTTTGGTTACAGAATTCTAGGTTGGTGATTATTTTCTCTCAACCTTCTGGCTTCCATTTTTTTCCCTTATTGATATGTCAGCCTGGTTATATATTTAAGTAGGTTTTGCATATTGTATTTGGAAAATAATAAACAGGGACGCCTGGGTGGCTCAGTCGTTAAGCGTCTGCCTTCGGCTCAGGTCGTGATCCCAGGGTCCTGGGATCGAGCCCCGCATCGGGCTCCCTGCTCAGGCAGGAGCCTGCTTCTCCCTCTCCCTCTGCTGCTCCCCCCGCTTGTGCTCTCTCTCTCTCTGACAAATAAATAAATAAAAATCTTAAAAAAAAAAAGTACAGGAAAATAATAAACATAATTTAAGATGGTATGATTTTATCTTCCTTCATTGTGAAAATTTATGTTTCTCTAGTAGATGGTTATGAGTGTCAATAACCAGGAAACATCTCAAACCAATTTCAGGTATTGAATTAAGTCAAAGTTTCCTGTGAGGGATAATACTTTGCATTTTTAACTCACAGGTGAAGAATTGTATCAGACCTCTTTCCCCTTGGTGGGGGGTCTTGGTTCCAATTTTTGTTCCTCTAACACATAAGGCAGGTCATAAGCACACTTGGATAGACTTTTCTGAATATTATTTGAAGACTTTGGTGCTCGGTGGGCAAAAAACAGGGAAGCGATATTCCTTATTGTATCCTTCTAGATAATGCTTATTTTTGCCAGGATGAATTAGACTTTATATTTGTAGCACTGGCACCAATTTCCTATATAACTAAGGTAAGGAATATTTATTGAGGAACTTCTATAAACCAGGTACTCCACCAAGGCCTTTTACTTAAACACTTTAATTATGTTAACAACCTTTTGAGATATTTATTACTATTCCTGCTTTATACCTAAGAAATTCACAGCTAGTTACGTAGCTGTGTCATCTGACATTTCCACTTACTCTTTTTTTATTCCGTAAATGAGGGTTAGTCTTTGACCTTTCAGATTCTTAGTTTAGGGGACAGAAAATCAACCACGTGCCAGGAATGTTAACTTTGGCTTGGTCACGTTATCTCCTCAGCGCATAGTTTTCTTATCTGTAAACAGTGAGGATTGTAATAACTACAATTTTTATACAGAGATCTTCCTGATACCCTCAGAGCAGATGCAAAAGAGTTCAGAGTCAGCCTGTAATGTTTCATCTAACTTTATTTTCTCTTGGCTAATTTTCTCTGGCTGCCATAAACTTTCCCATTTTACTAAAGGCCAGAGAAAAAGCTGGTGGAGTGTGAGCAACAAATGATTATATTAAGAGTTCTCAATACACACATAATTCATTTTTTGATTCAGAAGTAATTATTTTATTGAATCCCAGACTGTCAGGACTTGAATAATTATAGCAAACAAATTCCAGCATTTTTAATCATTTAAAAATTGCTTTTTTTCTCCTACAATATTTTATTTTAGCCTTTAAGCAATCCTATGAGGTAGTAATCATTATAGTCATATTATGGATGAGGAAACAGGCTCAGTAAAACATCCATCCAAGACTTCACTGCTGCAGAACACCTCCAAATATATTACTTTTAACTTACACCACACGGCTACAAATAAAAAAAAAAAAAAATGAGGGACTGCCATTGATTTGTCTGATTTTTTTTGGCACAGAAGGGAGAAAAACAAATACGGTAATGGAGCAATTTTCTTTAGAGAATATACAGAGATTTGACTGGACTTTTCCTATCTTAACACCAAATAATCTTCCTTCTGTTTGATATGGATTTCAGAGCAGGGAAAGAAGTAACTGATTCATTTCTGCTTTAGAAGTAGCATGAATGGAAAACTGGAAATATTCTTTTTTGATAACTTTTGATAACTGCTCTTTTTATCCAATTTTATTTTTAAAGTAAAAATCAGAACACTTTTTCTTTGCTATATTGATGCATGATAATTTGCTGATTTTGTTTTTAACCTGGAGAATTTCTCAGCTGGCTGTACTATTTCACATGATATCTTCACAGATTATATGTAAGAGAATTTGGGGGGATAACCTTAAAAACTAAACTCACCCGCTTTTCAACATATATACTCTTACATCAATTTTAATGACCTTTCCGATCATAATATATTTTGTGGGATCTTTGAAATAACTTTTCCCTTATCACCAAGTAGTATTTCTTGTAAAAATTAAAAAAAATTATAAAAATAAAATCCATCTGTGCATACTGCTTTTTAATTTTCTTTTTCTATCTAAAATATATATTTTAACTTCTTCCTAAATAATTACATATTTTTCTGCACTGCTGTTTTTCTGCTATATTTGCATTTACCAGTATTTTTCCTCTCCTAGGATATCACTCTGTTTTTCCACGTGAGGTAATTACTATGCTGAATTTTGTGTTTTATTCTCTTTCCTGCTTTTTAAAAAATCATTTTCATGGTAACCCACTCAGAAAAATGCAAAATATATATAAATAAACCACTGAAGTTATTATTTTCAAGTAATCTTCTGTGTAAACACCATGTTTAAACACTATCCTTGATGTTTTTCTGTTTAACCTCCAGTGCTCTGCCAAATACAGATTTTTAAAAAAATATATTTTATTTATTTGAAAGACAGAAAGTGAGTGAGAGGGAGAGGGAGAGAGAACCTGAAGCAGACTCCGTGCTGAGTGCAGAGCCCAACTCAGGGCTCTACCCCATGACCATGGGACCATGACCTGAGCAGAAACCAAGAGTCGCATGCTTAACCAACTGAGCCACCCAGGTGCCCCCGAACATAGATTAAAGCCACTCACTTAAGGTAACTGGAAATAGCAGCATAAACGGGGTGTTTAGAGAAAGAGACCCTAATTAAGGAATCTGAAAACTAATAATAAGAATGGTAGGAAGAGAAGTTATAGGAGAGCATGGTAACATGCTAGATAATGCAACAGAGAGCTGACAACACGGGAGACAGTAGCACAAAGCCTCAAGACCCTCAAAGAAATCTAGTAAGATGAAGGCCAAGACATATCCACTGGCCTTGGTTATTAACAAGACATTGGTGGCATTTCCAGGGTCATTTGTGGAGTAAATAAAGGAAGGCTGTCAGACAGAAAAGGAGTGAATAGCAGAGAAGCTTAGTAGAGAAATAAAGAAACAGAAGACAATGTTTAGACAGAATGATTTAGTCACAGAAGCTTATGGTAGTTTTTTTGTTTGTTTGTTTGCTTGTTTGCTTATCAGAGAATAGAGATTTAAGTATCTCTATAGTCTGAGGGAAAGAGCCAACGAGTAGTAAAGGGTTACAGGTGGGGACCAGAGCAGGGTGCTGGAGGAAATAGGAACTGTGTAATCAGGGCATGGGAAAGGGGATGACTTATGAATGGAGGGAGCTCCAACTGATCTCCTGAGAGTGGAGGAAAGGAGGAGTAATAGCATATGTATGATGAAGGTCAAATGTAGGACCTTCATCAAATTTGACCTGATGCCATTTTTTACCTGGTACCTGTTTTCTTTCTTTTTTTTTTTTTAAAGATTTTTTATTTATTTGACAGAGAGAGACACAGCGAGAAAGGGAACACAAGCAGGGGGAGTGGGCGATGGAGAAGCAGGCTTCCCGCGGAGCAGGGAGCCCGACGCGGGGCTCGATCCCAGGACCATGACCTGAGCCGAAGGCAGACGCTTAACGACTGAGCCACCCAGGCGCCCCATGGTACCTGTTTTCTCAATGAAATAATTTCCTAATGCTATAAGAGCAACTTAACATTTTGGAATATTTTAGAAAAATGGGAGATGCTGTAATAGAAATAATGTAAAAGAATGAAAGACAGGTGTTGTAAGATCAAATGAAGTTGGAAAATATACACTGGTATTTGCACTAGTCTGAGGTTGTATGTCTTTTTCTCCTGCAGCACTTATGCCAAGCAGGGTAAGGAAATGTGGATTTGTTTTCTCATGTTGGGGGTATGTAGGCCAAATGGACAAGGGAGACAGGGAGTCTTACTTTACATGATCAATCATGGAGTCAAGACTGTGTAGGGAAAAAAGTAAGACCAGAAGTATATTGAGGAAGGGGAAAGATCAAGAGATCAAGGTCTATGTAGTTAAACATCAAAGCAACCTGGGGGAAGTGGTAAAACACGGAAACAGAGAAGCAAGCTGGTGGTCATAGTTTAGAATATATGTATTTAAGCTTCCACATATTACAAAGTAAGGATATTGCTGTGACTATGTAAGGAAAAAAATATATTGACAGTCTTCCTCAAATTTTTTTTTTTTTTAAGATTCTATTTATTTATTTGAAGAGAGAGACATAGAGAGAGAGGGAACACAAGCAGGGGGAGTGGCAGAGGGAGAAGCAGGCTTCCCGCCGAGCAGGGAGCCTGATGCGGGGCTCGATCCCAGGACCCTGGGATCACGACCTGAGCCGAAGGCAGACGCTTAATGACTGAGCCACCCAGGCGCCCCTCAAATGTTGTTTTAAAACATGACTTAAAGAGGAAATCGGCTAAATTATATTTAAAACTGATGAAGCCCTGATTGATAGCTAAAGGTTTATAATGCATTTATTTCAACAGTATTAAGTTCCTGAGCTATCAGAAACTTGCTAATAATAAGGTTGACAAATAATAATGCTATGAACAAAGAATTCTTAGCTTTAGAATACTAAAGAATACAAAGTTTAAGGAAATTGATAAAAAAGATTATCAGTCTTACATTAGGGAGCACTTTCTAGGCTGTCTTTGTAAAAATCTCTGGAGCTGTCTCATGGGACACTGTGTGTAGCTACTACATGTTTGTAGCACACATAACACAGAAGGAAAAAGAGAAGGAAATGTTTTTGAAATTGCTAATTCAAGTTGAGCATAAAAATATCCACTGACCTGGCACCATTCTGTCAATTTTCCTCTCATTTCCTGTGTTGCTAGAGATGTATGCCCCCTAAAAGGAAGGGTGGAAGCTATTAGTAATCTGTCATGAAAAGAAATTGATTTTTTTTTGAAATTTTAAAAATGCATCGTGCCCAGGAGCTCTTTGGTACTTTACAGAGATGGAAAGACTTAATAATTTATTTATAGTGAGTTCAGAGCTAGGTAGGGTCAATCAAAGACATTTCTTCCATGGTCCTGGGATGACGTAAGGAAACTAAGAATTCTAGAAATAGTTATCTCATGCAAATCCTCTTGCTTAATATATCTGCTGACTAACTTCACAGTAGCTGATTATCCAGGTATTTTATTTAGTCACTTTAGTGAAAATGTCAAACATAACAAGTGTAAAGTATTACTGCAGATATTTATCATTATGAGTTATATGGGCAATAAATGGAGTCCTTATCTAAGATCAAATGCATACTGTTAAGGAGTGACCTTTTGAGATTTTGTATGCCCTGGCATTTTGATTATTTCATTTATAAGAGTATTTTTTAGCCTTAGTAATGGAATTTCTTAAAGGTAGATACAGTCTTGACATTTTAATTTTACAACTTGAAACCCACTTTTAAAGTATATTGATTGTACTTGTAGCTTGTCTGTCTGCTCTCTTTTCTTCCATTCTTCTTCCTTCCTTTTTCCTTTCTGAATAATTTACTCTAAAAGCCAAGGATGAGGTCAAGGTTTTCAGGTGAAACAGTGGCCCTACTGTCAGAGTTTAGAGCCTAAGCAAGGAAAGTGGCCAGAGATTGAAGCCCAAGTGAGAAAAGTGGTCATCGAGGGTGGGGATCTGGTGGAGTTATGTTACATAGGAGATATTGATGAAATAGGTAAATATATTCAGAACAATGGGAGCTAGGTTTCTCATTGCCAAAGAAGTTAAAAGATGAAAAGAATAAACCTGTTGTGGTGCATTGGAATTAGAATTGTTGGGGGAATATATAATTTTCAATATGTATGGGTGAATGGAGAAAAAAAACAGATGTGTGTGTGTGTGTGTGTGTGTGTGTGTATTTCCTAGCTTGATCCACTGAAAGGGCTGGTTAGCATGACACCCCAATCACAGTAAGCACACATAGTACCAGATCTTGGCTTCTAAATACTATTTTCCACTAAAAGAAACTAGTTTCCTGGAGAAATGGCTGATAAAAATGACCCCAGGATCTGTTGTGTTGGAAAGTAAGATAGTGATCTAAGGATGATGGAGATATGTTAAAAGGACACCAGGCCAGCCTGAAGGAGATCCCACTGGCCAAACTGGGCAAAATTTGGGCATTAAAATAAATAATAGTAGTAACTGCTTATAACCCATCGAACAGTATAGGAATCCATGAGTCCATACTGATGTAAATAAAACAAATGAACAAATAGATGAGAAGAAACAGCCTTTCCTTACAGTAGAATGTCAACTGTAGAAGGAATGGTAGAAGTAGACATGTTCTATGTCATTGTCAGTCTTCCCATTTTGATAGATGTTTATGTAGGAGAATGTTCTTGTTTATAGGAAAACTACACTGAGGTATCCAAGGTTAATTGGATATGACATTGGCAAATTGCTCTCAAAGTTCAGGAAAAAAAATTCTTTGTACTCTTTTTGCAAGCTACATTCTTGTAGGCTTGAAATTATTTAAAAATGAAACTTTAAAACTCTATGCTGACCTCAAGAAAACTGCCTTTGCTTTCCAAAAATCTTTTAGGAGTTTTGGGTTTGGAAAATATAATTAATGGTTTAAATATCAATGACTATATATGTTATAGACTATCCAAATTAATAATCATCTCTGAGAAAATCTTAAACTGGATGAAAATGGCTAGTCAATTAACTTAAACCAACCTAACAGGTTAAGTAATAGGTGTGACTGATATTTGATTTTTATTTATTTAATAAGCACTTGTATAACTTTTACTTTCTTCCACGGTTCTAGTATTAACTCATTTAATCTATCCAACAAACCGATGAGTTGGGTATAATTAATTCCCTCATTTCACAGTGAGGGATTGCAACACAGAGAGGTTAAGATAGATTTAAGTAACTTCCCCAAGATCACACAGCTTGTATGTGGCAGAGCCAGGATTCAACTGCAGGTAATTTAGTTCCCGAATCCATGCTGTTAACCACTTCCCTCTGTTGGAAGCCCACCTTTTCATAGTTATGCATCTCTTAACTTACATTGCTAAATAACAGAAACACTGCAGAGACCCAATACAACCAATCAATTCTGCCTACGGCTTTGTTTCTTCTGATAGGAACAAGAGACTTTAAGAACAATACATTTAGTCCTTTCATTTTTTTAAACTTTTGAGTGCATTTTATTGTAGACTGAGCCTTTCTGTGCTGTGAGGCTTTTTTTGTTTGTTTGTGTCTAAAAAAGGTTCTTGACCTTTCTGTAGACTTTTATCTTATTCCCCCCCAAAGACAAATTTCTTACAGGTACATTGAACAATCACGACCTCGCTTTTCATTTGCTTTCAATTCACTGTATTATGGATTCAGTATCCATGACTCCTTTTACACTCTAAAACATTACTGAGATTTCTAAAAGGTCAACTCTTTTGGGTTCATCCTGTTTTTAACCTCTCTTCAGCTCGTGACTTTATTGAAAATATAGTTTTTCTGAAGTTCTCTTTTCTCTTAGATTTTATCACACAACTTACTTTTGGTTCTCTTTCCAATTGCTTCTTAATGAATTAAAGATTTGTATATTACAGGCTTTTGTCCTTGTCACCTATATACTAAGACTCCTAAGTCCATGACTCCAATGTTAGCATTTCCTCTGGTGAGGTCCCAGAGATCAAACTGCCTGATAAACACCCTTACCTTGTTCTCGCAAGACCTCCATGTTTGTGTGTGAAAATCTAAATCATTATCTCCCATCTCCAATGATAGAATGTGTGCAGCTGTGACCCACACCCAGACCCTCATGATCTCTGGCATGTTGTACAATATTCTCTTCTTACTGCTTTCAAAAGAACAACTTTCCTATGAAAATATAGAAAATTCAAATTCACTACATTGAAAATTATGATGTTTAAGTTATTGTTGAAATTTGGTAGGATTTTTTTTTTTTTTTTACTAATTACAACTTGATTGAATAGGAATGAAATATCCACTCAGTTGTCCACCCATATTTTATATCCAGAACACAGAAAATCTGGCCATATAAATGCACTTTGCATCATCCCTTTGCCACACTCTGGCCCTTGAAGAAGAAAAAGGACTGTTCTAAACAGGAAACTTGGCAGCCATTCTTCTACTGCACGACGGAGGGTCTTGTGGGCAGTTGGAGGGCTGTTCATCATCTGTACATCTCCCTTCTCTTTCCAGAAAACAACTGTGCAGAAAGCATGTGGTAATTGAGGGGACACATTGCCACCCAAGAGTGGTCCATTTGGAGATCAGATTTTCATGCACTGTGTCTTTCATGGCATCACAGCACTGGGACACCTTGTAGGGAATGATCTTAAGTATTAACTGAAAACCTCACAGACACTAGGAATTGAAACAGAAACTGATTACATCTATGCATTTATGTATCTAAGACAGGAATCCTATGAGCACTGCATGGAATCCAGTGGAGGCCAGAAAAACCAAAGGACACATGGAAAAACAAAAAGAACAAAGGAAAATTCCCCTAAACAAGGAAGCAGAAACATCAGCAAGTATTAGAGAAAAAGCAGCTCCCAGGAAATAATTATCCCAAAATTCAAAATAAAAATTAGAAAATTTGTTGATCCTCATCAGTCAAGAATAAAGGGAAGGGTTTTTTTGCCCCCCCCCCCCCCCCCGCTGCCAAGGGAAGTTTTTATTAAACAGGAGCAGAAATCCCCAAGGGGAAGATGGAGATAAATGGATAAAAGAATGAGTTATAAAGGTATGTAAGAGACATGAGGAAGAATTACAAGGTAAATAAAACCGCAATAGCAGAATTTTAAAGCCTACATAAGGCAGCTGGGTTAGAACTGACAGTGTATAGTAAAAGAATAAGACCTGAAGAGTCCTCCTAGAATGCAGAGGGAAAAGTCAAAACATAAAATTAATGAGAAAAAACATAATAGATAAGAAAATGGAAATGCAACTTAAGCATTATTGATAGGTGTAAAGAAGGATTTTTGAGAAATAGTTAAGGAACAATAGAGAATACAATTCAAGCCCATTTTTCTGAAGGTAAAAAAAAATGTCAAAAAGGTCAAACACATTCTCGACAATTTCATCAAAAGCATCTCATCAAAAATATTTAATTCTAAGGAAAAGCAAATCCACCAAATGAGAAAACACGCACTCTTCTCTCTTCCCCAAATACATGTCTTAAGTTAATTTGAGATGTTTCTATATACACCTACAGATTTTGCATCTTAAGAATTTTATATGTATCGAAATTGTCTTTCATAAGTAAAAGAAACAGGTAATCTTTAAAATGAAGTGGATGTGAAAGAACATCACCCACATGCCCTTTTTTAAAAAAAGATTTTATTTATTTATTTGAGAGAGAGAGAGAAAGAGAGAGAGACTGAGCCACCCAGGCATCCCCCACTGCTCTTTTTAAAAGGTTTTGAAGGCTTTTTCCGGTCATCTAACACCAAAATACAGAGCTTAAAATGTGGATAACGTAATGAGAGAAAGATTTTGCATTGAGACTACTACTGGAAAAGATAATAGCAAAACTGTCTATCTAGCCTGCTAGATGGATAATATACAAAGAGCAATAAAAAGCCAGTAATAAGAAATCATAGAAAATGTAAAGTATCAACAGAACGACAGGATAGAAATCACATATCATTTTTATGGCCCTTTCACTCTACTCCTTGCTGCCCTCAAAAGGTCTGCATAGGAAACCCAGAGAGCTTGCCTCTGTCAATACATCCATCTTCCCCCAATACTAGCAGGCTCACCATTGCAAACTCACTGACAGACCAACTCCATAGTCTCTTATTTGTACTTATACCCACACCCCCTCAAGAAACTATCACAACTAACTCTATCATGCTCTATTTTTCTATTCACTTTAGCCGCTACATGAATTCCAAACTTGCCAGATTATCCCTTCATTAGAAAAGGAATACCTGAGCAGACAAAATGTTGACCTTATAAGCTTCAAGGGAGGTTCAAACTGCCATTCCCATCATATCTAGTGGTTCTTGACCTTATTAGATCCAATGTCCTGCTACTAAAACAAATATTTTCTAGTGCTTGCATTACCCTCCTGAAATGAAATTTAGAGGTAATACAACTTACATGCACACACAGTTAAAAACAATCATCCCGGGGTAATATAAAGGGAAAAACAAAATTATTTATTATAAAGCAAAATGAAATAATTTTATTTGTAACAAAATAATCTGTGTGTCTGTTACTGTTCGGGCATGACAACACAAAAAGACATATGAAGGGTTAGGTGTTTGCAATGACATGTGGAATCATCAGAATATGAGTGCTGCAAAGGCAGGCTAATGCAGGTATGCTTTATTGCAACTCAGCTAGAGAGAGAGTGTGGTTGGTAATGTGATTTTCTAAAATGTTGAATAACTCCAAATTTCCAAACAGAAGACAGTACAATCTTCCATAAAGGTAAATAGTGGTTCCCATTCCTAGAAGATTTAGTGTAAATTAAAACTGTGTAGAAAATTTTTATATGTAAAATGAAGATAGGTTCTAGGTGGACACAATTATGAGCAAGTTTTTCATCCACATTAATGTTCAGTGGGATATCCCAAGTTTGTGTATTGATGTGTGATGAACTTTTTTGGGGGAATGGTATCATTCATTACAGAATATCTAGAAACTTTAGCACCCTTTATTAATCATAAGTGTTGCCACCCCAATCATTGTGACAACTAAAAATCTCCCACAGATTTCCAAAATACCCTCTAGGGGGCGGTACTACCTTTGTTGAGAAATTTTTATCTAGAATTAGCCTAAGTTTATTACAGCTAGGAAGGACTATTGTAAGCTCTAACTTCGGCTTTATCTGAAAGTGTTTATAAGCATATCAATATTACCAGAAGGCAGTCTGAGATGTTCCCAGAAAAACAAAAATTGACCATCTGATCTATTTGTAGTCCCACTTTTGGTACGTTTAAACTCAATTTTCAGAACTGGTTCTTTCTTGTTTTGAAGTTGAAGGACTTCTATATTAAAAATGATTATTCTTAAATTCTCTAAAAGCTGAACATCATCAAAATTTTGTGACTGTTATGATAGAATTTATTCTAACATTTCTAAAGGAAAGAAAAAGTATTTTGCTTATAAATGCAGGGCCTTTATTTTATGATACTAAATCACTATAAATAAGTATAAGTGTTTTAAATTAGGTAAAATAACAGAAGAATTCCTTGATGACCTAAAAGATTCCATAATTATATTAAGAGCAAATAAAAAACAATATTAGTATATGTAAATAATATGAATGTAAATGCTAAATGAAGAGGGTGATCAGAATGGGGTAAAATTAATTGAAGAGGCATTTTTGTGTAGGAGGTTCTAAAACTAAGCTAAAGTATAGAGTATCAGAAAAGACAGGATTGTACTTGAGGAGAGCTAATGGAACATGAAAACACAGAAAGTAGAAAACAGTTGAGGTTACACATGTTGTAGAATGAAACAGTGCTTTAATTATGGAAATCTAAAGAGGAGATAAAATTCAACTGTATCACCTTTTAAAAGGGTCTTTACTTTGGTATTTTTCATTTACTTTAGGAAGGCATGGAAAAGTGGTCTTGATCGTACTAACTGGACTTTTAGAGCAACGTGACTTCTTAACTGAGGGCATGGATCGCATTCTTGACTTTTACACTCTAGTTTCCTAATCCACAGCAGTATTTGGAACTTATCTTGTCCTCTAGGAATTCTTGGAGAAATAATTTCTGATTATTGATGTACAATTCAGGACACTGTTCCAGACCACAGCAAAACTGTATTTGCTCCTAGAAACACCAGTGAGTCAATTTTGGAGTATTGGGCAAGTAACAAACAGTTAACAACTAAACTGCTGAAATTCTTACTATGGGCTTTGCATAGCCAAAATCTGTCCTTGTGCTAATTTACATTCTTTTTAAATATTTCAACTGATTACTAGTTTGGAATAATGTAAACCAAAGGATTATAAAGCAAGGGGCCATATTAGCAAAATACCATTAATGCCCCAATTTCAAACTAGTTATGTCAACTCACAGAAAAGCTTTCTAAATAGGTAAAATAAAACAGGGAGGCAAAATATGTCAAATTTAAAAAAAACATGTCAATTCAAGGACGAAATTAATTATCTAAATTATCCCAGCAGGTCTGGTGGTCTTCTCTTTGTACTGGCCACCTGCTTTCCCCATTCTTGTCATCCTGGCTTCTTACACTCATACACATAACCCTGTCATTGACCATGTTATTGTGTAAGAGCATTGTAATTTCTAAAAGGATGTGCGGGGAGGGGGGGGTTCATATTTAAACCATTGTCAGTTGCTATTATAATTACAGTGATTGTTATCTAGTGAAAGCTTTTTTGGCAGATTTCCACCAGAAGGCTAAAACTTGCATCCAAGTTTATTTTCATTAAGCTATGGGGGTTTGTCATTCTATTTAAAATGAGATTTCAATCCACTTTTTTTTCTTGTTTTAAATAATGTTAGCTTTACTGAATTCCATAACTCTCAAAAAGGGCTTTTGAATCAATTTGAGAATCAAATAACTAATTGTCTTAAAGACTGTCACAAACCAGGACACTAAACCATATATCATGCATGCTTGTGATAGCAGTTAATAAAATAGATATGTATGTAAAATATAGTATTTTTTCTGAAACATTTTTTTATGAAAGAGGACATTTATAAAACTATGAACTATTAGTTTTTTTTTAAGGTTTTATTTATTTATTTGAGAGAGAGGGAGAGAGCACCAGCAGGGAGGGAGGTGTAGAAGGAGAAGCAGGCTCCCTGCTGAGCAAGGAGCCCAATGCAGGGCTCAATCCCAGGACCCTGGGATCATGACCTGAGCCGAAGGCAGATGCTTAACCAACACCCAGGCGCCCCTTAACTATTAGTTTTTAAAAAAAATCATGTTATACTTTGTGATCAGTAAGCATTACACCTACAACTATACATCTCTGCTTAAGGTAATTCTGAATCGATAGGAAAATAATTCCACTAAGAAATTTTACCTTCATAAACTATTGATTACATATAAGAAGAGATTTATAACAGCTATTTAATAATCAGGATCCTAAAAGGGTATGCTACATTTAATGAGAAAATATAAAAATGGTCTACTATCTGAAAATTTTGGCTAGTCCATTTTATTCTGTATGTACCTATATATACTGAAAGGTGAGAGGAAATAACACAACCATCCTGAAAATAAAAGTCCTGCTCACACTTTTTTCACCAGAATTATGTTCTAAGTAAAAGCTCAGGAAATAACTTTTTCCAGACAGAAATGGACATAAGTAAAACATAAATGAAGACCCGACATAAGGCTACCCGATAATCAAGATAACTCAGGAGATTAACAACGCATAAAGTTCTTTTTGCATATCTAGAGCTCATACATACTTCCTAAATCCATTGTGTGACTCCCAACATTTTAAAATATAAGTGATTTCCATCTAATTGAAGCCTATTTGTGTAGACATACATACTTTCAAATATTTATTTAAGATGTATGCAATAGTTAAAAAAAAAGAGGCAAGTTGCTTGACCTCTTAGTTTAAGGCTTGGTCTCCTTATCTGTAAAATGGTACTGATATAAATTAAACTTACAAGATTGTTGTGATGCTTTCACAAACACAAAGTTCCAAGAATGAGGGAGCACTAATAGCTATTGTCTAATATGTACCAAAACTTTTTAAGCATACATGTGATGGCATTTAATTCATATGACAGCACCCTGTGAAGCATCTGTAATAGAAGCTCTCTTATCTACCACTCTTTAATTCATAAACCACATTAATGATGTTCTATGTTTCCTCAGTAAAACATAACGTCACTGCCCACTGTACTTCTCATGGCCCAGGCACTTTTCCTACCACAAATGGAGTTATACAGAGATCGAGGGTCAGTTGATGTTTACGTCTAGTCCTAGAAAGCTAAGTTAAATGCTTTGTAAAGATTCTATAAAGATGAGTCATTAGAAGAGTACAGAGTTTCATAGGTAATTGATGTTTACATTTTATAAAATAGAGAACAATTTATTTCATATTTTGTCTTCTACTTGTAAAACAAACAAAAGAAATTGAACTTTTAATTATTCAGTAATTGCAAGGACCACGTAGAAAATTTTACATTTAGCATTTGCACCAATTGGCAGACATTTGGGTTATATTGGCAATACCCTGAACCAGGTGCTCATGTGTGTATTTAATAAAATGCAAATATTTTACAGTACAGTGGCATAGTATTCCTGTATTTGGTTAGTGTGTGATGTAAACTACATATATGTATTTTAAAAATAAATTTTCTAAATAAAAATACACAAAAAATATAAGCTATATATACAGCATTATGATGTTGCCCATAAGATAATCTCTATTTATACGTAATTTTTTTGCCCACATTCCAGAAAAGAAAACTACCATTTAAACCTAGCCACATTCGGATGATGTTTGGACTTTAGAACCTGAAGGTGCAATGGGTTTAGAATTTTAGGGTTTACTTCTTCGAAATAATCAGAGGTGGCTCTGATTAGCAAACCCAAATCTAAGCCTGTAAATGCTTCAAGGTTACGAGATCAAAACTCTAGGGACAAGGAATCACAAACAGCCAACCAACCTGTAAGCTGTAGCCAACAAAATAATTTCCCTTTTTTGCTTCTAGACTCTCTTTAAGTAAATCTTTCCCCTGGCTTCTGTGGGCAGAGTGCTCCTGCCCAAGTGACATAGATTTTTTTTTTTTTTTTTTTGAGAGACAGAGACAGAGCACGAGCCCCAGGGTGGGAGGAGCAGAGAGAGAGGGAGAAGCAGACTCCCTGCAGAGCAGGGAGCACGATGCGGGGCTGATCCCAGGACCCCGGGATCAAAACCTGAGCCGAAGGCAGACACTTAACGACCGAGCCACCCAGGCACCCCGTGACATAGATTTTTTTTAAATAAATTCTTAACATTTTTAATATGTCTCAGTTTTTCTTTTAACAAACCTATAAACTGGTATTAACAGACCCATTTGTGGATTATTAACACCTCCACGTTTGGGCTTTCGTACTTCAGTGAATCTGACATATTTGCTGGTGGTAAAGAATTGGTATATGATGGTTCTTTTCAGCACTGAAAAGATAAGACGGAAAAACAAACATCGTTTCTTTTTCAGTTGACATCATAAGGTTGAATTCAAATAATATTTTGAAAACCCTCACACTCAAACTTTTTAGAATTGCATGATGTAAATATCTTCTATTTGTTTTTGTTTTAAAGATTTATTTATTTTTTTGACAGAGAGAGAGAGAGCACAAGCAGGGGGAGCGAGAAAGAGAGAAGCAGGTTCCCAGGGAGCCTGATGCGGGACTTGATCCTCGGACCCTGGCTCGATGTGACCTGAGCCGAAGGCAGATGCTTAACTGACTGAGCCACCCAGGTGCCCTGATTATCTTCTATTTGAATGGAAATATTTGTGAGTATGCTTTAGATTTGTTAAGTACCATGAATATAAAATATTATTATTATATTTTTTCATTAAGTCATCATCTTAACTAAAAAAATGCATTTTTTTGTGAAGAATTTTAATTATCCTTTAAATTGTCATTTCTAAAAGTATTTATTGGCAACTTCCACATAATTTTTTAAAGAATTCTAAGTGTGATTTTTTTTCTTGGAAAAATACTGTTAAGAATATTCTAAAACACTGATTTCTTATTGCTTTACCCTCTTTAAAATCATATTTTTCCTACTGTTTTTTTCCTCAATGTCAGACAGTTTGGTTTAATCCATACATTATTTTGCAGCTAAAAAGAGTATTTCATATCTATTTGATAAATTAGTTCAATGCCAAATGATTTTAACATGATTCTTATCTCATCCTAGAATCTGTATGCTTTAAATGCACACTGATAAACATATTGACAAAGAGAAGAAGCATACTGGAAGAATCACAAGTTAATTCTCTGCTTGTGATAATGTAAAATGAAGGAAGGAAAAAAATGCTAATGCTATAGGTCAAAGAGAGAGAGAGAGAGGAGAAAAACTGCTTATTTTTCAGTATGTCACTGTTTCTTCAACAAGAACAATGAAACACTGACCACAAACGGCTTAATTAATCTCCAGGCACGGCCTCTAGTATTGTCGCAGATTTGGGCTGACATTTGATGACAATGTAAGACATTTGTCTCTTGGGAATCTATTGTTTAGCTGGCCTTACATTTGTTGTTACAGTTACAAACCACAAGGAATGAAGGTTTTCAGAGAATTATAAATTGGAATAAGAATGGAATGGTATGTTCTAGATCACAGATCATATCTATGTATCTGTATTCCTAATATAATGCTAATGCTCATTTCATTTCTTTATATGTAAGAAAGACACTTCTAATTTCAGATAAAGATGATCATACCAACCAAAGGTAAATATCAATAGAAAAACACCAGCTGTTTTTAAAGTACAATTTATGTAATGGATAGATGATTCTAACTTCATGTTAATGGATATTTTTTTTTTCAAAAATGAACTAATGCCTATTTTAGATTTCTATTTTGGCTCTCTGTTAAAATTTTAGATACACTATCTAAATGCTTCTTGCTGAATGTATGATTCAGTAAAATCAACCTGTTGTTGGCAGTGAAGAAGGAAAAGAAACTTTAGGTTTGTCAGTTAAAGAAAAGGAGAAAGTCTGAACTAAAATAAGATTTCTGTAAATATTAAATTTGGCATGCCTTGTGTTTCAACAACATGGAATGGCCATCAAGTTAAATGCCATAAAAAGCTGACTGAGAGCAATGGTCTTTACATTTCTTCACAACAGAGGCATGAAAAATTTGCCATACCGCCGTGTGTGTTTGTGTGTGTAAATCATAGTGCTAAATAAAAAAATCTTCCACTGATATTAAAATGGGATGAAGACATGTCAAAACAATTCAGCAGTTAGGATGTTTCTTAAGTGCTTAACACTTTTCCTTCCTAACTATAAATGATGTCATTGAGCACAAGTTACACCAGCTACATTGTGGACAAAAGTTATTAAAAGATTTTTTTATTCATATAGTCAGCAACTGTCAGTACCTAGAAAATGACAGATATGTGGTAAATACTCAAAAACGTTTGCTAATGGATGGGTATGAAGATATAAAAAACTGTATAATACACAGTCTGATATTTTAAGAACTATCTTTTCACCAGAGATATTTCTATAAATATGCAATTTTAGATGTTGAGAGATAATAACAAAATTATAAGTGCAGAGTTGCAAGGGGGTCAGAATAAATGTTTGCCTTTTCTCTTTACCTGGTCTTCCTTTCAAATGTACGTACAAAATAAATATATACATACATACATACACACATACGTAAGTGTAATTCCTAGGGAGCAGGTGGGGTTAGGTTTAGGGGGGCCTAATGGTGACCATATCATTCTAGGAACAATTCTACATACACACACACACACACACACACACACACACACACACACACACACACACAAAATGCTGAGCAAGAAAGAATGATGCATTCCCCAGAGAAAGACGGAGAGCTGTCCTGGGAACTGTGCACGTGCTCCTCAGAGAATTGGCTCAAGACTCAACTAATAGAGATGCACACTAAAGGCAAGCCCACACATTCTGTTTATTGAAAAACATTGGGGGAATCAACTCTTCCTCTTTCCGTATGAGATGGAAGGAAAAACACTGTCGCACAAGGAAAGAGAAAAAATGTGCAAAGGCCCAGAGGAAGAGCACACGTATAAAGTGATTTCTCCTGGAACGAGTGACGGTTTGAAGGTCAACGGTGGACATCAGACATGTGGGTTGTGGGTTTCCCCTGCAGTGCAATGAGGCTATCTAGACAACCATGACTTTAGGGGTGAGTGGCAGCTTTTCTGGTAAGAGGGTGGATGACTCAAGAGTAGTACTAACCCCCACTTAACTCTGGCTGGATCTTCATCTGTGATGTTGGGTTATTTGTCTTACTGAATATAAAAGAAGCACAAATATGAACTTTTTCTTAAAGAGACAATTTTAGGATTTTCTTATAAAAAAAAAAGGAATGAAAAAGCTCCCTCTATGATTTCATTGGTGTTATGGACTGAATTGTGTCCTCCCCCAAATTCATATGTTGAACTCTAAACTCTAGTACCTCAGAATATGACTATATTGGAGAGAGGGCCTTTCTGGAGTGATTAAAGTTAAAATAAGTCCTTAGAGTCAACTCTAATCCAATATGCTAGGCTCCTTTATCGGAAGAGGAAATCTGGACTCACAGAGAGACACTAGGGATGTGTATGCACAGAGGGAAGACCACGTGAGGACACAGTGAGAAAGTGCTCCCTGCAAACCAAGACCACAGAAGAAATCAAACCTGCTAACACCTCGATTTTGTACTTCCAGCCTCCAGAACTGTGAGAAAATAAGTTTCTGTTGTTTATGCCAACCAGTATGTGATATTTTGTTATGGCAGTCCTAGCAAACAAATATAATTAGTATCCAAACTGCATACAAAATCTCTGTAACAGTTTCTTTTTAACTATTTATTTTGAGCCCTAATCTGTTCTCTATCTCTACAACTGTGTTTTTTTCAGGAATATTATGTAAATAGAATCAAGCGTTATATAAACTTTTAGGATTGGCTCTTTTCTTTCAGGATAATTCTCTTGAAATGCTTCCAAGTTATTATGTGGTCCATTCTTTTTTTATTGTTGAGTAACATGGTGTGATCTGGATGCACCACAGTTTGTGTAACTGTTCACAATTGAAGGATATTTGAGCTGCTTCCAGTTTGGGGCTATTACAGATAAAGCTGCTACTAACATTCATGTACAGGTTTTCATGCAGATATATGTTTTCATTTCTCTGGGAAAAATGCCCACCAAGAGTGCGATTGCTGAGTCATATGGTACGTATTTTTACTTTTATATGTGCTATACTGTTTTCCAGAGCACCATACCGCTTTACATTCTTACCAGCGAAGGAGGAGAAGTCCAGTTTCTCCACATTAAGAAACAGATAATGCATGTGTTATGTAAATGTTTCTGGACCACCATAGTATGGGTTTTTTTTTTTTTTTTAAATTTTTTCAGGTTTGCATACCCTGTATACCCAAACCCAGGAGTGTGCTGGTAAGCTAGCTCTCTGGAATTTAAGAGGGGAAAAAAAAAGCCCCAGCTTATTGCAATTGTCTATTTGCAGGGTGTAGATATTCCTGCATGGTTGATTTCAAACTACTGAGACTTCATTGAGAGCAAAGTTGGGAAGATATGCATACAAGCAGTTCTCACAAGCTGGCACAAGCCAGTTCCAGCATATCCTGCACAGAAATACACATGCGTGCGCGCACATGCACACACACCCCGTATTTATCTCCTTCATAAATATAGATAGAAAATTAAATAAAATCGTGGCCTGAATTTAACAACATGATGACATAATCAAATGCAGAGACAGATGTAAAATAAAAAGTAGGCTATGATACAAATTTGGAAATAAAAAGCATATATTAATGTATAAATATATTTGTAGACTAAAAGGGACTGAAAACAAAATGTTAATAGTGTTTATTTCTGGGTAGTTAGTTGATGAATGACTTCAGTTTTCCTGACAGTTTTGTCCGTGTTTCAATTTTTTTCAATGAACGTTTTCTTTTAATCATAAATATTTTATTATAAAGTTTAAAATCTAAGGGGACAGAGTTATTAAAGAACATAGAACAAAGCAAAATATGGGTGACAAAATTACATAATAAAGTGCAAATTGAGCTTAGAAATAGTGACGTTTATTTTATTTTTTATTATTTTATTTTATTTTTTTTTTTTTTAAAGATTTTATTTATTTATTTGAGAGAGAGAGAATGAGAGACAGAGAGCATGAGAGGGAGGAGGGTCAGAGGGAGAAGCAGACTCCCTGTCGAGCAGGGAGCCCGATGCGGGACTCGATCCCGGGACTCCAGGATCATGAGCTGAGCCGAAGGCAGTCGCTTAACCAACTGAGCCACCCAGGCGCCCCAAGTGACATTTATTTTAAATGGAAACTAGGCAAGATCATATGGAGTGAATCAGAAATGTTTCTTCTCTCTTGAAGCCTCAGTTTCTTCTTCTCTAGCATGGGATTAATATTCCAGCTTCATTAGAAGACTAAATGAAGCAATACATATTTTACAAAGAAGTCTTTCCTTCTGTTCTGTCTCATTGTATTTGAAATTATAAGCCATCAAAATCCCAATGTCAGCTTTCATAATGACATCAACAATTATTGGGATAGGAAATGTTTCGCTTTAATGAGCTAGATGGGATTTTAAAAAATATTAATTTTATGGCTTACATCGTGAAGAGGTAATATAATGCTTAAAAGATGGGTATTATATTTCAAAAATCTGTTACAGAAAGTAAATTTTTACCTTTTCTGTGATCCACTCATTTGTCCATTCATTCAAAAGACATTTACAGAGTAGCAACTCGGTGAAAAACAGCATTATTTTAGGAGAAAGTTACCAAGAAATGCAAGATAAATGACACCCTGGGGCCAAGAAATTTTCCATGCCTCCAATAGATGGCATTTGGCACGTTTCAGTGCAGATGGCAACAGCTGGTGCCGATGTCTCTGTCCGTTCCTCCCGTGCTAATAGGTGCCTATAGGCCCATGTTGACTAATGCTTGAGTTTAGGGCAAGCCCTTATTTAGCATAATAACAAAATAGAATGTATAAGGGGCACAATGGATATCCAAATTTATAATAATCTATTGCAGAATTACCCAATCTTTGAATTATTAGGAAATGATAACAGCCACATTCAAATCATGTCTTCCTGCTGGCCTCCCTTTCCTCTCAAAGAGGCCAAGTCAAGCTATTGTTCCATAACAACACTTTCCCCACTAGTTAGCCATGCCCATCATATTAGTCTGCTCCGGTTGCTGTAACAAATACCACATACTGGGTGGTGTAAACTACAGATATTTATTTCTCAGAGTTCTGGGACCTGAGATGTCCAACTGCTAAAGTCGCCAAGGGATGAAGGGGGATTTCCCACTGGCATCTATGTAGCTGCAACGAGGATATAAGGATAATAGAGTATGAAACATGAGCTTCAAATGTGCTAGGGATTTCCAAGAAGAGGGCACGTGTGAGAGAGACAGCCTCCATTTGAAAAGGCTACGGAGGAATACTTATTGGGAGTTGGGGCGGATTTCATTTAAAGAAAGAAAATGAAGGGAACTTTCAAAAAATTGGCAGAGGTTATAGAGAAATTTGCTGATGACTAATTATGAGTTCCAGATGTTTCCCTCCAGAGTGGATTTCAAGAGTTGGGACAGATGGAAGAGGGGTGCAGAATAAGGGATATAGAGAGTTACATGGGCATGGATTTCTGAGCACGAGAGAAAGGCTGGGACCCTCAGCCTTCTCTCTTAGGCTTGTCAAGGTGACAAAGGTAAACAAGAGTACATGGTGTGATGTGATAATTCAGACAGACAGGAATGGAGTGTAGGAGAGTGGGTAAGGATCTTGCCATGAGTATGTGGAGCTATCAAAGAAGACGAGTAGGTCAGAAATGGGGCAAAAGTGCCAGAAACATATAGGATTTAGAGGAAATGTTTTCCAGCTCGAAATTATTGGTATTGATTTACAAATGCGATCAGTAAAGGGGCAGTTCTATTGTAACCTTTTGAGAATGGGGGTATAAAATACCAGCACTAAATATGGTTATAATACATGTGATTATAAATGTATGTGTAAAAAAATAATTCTTAAATTAATGTTTAATGAAAATATTTAACCATAATTTTCTTCATGAATACAATGTTTAATTGTAAAAAGTCAACCTAACTGGAAAGTATATAGAAATATGATAAACTTACATATACTACCATCTGAAATTAATGACCATTAACATAAACATAAATAGCACATACTTCAGATCATTTTTTAATATAATTTTTTAAGTAAGAAAACTCAACAATACTCCTATGAACATTTTGCCTGACCCATTCCTCTTCCTTCTTGTCTATAGGCAACCATGATCATGAAATTTATTTATTTTGCATATTTATGCTTGTTTACATTTTAACATAGGTATATATCCATGAAAACATGTAATATTATTTTGTGAGTTTTAATATCTTACATAAATTTTACCATATTATTATCAAAATCATGTTATCTTTACCTGCTAATATAGAATTACCTTCTTTTCATTTAGCATTATACTTGAGAGATCTATTCCATCACATGAATACACCATGATGTAATTAGCCATTTACCTGTTAATAACATTTTGGTTGTTTTTTTAATATTCCGACAATGTCACAATGAATATTTGTGAATACATCTCCTTGAACACATGTGCAAAAATTTCTCAAGGGTATTTACTTAGAAGAGGAATTGCTAAGTTGTAAGGGATGTGTTTTTCAAACTTATTAGCTATTACAAACTTGGTCTTCAAGGAAGTTGTACGGATTTCTACTCCAGCCGGCAAAGTTTGAGAATATCTATTTACCTTTATCCTTGCCTACAGTTGGGATTGTCAGACTAATAAATTTGCCAATTTGATAGGTGAGATAATCTATCTCACTCTTTTAATTTGCTTTCCTTTGATTGTCAGTGAAGTTGAACTTACTGTCATTTGTTTATTGACCATTCTTGTATCATCTTTTGTAAATTTCCAGTTCATATTCTTGTTGGATGGATATTTTATATGTTCTGGATTTTACGTTTTGTCTGCTATACATTTCAAATATTTTTGGTGCTTGCTTTTAGCTTTGTTTTGGTATCATTTGGAAGATTTTCAATACAATATAATTGAATTGATCAAATTTTTCTGCTTAAAATCTTTGCATTTGTGTCTGGTTTAAGGTCATTAATAACATATTTTAATCTTTGGTAGAATCCATAGAGATAGCTCACACTATTATTTCATGCAGAGAGCTAGCTCAGCAACGAAGATAGAAGGATCAAAATTGTATGACCAGACTCAGAATGGTCATTTTCCAGATAGAGTACTATCAATCATATGAGAAATATGTTACTGACTACAAGATACTACTAAGTAGGTAGGGCTGTAAATGTTGAAAAGAGTAAGTATTTCCCATCTACTTTGCCTTGTGCATGTTTTATGTATAGGATAAGTTTGACTGATGAGCTTTGTAAAGTTGTTACAGGAAATGTTTGGAGCAGACACAGACAACAAAATCAATACCGTCTAGATGGACTGGGTTCATGTGAGCAGATTTATTATCTTGACCTTTCACTCCAAATGCCCTGTCTTATTTTGTTATTATAAAAGTTAAACATACTTATTTATAAAGTGACAGGGAACAGATAACTCTGATATGGCAACTTTATTAAAATCTCAGTGTTTGGATATAATTTGTGAGCCTGGCACTATTTTTGGCTTCTTTTAAAAATGATTCTGTTCCCAGATTAAGGTCATTTCATTGTTTCCTCTACCCCACTTCCTGGAGGACTGAGTACAACCAAATTCTACTATATGTATATATCCATATAGAGCCTATATGTGACTAATGGGAAGGTGAAGAAATGGACATATCTACATAAACTACATCCTTTCTTTCTTCAGAATATGCACTAAAAATAGAACACCTGAGTAAGCAAACAAAAAGAGACAGCATAGTGTTGTGCACATAGCAGATGGACAATAAATCTATGCAGAATTAATAGATTAAAAATTGTAATATGTTACAATACTCAAAGGATCATGAAGACATCATTTTCTCTATCATCTATGAAGGATTTGGTTGTTCAAGCTTACACAATTCTTTATTTGGAGATTATAAATTCTGCCCATGTGCTTTTGGAGCTAAATTATTTCAATATTTTGCCACATACTTCACACAAACAATGGCTTGATAAGTCCCAAAGCTCTAGCATTGTATTCACCATATAGTTATATGTTTTATAAAAGAGATATTAGTATACTGACCCAAGATACACTAGAATGCTGATGTCTTTATGCTCAGGAAAATACCCAGTGGAATTTACTACTTGGTTTTTCATATTTTGTAGGGAAAGGAATTTCATATAATAGCTGGTGACATCCAATAAGCTAGATACATTAGAGATTTTTCATAGTCCCTTGAAAATTCATTTAGTATAAATAAGCATGTTTTTCTATACTTCTGTCTACATAGTGTTTTAAAGTTTTAAAATAATAAAAACTGAATCTTATTTTATAAACAATGGTTAGTAGTAGCTAAAAAATCCCTTAAGACTAGATATTACCTTGATATTGTGCTTGTATCAATGCAATTACTCTTGAAAATTATTAAGTAATCAAACTTGGCTCCTTTTTTGTATCGGTATTTATAAGTAGGTTGAATGACTGTTTGGAATCCAAAAATTGGTTCAAACTATTTGCTACAAACTATCTCTACAGCCTCATAGCCAAATGCTTGATGTTTCCCAAACGCTGCTTAACTTAATGCCACAGAGAGTCTCTGATGATCCATTTTACCCAAATTACTGCTGATGTATTTCTGTGAGTGTTCTCTTATAGTGGACAAGTGACATTCCATCCTTTTCAAATTGTAGCTATCTTTATTTGAGTTGATCTTTTTATTGTCCATCCTCTAACTTTACCTCTTCTTACATCTTTAGTTTCCATAACCTTCAGAGTACCATATAGTCTTTCCATTAAAACAAATTAATACCATTCTTACTTGGAATATTTGATAATTGCTGAAAGAATTATAGTATCATGGGGTGTTGTAAAGGGGGTTAATCCTTAGCAGGTATTCCTATCCACTGGTGACCTTGTGGAATGGTTAGAAAGTACTCTGTTAAGTCCATCCTTTTCAGGTGTATCCAGTTCCATTCAAAAAGCCCCTTGAACAAATTTGTTACTTTCTCCCAAGAGAATATATTATTGAAAGTTTTAGAAACTTCCCTGGACATTAGAAGATTGTAAAGGATCATCTTCAGTTCTAGACTTTGACAATCTTAATAAAGTCTAAAGAAACACACTGAAGAAGCACAATGTTTTAGGGCTAGCTCATCTCCCCTGTAATTTTTATTGATAAAGAAATTGGGGACAGTCCTAAATCATTGCAGTTATCATTAATCTTTTTCAGAGAAGCATCCTAGTCAGTTATCAAGCTCTCAAGAATAAAAAAAAAAAAAATCTTTCAGCTACCCATTCCTTTGCTATCCTGGTCTGTTTTTCTAGGAATTTTTTTTTTTTTTTTAAATCCCCAAATTGGTAAGTGGAACAGACACACAGTAATGCCATGTCAACATTTATTTATGGCCTGCCAGTTAAGATGGACAAAATAAAAAAGAGGATTTTAAAAAGAGTGCTTGCAAAGAATTCCATGGCAAGGTGGTACATCTCACTTGTCAAACTGGGAATGGAGACAGTACAATCTATATCTGCGATTATTTGCTTGGGTACACCATCCATTTCCCCAGATCCTACATTAATCATTTTATTTCTACTTGCTTGACATGACATTCCAACTTCAGAATAGAAAATGCTCTGTTTTTATTTATCTCTTGCCATTTCATGATTTCCACAGACCTTATTAGATTTAATAGGTGCTATTTATTTTAAATATGACAAACCATATGTGATGAACAGCATGTGTTGTAAAGGTCTGTGGGATTATTCAGTCATTTAGAATTTGGGATAATTTTGCCCATAAAGGTAATGCTATGAATGCACATTAAATTTTTAGAGTTCATGGTAAAATTACATCTACTTCATGATGCACCAAAACTGTAATTCTGAAGGTAACATTTCTTTCTGAAAATCATCATTTATAATTCTCTCCCATAGGTGTAGGATTTTCTTAAGCAGCTATTTAACCATCTATTCATTAAGTCACCTTAAAAATATTGAACAAGTGCATAATAAATGCCAGATACTAGGGATTTAATAGTTCCAGAAATACTATTTCTGTTCCTTAAAAGCATACATATAGTCTAGCATGGGTGACACAAAGTACTGGGCAAAGACAATACAGTGTTAGGGCTGCTCAGCTCCTTTCACTGCAGTAGGATGCACACATTGGTCAAGGGAGAGGCAGGAGGCAGAGAGATCAGTGCAGGACTTGTTACAATAATTCAGGAGAGATACAGTGTTGACAGAGGAAATGAAAATCAATGAAAATGGTTACAAGAGATATTATGGTAGGAAAGGAGTTCAAGATAACACCCAAGATATTGCCTTGGGCAACTGCGGGACAGTGGATTGGAGAGAATTTATAGTCCAGCTACATTTTCATAATGGAAATCCTCTCTTTATGAGTAAGTAACTGAGCCCAAGACAATCAGTTCTTTGATTAGGGTGACCATTTAAAGTGAACTTTTCCTCAATGTTACCAAGATTTTCCTAAAGATTTACTGATCCCTTGATTACGAGTCCCATTAATTTATGTAGCCAAGTATTAAATGAGGAGATCTATTCTTTTTTTTTTTTTAGATTTATTCTTGATAGAACTCAGTTACCAGGTTGCGATCACTGCATTCATTTTAATGTATTATCTTTTCTCTAAGGTAATAAAAACCAAGCACTTATCACTCTCTTCACCTGCCCCAGGTGTTTAAACTTGTTCGTATTTATTAACTGCTCCAGCATGGGATGGCTCAGCTCAGTCAATGAAGCAATAAGGAGCTTTTTTTTTTTTCTCCCTGGAATACCAAATATATCGGTAATTTGTGCAATGAAAGAACTTTAAACTTAAGAAAGATTTCACTGTCAGGTGTTTTTATGCATTGCTTTCTCCTTATCATTTATTACAAGTAGCTAAACTGAACATGTGGCATTTAATACTAAATTATAAAAACCTATTTACTTAATAACTTTTCAGATAAATGGTTCACAATTCTCTTTGGGTGCAAACTTCTTTTCAGAATTTTTGGCAGGCTAGGGTATCTTGGGAAATAAATATCTATCCGTTTTTCCTGCTCATATTTACATGGGCTCGACTGCAAACTTTCATAGAAGATTGGGCTCTACTTTATTTTTTTTTTTAACTTTATTTTCATACAAGATTGGGTGCATGGTTTTGGGTTTTCCAACATTCTCTCCTGTAAAGTTGACTTACAGTGCAAATTCCATACCTCTACTTTGCTTAATATTCCAGATGCCTCAATCTGTTTCATTTTGGGTGTTATTCTTTTGGCAATATATTCCTATCTTTCTCCTTCAGAAACTGAATGACATTCACTCCCTTGCAGATTTGACACATGACTTTTTCAAACATATAATTCCTTCTCTTCCTAGCACATTTCTCCTCTCTGTCACTCTAATCCTTTTGGCCTTTTGGAATATATTTCTTTTGTTCATTTTCACATTTTTCCTTTGGTTAAGTACTTTGTCAGTCAGAAAATGATTCGCTGAATTTGTTTATCCGGTGCAGTGTAATTTGACATAGCATTGTGTGTTTCTAACACTTATCCTTTTATTAATGTTGTTCTCTTGTTATCTTATTTATCATTC
Source organism: Halichoerus grypus (assembly GCF_964656455.1). Lineage (NCBI taxonomy): Eukaryota > Metazoa > Chordata > Mammalia > Carnivora > Phocidae > Halichoerus > Halichoerus grypus. The sequence continues at coordinate 80,108,740 of NC_135723.1, forward strand.
ATATTTCCTTGACAGTTCTTTAAAAGAAGACCACTTTCCCCGCATTTATTATCACTTTTTTTCAACCCTTGTCCATTTAAACTAGTGCATAAGACTCTGAAAGAGAAACTTACCTTTTGTTAATAATAATAAAAACTTAATGAACTGATTTTCTTGAATTCTTCCAAGAAAAAAAAATAATAGCAGTTTAGAAGAAATAACTGTTCATTCTCTTTTAAAGAAAAAATTCAATTTGAATAATGAAACTTTTTATGTAGGGAGTACATGAAAAGCACTTTTAGTCATTGCTTTTCGGCAGCAATGACAACAACAATATATTTTTAACTGTCTGAGATTGCTGAGTTTAGAACGAGGGATGATTTAAATATGGTTAGGAATTGATGACAGTTGGGAAATGAGCCATCAGTATTAGCAGAAGCTTTTCCCCGATCCCCGGTGTTTGTTACTGCCCACATTTAAATAAGCAAGCCTGTCTATTTTGATCTCGTATAATACAGGGGAAAAAAAAACCCAAGTCTAATTAAGGATTTAATTTATGTGTGGTTACGTTTGTCAGTCCATGTTTACTGTATCTCAGATCACAGATATTGTCTTGCTATTATTAAAGTTAAGTTGATTAGTGGGTCCATCATGGTCATTAGGTCACAATTTTTTATAATCTACACAGCTCACATAGTATGGTCTCAGTAACCACTATCTAAAACAAATGAAAGCCCATTTTATACTCAGGGTTGCTTCATCTTCAGAAAGGAAGTTATAGACATCAATTAGTAATACCTTTTCTCTGTGTCCAGAATGCTATTGAAACTATAACATGAAGATAGCACTGAACCTAGGATGAGAGTCTTTGCTTCACCCTGCACTAACTATCCAACTTGAGACAGTATAACAAACTTTCTGGAATCACTATTTTTCATAAAGAAGGATAATTTCCCTTTCTACCACAAAGGGTTTTTTTTTTTTTAATTTCATGTAAGATCATGTATATGAAAAGCCTATAAACATGAACATTGTATTTATCCTAACACCCCTTCTCCAAGATAACCCCTCACTCAAATATGATAGGCATTGCTTTTCCTAAACAATTTATTACTTAGTCCACTTCAAGCACTGGTTTTATATTCCCTTCTTTCTTTGAAACTGGGGAATCATTGTTCACCCATATTAGTAAGAAAGATTCAATCAGAGAATTGCCCTAACATCTTCTATATACTTATAAACTCTATGGGCTTACTCAGTACTCATGTTTTCTGTTTTGAAATAGGCAATTTCCATTCCAACCACCCCATCCCCACCTTGTCCCCCATGTAGACTAAATAATTCAGACTAGGCTATGTAGTGGAATTCTGGAATTAGGTTTAGAGATGGGTATTCCTTTTTAATTACCTAAACATGATGTCCTCAATAGTATTTTAAAGAGTAACTGTTTCTGATGTGTTCAAACCTTATGATAAATCCAAATCTCTGTTAGTTGGAGAAAGTGGTCTGTCCCAGAAATAGCGAGTTTGACTTTGCCCAGTTAAGATTTCCCTCCAGGGAACTGGTGGGGAGCTCTAAACTGTGGTCTAGTTTTTAACTTCTCTCTTCACTTTGTGTCCTTCTTTTTGATTTTTCTTATTGCCCATCTTTAGTGATCTTTTAAAAAACTCATTGGCACATCTGCAAGTAGGGAAGAATTTATGAAATTTAATTAAGATCAAGCAGTGGTTGTATTAAACTAACAATTGTACCAACCCATCAGATAGTATGCTAGCAACAAGTTCATGTACACGGGCGCATCACAATGGAGTGTCAGATGCTTACTGGTAACTTTAATAAAAATTTAATAAATTTAATAAATTAAATTAATAAATTGAAATTTTATAAAAATTTAACAAAAATTTGTCCCTGGAAGAAGTTGTAAGAAATACATACTATTATAAAAGCAACTGTGTCATTCCTGTATTCGTTATAGGCAGAAGCCACTTAAAAACTGTTCTTGGCTTTACCTCAACTTATGTGAACAGGGATTCTCAGAAATGTATGTTTTAGAGTAGGTTTTTGCATGTTTTCAAACAAGATTTTGTAATATTTTGTAATATGTAAAACAGATAAAAGTGCAGTTGTTCTAGTTGAAGTAAAAGTAGGAACCTCTGATACCTTCTACATCATCTACTGATACCCCACCAGCGCGTGCCAAGGTTGTGTAACAGTCTGAAAGTCCCAAGGAGCAGGCAACACTTCCAACTCCTGAGAGCCCAAATCTGCATTAATTTCTTTCAGTAGGAAAAAAGAAACAACCTCATTAAAAAAGGGTTTTGGTTTTTTTGTTTGTTTGTTTGAATACCTTGAGCAGAAGTTTTGGTCTATCAATGAATTGAATGAAGTGGCCTCTCTGATAAAATGCTTTCAAAATCAAAGAACCATGAAATTTTAATATATTACAATTTGCTAAATAGATATTGGACACTTACCCAAATAAAGCATTCTGATTGGTCCCCAGAAGATCCCAAAATAAAGAAACCTAAGCCCTGCTCTCAAGAAACTTCATTATTCTAGCAGATTAAAGGAAACCAATAATAGTAATCAAGGGATAACATCTTTCTTGATTTCCTAATTAGAATTTCCCAATATTGTTGTCCTCTGTCAATATCAATTCACATTTTGTTTTTCCTTGAGGTAGTTATGCCAAGGAAAATGTTACAAAATCTTCCACCACTCTAGGGAAAAAGACCAGTCTTTCAAAAGATGCCCATTCATTCATGAGCCTCCATTACAGTTGGTACTGTGTCTACACCTGTGCTTTTTGAAGACATGGAGGAAGCCTACTTATACGCACACACGAGAGAGAATACAAGATCCTGGTATATCATCCGCAGATGTTAGCTCTTGAGAACCTTCCTGAATTTTTTATGCTTTATGTTAAATTTATACTTGTAGTAAAAAATAGTTTGTATTAGTTTTCATCAGCAAGACAGAATAGTTCTCAAAAAGCAGCTATTTTATGATTTTTTTTTTTGCTAAATTCTAGCTTATAGATGTCTGCCTTTAGAGAGACTGTTGTAACATCAGTCTACGAAATACATTTTTTTCTTTCATTTTGTCTCAGCTATATTCATCTAGCAGTGGCACACGGGCATTCAACTGGTCACATTTTCCACACAATTTAACCACAGGCTTTTACTGTTTGTTCTTTTAGCATATTCATGTGGGTTTGCTGTCAGATCATTTAAGAAATAGATTTTTTGCATATGTCCGTAGGTAATGGAGTGAGGTGGGCCTATGCTTGGCAAATACAGAAATAGGACAGAATGATAAATCTCTCCCCAGCTAGCCCATCCTTTATAGCAAGGTGTTATAGTTCAGTCTACCCTCTAATTCCCCTGTGCTATGGACAATTTGCATGTATTAAATGATCCTTATCATTTCCTATAATTAGGATGTTGCCACACAGTTGAGGAGATTTTTGAAGTAACATATGGCTAATTAATGTCATATTGGTAAGTTCCACCTAGATAATAAAGAATTGAAAGATGTGAGTTGTGTGCCATAGGTTGAATTCACCCCATTTTTACTCTGCTTTGTAAATTTAAGTTCTTGCATTTTTTTTTCAGCATATATGTCCATACTGCATACAAGGATGAACTGAATTGGGCAAGTGTCCATATATATACACATATATATATATACATATATATATACACACACAGAAATTCTAGGGGCATTGTAATCCTACAACATTATTCAAAGGAATAGAATAACCTCCCCATCAAACAAACAAGAACTATAAAATATTAAGGATAAATACACATTCTTGGCCTATTAAAATATCCCAAATCTCAGAAAGGCAATTTTATAAATTTTAAATGAAAAATAATTGGTAATAAGTCAATGTGAATGCTGAAGAATATGTCACACCTTGATTCATATGATGAATGTGCAAAAAATCCCATTTTTCCAAACAGATGCCATGCATTCTCCTACAAGTCTCCCTGAGCACTAATAAAGTGGACTGTGGACGTTAGCTATATATATTGGCCAATAAGTAGAATATGATCTCTAGGTCACCACTGATAATCATATACAGCAGAAATCCAACTCATAGTGCCATTATGGAAAGAGGAAAACAAATTATTTGGGACTGTGCTTTGCAGGAGTCTTTTGGGAATGCTTTTGCATGATCCCTGCTACATGCAGACACAGCAGCATTCACCAAGAAGCAAATAAAAGGTTTATGTTGTCCGCAGGCCACACTACAGTCAACTCCTATGCATATAGGTATAAACATATATATTCAATTAGTTTATCTATCTCTATATGTACATATGTCTAATATAATTATTCAAATAGATGTCTGTATTTATAAAATACAATAAAGATGATAGAGGCAAGAATTGTTTAGTTACTCGCTAAGAGCCCATTCCACCAGCAAAGCTAAACCTCTATAAAAGAATAATTTACTTTATCACAGCACACAGATTTCATCTTAAAGATTTACAGTTTTTTAAATATTTTATTTATTATTAGAGAGAGACAGAGAACACGAGCATGGGGGAGGGGCAGAGGGAGAGGGAAAAGCAGATTCCCTGCTGAGCAGGGAGCCCGATGCAGGGCTTGATCCCAGGACCCAGAGATCACGACCTGAGCTGAAGGCAGATGTTTAACCGACTGAACCACCCAGGTGCCCTACAGTTTTTTTCTGTTTTTTTTTTCCTAAAAGTTTTATTTGAATAGTATAACTTCCATTTCATGGAAAGGACAGTTTATTCCATTCAAGGACATTACTCACTGTACAGAGAGCATTTTAGGCACACAATACGGTAACATAGTAGCCTTTATAAAGAACATAGAGAGCAAGGCTTTATAAATGATACCCCTCTAGTTTTGATGAATATGCTTTTCATAGCGAACAACCTAGCTGTAACGTAAAAGTAAAAAAAAATTTTACTTTTTCTTTTTTTAAGAGAGATGTGGTTTAAAGTCTTGTCTGCTTTCATTTCTGCATAAAAAGTCTCTAAAAAAGAGTGAAGCCTAGGACTCTGGGACCATGCTGGGAAGTCCCCTTGCTGCAGCTCTGACCTCCGCCCTGCTAGATAGAGACTCCCACCCTTCCTCCCTCCCAGGCTCAATGATCTCACCAGCTGTCTCAGATCCTTCTGAAACCAGCCCTCCATCCTCTGTCACTTTTCAGCAGCTGATAGGCTACACATACCCAGCAGATGTGCTACACAAAGGAAATTAAGGTCAGCAGCAATAAGGATTCCAAAATTAAACTTTTCCAATCCCTGGATGAACAACGCTCAGACATTCCTGGATTGTTTCCTGTATTTAACTTCGCTGTCACTGACCTTCAATTCTCACTTTTCCACTCAGGCATTTTTAATATTATTTTTTCAGGTCAACTTAGAATTCTACACAAGTCTCCCAAGATGAGATTTCAAATATATGTATACACACTCCATATACTCAATTCAGTTTAATCACTTCAATCCACTCCTTGCTTCCATGTTAAGACTGTGGCTAAGAATTCATTAAACATACCCGTGGGACACTGCTAATGCGGATGCACGTTCCTCTGTATTCATCTTATCCTACTTCCCGGCAAGCTTAGCAGCCAAAATGTTTTAGATGCTGTAAGGGCAGAATTGTAATCCTTCCGTTCTAGGCACCTGGACTACTTACAAACCACTCCATAACAACAAAGGCACTCTCGCTTGTACTTTCTCTTTCCAGGGTTACTCCTGTCTCCTCTCAGCATTCTCAAGTATCCTGGGTCTGAGGAAGCTATGACTCAGGGCTCCTGGTTCCTCCCACTAGTTAGACCCTCTTCAGTACGAGCTTCCATCTGCTCATGAGCCCACGAGTGAACCCACAGCCTTCATGACAAACCAGCAGCTTCTCCCTGACTGAGATGCTCTAGGCTGTTGGGCATTGCTCAACAAATTTAGAATATAAATTGTGTGTTTTCACTTATTTTAATTTTATTAATCCCTCTTCTTTTTTTTGAATACAGGAAATATGCCTGGGCTAACTTCATCTTTCCTCATTGTCCAATTCAGGTATAATCCTTGGAAGCTTTTCATGTAACAGTGACCCAGTGAGTATTGTTCACGTCCTGAGTCATTGACTGATTGGACTTTTAACCTCTTCCTATTAATGCACTGTGTGAACTTAAGACATTGTGCTTAAGCTTTAGTCAAAACTGGAGTACCCTTATAGTTACTGTGATCTTTGACAGAATGTATTAGAGCAAGTTAAAAGCTATAGCAAACAAAACCAAAATCTAGGGGTGCAAAACAATGAAGTGTTCTTCTTGCTCAGATAATAGTCTCTTGCAGGTGTCTGGCAGGCAGCTTTCTTTGTGGCAATTCCAGGACTTGGGCTCCTTTCATTCTGTCGCCTCCTCATTGCCTAGGGCTCTGAGGTCCGCTGCTGAATGCAGACATTCAGCAAATAGATAGGGGAGAAACTGTGCATGAGGTTGTTATGGATCAGGTCCTTCTTCCTACACCAAGCGGGGTGAACCCCATCACAAGGCACTACCTTGTTATACTAGGCTCTTTCAAATATAGCCTTGTGGTGCACTCAGGAAAAATAGGGAATGGGTTTTGGTGATCCATCACTGTCCCTATCACACAAAGTGACCACCATGGTCAGACCTGTGAGATCCCTCCTGTGTTGCTGGCAGCCCCTGGAACTCAGGAAGGCAGGCAGAAGCTTATCTTTCACACATAAGAACTATAAACATTAAGATTTAATGTTAGAAGAAACAGAAAAATTAAAAACAGAAGGTTGTTGATTATTGTAACAGGTGGTAAGCAGAATTAAATGCGTTCTTTTTAAAATTATTTTATTTTATTTATTTATTTGTCAGAGAGAGAGAGAGAGAGAGAGAGAACACAAGCAGGGGGCGTGGCAGGCAGAGGAAGAAGCAGGCTCCCCGCTGAGCAAGGAGCCCGATGTGGGACTTGATCCCAGGACCCTGGGATCATGACCTGAGCCGAAGGCAGACGCTTAACTGACTAAGCCACTCAAGCATCCCAGATACATTCTTTGTAATAAATATTCTCAGGGTGGAGAGAGGGCATAGTGCATTTCATCTTCATCATTCAGTATGAAAAAAAGGAAAAGAAATGGATCACTCTGCATTTCCATTAATTTTTCAGCAGTAGGGTTGGGAATAAAGGTCATCATGTTTCCTTGTATGTCTGAGAACATCTCAATTCAACATTACAAACATACTAGAGTTTCCCCCAGCATCAGAACCTACCTCTAGAACAAAGACCTCAAGCTGGTAGAAGATACTGCCTCCCTTTATTGTATTAATAATTTGAAAGTCTCTTCATTCAAAGTATCAATTTTTCCATCAACAGGAATTACAAATATGTCCTTTGCATTGTTATCTATATTGACTCAATTTTATTTTAGTATTTTGCTGTCTTGTATAATTTCCTTTTAGATCCATATTTGATAGTAAAAAAGAAAGTTTAATACAAGCACATTACCTTTATTTGCCTCTAAAAAGTATTTTTACCTACGTTGAACTATTTGACCCTTTCCTAGAAATGTCCTAAGGTAGAAGTTATTATTTCCAACTTTTAGATAATAAAATTGAGGCTTAAAGAATGACATGGACTTCTCTAAAGTCCCACGGTGGCTCTAAACACAGCTTTCAGAATCAGGACTCAAACTTAGGTGTCATAATTAGCCTTTCTGCCTCTAAATCCTATGCTTAAAAGATATTTTATTGGGGCACCTGGGTGGCCCAGTCACTTAAGCATCTGACTTTTGATTTCAGCTCAGGTCATGATTTCAGGGTCGTTAGATCGAGCCCTGTGAACCCCACATTGGGCTCTGCACTGGGCATGGAGCCTGCTTAAGATCCTCTCTCTCCTTCTCCCTCTGCCCCTCCCCCGCTTGTGCACGCACATGCTCTCTCTCTCTCTCTCTCTCTCAGGAAAAAAAAAAAGATATTTTATTAACAGGGTTACTAGAGGCCATTAAACCTATCCAAAAAGTATTATTAATATAGAAAGAGCATCATGAATTCACAGACAAAAACATGTCAATCTCTTTGTTTAGATGATATTAAAAAGATCCACTCTTATACTCCCTGAAAAAATAAAGACAAAATATCTAATTGTGGAAGCACTCATGTATCAAGACTTAGTAAAATATCCTTTTTGAAATAAGATATGGTGAAAGTTGGTAGATAAATATGAATTCTTCAATTGGTAAAATGATTTTTTCTGGCATATCAAAATTCTAGTGAAATATATACATGTTAGTATGTTTTCTAGAATACTTATCATTATAAATAGCTAGGAGTAAAAATAATTGCTGTCATTAAACAGGTACTGTATATGCATCAAATACTATTTTCTTTAATTTACAGAAAAGTAAACTGAGGATCAAAGAGGTTCATGAACTTGACCTAGTCTCAAACTGAGATAAAAACCCAGATCTGTCTGATTCCAAAGCCAAAAGTCTGATAGTTTATAAACAATATCAATGTATCAATAATATCAAATTCTATATAAAATCTACAAATAATGGCAGAAAAATGGCTTTAATTTCTGTCAATATTAGATCTTTTGGAAATACAAGATACTAAATATAAAACACTAGAGGGAATAGTTTTTACATTATAACATGATCAAGAATAGAATCCTGCTGGGATATATCATAGTGGGAGATGCCACAGCTGACCCCCTCGGGTGGAGAGGCGAGACATAGCATCAGATTATTGCGAGAGGGACCCAGCTGTCATCACAAAGGACTTTCCATATTTATTTACAGGAGGAAGAGAGGCAGGCAAAGCACAGAGACAGGAGTTAGGATCATGCCATATTTGGATGTCTTTGAGAATGGTCATCCATAGAGAACTCTATCTGCTATTTCTGAGATCCCACCTTCAGGTCTGAGGGGCAGGAATGAGACTCCAGACTCCAGCAGATGTAGCAGAACGCACTGGTAAAATTCAGGGGGACTTTCAGTCCTGGAGGAACAGGGAAGATTACCAGAACAGGAATTAGATGCTGACACCAAGAGAGTGGTCCACTTTTCAGAACTGAGGAAGGACTCAGGACAAAAGGAGCTGCCAGAATTGGGTCAATGATTGGGGAGTGACTAGGGAAAGGACAATTTCCTTCTGCATACTTCAGCTGTTGAATTAGAGAAACTGAAGTATCTCCTGATGACATTATGTTCACCTCCAGATCTGAGAATAGGCCTCATGTGCTCACAGGATTTGAATGGATAAAAAAAGGGAAATGGTCAGGAAATGGAGGAGATCTTGACCTGTGTAATACTATGTCTAGGGTTATTTTTTTTAAGTTTTTATTTAAATTCCAGTTCATTAATATACAGTGTAATATTAGTTTCAGGTGTAGAATTTAGTAATTCAACACTTACATACAACACCCGGTGCTCATCATAAATGCCCTCCTTAATCCCCATCTTCTAGTTCACCCATCCCCCCACCCACCTTCCCTCTGTAACCATCAGTCTGTTCTCTATAGTTAAGAGTCTGTTTCTTGGTTTGCCTCTCTTTTCTTCCCCCCTATATTCATTTGTTTTGTTTCCTAAATTCCACATATGAGTGAAATGTCAAGGGTTATTTTTGAAATCAGGTTGATCAGAAACTTGTAATGGGTAAACATGACATTATACTTAAAATATTACTGAATGTGAATATGCAAGAAAATCTTGATTGAATGAATCAAACTTAAATATTTTTAAACAAAAATTATCATAAAACAGTGCTTTAAAATAAACCATGTAATTCTTCCTGTTTCCAAATGAAAAAAGAGAAAACAGGGAAGGCCTCATCCACAAAAATGTGCAGGAGTCTTACCCTCCATAACTATGGAGGATACGGGGACAATCTGTTTAAAATCAGTGTTTTAAAATGTAGATTTTATTATTATTTAGGTACGGTGAAGCCAACAGATGAAGATACAATTGCCATTGAAAAGATAGTTTGTTATACTCAGAGATCCCAAGAAGAGGGGCATGCCATGCCATGGAGGGAGGAACACAGGGAAGCATCAGGTTTGGTCAGGAAGCAGAGGAAGTGAGGGAAAAATATGGGCAAGAGCCTTTACTGTGGTTTTTGTAAGAAGGAATGGGAAAGGCAGGGTAATTTTGTTTAGAATTGGCTAGTTCGAATAATTTCATTAGACTGTTCCTAGTTGTCTGCTATCTGGCCCTAGAGAAAGCAGGGAAGGGGAATAGCAGTCTAAGTGCAAGAGATTGATAAAGGAGTCGGTTCAAGGTATAGGCTCTGGTTTGATTGGTTGCATATGAAAAGCACATTTTCAGGCAAGTCCTTTACTATCCCTAGAAAATGGCTAGTCCTGGGAGGGGCAGTCCCTCCAGGGTCAGCAAAACCCCAAGAGGTCAAAGCATCAAAAGTACAGAATGAAAAGACATGATGAATACAATCACTCAGAAATCCTGCTGGCCTACATTTTTCTAAACTCACTCCTGAGCCAAAAGATCTATCTACATCACCATCTTGTGTAGAGATTAGGATCTGTCCCCATTTCTTCTTCCTTTGGTTAACAATTTTTTACATTAAAGCTCTCTTCTGTGGTATTGAGAGTGGGACCCAGTTCTACCATTTCTTGCATCCCAGTCTTTTTTTGAAACAAGTAAACAGACAGATTTTCTAAAATATTGTCCTTGTTCTGATCACTGGAAATAGACGCAAACAAATAAGGGCAAGTTACAAGTTCACCAGAAACCTTAAAAACATTTTTCTAATCACTATTGCTGGACTTTATTGGGTTGAGGCTAGAGTTAGACCTCATCTTTCTCAGCACCTTTTCCTGATTTCTCTCTTAGTATTTCTTCTGTATATCAGCCTTGTTGAGGTCTTCTAACTTCCATTTTATTCCAGAGTGACTCTTCCAGATTTTTTCCCCTTAGACTTCCACCTAGTTGGGTTTAAGGAACCCTCTTTAGGGAGTGAGATAAAGTGGGGAATAAATTGCCTTCATATATGACTCAAAGATGTTTATTTGTGGCCTAGAAGTATTAGGAAATTCATCTTCTACCTCAATATCTTACATGTTATAGGAAAATTCTTAGAACTTGGGATCCATGCCTTGTCTTTCAATGTAGATGCCTATCACTTATTTCCATGGTTAACCTCAGGAGACTCTGGATATGAACTATTTCTGGCAAGAGCTACAGCTCCAATCAAAGTTTCAAAAGGACCAAACAGGGCTTCTGGAGTGAATCTACAAGCTGTAGGTAGGGGCTAGAGATGCTTCTGAGGGACACTGAAACAACACTTCCCTCCTGGTAGAGAAGCAAAAAACCATCCTAGGAGCTGTGAACACATGAATTTGGTTTCTGGGGCATTTCTGGTATGTAATGGAAGTCAACCAGCTGCCCAATAGGCTGGGAGTTCTAAGCCTCAAGGAACGATCAAAAAGATATTGTCTGAAAGCCTAATTTTAAGAAACCATTAATTAAGCAGACATTAATTGAATGTCTCCTCTTCATCTTTATATCCCTAGTATTTAGATGATGGCTGATGCATCCTGACATAGTCTGGTTGAATTAAAATGCATTGGATTAGCAGAGCCAAGTGCTAAGCAAATTGAGGTATTTCAAAAATACTGAATCTGACTCCTAGGCAGGCTCATATTTATATATCCCACTCCAAAATACTAGTGACATTAGGAAAGAAAAAAAGAAGGGTCCTGCTTGGGGATCTGTGATTGAAGATCAGTATGGAATGACCTGAAGAAATTATTCAACAGACTATTTCTCCTGCAGAGGGCAAGGCCATTGCTAGGGCATGACTTCTGTCCCCATAGAATACCTATTCCTACAGTTTTCTTCATAAGGCATTCCAAGATATACCACTTGCATAATTAATAGATGTCCAAGCCCATTTGAGCCATCAAAATGTTGACTCCTTCAGGTAAACTATATCATTCTCCCATATTGGAGACCCATGAGTATTTTCCATTTTACTGTGTCATGTCAGCTATTTAAATGTTTAAAGGGAAGGGATGAGAGTAGTATTGAGATGGGGTTTAGTAACAAATAATACAGTAAATAATAATTTTTTGGTCCTAGCTCAGATCCTTTCGTTTCTAAGAAACCTTTTATTACTCTAATTCTTAGAGAATTTTCTATGCTCTGAAATATAAGAGGAAGTTTTCTTCTTAGCACTTAATTATTTTATTCATAAAAATTGTTCATTTCTTAGTTATCTGGATCAAGAACAGTGTTCTGTTCTGTTTGGCACAGGGCTCTCTCCCATCTCCCATAAACACATACGCAATCCCACCACCACAAATCACATGGGTGCATTACTGTCATCCCCTTCTCTCCTCCCCCGCCCCACAACACACACACCTCACATTCCTCACACAGCTCCTTCAACTGCATGCAATCACCTAGTGGAGAAGCCAATGCTGATTGACTGTTAGAGTTGCCTAGAGTTTCTATTGAATATACTATTTTACTGCCACATTTTGTTGCAAAATGAATAATTCAGCTAACTCAAATGATTATTTTCCTATAAACAACAATTAAATAATCATATCCTATATTGTCCTGCTGGAATCAACTCTTATTCTTAGTTTGTATTCTCTCGGAGAAAAATAAAAGAAAAAAAATTTGCTACCCCTATGTAGAAACAGCAACTTTTAATATTACCATCATTAAGTCAGCCTTGGTTTTTATTTTAAGATTAGAGTTCAAATTGCTAAGACGAATTATGGCAAGACAGAAATAATCCCCTGACTTTTTTTTTTTTTTTTAAAGTACGTGGAGCTTCAACTCACGACCCTGAGATCAAGACCTGGACTGAGATCAAGAGTCCGATGCTTAACTGACTGAACCTCCCAGGGGCCCCTCCCCTGACTTTTATTGAATAAGAAACCTATAATGGGGCAATCTATTCAAGTCTGCAAGGCTCTAAGTTTCAGAGGCAGCAAGGTAACCCCACATACAAGCAAAAACCAAGGTGGGATTCGACAGTGAGGTGACACCAGGCAGTCAGGGACCAGTACATGTGAGCATGTATATGGGGGACAAAGTGGAGTGTGTGTGTGTGTGTGTGTGTGTGTGTGTGTGTGTGTTTGTGTGCGTTAGGGGAGTGGAGACTAGGTAAGAGAAAAAACAAAGACAACATAGTAACTGCCTCCTAAGGCTGGTGTCAGGATTACATGAGTTAGTATATGAAAAGCACTTAAAACAGTGCCTGGTAAATGGTGAGCAGTCAAGACATGTCAACCACTGTTAGGAGTACATCAATCAGAAGAATGCTATGTGTCAAATACAAATTCCATCTTTTCCAAAGGTAAGCTAGTTCACCCACAGTTTGGAGTATGAATTATAAAGGATGAAAAATTGAGATTAAAAATTAAGAGTTACTAAAAGGAGAGTTTCTCTAAACTCTTGGAAAGGGCTGGCAATGTGTAGGCAGGATTTTTGGATGGGCTAGGCAATTTGCCCAGCATCTCCAAACCTCCACCTATTTGACTGTGCACGAGATGGCGGTGTAAAATTCCCAATAAACTCATAATAAATTAATTCTATCCAGCATCCAAATACTTCAGGAAGATAAAATATCCAAAGAATCGCATGGAAATACCTAAAAATTTGTGTCATTAATTTTTATCACTAAATGATTAATGATAAATTCATTTAGAGAAGAAGTAGTGGCTATTTAAAGATATGCAATGGATAGAACAAAATATATTAACAAATTTTAAATGCATATATAGGCACATTAGAAAATGTGAATGTGATTATGAAAAATAATTTCAGTTTACTATTTTAATTTAGTCTGTGGTTAACTATATTTGCATAATAAAATTCCACCGGCATTATACATGACTTATGAATTCAAAATATCTTTTTAGTAGCGGTGCTTGAAATGTGTGGGTGGGGCAACATTGATAAATGGGCTCAATAAGAAGAATAATGACAGGCCTTACCATCTTTTCATAAGGAATATTTCAAATTTATCATATAAAGTAGGTTCTTGCAAACATGACAAAAATCCAGGAGGAAGAATAAAGGATTTACTCCCAACAATAAGCAGAATTAAAGTAGAATTAGAAAACATTCAGGCTTTGCAGAGTTTATACTATATAATCAAATTCATATTGATCAAATATTGAGAAAAAAATGATTTCCAAGGTTTTTCTAGACTCTTCCCACAGTCAGATATAGCCACTTCATTCAGGTAATTTTGCATCATGTGCTCAGCTGTAGGCTCTAGACTCAGATAGAAAACAATCGTTTCTATAATGGTAAATGTCCTCTGGGAGTGTGGATCTCATTTGCCTGCTGCTGGTCAGCTCTCTTGTCACTTTACCCCAAACTGGACAGCATGTCTAGAGCAGGGCTGGGAACTGCTGCCTCCCATCTGTGTCACCGCCAGACATGTGCGTGGCATTGGGGGAAATGAGGCATCGTGTCAGATGACATGGCACGCACACACGTCATCCTTTAGTTGCCAGAGCGAGGTAAAAAGGGAGAAAAGGATTGCCTGCTTGGACTTCAGAGTTACTGTCTCTTCTGAGTTTTTAGTTACTCATGGGAAAGTGTAGAGCTGTGGAAGATAGAAGCGATCATTACAGCTAGTCCTTTTATCCTGATGGATAGCCCAGCACTGTGTTTTTCTCCTTTTGTTCTCAACTGAAAAAGGGTCGATAGTGGGATGTCCCTCAATTAGGATTTATCTGATGTTTTTCTCTTGATTACACAGGGCCATAGGTTTTGGGAAGAAGACCACAGAGGTAAAGTGCCATGGTCACCATATCATATCAGATGCACAAACTATCAACATAATTTATTCTGTTGATGTTAACTTTAACCGCCTGGCTCAGGGTGTTTGTCAGGTTTCTCCACTGTGAAGTTTTTCTCCCCATGCCTTCCCATTATAGTACTCTTTGGAAGGAAGTCACTATGCACAACCCACATTTAAAAAGTGGGGAGTTATGTTCCATCTTTTTGGGGGTGGGTTATCTGCATAAATTAATTAAAATTATCTGCATGGGAGATTTGTCTATTCTTCCCTCATTTTATTTATGTATATATTCATTCATTCATTCAACCAATCGATCATTCAATAATTATCAATATGGGCTCATGGATATCTATTTTATATTTGGGATTATAAACAAAGATTATTTTGTTGCTCAAATTGTTCCAGCTTCAGTCATTGGGAGCTCTTTCAGTTGGCTGACCATTACTCCTTAAAAAGCCAAAGTCATCAAAAGCCAGGAAAGTCTGAGAAACTATCACAACCTAAAGAAGTCTAAGGAAACATGATGGCTAAATGTAATGTGGTATCCTGAACCAGAAAAAAGACATTATGTAAAAACTAAGAGAATTAAAAAAAAAAAAAACATAGCTAATGGAATCTGAGCAAAGTATAGACTTTGGTTAATAATAATGAAACAATAATTTTTCATTAATTGTGACAAATGTAACATACTAATGTAAGATATTAATAATAGGAGAAAAAAACGGTGTTGGAGATGGATAGTCTCATTCAAAAGAGTGAAACTGGACCTCTATCTCATATCATTCACAAAAATCAGCTCAAAATGGATTAGACTTGCACATAACCAGAAACTCTTAGAAGAAAACATAGCAGGTAAGCTCCTTTATGTTGATCTTGACAATGGTTTTGTGGATCTGACATCAAAAACAAAGGCAACAAAGCTAAAATAAACACACTAAAAGGCTTCTGCTCTGCAAAGGAAACAACAAAATGAAAGGCAACCTATGAAATGGGAGAAAATATTTGCAAACCACATATCCTATAAAGAATTTATATCCAAAATATACAAGGACCTCATAGGAGTCAATAGCAAAAAGACAAATAACCTAGTTTAAAAAACAGGCAAAGGAGATAAGTAGACATTTTTCCAAAGAAGATGTGTAATTGGGCAAAGGTGCATGAAAAGGTACTCCACATTGCTAATCATCAGGGAAATACAAATCAAAACCACAAGACTCACCTCACCCCCGTTAGATTTTCCATTATTAAAAAGACAGCAGGTAACAAATGCAGGCAAGGATGTGGAGATCAGGGAACACTTGTACACTTTTTCTGTTGGTAGGAAGGTAAACAGGCACAGCCACTATATAAAACAGCATGGAGGGCGCCTGGGTGGCTCAGTCGTTAAGCGTCTGCCTTCGGCTCAGGTCATGATCCCAGGGTCCTGGGATCGAGCCCCACATCAGGCTCCCTGCTCGGTGGGAAGCCTGCTTCTCCCTCTCCCTCTCCCCCTACTTGTGTTCCCTCTCTCGCTGTCTCTCTCTCTGTCAAACAAATAAATAAAATCTTTAAAAAAAAAAAAAAAACAGTATGGAGTTTCCTTAAGGAATTAGAAAGAGAACTGCCATATGATCTCACCTCTGGGTATATATCCAAAGGAAATGGAATCAGTATCTCAAAGAGAAATCTGCACTTCCATGTCCATTGCAACATTATTCACATCAGCCAACGTATGGAAACAACCTATTGATGGATGAATGGACAAAGAAAATGTGGTATGCGTTTACAATGAAATATTATCCAGCCTTAAAAATGAAAGAAATCCGGGCGCCTGGGTGGCTCAGTTGGTTAAGCGACTGCCTTCGGCTCAGGTCATGATCCTGGAGTCCTGGGATCGAGTCCCACATCAGGCTCCCTGCTCGGCAGGGAGTCTGCTTCTCCCTCTGACCCTCCCCTGCTCATGCTCTCTCTCTCTCATTCTCTCTTTCTCTCTCAAATAAATAAATAAAATCTTTAAAAAAAAAAAATGAAAGAAATCCTGTCATTTGGGACAACATTTGGAACCTGAATGGCATTATGCTAAGGGAAATTAGCAAGACAGAGAAAGACACATGCCACATGGTGTCACTTATATGGGGAATCTAAAACAAATGAACAGAAAGTTCAACTCAGACACAGAGTAGAAAAGTGGTTACCAGGGGCTTGGGGGGGGCGGGGGGGGGAAAACAGGGAGAGGCTGGTAAAAGGGTACAAACTTTTGAGTATAAGATGAATGAGGTCTGAGGATCTAATGTTTAACATAGTAACTGTAATTGATAACACTTTATTGGATAACTGAAATTTGCTAAGAGAGTATAACTTGAATGTTCTCAACAACAACAGCAAAAAGGTGAGTATGTGAGGTGATGGAAGTGTTACTTAATTTGACAGGGGGATCCTTCCACAAGGTATACATACACCAAATCATCATGCCATCTGTTTTAAATGTCTTAAAATTTTATTTCTCAATTATACCTCAATAAAGCTGGGAAAGAGAATACAGTAACAAACGTTTCTACTTGAAACATGTTGAGCTTTGGAGAAAATGATACTTAAAAATGGACTTTCCGCCTTTCATTTATTTTTCTTCCTGTTCTCCATGCATAATATACTGTTTTCCTTCTTGTCTCTCCCTTTCATCCTCTTCCCACCCTCAATTTTTTCTCTTTTTCTTTTCTTTTTTTTTTCCCTCCTCTGCTATCCCTCCCCCCTTTTTAATTCATGTAGAAGTTAGGGAATTGCTAACTTACTTCCCTCTTTTCTGCCTGATTATCCCAGAAATCGATCACTCTACTCTGTGACTACTAGTCTATAGCTAGGAAATGTTAAGGGTTTGTGAATCTAAACTCATAACTAGAAAGATAACTGGAATAACTGGAAAGAGTTGGTAACTTCCTACCTCTTTTTCTTCCTCATTCTCTATTGCTCTCTTCTCTCTATTATACATTTTATAAACAGAATAATACCAAAGATCATTAAAAAATTTCCTTAAAAAGAAGACCCAGCAGCCCGGACCTTCTATTTTGTTAACAGGCTGTCATTAGGTCTACTTCCAGCCACCGTGACCATTGTTCATTCTGACTTCCATTAACTTGTGGAATAATTCTGTTGAAAAGCTATGTCTTTTTTGTTTCTTGACTCAAAATGCAACTAACCTGCACTCCATTTGACAATAAACCTCTAGTTTTCATTGAGATTATGCCAAATGGCAAAATATAGGATCTCCCTTTCTCTCTTGAGACAGAAGGAAAAAGAAACACTTTTTTAAAAAGGTAAATTGTTTTAAAAAGTAAAAAGAAAAAAATAATTGCTTCAGTAAAAGGCATAAAGGAAACATTTCAGAAACCAATTTTCAAGTTTAGTATTTGCCACAGTTTTTCCAGATTGTATAGCAAGAAGCATAGTGGTCATGAAGAACTATTCCTATTGGTTGTTTAATAAAATTACTAATAACTAAATAATATTTAGTTTATGTATGCTGAGAAAGTTATACACTAAATAAAACAACTGTCTTATAATATTAAAAAAAAAAACAGGCGGTAGTGGGAATGGGATATGTGGGGACTCTTGGTACTATCTTTGCAACTTTTTTGGTTAAATCTAAATCTATACCAAGATAAAAAGTTAAAAAGAAACTGCAATGCTTTTAGCAACCATCTAGCAGACTTTTGAAGGAGTCAAAGATCTGATTTGAGCAGCACTCCTGCCTCTGCCACAAAGAATAAAGGGCAGCTTACTTCTCACCCTAACCTGAATATTCAAGATCTCCTCTTCTAAGTGGATTTTCAAGGCTCTCCAAGGAACTCTTCATGCTTATTACAAAGTTAACTCAGTAATAGTGATCTGAACCTTCTCATCTGTAGACGGGCAACTGACAAGTTAAATTCAGGCCACTGCATGTGAATAAACTCTCTCAGAAGACCTAGTGCCTACGTGACTGGTAGGGCTGCTCCCCAGCTGGGAGAGTCCATGGTGGTGTCACCTTGCATATCTCTAATTACCTGTGCTCAAGTCTGAAGGTGGCTTAGTGTCTTCTCACAAATTCACCGTGATAGTCACTTAAATATTTTCTGGGTGAAGCCCAGTCCACAGACAGGGAGCATTATCTCTCCACTTTAGGAAGTGATGACTGCATCGCCAGGCCCAAATTACACTGACCTTCCTGATAGCCATGTCACATCTTGTAGTGATAGTCAGTTAGACTGCCCAGCTGACCCTTACGTTTTTTTCAAGCACTGGAGATTAACAAGATTTTTTCCCCGTCTCACTAAATGTATTTCTGATTTATGTCTCTATGCATTGATCTCTATTTCTTGGCCCATTTCTTTCTGGATTTGCAGCTTTTCCCTTTTTACATTCACTTTTTTCTTTGAAGCAATTCTTAATTTGTGTTAGGAAGAAATAAATAATTTCCTGCTTTTAAGGTTCTGAAGACCCCAGGGTGCCTGGGTGGCTCAGTCATTAAGCGTCTGCCTTTGGCTCAGGTCATGATCCCAGGGTCCTGGGATCAAGTCCCACATCAGGCTCCCTGCTCCACAGGAAGCCTCTCTCACTGCCCCTGCTTGTGTTCCCTCTCTTGCTGTGTCTCTCTCTGTCAAATAAAATATTAAAAAAAAAAAAAGATTCTGGAGACCCCAAACAGCTCCGACGTTTGCTGTTTTATGAATGATTGGCAATCAAAGTCATACTTAAGATGTGATTAAAAGAGTGCCCCTATGATATGCATTTGAGATTTAAGGGTGGCTCTAGTATAATAATTATGAGGATGAAGTAATTGCCTTCTTTTTTTTTTTTTTTTTTGTATTTTCGAGAAGAGGCAGGATTTTTTACTTCATTCAGAAAGTCAGGGTAGATTTGCCAACAGAAAAACCTCTGAAAAGGTAAGGACTTATTTCTCCAGAGAAGTGTCTTTCTGGACCGAGACTTCATGCCAAGGATACTGAAGCAGCAACAAGCTTGAGTCATCAACCTCCACGTTCCTGTGACCTACCAGGAAAATACTGAGAGTGCTCACACTCTAAAGCCGACATGCTAATTTGCTTTCCTGTTTAATTTGTCTTCATTGTTACAATCATCACCACCATGAAAAAGCAGACATTTGTTACCAATGGCTCAGGATCCTCTTCTGAGCGGCTTCCAAAGATAATTGCATATACCTTGGCGGCCACTCTTGCAGTCAATACTGCCCAAGGTATAAAATAAGATGGATACATCCAGGTAAAGTTCCTGGACAGTAAGAATTGTCTTACTCATCTATTTTTCAGTGTACTCAGCAAAGTGCCCTGTCGTAGGTGCTTAAGAAATATTTGTTGCATTGAGTCAAATTATAGTGAGAAGAGGCATAAGCAAGGCAGAGTGAGTATCATGCCAAATCCCTTAATTCCCTCAACCCACATTCTGCCAACAACAAACTGTAAATTAGAACTGCCACAGATATGTTTGAACTTCTGTTTAAATTCCTCACTAAGTTAGTGGGCTTCTAAATTTAACACTCTAGTCACATTCCTGGCAGGAGGATAAGGACCGGGATGGAAAATTAGAGAAGTCTAGTCTAGTGCTCATCTTGGCATTACCTTTTGGCTGCAGAAGCCCCAGGGCAAGACGCATTATGCTTCTCAGCCTCATTTCCCTTACTTGGCTGTTAAGGGGGAAAAGAGGAGCAAAAGCCAACATTTTTAAAACACTATAATCACTTAGAAGAAAATAGAAATTTTACAGATACCCATTAACTCTTTGATGGCTTTCTGTCATTAGCACCATACTAATAAATGACCGAAGAGCAGCTTTCAAAAGCAACATAGCAGTTATGTATCTTAAAGAGTTGCAGTCTGGTCCTTGGAGAGGGGAGGACACATACCAATTGCCTGTATTTTAGATAACATGTCTGCACCAGGATCATCTGAAAACAACACTAGGAGCTCACTCTGGGTGGCCAGGACCACACACTAGCTGGTTACTGGGTGACTCCCCTTTTCCTAGACGGAAGCATAGCACCCAATGGAATTGAAGATGTCCTCCCAAGCAGGGTCCTGTAAACCAAGCATGAACACCAAATTTTCCCAGCTGCCTAAGGTATTGGGCTGTTGGTAATCCTAGAACACATTTGTAAGTATCTGACACTCAAAATCCAGACTGCCTGGGGCCAAACAGCTTATGGATCCCATCATTAATGAAATCATTTTCTTATATGTAGAAAAAGGGATAACCACAGGTTCCTCTCCTGGAATAAAATCCACACTAGGTATTGCAGACTGTGACCTCTTCATAGAGAGATGGAGAGACTGACTGGAGGACTCCCTGTATTTCTGTTTTGTTGACCCTTGCCTTATGAATGCTTCCTTTCCCCTATAATGCTTATTCTTTAATCTGTACCATGTGGTATTTTAAAAATCATCCAACCCCTTACTCCAGCAGTAGAAACGTTTAGGGATCACCTGACACAACAGTATCATAGGGAGAAAAGTATGGACTTTGGGCTCAAAATCTGTAACTTACCAATAAAACTCCATTGATAGTTATTGAAGTTCTGTGAGTCTCAGTTTCCTCTACTTTAAAATGAGATTGATAACCATCTCAATTTGTTCTGGATATTAAATAAAAGGATGTGACAGGCCCTAGCATGAAGCATGATATATTTTTTTAAGATTTTATTTATTTATTTGTCAGAGAGAGAGAGAGAGAGAGAGAGAGAGAGCACAAGCAGGGGGAGGGGCAAAGGGAGAGAGAGAAGCAGGCTCCCCGTCGAGCAGGGAGCCCGATGCGGGGCTCGATCCCAGGACCCTGAGATCATGATCTGAACAGAAAGCAGACGTTTAACCAATTGAGCCACCCAGGCGTCCCCCTAGCATGAAGCATGAATTCAATATTTGAGTTCTTTTCCAATGTCTGCCATCATCTCCTACCACATTTACCTTTCATTTCTAAAATTATGAAAGAAATCGTGGAAATGAGGGAGAAAGAATTGAGGAAGTTCCATGAGATCAAGGACTAACAGTGGAGAGGAGCAAGGCAAGGAAGCAAGGATGGCTTTAGAGCAGGGTGAGAGATTTCTGGGAAATGTTTTCTCTTCTGACTTCAGGTGTGCTTGGAGATCACCGTCTCCTCTAGGCCTAAGCAAAAGGCAGTTGCAGATAATTCTTCTACTATTCTTTATTTATCCTTAAATAAAGATAGATGCTGATGATTTCTTTACTTCTTTTAGTGCCTGTGAGGTCTGCCTGGTACGCAAGGGGCACAGTAACAGGTGCCAAAGGAAACAGCTGCATTTCACAGGAGGAACGTCTTTGCTTTTGGAAAGTATAACTAGTACATCGTATAAGCCTCCCTGCAAACTGTCTAAAGTAGTAACAGTTCCCAAAGACAAAGGCTATGCTGTCCAGAGGCTGCCATGATTTGCTCTCATTTATGACCACATGATTTATATCAGACAATGGCGGGAGCGGCATCATAATCGCTCTGGAATTCAGCATAGATAGACTCATAACTCTTTAAATGGCTGCAGTAGCTTTCAGGCTGTCAGACAAAGGAGGAATCATTTATAACATCAGCATCTTAACAGCATAGGGAACAAACACAATCCTATGTATACCAGAATGAGATAATTAACTCACTGCTAATATGAACTGCAATGTTTTTGAGGCATGAAAAAAGAAAGACATTTCCCATCTTTTTATTCTTCTTTTTTGAGTCAGTTTGACCTCTGGACTTGAAATACTCATTTGTAAATGACATGCTCAGGATTAGAGGTGTAGACAGAATCGGACCAAATATGAGCTCAAAGGCAAGACACTCTGTTATTATTAGGTATTTATCCTCAAAGCTGCATTAATTTTGCCATTTCTAACTTCTATTAACTCTGCGCCTGTATACCCCAGCCCATAAAGAATTAGTTCCTGTTTAAGTTTCTCTCTCCCAGGGGATTTTTCTGATGATTCCATGATGAGTCTCAAAAACATCTTCCAAAAGAGGAGAGACCAAGTCATTGCTTATCAAAGTTGGAGAACAATAAACTGTCTTTTCCTCCTGGGCCCAGTCTCAGATGAAGGAGGGTAAAATGAGAAAACTTTATCTTAAATTTATATGGATTTTAGAGTTTATAAACCACCTTCACATATTGCAACTGGGAGTAGCAGGTACAACAGGGGAATGTGCATATAAGGGAGCCTCATTCACTGACCATGTCAGGGTACATGAGATGCCCATCTAATTCACTACAGCCATGTGGGAAAGGCCCTGGATTTGGAATCAGAAGTCATGCAGATAAGCCTCATCTTTGCCATTTACCAGCTGTCGGTTACCATAAGGACAATCACTCAATCTCTCTGAAGCTGTTTTGTCTTTTCTAAAATGGAATTATTTGAACTCGATGCTCACTAGGACCCCATTCGGTTCTAACGTTTTGTAATTATGTATTCTCTCTTTTTTACTCACTGCAGGCTTGCGAGGGGCGGATCTGGCTAGGAGCAGAGGCATTGCTCACACTACTATCTCAAAGTGCTGGATGACAGGGCACATCAGGAACGCCTAGACAAGCCCTAGTACAAGAAGCCCAGGGAATCCACCCTGAGAATACTTAACACTAGCCACACCATCCAAGAGAAGGGCTTCTATAAAGGTCCAGAAGCATCTATGAAGATTATATTTGCCTCCTTCTCAAACATTGCCATCTCAGAACACTGCCTTGTGGCTGGAAATCAGGATATTCGTGGGAGCTGAGTGGGAAAGATAATTTATATATTCTTTTTTTTTTCAAAAGTTGTACCACTTCATAGTGGCAAGCCTGTTGAAGATCCACAAGCAATCAGATAAAGTGAAGATTTAGTAGAAAATTGGAAGAACAAGGTAGGAAGAAAGAAATCTGTGTTTTCATTGAGAATACTCATTTGAGTGGTGAAGAAAAGGTCCACGAAAATGATAGAGAATTACCTGCAAGAAAAGGCTTTTGTAGAATCAATGACTTGTGACAGTAGTGGTTAAAAACTGTAATTAAGGTGTCATGTTTAGCATAAGTCTAGTTCTAGAAAGAGTGGTCAGTGGTTAATAGAATTTGAGGTCTTGGTCTTTTAGAAAAAAAAAAATCAGCATTCATTCTGTTACTCAACATGAACTTCCCAACGGTTCCTTATTCCAGTGAACATCAGAAACAGCAAGTCTAGTATCGTAGTTCAAGGAAAAATAGATTAAAAGAAAAAAATGTCCTAATTCCAGTGGCCATAGGATATCAATTAAAAAGAGGACAGAAAGTGTCCCTAGTGTGTTAGATGGATTTGCCTTTGATATAATAATGTTTTAAATAACATGATTTTATAGAAGGCAAAAATGGGTTTTGTGATGTTACTTACTACTTCATTAAAGGCAATTCTTAAAAGATATGACCTGTTTTGATGTCTGACCATTTACCTTTTACACAAAAATGTTAGAATTGGAAGAGAACTTAAACTTTTTTTTTTTTTTTTCTCCAACAGATACTTTTTGCATCAGATGAGAGGAAGCGGAGCACCTGGGAGAAGTGAACAGATGCCCCTGGAAATTTGACCAGGTGAGATTGGAGGAGATGCACCCGGGACCAGAACCTTTTACTCTGCTTCTGGATAGCCTTCATTTTGCTCTTTTAAGCATTTCCCAAAGCCACCTGTAGTGCTTTCCACTCTGTTTCTGGTCCCTATTTTCTCTTTCTTCTTCTTTCCCCCTCCCGTCCATCGTCTGGCTATTATTATTGTTTATAATTTCGAAATTCCTAGTTAATAGAATTCTGATTCCAACAATTCACAGTGTCTCATTAAAGACTGCACTTTCCTTTTTGAATTAATTCTATTCTATTTCCTATTTCCAATGAATCTGACATATCCATCAAAGACATATATATATTTTTTAATTTTTATGAGAAATCGGCAGGATTAAGAAAAAGATGGTGTGGTATGTAAGTATCACGGGGATCCAGAACATTCCAGTTAAAAAGTCAATGAAATGATGATCAAAAATAGATCTGAGAAGATTATAGCAGCAGCAGCTCCTTGAATAGTGTGAAATTAATCATCTGAGAAATAAAGTAAAGCAACAAGTATCCCAGGAGAGAGTCTCTGCACTGGGACGTCTAAAGCTTTAGATGTTGATTCTTGGGTATTGCAGCCCTCACGTGCTACTAGGAAAAATTCCTGGAAGTAGTATTAACCCGAATCCCACTAATACATAAAGAGTCCTGGGTATAGGCTCTGGATCCTGAACAACAGTTTGTGTGACTAACATAAAATATTATATTATCGAAGACGAATGTCACCTACAAGTTTTAGTTGTCTTAATTATAGTCTGCAGCTGTTATGCAAAGCCAAAAATAATGTAACTGTCACCATCAAAATGTATTTTTTTAAAGGCATGTCTATACAAATGGCACCATGGTGAATGCTTTACAGATGGAGTAAATTTAAAGGCTCCCAATATAAAGTGGATGACTAGGTTCTATCCTGCAGCTGGTGAAATTTGCTAAGATCTTAATTCTTTCAAGACAAGGAGCTATGTCCTCAAGGAGAACCAAGTTCTCTGTTTGAGCACTCATGAACTTCACTATACTCTCTATTAGGTGCACCTTCTCATATAATTTACAGCATATTCGCTGTGAATTCTCTGGCTTCACTTGAAGCCTCCCCTCCTCTGAGGGCTTTGAAACATAATGAATTTCTTCATTTTTTTTCTTTCAAAATGATAGGGTTATTTGGAAATAAATAAGACGTAAAGAAAAAGAAAGAAAAGTATAAATTACCATCGTAATAGTTTTTATTTTAATTGTCAGGTACTTAAATTTAGCCTCAGATAATTGTCACAGCAAGATATAGAAATGTCCTTTGATGAGAAAAACACCATAAATAATTTTTATTGTATATAGGAGACTTTGTCGTGCTCTTTTGGTGAAAACTGCCATATTAATTTGTACTTTCAAAAATTAAAATAATTATAATTCATTTTTCAGTATTTAGATTACCATATGCCATTTCTCCCCCCAAAGCATATGAATAGATCTATATTTACAGTATCAAAATAATTACTAGACAGTGAAAAATTCCACTAACTGGGGAGTTACGTGTTTTTTTAATGATTGCTCACAGATGATTTTATTTTTTTCATGATGAAATATTTGCATCCATCAGGTTTTTGTTGTATTGTGGACAATGCTAAAATATTAATATGTGGATGGTGCTTATCAACATCATATCAAAATCACCAGCTGTCAGGATAGTTGAACTATTTGGGAATAATATCTGAAGAAATAAATTCCATCTTTTGTTTTTGAAACATAATCAATGAGGAGCTGAAAACAATAGAGAAGATTAAAAATATGAGACTTCTTATGATAAACTGAATTGTAAATGAAACGAGCAGTTTATCTTTTAAATATTTTCAAAATGCTGTTTTTTCTCTTTATCATATTTATACATGTTATTTGAGAACAACCAATGAAATACAGATAAGCAAGCTAAATAAAAGTATTTGCTCATCACCTAGAATCCCAGCCTATTGGTTTAACAGAGCAGGTATTAGGTCTGTCGTCCTGAGAAACGTCTTCCTCTGTATCTTGCAGTGTTGCTGGTTAAAGAACAGACATGAGAGAGCGGAAGAGGACAGGCCAATTTTGAGATAATAAAAATAAATGTCTCTCTAAGGCTCATCATGATGAAGAAAGACTCACATTTCTCTGCAGCCAGCATTGGAGAAGAGAGCTATTTTTAGTCACAGATACACTTCAGAGTCCATTAACTAACTAAAACCAGAG
Source organism: Halichoerus grypus (assembly GCF_964656455.1). Classification (NCBI taxonomy): domain Eukaryota; kingdom Metazoa; phylum Chordata; class Mammalia; order Carnivora; family Phocidae; genus Halichoerus; species Halichoerus grypus. The sequence continues at coordinate 80,135,286 of NC_135723.1, forward strand.
GCTGCTTAGGAATAATCCTGAACACAGTCCGTTGTAAAACTGCAAAACAGAAATGAGGATGGGGTCATTGGAAACGTGACTTAAAGGAGCGGAGCTCCAAAAAACAGGAATACCAGGGCGGACAATAAGGATGGAAAGGGAATTGTTTGGGGATTTATTAGAAATCAGTGACCTTTAAAGGGCAGTTTCAGTCACCCCAGTCACCTTCACTCAGGTCAAGCAATCAAGTGTCCAGGATCAGAAGCTTTCAGATTTGTTGACCAAATAATAGATTCAGTCTGCTATAATAAGTTTTCCCAAATTTCTGTTTCCGGAGCCTGGTTCCTCTGTGTCAGCTACACCCAACTCAGTCATCAGCAAAGCCTCCTGCTGGGAATCTGCATGAGGGGTTTTCAGGCAGTAGATGGAAATCTCATTTGTGTTGTAACTGCTCTTCTTGGCAAGAGACTCAAGCCTCCATGGGCACAGGGGACCTAGGAGCCTGCCTCTCCACTTTGCTGAGAGCAAAAAGACAGCATCCCTGTCTGACCACCTCCATAATCAGCCAAGTTCAAACAAAATCACACAAACTTCAATTCTGCAAATTTCACAGGCTATACAATTTAAAATCACACTGAGCCCTAATAAATAGAGGACATCTAATCACTTAGTCACCTAATCATCTAAATTTGGGACATCTAATCCTTTCCTGTATCTAATGCTTGAAGTTGAATTTATGAGAAATGAAAAAACAAAAAACAAAAAACAAAAAACAGTTCTTGGAGGGAGCCAGAGATTCTCATGAAGAATGTAAGATTTCTGATTTCTTTTATTCTTTTAAATTCACTTCTCTTTTTTTTATTTGTTTTTTTGACACAGAAAATACTGTCATTCTAGGTAATAATAAAAACCTAAACAACTGCTATTTATTGAGAGCTTAGTGTGCTTCAAGCACTAGGCATTTTACATTTTACATTCAATACATCGAATTCTTACATGAACCTTTTATGGCAGGAATTAGTAATGATAGAAGAAATTGATGATCACAATTGGTAGGAAGGACTTTGACGATACTTCTGTATCACTTTTCCTTTATGTTATTTCCAGTCTTTCACTAATACAAGCAACGCTGCAGTGAATATCCTGTGTCTCCTTGTAAACATATACCGTGGTTTAATACCTAGTCACAGAAGCACTGGTCATAGATTATAAACAGCTTCGATTTATTAAGATATGGTTTATACTTTTAACCAATGGTATTAGATAGTATTCTCTGTACCATTATATGGATCCAAGGAACCAAGGATGGGCATAGGAGTGACCCTGCTCACCTGGGAAACTTTTGCTTCATATTCCCTCCCCATAAGTTCAAACTCTACTAGGGGTCTTTGTTCTCAGAGGGGGAGTGTTTCTATCAGAAGACGTAGTAAAGGTTTCACTAAACCTAAGGTGATAGTGCCTGCCTGTCATTTTGGGCTCTTCATCACACCAGACAAAACAGAAAAGGAAGGCGTTGCTCTCCTGGCAGAGGTAAGCCGCCCAGATGATCATGAGGTAGGGCTGCTGCTCATAATTAGAATAGGAAAGCACATGTGGATGTGGAGCTCAGAAGGTCTCTGGTGCTTCTCTTTCCAGTAATAATCATGTAAGGGCAATTGCAGCAACTATGGCCTGTCAAGAACTAGGTCCTCAACCCCTCAAGCATAAAGGTCTGAGTTTCTCCATGAAGCTGGCAAGTGCTGGCGAAGGGTTAGGGGAATCTTGAATAAATGGAAGAAAAGGCAAATAATGTATATCATTTATGGCCTTAGGACCAACTATAACTTTTCCCACTAAATCTGGTGTAAATTTATTTTGAGAAATTAGAACTGGATAGCACCTTGAAAAAACAATGACAGGACATGGTAAATTTAATCTTGGATCAAGTGGATCAGGGTGGTGCAAGGAGATGCATCAGTGCTCTGTGCATGTCCGTTCTTGTGCTCTAGCTGACTTCGATGTCTGCATCTGCATCTCAGTGCCTATTACACAGCAGACCCTGAAGTGTGAAGGAATTAACACTCTTAGGAGCAGCTCCCAATCAATGACTCTCTGAAGTCTGTGTGTACATCTTCCAGTCCCCCTGCCCTTCGGGTGGGGTCATTCTAATGTAGGTGTTTCCCTACAGATTGAATCTCCAGTTGTCTCCCAGAACACCTGGCTAAAGCATGCATCCTGTAATGCCTGCCTTCCACTTCTGTATCACTTTCCCTTTCTCCTACTGGTATTACCTATACTCCTGGGACATCAATTTTTGCTTCATATCCTCCTCTGGAAGAACTCAAACTAAGACATAGGGTCTCAGCTGTATGCAGGAATCTCCATTCCAGCTCATAAAGTTCAAGGTCATATCTCTATACAAGAGTGGGCCTATATATGCATCCAATTTATGATGGACCAACAAAGTGCCAACCTTTACTTTGAGTTCCCTTTTTGTTTTTTTTTCCCACCATATTTCCTGTTTGTACTTTTTAAGTTTGGGTATGTTTAATTTGATTTTCAGAATAAAACTGAAATAATGAAGTATCATGTCACTTCTATCAAACCAACAAAAATGGGGACAGTGGATAATACCAGATGTGGGCAGGGATACGAGGCCATGGGCATATTCATGGGCTTCTGCCGACGGTGAATAATGGTGCAGCCCTTCCATAGAACAGTGTGGCAGTACTTAGCTACAATAAGTTTCCACTTACTCTCTGAGACCTAGCGATTCTGCTCCTGTGTATATATTCCAGACCAATGCTCAGTGGATCCACAAGAAGGCATGCATAAAAGCTCAGCACAGTGGGGTCCTTTGTTTGTTTTTGCTGTTGTTGGCAGGAAATTGCCACCAATGCAGGCATCTACTGCAAGAGAAGTCACTGGTAAGATGTGTTGCCGCTCACTCTGCAGTGCATGTGTCAGGAGAAACAACACACTAATTACATACATAGCAACTTGGAGAGAGCTTAAAAATATATTGCAAGATGAATCAAGTAGAAATCACAACAAGATATATATCACAGTTCTTACATGTATATTAAGATAGGCCCATAAACAACAATTCTTCTTCTGTAAGAATACACTATATTCTATCCACCAAACACATTGGGGGGAGGGGAGAAGAAACAGAGGAAACAGAAATGAGAAAAAAGAAAACAAACAGAACCAGAACTGTGCTTAATGAAGACCAACGATAATGTACCAAGTACTGACAGATCAAGATTAACCTGACCCTTGGCACCTAAAGTAAAAAAAGAAATATATATATTTTTGTTATGTGTTTGGAGTATTTCAAGTATTTCTGTAGGTTTGCTGCAGATGGAAGTTTGCCACAAGCTTAGTTGAAGTGTTGGAATACTTACAATTCATTTAATAATTTCCTGGTGGTGGTGATTAGTTTGGTTCCAATTTTCTTCGATTACAGATAGTGCTGCAATGAGTGGCCTTCTGTGCCCACGTGTAACATATGTAGTGTTGCTGAGAGAAGCAAGGAGATGTAATGGGGCAAGAATGCTGGGTTGTGTTGGAATCCTGGCTCTACTACGTCTGCCCTTGAGCAACTTAGCTAATTGCTCGAGGCCTCAGTTTCTTGATAATAATAGTACCAACCTCCTAGAGTTATGGTGATAATAAATAAAATGAGTTAATGTTTGTCAAGCACTTAGAACAATGCTGGTACATACTGAGCACTCAATAGTATAAGTTATTATTATTTTATATTATTTTTTTAACAGTATTAGTTATTATTCATCCTATTGTTTTAGCATGTATTTAAGTGGGGTAAAATTACAGATACGGAATTTCTTGCTTAGGTGGGACACATTTTAAATGTTTATACATTTTTCAAAAATTCTAAATGGGCTGTATTAATTTAGTCTATCACCAAAGATGCCGAGACTTATCATTTTTCTACACTCTTGCCAAAATCAGATACCTTCATTCTTTTTCATTCTTTTTTTATTTCACTGGTGAGCAAAGCATTACATTTTGCCTTACAGTTCCTTGGTTACAAGTGAGTATGTGGGCCTTTTAAACTTTTATGGAATATTCATTCAAAAACTGGCATATTAACAAAAGTAATCCTAACTGGTTTTAGACAAAAGAAGCTTCAATCAGCTTTTGTATTTATTTGGCTTATGACCTATAATAGATTCAACCAGTGCTAAGCTTAGCATGAAGCAGCCTTACACCCTGCCTTACAGATTCTGCCATTATTTTCTTTCTGGCCAGATGAGCTATTGGGAGATATGAATGATCATGATTATATCAGAGTGTTGTTGTCATTGTACTTCTTTTCCTAACGTTCATAAACATCATCTTGATTAAAATCAAATCTCCAAAGCCGCTAGAAGTGAAAATAAATGGACTCAGAATTATTAGACATTGGATTGCTTGATAACATTGCTTTTGCTTTTAAAATTTTTAATGATACGTAAGATTTTAACAGCATAATTTTAATCCAAATGCCTAAATCCTATCCTGTGACCTTAAAGAAATTTAAATGTCTATTATATCTTTGTTAGAATAAAATGCCAGTTCATGAGGATTTAGACAATGTCAGCCCATACAGCCAAAGGGGATCCATATTAAGAGGTTTATTTTGAAAAAATCAAAGCATGTAATCCTAGGGTAGTTCATGTGGGGAAAAAACCTAAAGTGCCAAGGAAGAAGCCACTTCCTCTCAAAATTATCTTTTGTTGATTTCGTCTATTGAGTTCCTAGAAAAGTTTACCAAGAAAAACATTTTTTATTCAGTGTGATATATATTGGGACAATTCTCCCTCTTCTATCTGAGATATATCCTTGATGCACAGAACTCCTGCTGATTCTGTAGCAACTTTATCAATGTAGAAAACCTGATATGAAGAGAGAAGAGTCAGAACATGTGTGATTTTATCAATCTATTGTAAGAAAGAACGGAATGGTAGGGGAATTGTCAGTTTTTAGAACAATATTTTGCTGCCCTAGATTCTTAGCTTACTTCTTTGGGAATTTGGAGAAACTGTAAGATTTCAGATTTTTATATTTTTCAGTATTAAACAAGGTTATTAATTATTGCTCGTATAATCCCTATATTAAATGTTTTTACACTCCAAAGTTTAGGTTATATTTTAGGAAGCTCCTCTACTAACTTAAAACCTCACCTAGGAGATAGGGTGGAACATATTAATAGTACAGAGACTTCACACTTAAAACCATATTGGCCACAAAAATCCTTCCAAATGAAGTTTTAGTCTAACGCCCTCCTAATATATGTTAGGTTATGCTTTGTGAAGAATGACTACTTTAACAAAGAAACTCACTTCTTGTACCACTTGTACAGTCTTTATACAATCTCTACAAGACTCAGATGTGAAACTGCTTTCGTGATAACCCTGTGAAGACTCATTCTCACCAATATATCCTTTGCACAATTTCTCACTGACATCGTCAGTGAAATAAAGCAGAGAACTCTTCTGCAATCACTCTAGGTATTAATAGTCTTTACTCTTATCTTTTTTGCATTTTTTTATTGGACCTGCTATAACAGAGCAGATGAGGTCATCAATGAGATGCACACTTTTTTTTCTTGATTACAAAGTATATTGAGATTAAGGCATTCTGATTATGAAGATCAAAGACATAGTCCAGCTACTAACTCCACATTGACTCAAGTCAGGGATCATTCATTCATTCAGAGAGTGCTTAATGAATCCCAACGATGAACGAGTTACAGTACACTGTAGAGGATTCATATGTAAACAGACTTCCCTTTCTTCAGTGTGTCCAGGTAAATGAGTTATGTTCTTCATTCTTTGTGATGCAACATAGAAAGGGACAGGTGCTATAGAGACAGCTAGAACACAGCATGGGAAGTGAGTACTTTCTAGATGAGAGCCTCGTGGAATCCTTCATAGAGATGTCATATAGTCTGAACCATGACAGGTGAGTAGTATTTCAATATGTGGATATGGGGTAAATTAATATTTGAATGAAAAAAAATAGTGGGAAGAAAGCCTGGAGTGGGGCCATGTGGAGAACGTGTAGGGAACATCTAGGAATCTGGCCTCTCTGGGGAATAAAGTATGTGAAGGGAACTGATGGAAAGCAGGAAGGCCGCGTCAGCTGAGACCAGATGGTAAAAGGGCCTGATACACCCATTGCCAAAGAGCGAGGGCTTTTCTTGGTCATCGCAGGTTTTAAATAGAGATTAAGTGATCAGAATTGCGTTTTACTGAATCTGGCTGAGGGGCTCAGGGTGGATTGCAATGAGGGGATCTTGCAAATAATAAAAAGAGAATCTTCTTACAAAGGTCAGGGGATTTGGCAACAGGGCTTCAACTGGGGTAATGGGCCTGAAATGGAGGAGAGTGGTGGGTGGGGGTGATGTGGAGAACTTGGTGACAGGATGGAGGCTACAGGAAAGAAAAAATAATAAGGTGATGCTATTAATAGAAGCAAAGGACACAGGATGTGGACAAAAGCTTTGGGAGCAGAAGCTGAATACTTCATTTTAATACATATTGAATTTTAGGTTTGGGGAAGCAGGCAAGTTTACTATGAGGTGTTAAATCCAAGGAAGAATAAGCATCAAGACTGAGGGCAGGGTTAACAGGATGTTTCAGGAGACAGGAGAAACAAGGAGAGGTCCTTGAATTTAGTGACTAAGAAGTCACTGGTGAATCTCTCTTTTTGAAATCCATAAATGAGAGAGAAAGATTATATCTCAATATTAATTTTATGTACAGGTAGAGAGACAAAGGGACTGTTTTCTGTATCTTTAATTCTTTTGTAAAATGACCATGCATTACTTGTGTAACAAAGAAAACAACAAGGAAGTGTCAACAATTTTGGTGGCATTTAGGTAGGGAGAACAGAAGCCATACGCAGATACTGCAAGGGCCAATTGTAAAAGTTCTACTTATTTCTTTCGGAAGAACTCTTTGAGCTGTATTTCTGCATTCACAGTAGATTGTCCTGCCAGGAGTTTTCATCCATTACAGGTCCCGATCTGAGATTTTATCACCTGTGGATCTACTGATCACAGCTAGTACCCACAGCGTCAATGTCTGAGCCCTTAGTGCTCTCACATAAAGAAAATGATCCTCTTTTCTACAGCTTCGTTTCCTGGCCATCATTCTACAGAGGTCACTGTCAGGACTCCCTCACAGGAAATCATAATTAAAACAACTAACGTAAATTGAGCAGTTACTATGCAATATGAGTTTTAATAGTTGATTTACATACATTATCTATGTGAATTCCCACAATGACTCTATGGCATCTCTGCTATTATTTTCCCAGTTTACTTAGGAGGAAGCTGATTTTTAGGGAATGTGAGTGACTTGTCCAAGGCCACCCAGCCAGTAAGTAGTGAGGAAAACATCACTCCTATCATCATATTTTGTCAATTTCTCTAGAATGGGGTTGGGCAGTCTCTCCCCAAGAAACTATATGATAAATGGTTCAAAGGCACATGAACTACATGAGTTCCCCCCTAAATTATTAAGACAATTCCTTCTCTGTGATTGTTAGGAAAATGGAATTTCGGAAAGTCAGGAGACCAGATTTCCAGTTTTAGGTCTTCTGGCACCTGCACAGAAAAATCATTTAACCTCCTTGGGTCTTTGAATACTTTTACACAAAAATGGGTTAATTCTTGGCTAGCTACATCACAATGCTGTTTGAACCTACTGATTAAGATAACTCCACGAAAGTTCTCCACAAACCCTATAGTGATTTGAAAATTATTCAGATTCTGATGCAAACCTCTTTGCTCTTCTCCCCTCCACCCCAGATAGAAGAACATTCCAAGTCTGTTTCTAGGGATATTACTCACTGTTTAAGTTAGGGATATTCTTAAGAGCCAGGGCTCTGACTCTAGTTCCCACTAAATAGGATTGCCCTTGTAAAATACTCCTAAACCTTGGATAAAAAGAGAGATTATAGTATTAATGGTTTTATTTTTCAGAATACTATATTTCTGATTGAGCCCAAAGGTAGAAATGCTAAAATTCATACCCCGGAATTATAATGTTTCCCGTGAATTTTCTAAGAAAAAACAAAACCTGGGTTTTGTTTGTATCTAGGTTTTCATTTATTCAACATTATTGAGAACCTACTGTGGGTCAGGTACTCAAAGGCCTCATAGTTCAGTGCTCAAACAGGGAAGAAAATAATATTCTGCATTGGCCTAAGAGGGGAAGGAGCTCTGGGGGGATGGAACAGCACCCATAACGGCGGCTTGAATATAAACAGCATGTTTAGAGAACTGAAAGTCGATCTGCAGAATTAGGGTGAGATCAGCGGATTTTCCAAAAATGACATTTGAGCACTAAAGAGGAGGGATGGGTATCATCGGCCCTGTATTCTATGTGAAAATGTTTGCAATTTATCCTAAGGGCTATGAGAAGTCATTGACAGATTTTAAACATAAAACAATTCTTATATTTAAAAAATGAATCTTGGGTTCATATAGAGAATAGATTGGTTGGATGGGTCAAATTTTTCCTTCTTTCTCCTGTGGCAGCCTTTTTTTTTTTTTTTTAAATCAACTTTACAGTGATGCAATTTACATAAAATAAAATGTACCCATTTCAAATGTACAGTTAAATGCATTTAGAATAATGTATACACCTGTGTAACTCCTGCCACAATGAAGATATAGACTATTCATTATACAAAAACTTCTATACTGCCCTCCTACAGTCAATCTTTTTTTGCTAACCAAGCTCTCACACTCACCTTTAGCCCTAGGAACCACTGATGTGTCTTCTGTTATAGTGATTAGCTCTGGCTTTTCTAGACTGTCATAAGAATGGCATTTTAGTGTTCGTATTCTTTTCAATCAGGTTTCTCCTCAGTGTAATATTTTTGAGATTCATTCACATCGTCATATATATATATTCTATTTTATAGATATGTCACAATTTGTTTTTCCCAGGCCTGTGTTGGAAATTTGAGGTATTTCCAGTTTTCAGCTATTATAAATACTGGTGCTATGAATATTCATGTACATGTATTTGTGTTGGCACAAGATTTCTTTTTCCTTACATAAAAACCTAATGGAATAGCTGGGTCATATGGTAGGCAAATATATATTTAACTGTATAAATAACTGCAAAACTATTTTCCAAAGTGGTTGTCATACTTTACATTCCCATCAGCAATATGAGAGTTCCAATTGCTCACATCTTTACCAACACTGGGTATTGTCAATCTTTCTAATTTTAGACATTCTAGTGGGTGTATAGTGTTATCTCACTATGGTTTTAATTTGCATTTACCTAATGACTAATGAGCAACTTTATGTGTAGTTCCTTGTCATTCATATATGTTCTTTTTTTTTAAATTAACATATAATGCATTATTGGTTTCAGAGGTAGAGGTCTGTGATTCATCAGTCTTATATAATACCCAGTGCTCATTACATCATCTGCCCTCCTTAATGTCCATCACCCAGTGACCTCATCCCCACAGCCCCCTCCCCTTCAGCAACCCCCAATTTGTTTCCTATATTAAGAGTCTCTTATGGTTTGTCTCCCTCTCTGGTTTTGTCATATATATTCTCTGTTAAAATCTTGTCTGTTAAAAAACTGTTTGCCTCCTTACTGATTGGATCATTTGTCTAATTACTGGGTTGTGAGCGTTCTTTACATATTCTCAAAACAATTCATTAGTGAAATATATGTACACTTGATCCTTGAATAATGTAGGGGTTGGGGTGCTGACCCCCAAGCAGTCAAAACTCCATGTATAACTTTTGACTCCCCAAAAATCGTAACTGTTAATAGCCTATTGTTGACTGAAAGTCTTATCGCTAACAGTTAATTAAGACGTATTTTGTATGTCATATATATTATATACTGTATTATTATAATAAAGTAAGCTAGAGAAATGAAAATGTTATTAAGAAAATCATAAGGAAAATACATTTACAGTTCTATACATATTTATTGAAAAAAACCCACTTTTTTCAATAAATGTGTAAGTGGACCACACAGTTCCAACTCCTGTTGTTCAAGGTTCAACTGCACATAGCAAGTATTTTCTCTCAGTCTGTGGCTTGCCCTTTGATATTCTCAGTGATGTCTTTCAAAGAGCAGTAAGTTTTAAATTTTGACAAGACCGGAGAGCCGTGGTTTAAACACTCTAGTTAAAAGGCAGAGATTGATAAATGAATAGAGAAGTAAGACTGTAGATGTTGTCTAGAAAGATACACTTTAAATATAAAGACATAGGTAAAGATATACTTTAAATATAAAGAGGTAGGTAGGTAGGTGAAAGTAAATAAATGGAAAAAGATATGCCATGCCAGCAGAAGGCATAAGAAGACGGTGGATTGGCTATTTAATATGTGATAAAGTGGTTTTCAAGACAAATGTTATTATTAGAGATAAAGAGGGACATTTCATAATGATAAAAGAAACAGTGTATCAGCAAGACTTAAGAATTTTAAGTGTATATGTGTCTATTTATAGAGTTTTAAAATACATGAATCAAAATTTATAGAATTAAAGGAAGAACTTTGTAAATCCAAAGTTACAGTAAGATATTTTAATAGTTGTACTTTGGCTATTGATAGAACACCTACTTATAAATCAGTACATTGCTTAAACATAATTACTTCAGAACACTAGACCCAGCCACTGAAGAATACCCATTCTTTTCAGGTTCACATGGTTCATCAAGTTAGATCATAACACATTTCAATAAATTTAACATTATCAAAATCATATGAAATGTATTCTCTGATCATAACAATCAGATTAGGAATTAATATAAGTAAGATAGCTAGGAAAAACAGCCCATAAATCTGGAAATTAAACAACACACTTCTAAATAATTCACGAGTCAAATTAGCACTTAACAATCTTTTGTCTCACTTTTTTTTTTTTTTTTGAAACAAAGATCTCCTCAACTATTTCAAATGTTTCTGATGACTAGGATTTACCCAGATAGCCTTTTGAGACCTTCATTTACTTTGTCTGTTAAATGGCCTCTTTTGCCAATCAAGTAGCAATTTTCCTGGTGGGAGCATTGATACTGAGACAAGTTAACAAGTTAACTAACTTCCCCAACATGAGACATCTAGAAAGTTGGTAAGCTACAATCAAAATTTGGTTTATCTTATTCCATAGACTTAGCACTGGTTCATTATTCATACAATGAAGGTAATAATAGCACTTGGTTCTGAGTATGGCCACGAGGATTATATTGATCCAGGTCAAGCTCTGAGTACAACATCTTGCAAAGTATAAACACAATAAATTCCAGCTATACCTAACTCTATAGGTCAGTGTAGTGACTGACCCTGAAATAGGACAGCCACCTAGGGGTGAAAAAAGGGACATTTCATAAGTCAGGGATTGTTAACTCCATTTTATAGGCAAAGAGTTCCTCCAGAAAATACAATACCAATTCTTAGTCACCAAATATTTGATTATTTTTATTCCTTTTTCCCTCCCTCTGATTTCAACTGGCACTAATGTTGGATTTCCTAATGTCAGAAAATAAGCAAGCTATGCCTCTCTCCATATCTCTAGGTAGATAGGTAGACACAAGGGTGAGTGTAGGGAGGGAAAGAGAGAGAAAATGAGAGAAAGAGAGGGGAGAGAGGGAGGGAGAAAAAGGGAGAATTTTCCTTCTTGTCCTTCCTATCATAATGGCCGATGGTGATGTAAGGCCAAGTTTCCAATGACTAAACAGTAAGAGAAGGAGATTATTGATGCTTGAAAGAATCTTGTTGTGTTGTTTCTCTTGGGCCCTAATATATCTCTACCGCATAAGAATAAAATATTAGATCTGAGTGTAGTATTTCCATTTGGGAGTAGAGCACCAGCTGTCTTCTTAAATTTCCATGCCACTTAATCTAGCTCTAAGCTTGGTTAGCTTTCAATTCACAAAGAAGGCAACAACAGTTACACAGGGTCACATCTTCAGCAAGGTCTCTGAGGTAATGAAGTGTACCAAGTATGCTAATAAAGAGAGCAGTGAAGTTAATTCCTTGAGGCAAGTGTAACGACATGGCTCCACGAGTCGCTTTTTGGTGCAATGCAAGAAGTGACCTCTGAATAGAAGGAGTTAATATTGAAAGGTAAGAATTTGAGAGTTTCTCAGCATTGTTGGGAATTACCACTCAATTAGCCTTACTGATGACAATGTTGAATTTATTACCTCATATGTTCATTTCTTTCCACATAAGCATCAAAAGATGCTTAGGGTCAAAACCCCCTAGATGATCATCTAGAGAGCTACTCACATTAAAATCATCTGCTACATCAGCCTTCTCAATGCACAAAATAAACTAGCAAAAGATATGATGCTGATATGTCCATTCTAATCACTACTAAGATTTTTCATAGGCTACTGGTACATTTGTCAAAATTTCCAAGTCCTTCATGCCCATGCTAGGTCAGAGGGGGAAAAAATAGATATTTAAATAAGCTTTGTACCACTCCTTTAAAGAAGACAAGTAATTTTGTCAGAACATGATGTAAAAAGTTTTAGCGTTGAGGGCATTCATTTGAAAATAACTTCTCACCTGACTCCCTAATATGTGCTTGTGAGAGAAGATGGTTTATTAATATTAAATCACCCAATTAAGCCTATACTATGGTAGCATACACAGAAAAACACATGAAAAACAAAAAAGCCAAAAGTTACCAAGAAATCATGCTATTATTCAGGTGCATACCTTATACCTCTTTAATAAGTGGTTGATAAACATAATCCAGAATAAATCATAGAATCACAGAATCTTAATGCTACAAACTATGGTGATATATTTCTCCCCTATTGTCATTCTAACTACTGTGTAACAAAACAACATAAAATGACAATCATTTATTCTCATGTTAATAGGTCACCCGGCATGGCTTTGCCTCAGTTGATGGGCTGTGGGACTGCTAATCTGCATCAGACCATGGAGCAATCCAAGTCTGTTTTATGAGTCTCCTCTAGGTCCTCAGATGTCTTGGAACATTCTTCTAATGACAAAGTTTGGAAGACCACAGATACGTGAGTAAAAACATGCAATGTTTCTTAAAGCTTAGGATCAGAACTCTAGCTGTTGGATCTCACAGATGGTTACTTCTACATTCCATTGGCCAAAGCAAGTCACAAAGAGAAGAAACATTTTCCTCCCAAAGAAGTAGGTGGGGGAGTCATTCCTGCTGAACAATAAGTGATTCTACTCAAGCTGTTAACAGGAATCTAACCTCCTTATTCCACAGAGAGGAATATTGGGGGCACTGGCAGCATTTGCTCGTGTGTGTGTGTGTGTGTGTGTGTGTGTGTGTGTGTGTGTGTGTGTGATGTTTCAGGGAACGCTACAGGTTAATTTCAAAACTAGAATAATAGCAATGTGCTCCATATTTTAAATTTTTTTAAACATTTTATTTATCGATTTGAAAGAGAGCACAAGCAGGGGAGAAGGAGAGGCAGAAGCAAGCTCCCCACTGAGCAAGGAGCCCAACACAGGACTCGATCCCAGGACCCTGGGATCATGACCCAATCTGAAGGCAGACGCTTAACTGACTGAGCCACCTGTAGGCGTCCCTGTGCTCCATATTTTAAAACAGGAAACTCCACTATATTTTAATATAGTGCTTTATATTATATACTGTCCCCTCTTGGAAACTGACATATTTTCCCCAAGTGATAAAATAAACTATTGCTTCTCAAAAGCTCATTGTAGGCAGCAGGAAGGGGATGTTTTGATGTTTTGGAATTTGGAATTTTTTAAATTATTTTTTAAAATTATTTTTAAAATTATTTTTTAAATTAATAGCTCCTTCCTCCATACCCAGTAGATATACACACAAATAAACATATACATACATCCACACGTAATGTAGAAGGAGGGGGGGAATGAAGGAAGAAAATACTAATGTAGAAATGCAATTATTTATCCAATTTAAAGCTAAGCCAGCCCTAACTCAATTTGGAGCTGCAGTATTTTTGCTTTTTTTTTTTTTTTTCTAGGAGTTTAGGAATCTCCAGGACAAAATAGAAGCTGCTAGCAATCTCCTTACCAACTTTGTCATTTTGTTAACAGGAATGGAAAGTGTGGATTGATAATCAGGGCAACAAACCTAGCAGAGCCAAGAGTTTCTATTCCTTCTCTTTCAGTATGGATGGAAAACAAAAATTATTATTTTTTAAAATTTACAAGACTCTTTTTTTATATCTCAGGAAAGCAGGATGTGCTGACAAGATAGGTCAATCAGAAGCTATTGGAAGGAAGAACATTTTCTTTCTTGACATAAACCCTATGAATATATAAAAAAGGAACTGCTATAACAGAAAAAAATACTATTACAGCTGTGACTGGTGATATGTACTGAACAGCCTGCAAATCTCACCCAGAATCACTCCGGAATTCATTCACCACACATTTACTGAGCTGCAGATGGTCTTCTTGCTTATCTGATGGCAGATATCTCTAAACTGTTGGAATTACCCAGCAACTTAACTTTTTGAACAAGTTTTCAAAGATTTCCTACAGATTTCTTCTTTACTGTAATGAATGTAGAAGGAACAGGTAACTTACACAGCACTTTGGTGGACACATGTTGTATTGGTTTGTTAATGGAGACACATTAAGGAATTAATGCTATAAGGGAAAAGGTGAAATTCATACTACTTGACAATAATGATTTTACTCTTTTTTAGGATTTTGTGTTGTATCTGTATCCAATTTATGCTTTGGGTTTTCATGGGTTTACGATGGACTACCATACAGTTTATCTCCCAGGTGTTTCTCTCCCAGGTGTTTCCCTTACTTTGAGTTTCCATGAAATTAATGGGAGAATGACATATTCCAATAGAAACCCTACATCATCCCCCTAGACATAACTATTAAACTTTCCTCTATAGGAATTCAAGTTAATATTTTCAGCACACGAAGGGAGTGGTTCTGTGGCTTAAATATCTTTAAGACAAAATTGGCCTTTCTGTGGTTAAGCAAACAAAAAAAGTCTCTTATTTTTTCTCTCTCTCTTTTTTTTTTTTAAAGATTTTATTATTTATTTGACAGAGAGAGACACAGCAAGAGAGGGAACACAAGCAAGGGGAGTGGGAGTGGGAGAAGCAGGCTTCCTTTGGAGCAGGGAGCCCGACGCGGGGCTCGATCCCAGAACCTTGGGATCATGACTTGAGCCGAAGGCAAATGCTTAATGACTGAGCCACCCAGGCGCCCCTTATTTTTTCTCTTCTATCACTAGTGTGCCTTCATCTCTTCACATAAATAGAAAAGTTAATCCTAGAGAACAAATGAGTAAAACTCATTTTTTGAAACGACCATAAACAGATGCAACAGGACAGGACAGAAAGACCAATGTTTTTCTTTTTAATGTATTTTATGTTACTTATGAAACTGTTTTTCATGACACATGCTTTCCAAAGCAAGCAATCCAAACACCCACCACTGCTTCTAGACTGCATAAGAAAAAACAAATCAGATTGACCTGTATTAAAATTCTATCTCTGCAAATTACAAACTATATGACCTTGAATGAGTTACTTAATTTCTGAATTTTAATTCACTCCTCTGGAAAAATAGAAATGATACCTATTTAATAGAGTTGTGATAAGGATAAGAATGATATATGCAAGGTACTTGGCCCTTGGTGACTATTCAGCAAATGACTATATCATTATATTTGGAAAATAGTAATGCATGGCAAGCAAGAGTTCAGCTTTTGGAGTCAAGGTGGATCTGGGTTCAAATCCAGACTCCTCCACTAGCTATATGAAGAACCACTGATGAGTTTACCCTTACCATAAGACTCAATTTCCTAGTTTTTATAGGCTCATAGTATTTGGGGGGAAATTCTTGGCCCCTGACCTCTCGCTTAGTAGATAGTTGTCACTCAGTAAGTGGTAGTCAGTATTAGTGGCGGTGGAATCACTAGTAGCAATACTCCTAGTGAGCCAGTGAAAATCCTTATCTGATAAAAAAAAGTCTTATAATTTAGTTTTTTGTAGATAATATTTTAGTCCCTGTTCCAGATTAAAATATAGCAAGATCTTCCAGAGAAGCCCTACTGAAACCACATTTCTCTTCTGACACTTCACTGATCCCAAACATATATATGTCTCTAAAAGTAAACTCATAATCGTCATTGTGACTTTCTCTAAGGACTCCTTCCATCCCAATCCTAGGGAATGATCTCTCATAAGTGGGGAGGACTCACATGCAGTAGAGGCCCCAGAGTGACAGAGAGGAAGAGCTCCGCTCTCCTATTTTGCCTCCTTGATTTTTACCCCCATGCTTCCTTGACTTCCTAGGTAATTTGGTTGAGTGAAATATCTCCCCAGAGAAAACCTGGATATTTTAAATTTGAAAGATAAGGTTAAGATACAGGGGTGCTCCTGACTCATACATAGCCGGTTGGCTGCTTCAGTTACTTGCTTAACTCCTGACAACCTGAGCCACCTCTTCCAGAGTATGCAAAGCTGTGACATTGCTCCTTCAACATCCTGCAAATTTGGTGGGGTGGGCAGCTTGCTGGAAAGATTAGTGTCACTGGCCACTAATCTTATAGTCTTCTGCTTATTCAGGAAAGTTATCATTATGTTCCAGCAAGGCAGACATAAAGTAAATCTTATTTTTATTTAGATGTAATGGGTGAAAAGAAGGAACAGCAAGAATCATTTTTAAAAATCATTTTAAAACACAATTCTTAGTGTTTCACAAATGTTGTTGACATGTAATTCAACTGACCAAATTTGCCTTTTCTCTTGCTTTCATTTAGGGAGGGGGAAAAAGTGCTCCTTCTTGTTTATATGGTGCAAACAAAACTGATGATTTTAAAAAAGGAAATTCATTCAATCGATGTATCTCTTTATACATAAATTCCAATTAAACAACTGGTTTGATTGATTTCCCCTCTGCCAGCCTAAGTTAACTATATTAATTTCTGATAGTCTCATTTCTAAACTTCAGTCAAAGGACATTTGTAGGTCTGGCTGCATAAGAATCACCTTGGGAGCTTTGCAATAAATATAGTTTCTTGGGCCTCATTCCTGATACTTCAGATTCAGAAGCTCCTGGCCCCGGAATCTATATTTCAACAAAGATCTCGGCTATCGGTAGCAGTCTTAAATTTGTCACATATAATACCAAACTGGCCATTCAGATGACAAATAGAGATATTGTAGTTTCCTTAGGATCTCTTCCTCTGATTTCCTTCATGATTTATCAGCCAGATTATTTGATCAGTCCTCATAAGTTAGCACATGTAACCATGGTGGCGTTTTAGAGCACTGACTTCTAAGCTCATGGGGCAGGTGGGGGATATGGGGAGAATACACACTGGGGGCTATTCTCTCTCTCTCCTTACTCATCCATTAGGACCATTGATATCTTTCTATATATTTTCCCCAATATGGTAAATAAGTAAGTGAATGGATGAACAATGACACTGCATTCTAAGCAGGAGCAGAGATCCTGAGAAGAGGCAAATTTAAGTGTTCCTCTGGGCTGTTTCAAGCCTGGAAACTGTCTTCAGATGAGATTTTTGTAGCATTGACTAAGCCATCTGCAAAGTCTGAGGGTACCCTTGTCATAACCACTGGATATTCCTGACCAAGGGAGTTGCATCTCTAATTCCTGCTCATGTCAGTTATTTCACTGGTTCCATAGCTGATGGCCTCAGCCCCTAAAGCCAGCCAGCTTTTTGGCCAGTCCTTGTCATTAATCAGAAAGTGAGGGTGAGAGATGTGGGAATATTTTTTCCAACCCTAGGAGAACAGGGCTATGGGTACCTAGAAAAACAGGCATGCCTTAATTTCTAAGATATTTAGAAAAATCATTTTTTATGTAAGAATGTCAGCAATCTGGCAAACGACTTTTAAAAGGAAGTCTAGTCTGTTAAAATGTCCCAATATGGGACAAATGTGGTATTTTTCCAATATAGTCAGTTGGAAAGGAAACAGCTACAAACATTTTAAA
Source organism: Halichoerus grypus (assembly GCF_964656455.1). NCBI lineage: Eukaryota > Metazoa > Chordata > Mammalia > Carnivora > Phocidae > Halichoerus > Halichoerus grypus. The sequence continues at coordinate 80,153,227 of NC_135723.1, forward strand.
GGATCTGATGCAGCCCTGAGCCATCAGAGCAGGATACTTCCGGAAATCTTTGCAGCTAGGTTTCTTTTAACATATTTTTATTTATTTTTTTAAAAGATTTTATTTATTTATTTGACAGAGAGAGACACAGCAAGAGAAAGAACACAAGCAGGGGAAGTGGGAGAGGGAGAAGCAGGCTTCCCGCCAAGCAGGGAGCCCGATGCGGGGCTTGATCCCAGGCCCCTGGGATCGTGACCTGAGCTGAAGGCAGATGCTTAACGACTGAGCCACCCAGGCGCCCTGCAGCTAGGTTTCTTGAGTAGCGGAAACATTCACATAGCAACTAGTGAGCTGCAGAGGGATATGAGGTGGCCAAACGGTATAATGATTACTTAGGTGGGGGAAAAAGAACTCCTATGATTGCCCTGCTACACATACTCACAAAAGCAGAAATGCCTTCATAGAAAACATATTGAGGATCTAAATACAAATCTAGCTTTGACATGTTCCATCATGCTTGTTACAGGGCTCACAACATGAATTCATCTTTATCCCCCATTTGTTTGGTATAGTTGTTGATGACAAATCCATTTGGGATGACCTATATTGATAGATGGATGGTACATGGGACCCATGAATATCTTTCCAGTCCCACCTCTTTGGAACTTGACACCCTGCCCACAGAGGTGGACACCTCTTATCTTTATTCATGCTGTATATCCCCTACCTTCAGACCATAACTGATTAGATCAGAACCAGGCACCTGACCCAAGCTGGATTGATCTCATTCTCTCTCTTCAGACTCTGATATTAAATTAGCTCAGAATTTACATATGGTAAAGTTTATACAAGCCACTTGAATAGTGATGTTGGAGGACGGAGGTGTTGGATTGCTTCATTTTCTTAAATGGCAAAGGAATTTAGAATTAAAAATAATGAAATAAAAGAGAGAATTCAGGAACAATTATATATGATTTTGTGACAAATTCTCATTTCTTCTCACCTACTGATACCATGAGGAGAACAATGAAACACTGATGTCTGTTTCATTAATAATAAGAGCAATAATTTTTTGTCATAAAATGCAGTGAAATGGTTTATTGTTAAATATATTCTTTTTATTATTATTAACATATAATGTATTATTTGTTTCAGGGGTACAGGTCTGTGATTCATCAGTGTTACACAATTCACAGCGCTCACCATAGCACATACCCTCCCCAATGTCTATCACCCAGCCACCCCATCCCTCCTACCCTCCACCACTCCAGCAACCCTCAGTTTGTTTCCTGAGATTAAGAGTCTCTTATGGTTTGTCTCCCTCTCTGGTTTCATCTTGTTTCATTTTTTCCTCTCTTCCCCTATGATCCTCTGCCTTGTTTCTCAAATACCACATATCAGTGAGACATATGATAATTGTCTTTCTCTGATTGACTTATTTCGCTTAGCATAATACTATCTAGTTCCATCCACGTTGTTGCAAATGGCAAGATTCCATTTTTTGATGGCTGCATAATATACCATTGTGTGTGTGTGTGTGTGTGTGTGTGTGTGCCTATGTGTATCTTCTTTATCCATTCATCTGTCAATGGACATCTGGGTTCTTTCCAGGGTTTGGCTATTGTGGACATTGCTGCTGTAAACATTGGGGTGCAAGTGCCCCTTCAGATTACTATATTTGTATCTTTGGGGTAAATACCCAGTAGTGCAATTGCTGGGTCGTATGGTAGCTCTATTTTCAACTTTTTGAGGAACCTCTATATTCCAGAGTGGCTGCACCAGCTTCCATTCCCACTAACAGTGTAGGAGGATTCCCTTTCTCCGCATCCTCACCAACATCTGTCGTTTCCTGACTTGTTAATTTTAGTCATTCTGACTGGTGTGAGGTGGTATCTCATTGAGGTTTTATTTGTATTTCCCTAATGCCGAGTGATACTGAGCATTTTTTTCATGTGTCTGTTGGCCATTTGGATGTCTTCTTTGCAGAAATGTCTGTTCATGTCTTCTACCCATTTCTTGACTGGATTATTTGTTTTTTGGATGTTGAGTTTGGTAAGTTCTTTATCGATTTTGGATACTAGCCCTTTATCTGATATGTCATTTGCAAATATATTCTCCCATTCTGTCGGTTGTCTTTTGGTTTTGTTGACTGTTTCCTTTGCTGTGCAAAAGCTTTTTATCTTGATGAAGTCCAAATAGTTCATTTTTGCCTTGCTTCCCTTGCCTTTGGAGATGTGTCTAGCAATAAGTTGCTGTGGCTGAGGTCAAAGAGGTTGCTGCTGTGTTCTTCTCAAGGATTTTGATGGATTCTTGTCTCACATTTAGGTCTTTCATGCATTTTGAGTCTATTTTTGTGTATGGTGTAAGGAAATGGTCCAGTTTCATTCTTCTGCATGTGGCTGTCCAATTTTCCCACACCATTTGTTGAAGAGACTGTCTTTTTTTCATTGGACATTCTTTCCTGCTTTGTTGAAGATTAGTTGACCATAGAGTTGAGGGTCCATTTCTGGGCTCTCTATTCTGTTCCACTGATCTATGTGTCTGTTTTTGTGCCAGTACCACACTGTCCTAATGATGACAGCTTTGTAATAGAGCTTGAAGTCCAGAATTGTGATGCTGCCAGCTTTGGCTTTCTTTTTCAACATTCCTCTGGCTATTTGGGGTCTTTTCTGGTTCCATACAAATTTTAGGACTTTTTGTTCCATTTCTTTGAAAAAAGTTGATGGTATTTTGATAGGGATTGCATTAAATGTGTAGATTGGTCTAGGTAGCACAGACATTTTAAAAATATTTGTTCTTCCAATCCATCAGCATGGAAAGTTTTTCCATTCTCTGTGTCTTCTTAGATTGCTCTAGGTAGCATAGACATTTTAACAATACTTTTTTTTCCAATCCATGAGCATGGAATGTTTTTCCATTTCTTTGTGTCTTCCTCAATTTCTTTCATGAGTATTCTATAGTTTTCTGAGCACAGATTCTTTGCCTCTTTGGTTAGATTTATTCCTAGGTATCTTATGATTTTGGGTGCAATTGTAAATGGGATAAACTTCTTAATTTCTCTTTCTTCTGTCTTGTTGTAGGTGTATAGAAATGCAACTGATTTCTGTGCATTGATTTTATATCCTGCCACTTTATTGAATTCCTATATGAGTTCTAGCAGTTTTGGGGTGAGTCTTTTGGGTTTTCCACATAAAGTATCATATCATCTGCAAAGAGTGAGAGTTTGACTACTTCTTTGCTGATTAGGATGCCTTTTATTTCTTTTTGTTGTCTGATTGCTGAGGCTAGGACTTCTAGTACTATATTGAATAGCAGTGGTGATAGTGGACATCCCTGCTGTGTTCCTGACCTTAGGGGAAAAGCTCTCAGTTTTATCCCCATTGAGAATGATATTCGCTGTGGGCTTTTCATAGATGGCTTTTATGATAGTGAGGTATGTACCCTCTATCCCTACACTGTAAAGAGTTTTAATCAAGAAAGGATGCTATACTTGTCAAATGCTTTTTCTGCATCTATTAAGAGTATAGATGTCCTTTCTTTTATTAATGTAGTGTAATACATTGATTGACTTGCGGATGTTGAACCAACCTTGCAGCCCAAGAATAAAGCCCACTTGGTCGTAGTGAATAATCCTTTTAATGTACTGTTAGATCCTATTGGCTAGTATTTTGGTGAGAACTTCTGCATCCATGTTCATCAGGGATATTGGTCTGTAATTCTCCTTTTTGGTGGGGTCTTTTTCTGGTTTTGGGATCAAGGTAATGCTGGTCTCATAAAATGAGTTTGGAAGTTTTCCTTCCATTTCTATTTTTTGGAACAGTTTCAGAAGAATAGGTATTAATTCTTCTTTAAATGTTTGGTAGAATTCCCCTGGGAAGCCATCTGGCCCTGGGCTGTTGTTTGTTGGGAGATTGTTAAATATATTCTTGATATACCTTAATGAGAAAAAAGAATGGTTCTGCCTCTCATGGCTGGAACTGTGAGTCACTACATCATCATCCAGCTGACACCTCACTGGGGCTCCCTGAGATGTTTGGGCAGAGGACAAGGCCAATGGCCTACTGTGCATTATGAAGTGTCCTACTCCGAACTCCTCTCCAGAGTCCAGGGATGAATAACATGTTTCAAGAGGTTCTTTACCTTTGCTGGCCTCACCTAACTTCAACTCCCTTTTTTCTATATTTAGTTTTGATGCTAAATCAATCAATCAATCAAACAAACAAACCTTGGAAAATAAACCCAATGAAAAGAGTAAAAAGAACAGAATTTCTCTCTAAATAACATGTATCCCATGATCTTCTGCTGAGTTCTCCTTGGCATTATATCACAATGCTTCTCAAACTTTAATGTGTACACAAATCAACTGAGGATCTTGTTAAAATTCAGACTCATTGATTTCATATGTCTTGAGTGTGTCCGAGATTTATCTGCAGTTCCAGGAAGCACCCAGGTAGTGCCAATGGCCCTCATTTTAAGTATCAGGTTTTTAAGGTCTAGTGAGAAGACACTGGCAAATACCTCCGCCCAAGTTAGGAAAATGCTCCATATTATGCTACCCAAATGAGAAAAAAAAAGAGACTGAGAGGGGTTCTTAAAAGAAAGAATCCCAAGCGCTATTAAAAGAGAATTCATGACACAGATATAAGAGTATTCAACTTTTTCTCAGTCCTGTGTCTCCTTGGCATTCTGGGTTTTGATAAACATCTCAACTCTAGTTCTAGAGTGAAGAAAAGGGGAAAAGGAGGTTTGATTTCCTTATGGTCATTCCTACATAGATTTTTTTCAATAGTGATAGTTAAATAGTTAATAGTTAAATAGTTAAATTTATTTCTATGTATATTACCAAATTTAATCCTGAAGCAACCTAATAAAATAGGTACTATTATTTTCTCCTTTATAGAGGAGGAACTTGAGTCAGATGAGTATTTGCCCAGAGTCACAAAATTAATAAGTGGGAAAGCCAGGATTTAAACAAGAATTTTTAGATACTTATTCTCAACCTCTGTGATATCCTATTAGATTTTAAATCAGTGTAAGAATTTTAAATAAATAAAGCTATTGTTCAAGTCTTACTGAAAACTGTCTTTCATTTTTAAAAACTTGGGTGTTTGATTTAGAATTTGCTGTCTTAATCAGAAGGAAAATTTGATTAACACCCTTTGTCCTTCTGGCTTTATATTTTGTATCCTCTGTTCTCCATGCAAAGGCCAGATTGAGAATTGAGTAGCAGAAGGAGATGAAACCAGAATAAAATAAATAGAAACCATTTCACTGGTAACAGTGTTCTTGTATCCCCTTTTAGAAGAAGAGATTTTGAAAGGGTTATTTTATCACCATCTGTGAGAAATTCAGTTTCAATTACAGAAAAAAAAATTTGAAAATAATTTATGGAGCAAATTTTGCTCTAAACTGTGAAAAAGTTGTTTTTTTTTAACAGAAGGATGTGAAAACTGGTAGAACAAATCATCTCTTTTCTATGAAGTAAACTTGATGTCACTGAAGAAAGCTGAGGCTCCCAATGGACTCTGGGAGAGGAGAAAAATATACTCCCATGTAAGTCTCAGCCCCAGAGATTTTACTTCTTAAAATTTACTTGCATAGTTACAAAATTCTATAGCAGTTGAATGCCATTCCTCTTAGCCAGACAGCTGTCTCTCACATTTTCTTCCCTATGGAGCCAATATTTATTTCTACCAGAAGACTCTAGATCACAAGTCATTTGACACTTCTAGTTTATCTTCGTTAGCTGAAAAGATTAATTTAATGCTTTCTCTACCGCATGTTACAAATAGTTTTGAGAGCAGCAGCTTCGTTTAAGGAAAAAGTTTCAGAACATGACATTCTATTCACTTGGATTCCTAGGCCATCACAAGGTTTGCCCTCATAAGCAAACATGAAGCTTCTGCCTCATGTTGAAATGCATTGCCTAATTACGTTATGGATGTGGCCATCACAACCATGGCCTAGATCCCCTTCCAGATTTAAGACTCATTCCCCAGCTGCTGGGCATGTTAGAGGCTGAGGGCTGACACTTGAGCCTTCTCTGAAACTTCTCCTATATGTGAGCTGCCTCATTCAGGGTCTCACCTCATGCATGGAATAGTAGACGTGAGGACATGGAAGCCCAGCTTCCTTGCCTCTCTTTGGGCACCTGGAATGTCCATCCCACATCCAAAGTGCCCCATGGGACCATTGGAGGCTACAGCTGCAAATGTATCACAGTTCAACCTCTCTCTGCCCATTCCAGCTTTTCTGTTTCTTCACAAGTGTGGTTCCCAAGAACATTCACCAACAAAGCTCCTGTGTGGAGATTTGAGACTCAGTCTTGGATCCCAACCTGCACCATGGCCAGTGCCCTGGGACACTTGGCCCCATTACAAAGACATCATTCCCTCATTCATAAGTCCCTTCATTCATTAATTCATCAAATATTTTTCAAGTTTCTACTATGCCGGGCATAGTATTAATTGCTGGGGATATGATGGTAAATAAGACAGATGTGATGTCTGACTGTATGGGGATACTGATGGGTTTATAAGAAAAGAAGCAGGTAGTTATACTAAATTGAAATATTTGCTACAATAGGAGAAATCCAAGGAGGGAGGACCAAAGTGGTTTTCAGATTTTAAATTATTATGTCACCCCACAAGCAGTGTACAAGAGTTCCAGCTCTTTCAAATCCTCACCAACATTTCGTATGATCAGTCTTTTTAATTTTAGCTCTTCTGACAGGTGTGTTGTGGTATCTTATGTGGTTTCAATTTGCATTTCCTTAAATATTTCATGTGCTTTTGAGATTTCATAGGAAATTTAGTTATGATGAGTCTTGGTTAGTTATGATGAGTTTTCTTAATTTCAATTTTCTAAATTTAGTTATGATGAGTCTTGGTTTAGTTATGATGAGTTTTCTTAATGTGTCATATGCTTGGCATTTATTAAAGTTTTGGATCTGTAGGTTTATAGTTTTGATCAAGTTTGGAAAAATTTCCAGTATTGTTTCTTCAGATATGTTTCTGTCCCATTCTTCTCTCTCTCTCTCCTCTCATTTGGAGTTCAAATGCATGTATACTTGGTGACTTGAAGTTGTCCCGAAGCTCTGTGGTGTTCTGCTCATTCTTTTTGATTGTCCTTTTTCTCTGTGTTTCATTTTCAATAGTTTCTATTGCTGTGTCTTCAGGTTCATTACTTTTCTTCTGCAACATGTGTTTTGCCATTAATCCCATCCAGTGTATTTTTCATCTCTGACATTGTATTTTTCATCTCTAGAAAGAAGTTCTATTTGGGTCTTTTTAAAATATGTTTTATGTCTCTACTTAACATATTCAACCTTCCCTCTAGCTTCTTCAATATATAGAATGCAGTTATAATTACCTTTCTGACGTCCTTTGTGAATTTTAATGTTGGTGTCAGTTCAGGTTCCATTTCAGTTGATTGATATTTCTCCTCATTATGGATCACATTTTCCTGCTTCTTTGCATGCTTGGTAACTCTTTATTGTATGCCAGAAGTTGTGACTTTGATCTTGTTGGATGCTGGATATTTTTATATCCCTATAAATATTCTTGAGCTTTGTTCTGGGATATGGTTAAATTATAGTTTTGGTCTTCCTTTTATCATTTGTTAGGCCAATATAGAGCAGTGTTTGGTCTAGGTCTAATTATTCACTGCTACTGAGGAAGAACCTTGTGATTATTCTACACAATACTCCATGAATTATGAGTTTTTCCAGTCTGGCTAGTAGAAAAAGGCACTATTCCTGACCCCATATGAGCTCCAACTACTATTCCCCAATTCTTCTGAGTAGTTATTCACTTGACTTCAGGTAGTTTTTCTACAGGCACGCGCTGGTCACTACTCAGATGAATACTTGAAAGGGATACTCTACATATCTCTGGAGCTCTCCCTCCATGCTCTCTACTCTCTGGTACTCTGTTCTGTGTACTCTAACCACTGCGATCTCCCTCAGCTTTGTCTCCTTAGCACGGGAATTCTGCTGAGTTACATTTAGGTTCTCCCTTCCCAGCTGAGACCTAGAAACACTTTCAAGGCATTAAACTTGTAATTGCAATTGTAGGGCTCACCTCATTTGTTTCCCATCTCCTAGGCTTCATGCCTACTTTTGCCTAGTGTCCAGTGTCTTAAAAAGTATTGTTTCATTTTTTCCTATTTTTTAGGAATGAGGGTAAATTTGTTCCCAATTCCTCCAGCTTGTCTGGGAATATTGCAAGATTTTAAACAGAGAATGACTTGGTGGATTTTGAGAAACACCCAGTCTACAGTATGGGGAATGTTGAACTAAAGCAAACCTGGAGACAGGCAGAGAGTCAAATGAAGAAGCTTTAGCACAGGTTAAGTGAGATATCCTAATACGCAGTAGACTGTATCATCCTGCTTTGCCAATTATTGTCAAAGAGGAATCATGATAGTCACCATCATGTAGAGAGGAGAGAGAATGATGTGTGTGTGTGTGAGGATTGATAGGTAGTATATAAAAATACAAAGGAAGGAGTCAACTTTCCAGTCCATCTCCAGTGCAACATGGTGTGAGGCATCTCATGGATTAACTTTATGTTGCAAAAATATATCAAAGCATTATTCTGCATGTTAGTATATTTCCTCCCTCCTCAGCTTGTTCACTATTTCTCAGTCACCTTTCCCCATAACAAGCAATTGAAAAAAAGAACACTCAAAGAATATTTCAAATATATACAGAGAATGAGTTTTTCATTCTCCAAAGATTAGATGAGGCTAAGAAAGGTGGTGCATAGAAGGTATGTACAGGGGATGGGGGTGGGGGTGGGTGTTGCTGTGTGTGACTCAAACTGAGGAGGAAGCAGAGAAACAACCATGTTCCTGGAAGGGGGCTCATGAATCAGAATCTTCTCTTGCAAGAATCAGGGAGAAAGTGCTATGGACTTAAGCTGTCCCAGAGCATGGAGTTCCACTGAACCAATGCCTGTGAACAATAATGCCAACCAACTGCCACATCTGACATCCCAGAACAAAGGGGAGGAGAATGTGGGCAACTTATGTGGAAATGGAGTGGTAAAGAAAACACTTTGTCCTGTATCAGAGTTGGAGGAATAAATGAGAACCAGCTGGGCCTTCTCCATAAGCCACACTACCTCTGTGTGTTACTTGTGTTGCTACTTGTTTCTCCTCTCTTGGTAATAACCTCTTTCCTCTCTTTGAGACACTTCATAGCTTTTCTGACGTTCCCCATTGCCTTTCCTATCAAAAACTGCTCACAGGATGAAAAATAAATGACTGATAATGCAGTTATACTAACTAGACTACTAAAGCAATATAGAAGAAGAAGAATTAATAAAGAAGATCATCATTACTGAACTAGGAAAACATAACAACCTGAAACTAATGTAACATTGTGTGCCAACTATACTTTAATAAAATAATGATAATAATTGATAAAAAAAAAAAACCCAGGTAGTTTTCTGTCTATAGTTAACGTATTTACATGTGATGTCCCCTGGAAACAGATTCTGAGTTCTACATTCCTTGATCTATAGCATCTTTCCACTGTAGTAAATGGTCCCACACATGAAAGTTCTTAGTAAATATTGACTGACAGACACTTATGGAGTGACTAAAATGAGGTATTTAAAATCTCTAAGCTCCACTTTACCTCTATAAAATTATTCATTTAACTACTTCAATCCATTGTGCTTTCAGAAACCAAATATATGCATAGTACCTTAAAGTACGAAACCTTGGTCCCAGGATCTGAAAAACAAAACAAAACAAAACAAAACCAAAAAAACCACTACGTGTTCTATAACATAGGCCTCCACCCAGTTCCCTGCCCTGGAAGGCAGAGCTTTTAATATTATTAAAGCTAACCTGGTTAAAATAAGGGGAAGCTACTTAAAGCTCTGGCATCAGACTGGTAGGAGTCTGTGCAGTCCATTGGCAGATTCTTTACCCAAGAAGAACATACATACGCATCATGTTAGGTATAAGTATAAAGCCAAAGGTAGACAAAGTATTTTGTCCATTTATCATCCAAGCCATTTGTAGCACTTCTGAAAAGGTCTTTCAGACCTGGCAATGCCCAGTGTGGCCCAGGGCCCTCATAGTCCTTGTCCAGTCAAGACTCACCATAGGCCCTCCACTGGGTCTGACCAGAGATACATCCACTCCACTGAGCCTACGAACAGTAGTGCCAAAGAACAACACTTCTCATGGCCTTAGGTTAAATTATGCAGGCAGAATGCCCAGTAGATTGGTATCTAAAGTTAACTTTTGAATCCTTCTTACAAACAATAGAGGATAATATTATTACTCTATTTTAGGTATTGCATTAAGCACTTCACAAACATCACTTTATTTCCACAAAAACTCTCTGAGTTAGGTAACTCAGAGAAACTGAAACTTAAAGTTTAGTGATATGTCTGGCATCACAGACCTAAGTAAGGGCAGAGTAGGTCTGGAGATTGAGCCTTTGACTTCTATGACTCTTTATAGCTAGCAGGAATTTCTATTGGGAAATCACCTTTGGTTATGATTCTACATTCCAGCCCCTTCCCATGCAAATCACATCACCCCCAGGTCAAGTTTAAATTTAATCAAATAGTAATTCTCCTCACTAAATATTAAATATTCCTTTTTTTAAAAAGTTGATGCTCTTTCTTCTACTAAATTAAAATTTCAAGAAAAAATTATAGGGTCAAGAATAGGAGGAGATTAGATGTCAAATTAATAACTTCTTTAACAAACAATTAGGAAAATTAAAGAGGTCTAGTCAATTTAGATTAAGAAAACATTGCTGGGTACCTACCCCTTGTCAGGCACTCTGCTTGGACATGAATTGCAAAACTGCCTTTGCCTTTGGACATTAAATACCTTGCTTAAGAGTTCTTTTATATCATAAAATACAGGACTAGGTACCATAATTTTTCTACTTTTTTTTGTAGCTTAATAACTGATAATCTCAGCTGACTTCACTGAGTTAAACCATTTTCAACAATTTCTTTACAAAGAGTGATTGTGAAAATAAGCAGTTTTCCACAATATCAGAGAGAGATTCAGCTGGGAAGCATCCATTACATTAATAGAATTTATATGATTCAATTTTACTGCCATTAAAAGGTTAAATCTGAAAGGTTTTACTAAATGTTATTTCCTTTCAAAGAAGTTGTTTCTGTCAAAGATAACGAGTTATAGAACTCAAAAATGATCATTTTCTCCTCCTTTAATCTATATTTATTATTTTATATATATATATCTTTAATTACCTTATTTGGTAGGCAGTCTCTATAGTTAAAAGGAACATATATAATCTCCCAACTTGGAACAATTGTAGGTGAGGTTTTGTTATTGTTGATTTATTGATTTAGACAGATAGATAGATAGGTAGACAGATAGATAGATAGATTTTAACTGTAGAGACTGCCTATCAAGTGAGGTAATTAAAGGCATAGACTCCTTTTTAAGAAGGGATATTTTCCACTTAAATAAATGTCTTCCATGGCAAAGTGTGTTCTCTGAATAACAGAAGGCAACCTCACAGAAGCGTTACCATGGACTCTCAGTGATAGACGATCTCCAATGGTGTTTTGTCAAGCAAACTGGGACATAATGAGAGTAATAGAATAAAAGCTTAAGTTTGAACATAGCCCAATCTGCCAGTTCTCTGTTAGCAACCTTTTGTCCCCCCCCCACCCCACCCTCTGCCATCAGTCAGATTGACTCCTGCTGTCTGAAGCTGGAGGTGGCTTCTTTGGTTAATTCAGATTCATCACGGGTATCTCCATTCTTTCTTTGAAACTACTTGTATAAATAGGCCAGGATAATGAGTAAAGGAGAAAACAAACAAACAACCTTCTGTTACCGTTTGATTCGCATTCCCAAACACACAGTCATGGCCTTATTCTTACAAAAGATGGGCAGATCTGGTATGGCACCCCACTTAGGAAAATGACCACCTGACACTAGTTGGAGAAGTGACAAATCTCGAAAGTTTTACAAATAACAAATCAAGATTTTTTTTTTAAGTCTGGATTTTGATTCCTATTGGAGGCACACAGAAGAACAGTACCGTGGTGTGCAGGGTTATTAACCCAGTGCATCTAACTGCCAGAAAGTTGAAATCTCACCTCACCGCTTGCAGCCGGCAGGACTTCTCCTGGCAACCTGCGGCTGTTTTAAGTGCAGGCAGAATGGAGTTGCACAGCCAGCCTCTCCACGTGGGGCAAGCAAAGGGCTGTGCAGAGGTAGAGTGCAGAATGTAAGGGCTTCAGGAAATGAGCTCTAGCTCTAGCTCTCCTTTGTGGAATTAACATCTAATTTACATATAGAATCAAATACTTACCAGTGAGTTAGATGCTCACAGTACAAAAACACTGGAGAGTAATGAGCAATGTCAATGATGAAGAATTCTGAAGTATTATGAGGGACAGTTTATAAGTTTGGTATTTTTGGAGGGAATACATTTATAAGATGCATGATAATTAAAGAGGAGAGTTTAAATGCAGTAGGCATGTATCATGTTCCTCAGTTTTGCTCTGCAAAACTCAGCCTCAAAATACAACTAGCATGTCTTTCTTTCTCATATGCCTACAGGTAGACTGGGTTATCTCTGCTTCTGTCTAGAGTTTGGGGGTGGGCATCTTCTTATCTGAGGCATCTTCTTTTAGCAGATTGGAAGCATCTAGATGAGAGATGCCACTTGAAGCCTTGGCTTGGGACTGGCATATAACCACTTTTTTTGTTTAATTAAAAATTTTGTGGGGTGCCTGGGTGGCTCAGTCATTAAGCGTCTGCCTTCGGCTCAGGTCATGATCCCAGGGTCCTGGGATCGAGCCCCACATCGGGCTCCCTGCTCCGCGGGAAGCCTGCTTCTCCCTCTCCCTCTCTCTCTGCTTGTGTTCCCTCTCTCGCTGTCTCTCTCTCTGTCAAATAAATAAAAATTAAAAAAAAATTTTGTTATTATTGAAATATAGCTGGCATACAGTGTTATATTAGTTTCAGGTGTATGTACAACATAGTGATTCAACAATTCTATACATTACTCAATGCTTAACATGATAAATGTCACCAACTCTCACCATACAACATCATTATAATATTATTAACTATATTCCCCATGCTGTACTTTTCATCTCTGTGATTTACTTATAACTGAAAGCCTGTACCCCTTAATCCCCTTAATAACCCTCTTAATGCCCTTGTTGCCCATCCCCTCACCTCCCCTCTGACAACCACCAGTTTGTAGTCATGAGTCTTTGTTTTTTGTTTGTTTGTTTGTTCATTTGTTTTGTTTCTTAGATTCCACATATAAGTGAAATCATATGGTATTTGTCTCTCTCTGTCTGACTTATTTCACTTAGTATAATACCCTCTAGGTCCATCCATGTTGTTGCAAGATGACTTTTTCTTTGGCTGAGTAATATTCCATTCTATATATACTACATCTTTTATATCCATTCATCTAACAAGGGACATTGAGGTTGCTTCCATAGCTTGGCTACAGTAAATAATGCTGCAATAAACATAGGGGTGCATATATCTTTTGAAATTAGTTTTTTCATTTTCTTCGAGTAGATACCCCGTAGTAGAATTACTGGATCATACAGTATTTCTATTTTTATTTTTTTGAGGACTCTCCATACTGTTTTCCATAGTGGTCACACCAATTTACATTCCCGCCAACAGTGCATGGGGGTGGTGGGGGCGGCGGGGAGTGTCTTCTCAGACAAGGTAAACAAAAGCAAAAATAAAGTATTAGGACTCCACCCAACTGAAAAGCTTTTGCACAGTGAAGGAAACCATCAGCAAAATGAAAAGGCCACCCACTGAATGGCAGAAGATATTTGCAAATAATATATCTGAAAAGGGGTTAATATCCAAAATATATAAAGAACTCATACAACTCAACACCAAAGAAACAAAAAATCGGATTTAAAAATATGCGCAGAGGTCTTGAATAGACATTTTTTCAAAGAAGACATACAAATGGCCAACAGACAATGAAAAGATGCTCAACATCACTAATCATCAGGCAAATACAAATCAAAACCACAATGAGATATCACCTCACACCAGTCAGAATGGCTAGCATCAAAACCACAATCATGTCTTTCCACATTCCTCTGGCCAAGCTCAGGTCCAATTCCATAGAAATGTTTGCTTCTTCATGGAGGTAAGGGAAAGAGAATGACTATTTTCTGAACAAAGAGCTAATCCAACATGTCTTTTTCCCCCCCTCATAATTCAGAAAATGACAGTAATTAAGAGCGACAAAAATAAAAATTACTGGTTAAACTATCATCCAGAGATCACCAGTATTAATATTTGGTGTACATTCCTCCTGTTTTTTTCTTTCTGGGCACAAAGTGAAGTGAGTGGTGGGAAGGCATTAGTAAAGGAGTCCTGGGGAGGGACGAAGGGGAGAGCCTAGGGTAGTTCCCACAGTGTAGTGGGATATTAGTTGAGACAGCCTGTTTCTGGGCCTAGCTCACTCTAAGTGGCTACAAAATGGTGGCTGTATTTGTTAGCCTCTCTGAGCCCCAGTTTTCATCTGTAAAATGGGGCTAACAACTGTGTCTACCTCATGTCTACCTCTACCTACCTACCGCATGAAGATTAAATGAGTTATTAAATGTAGATAGAACTTGCAACATGACAAATGCTCAGGAAAATTTAGCCACTATCCACAAATAAAACGTAGCAGGGTTTTATTTTTCAGTACTGGCCTATTTATTTTCTATTCATTATCCATACTTTGTTCTCTCATTGGCAACCCAAGGGGCTCTTTTCCTGCCTAAAGCATAAATAAACACCTCAAACAGAATCCTGGCCATAATGCAAGAGAGAAAGGTTTGGATGCTTGCTTAGAGTGGCAAGAGCCTCCCAGAGGCTCTCAGAGCCTGGATCGATGGTCATGTAGTACTTCCTAAAATAATTTTTGGAAATCTATGTGTCCTCTTGCACATTTTTAACTTGACATCTAAGATTTCTCATAATGAGTTTAAATGGATATAATGGCTGGCATTTGGTAAAAAATAAGGTTATAGTACTCTTTTAAATATCCAGTGAAATTTAAGTAACCAAAATGATTCTAAACAATACACCAACAATTTCTTCCTGGACATTCAGGAATTTTGCATCTTTTGATTTATTCTCCCTTGAATTCATATTTCAATTATATTTTAAGCATAAAATTTTATCCTAATATAACCTATTTTTTATTCTTGAAAGACTTTTATTGATAATCCCACCTTTATTCTTTATAAAGAAAAAGTATGTATGTATTTTTACGTGCAAAGTTTCTTTGAAGGGTTATAAACATTCAAAAAAGTTTTTCAGGCTGAAGTTATTAGTATTATTACTGTGCATCATAAATATGGTATTAAATTGCTGCATAATTATTGAACATTAAAAGTAAAATTTTAATGTTTCTTAATGAGATTAGTGTTTTTTTTCAATTAGCTTTTGTCTCTGTGAATGCATAAGAAATTGCTAGAGTCGACAGAGTTCTGCACAAATTATATTCTGACTTGGTTTGTCTTATAGATGTGAACAGAAGAAATTATTTTCACAGAAATCAGTAGAGGGGAATGGAAGGAAGTTTTATTTCTTTTTCATAGATGTGTCATGTAATTCCTTAAATGCCAAAAGTCACAGTGATCTATTATCAAAAAATTATTTTTAATTATAGACTGTTTGACACATCTTTGAAGGCCAAAATCACAATGGTATGTCACCTAAAATTATTTTTAGCCATTTTTAATTCTCATTTCAAATTGGCAAAAGCAAAGAATTGGAAACCACCTGACTTGGATTTGATTTGAAACATAACTTGTTGCCCGTCATTTTAGTCCATGCTTTCTTAATATCCTGGACGTAACCAAAAAAAACACTTTACAAACACATACTAATTGACTCTAAATTATACCTATTACTCTTTTATTTAGAGGAATCATTTAATCCAACACATACAAAAGAGATAGAGAAAAATGAAAATGTTATTATATTCTTTCTAATACAATATTTTTGTATGAAATTCTTTATATCTTATTATATGCTTTAAATATACTTTTATCAATACTTTGGCATTGTAAAATTAACTAATTAAATTTATGGAGAATGTCTGTCCTAGAAACTAATCAGCATAGTATCCCTAAGCTAATCAGACTTACATTCTGTCAGAAAAATTTTGCCTTCATGTTTCGATTTAAGCAAATGTATCAATTCACTTCTCAAGTGTCATTATTAAAAGCTTCGAGGAAATAAGTTATATATAGAGACTGCCATAAGCAGTCATGAGGATTAAAATGATGTCAATCATGAATAATTAATGTGCTATGAAAATAATGTAATAAACCAGTAAGCCATTGCCTATTACTTAATTTGTAATAATTTAGTGAAATGTTTAGCTAAAACTGTAAGTTCTTTATAAAGTGGGAGGAATAGGATAAGATTTGGAGATCTTTTAGTATATATATGAGGATTTATCAATTAGCTGTTGATATAGTATACTTGCAAAACAACCAACCACATAACATTAGTGTTGTATAACAATGAACATTTATTTCTCACATTTATTTCTAGCATCAGCTGATCTAGGCTAGCCTGGACTGAGTGGCTCTTCTATTCTTAATGAGACTCCTTAATTTGTTTGGGAGTAGGCTGATCTAGGCTCTTCAGAGGACTGGCCCAGCTTTTTAGCACACATCTCTCAACTGTTTTTTTTCTAAGATGAGCAGGTTAGCCTGGGCATGTCCTTCACAAGGTGATGGGAGAATCAAGAAAGAACAAGTGTTTTCAAGCACTTAAGTCTCTTGTGGCTTCGGATAGAAATCGGCCTGTAGTTTGTCATTCTATTGGCCACAGTAGGTCACCAAGCCAAACCTGAGGAGTGGGAAATCATGCTGGGTCCTAGAGACAGCATTCAGCACAGCTGCATGGGAACATGAATACAGGAAGGAATGGAGAATGGAGACAATAATTCAGTCTACCACTGTGTGCACAAAAGACTTTGTGGACTCCAGCTATTGGAAATAATTAAATGTGAATCAAATATAAATATCAGATGTAATTCAATTGAGTTCATTAGTTACCATGATTAAGCATTTCCTGTAGGCCCCAAAAAAAGGAAAAAGAGAAAAGCATGTATTGCCAAAATCTAATCAATCTGGCAACTGGCATGTAGTTTTATTTATTTATTTATTTTTTGTTAGTAGGAGGTAGAAAATATTCTACATTTTATAACTTGAAATAAAATCAGGGTCACCAGTAATTGCTATAAATATTTCCTTTTTACAAAATAGTTTGAAATATCTTATTGGATAGGTGTGTCAAATTTGAAATAAATTATGTTAAAGCTTTACCTCTGAGTTTTAACCAATATACATTGAAAAAGTTGGGTGATCTGAAACATTTTCCAGTTACAGTTGAAAGAACCAATATCACTCACCTGTACTACCTCGGCTACTTGAAAGTTACTTTCTTTCAAACTAAATAACATGTCTTAAGGATGAGATTGGAAAAGAGTAGAAAAAAATTGCTTACATTTAAGTAAGTGTTGTTTTTGTGCTTTTCTTATGGATGGCCACTTTGCTTTGCTCGCAGCCCTTTCTCTCTCTGCGGTGATGCATCCTTTGATCCTGGTAGGGGAATAAGAAGCAAGTTCTTAAATACCTGTCTTTCCTGCACACACCCCAGTCTATCATATATCTGAATTCCAACATGGGTCAAAATACCCAGTTCTTACAGAAACACATGTAAGAGCACAAGGACTGGATGTATTGCAACTTTACAATGCAGTTTAAAAATTATCAGGCATGTCTCTACCCCTTGTGTTTTATGTTTCTTTACTCAAATTAATTCTGTGTGCTTTTTTCCCTCCTGCATGAATTTTGTGATCATTTTGTCAAGTTCAAGCAATATCTTTTAAGATTTTGTTTGAAATGTGTTTAGATATGTAGATTAACCTGTACCTATCAGGACTTTGCCATATTGTTTTCCTATTCAGGATTATGACATCCACAAAATTTATTTATGTATTAAAGGGTCATTAATAGTCACAAGCTAAACTTTGCCTCCTTTCCAGAAGTCCTTCACATTTCCTTTTTAGGTTATTATTTGATATTCCTATTTCTACTCTTGGGAATGAAAATTGTTTTAAAATATAATTACTGATTCTTTTTCTTAATAGGAAAGAATCTCAGAACACATATTGTCTAGGTTGTTAGTATTTATATGGATGGCCTCAGGATTTTTACAGTTAGGGAATTTTAACTAATGTTTAATAAAGTAAATACTAATTATACTTTTGAAATGCATATAAGTTTTATCTTTATTTAATAATGTAGGCACTTTTAAATGACATTCAAACTTTTAAAATTATCCACTGCTAAATTTTCAGTATCTGCAGTTTGAAAGATCTCTGCTTTCTACTTATTATTTGTTGGTTATAATGAACTATTCAGAATTTCAAAGATCTAAGTCTATTCTCTAAATTAAGTATATAGACACAATTGGATATGTTTGGCTGATTGTTGTCTCACTGAAGTATAATTGCCTTTGTCTATCCTTATAAAGGTATTTTTAGCAATTCAAAATAAGAAAAAAAATGTTCTGAATAAGCTTTCATTAGAATTTCCAAGGAATATAGAAAGGATTTATGGTTCTGTTAATTTCCTTTCAAGATTTCTCTTCTACAACTACAATAAAATATGTGTCACAGGAATAGATTTTGATGTACCTGAAAAAGTCAGATTTATAACCTCTGGTTAGAATAGGGGAAATTTATATATTTGATGTGGATCTAACTATAAGAATATATGGGTGATTTAAGCAACTGTCAAACAGAGATACAAAAGACAAAATTTTGCTTCAATTTTCTTAAGAAAAATGTGTTGTTTTAAATTATTTTTAGTTCAAAGGTTGATGGAATCAGTAGTTGTTCAAAAAGTATTGTCAATCCTTCTCTAAAGTCAACTACAATAATACAACAAAAAGAAATATAACCCATTACCAGTGTCATTAGCGGTCACCTTACTCAGTGCCGACTGAAAATTGATGGCCAAAATAGAGAATGACTCCTTTAATTTGCTCACATTCATCTTGAAAGTCAAAAGAACAAATGGACTATTTTCAAAAGATGGGAATAGGCAATTTATCTTTGTTCAGACTGGATGAACTATGCCTGCCCATCAGCCCCTATACATAAAGTAAGTAGAAATAAAGAGTGTGTGTGGGGGGGGTAATGGGGAAAAATGACAATGTTGGAGGGGGGGAGAAAAAATAACAAGGTTTTAATAAAGGATGACAGAATATTAGAGATAAAATTTTTAAAAGGAGGAATCATAATAAGACTGAGAAGTAAAATCAAAGGAAGCAGTAAAAGAAGAATGGAATAAACAGACATGTTGCAATGAACCAGAGACAAATATCATCATGGTAAAAAGAGGGAGGGAACCTGTGGAACTCAAAAAAAGAAATAGGGGCACCTGAGTGGCTCAGTCGGGTAAGCATCTGCCTTAGGCTCAGGTCATGATCCCAGGGTCCTGGGGTTGAGCCCCACATCTGGCTCCCTGCTCAGCGGGGAGTCTGCTTCTCCCTAACCCTCTGGCTCTCCCCACCACTCATGCTCTCTCTCTCCCTATGTCTCTCTCTCTCTCAAATAACAAAATCTTTTTTAAAAAAGAAATAGAGTATTATCACAGTTTAAAATCCAGAACCTCTGATGTTACTGGATTATAACCCATATATAAAATAAGCATCTATGAGTCCATACTGATATAAATCGAATAAACAGATCAATGAGAAGAAACAGCTTTTTCTTATTGAAAAATTCCTATTAATAAACATAGGAAGGATAAAGGAAAAACTAAATTAGCACTGACAAACACCATAATAATAATAATCATTGCAGGCATGATCCACCAATGGATGCTAAAATTAGTGAGCGAAACTTTGAGGGGAAATGGAATATTTGCATGCTCTCAAACATTTTCTCCAAGATATTTATTAACTACAAATGGGCAAAGAGTAACTTCCAGTGGAGAAACTCAAGACCCAAAGACAGAACCTTAGCCAAATGATTACCTGTAATACCACCAATAATAAGACTTATTGACATTATGTACCCTCTGATATGACTGAGAAGGGCAAAAAAAAAAAATCACTTCTGTGTCTGAACATGTACAACCTCATGTAAATAACATAAAAAATGAGGGATATTCTATAAATTATGTGACCGATACTCTTCAAAAATGTCAAGGTCCTGAAAGATGAAGACTGAAGGATATTCAGTCTTGGACAAAGGAGACAAGACAACTAAATGCAGTGTGGAATCTTGGACCAGAACTGGAGAAGAGAAAAGTAATTAGTGGAAAACCTGGTGAAGTTTGAATAAGGTCTGTATTTTAATTAATAGTAGTGTACCTATATTAATTTCCTGGTTTGGTCATTTTGCCGTGGTTATGTAGGATGTTAACATTAGGGGGCGCTGGTGAGGGGCATATGGAAGCTACTATTTTGCAGCTTTTCTGTAAATTTAAAATTATTTTAGGGGCGCCTGGGTGGCTCAGTTGGTTAAGCGGCTGCCTTCGGCTCAGGTCATGATCCTGGAGTCCCGAGATCGAGTCCCGCATCGGGCTCCCTGCTCGGCGGGGAGCCTGCTTCTCCCTCTGACCCTTCCCCCCTCTCATGTGCTCTCTCTCTCTCATTCTGTCTCAAATAAATAAATAAAATCTTAAAAAAAAAAATTATTTTAAATAAAGGTTAAAAAAATTCTGGGCCTCAAGCAAAAACTTTAAACAAGACTTTTGTTGTAGGAATAATGTACTGATATGCTTATTCGTGTTTGGTTTTTGCTGTTTTTCGATAATTCAGGTGGTGTTTTACTTTAGCATCTGCATCCTTTGTGAGGAGTGATTATGCTCCTTTTCCTCAAGAGTGATCGCAAGGCACTGGAATTCTCAGCTCCCACCAAGATTCTGAATTCCAGATGTGGCAATGTAACAAAGACATAGAAGAGCAACAACCTCCTGGTAACTCTGTGGACTTGGGTAATTATTAAACTAGTAGCAATCATAAGAGATTCATGCGAAGGGCACTTGCCTCTTCTCCTGGTACCAGGTAATTCTGGATCCCTATATTATGATGCGAGTGAAAAGGAGAATAACCCCCAAATTTACTTACATTCCCATCAAATGTCTGAATAGAGGTTCCAGTCAGATTACTGATTTAAAAAAAATAATAATTCATTTCTTGCACCTTCAAGATCATGGATTAAGATTTATACTCACTATCTCTCCTAAATCTTGTTAATTATTAAATAAATAAAATCATGGTAAAGAAACACACTTTTCTTTTTTCTAGAATAACATATAAAGCAGAAATTCTCTGACTTGAAATGCTATTTCCAAATCCCTCTGCTCCAGACTTTGGAAAATCCTATTTTTTTTAAAGATTTATTTATTTATTTATTTATTTATTTATTTATTTATTTGAGGGGGTGGGGCACAAGGGGGAGGGGCAAAGGGAGAGGGAGTGAGAATCCAAGCAGACTTCATGCTGAGCACAGAGCTGGACATGGGGCTCCAAGCAGGTTCAATCCCGTGACCCTGAGATCATGACCTGAGCTGAAACCAAGAGTCAGATGCTTAAGCAACTCCACCACCCAGGTGCCCCCCTACTATTGATTAGTAGGCTCAAGTACCTATAAAATACAGTATCTCCACGCATTTTTTCCTTCTTTTGAGATTTGAAAGAATTGGCAATTTTCTTTTTTTTTTTTTAAGATTTTTTTTTTATTTATTCATTCGAGACACAGAGATACAGAGAGAGAGAGAGAACATGAGCAAGGGGAGAAGCAGAGGGAGGGGGAGAAGCAGGCCCCCCGCTGAGCAGGGATCCTGATGCAGGGCTCGATCCCAGGACCCTGGGATCATGACCTGAGCTGAAGGCAGACGCTTAACTGACTGAGCCACCCAGGCGCCCCATGAATTGGCAATTTTCATGATGAGCTGCCATTTCTGTGACTTTGAGACTTAAATTGGTGTGCTTTATGGGAGCAGATTCAGAGAAGGCACCTGACAGGCTCATCAAACAGGTCCTGAAACATTTCAGTAACCACTTTCTCTGCTTAGCAACCAAGTGACTATCGCCCTCTTGTTTGGTTTAGACAAGCAAGCAACTGTGAATTTACAGAGAACTTTGATATTTACTCGATTTTACTAAAGTTCAGAAAAGAAGTTCCCAGGGTTGTACTCCATCACTACCAATTTCTTTTTCTCCATGGTGTGTGAGTGCATTTCACTGAGGAAAGAAGAGTTTGATAGATGGCTTATCCAGAAAATAAATAACACAGTGTTTGCCAATTGCTACTGTCTTTTATGCCTGGGTAACCTAGATTTGCATTAGAACCCAGCCACAATTTACCAACATAATTTATGGTGCTTCTGAAAGACCTGCTTTTTTTTTTTTTTCTTAATTCCCTGGTCTGATCCTCCAGGTTCATTCTTATTGTCACATTAGTGACTTAGAGGTTTCTATTTCCCCCTTGAAATCATCAGTTTAAGAATTTATGGTTGTATCCAAAGTAAATATTCTTTAATTCAGCACAAATAGTTTATAATGACATTATCCTTGACTCACATGGCTTTCACTGGGCTTTGGAGCTAGAAAAATTTTAACTCTGATCAGTACTTAGACGCTGTACTAACTAGAAAATTAGGGTTATACGTTTGTCCTCTGAGATTTACAATGTAATTTCAACACTGGGTTACAACATGGGTTGTCAATGACAAAAAAAGGATTGAAAACTTGGCCACAATACTTTTTGGTAAGCAAATTATATTGGTTAATATAGATATAAGATAGTTTGTCAATTGGAATGAAACCACAGCTATCTTATAGTGAATCCATTAAAAGCTTGAATTATCTAACTCTTCTTCCTCAAATTTCATGGTCTCCAAGCATGTCCATGATTTCCATGTTGATCTTCAGCTCTTTTTCATTCAACATATAGAATGAATAACCTAGCAAGAGAGAATGTATTCATTCTCCTATATTTTCACACCTCCTGACTATAATTTCTCTTGGTAAATAAATAAAATATCAACCACTTATTTTTTTTCTACAGTCCCTAAGAGGACAGAGTATTGTTGTGAATATTCCCAGAATGTTTATCTGTTTATCCATAATTTAGCTTTCTGGAGTCTGCCTCAGTGAAATGTGAATCTGATCTGGCCATCCCTAGGTACTGAAAGAGGAAGTCTTTGGGGTCTTCAAAGCAATGATTGAGCCCCAATCACCCTTACTTGAAATCATAATGCTGTATCACTTCCAAGTTTATTCTTTTATTAATGTGCATGGAATAACATCTTTGTGTTATTTACTAGCTGTGTGATTTTAGGCAAGTTATCTAGACTTTGCCAAACCATTTTTCCTTAATCCTAAATGAAACCAATAATTTCTACCTTGTAGAGATGTTGTTTGGATTAATTATAATACTTAGGAAGTGTACAGCACATTTGATTGGGTACATAATAAATAATAATAAGTGATAGTAAAAATAAAATGTAACAAGTTCTGGGATGCCTGGGTGGCTCAGTTGGTTAGAGCGACTGCCTTCGGCTCAGGTCATGATCCTGGAGTCCCTGGATCGAGTCCCGCATCGGGCTCCCTGCTCGGCAGGGAGTCTGCTTCTCCCTCTGGCCCTCCCCCCTCTCATGTGCTCTCTCTCTCTCTCATTCTCTCTGTCTCAAATAAATAAATAAAATCTTAAAAAAAATATATAACAAGTTCAATAAAATTAATGTTTTTATAACAAATTCCACCTTTCACCGTGAAGTGAAGACAAATCTAAGAGCATAGCCTTAAAAAAATCTTCATTGGAATATCATCTTAAGCAAATATATCTTATTTGCTTTATGGAAGTCATATTCCCCAAACCTGAACATTGAAGGCAATATTATTGGTCATCTGGTCCAATTTCATCACAAATGAATCCCTACTAGAACTTCACCTAGATTATTAAAAACCTTTAGTGATTGAGAACAGACCTCTTTATAAAACTCATTCCGTACTCTAATTTTGGGTAAACCCGCTCATGAAGATGAAATGCGTCTTTGTAACATCTGTCTTTTGATTTTATTAGTCTCTAAGTAACAAATGATACAAATAATTCCTCTTTAAAAACTCCTACCATGTTTTTGTTAATTTTTTTTCCAGGTTGAGCATTCAAAATTTTCTTATTATTCATATTTCATAGTTTCTAAGTTCTTTACCATCTTTTATTTTTTTAATTTAAATTCAATTCATTAACATATAGTGTATTATTAGTTTTAGAGTTAGAGTTCAGTGATTCATCAGTCTTATAAATACCCAGAGTTCATTACATCATGTGCCCTCCTTAATGTCCATCACCCAATTACCCCATCCCCCCATCCCCTCCCCTCTAGCAATCCTCAGTTTGTTTCTTATGATTTTGAGTCTCTTATGGTTTGTCTCCCTCTCTGATTTTATCTTATTTTTCCCTCTCTTCCTCTATGATCCTCTGCCTTGTTTCTCAAATTCCACATATGAGTGAGATCATATGGTAATTGTCTTTCTCTGACTATTTCGCTTAGCATAATACCTTCTAGTTCTATACACATCACTGCAAATGGCAAGATTTCATTTTTTTTTTTGATGGCTGAGTAGTATTCTATTGTGTGTGTGTGTGTGTGTGTATCACATCTTCTTTATCCATTCATCTGTTGATGAACATCTGGGCTCTTTCCATAGTTTGGCTATTGTGGACGTTGATCCTATAAACATTGGGGTGCAGGTGTCCCTTCGGATCACTACATTTATATCTTTGGGGTAAATACCTAATAGTGCAATTGCTGGGTCATAGAGTAGTTCTATTTTCAACTTTTTGAGGAACCTCCATACTGTTTTCCAGAGTGGCTGCATGAGCTTGCTTTTCCACCAACAGTTTTTTACCATCTTTTAAATGTAAGATGAACCATCTCCACGTGAATAGTCCGTAAGTGGTCTGACAATGGCAGTGAACAATGGGAAAATGGGTCTATTGCCGTCATTGATTCAAATACTGCCCCCCTACTCTTGCAGCTTAATAATAAATGAATGTGCATTCGCTTGTTTTAAGCATCCAATCACAATTTTTTTTGTTCACACTGAGCTTATAGACAACTAAGTTGTTTTTTTGTTTTTGTTTTTGTTTTTTTACAATAACTGCTATCAGAGTAGACCTTCCCTAAGCACAATATCTGAGTATGATATTTTTAACCCTGACTACAGGCCTCCATAGTCTTCTTAAATATAATCCCCTTGATTTGTTTTCGTCCAATATAATATTTATTCCTTTCAGATTTATTCAGACATAGGTATGATACTCATTATATTATCAAGCAATTCACAAATATTAAACAGAATAAGAAAGTTGATCTGATAACCACCAAGCTGTACAATGGGCTTGACTTTAAAGAATTCACTGGTAATCCTCTATGTAGAAATTTGAAGAGAGGTAGAACATAAAATTCTTATACTGAGATTATTCGTACTTTCTTATACATAGTTTACTTATTATAAAAGATTCAATAGGACACATAGAATAATGAATTAAAAAACTTATACTTGATTCATTAGTGGTTCAAATCAAAATAGTTGAATGCTTCTATGGTCTAGACTCAGCACTTTATCAGGCACTAGTGTCATTTACAAAATTTGAGTATATAAGTCAAATAATAACTAATATTTTTATTTTAAGGTTACTTGGCTCCACCACAGTAGCCTCCAAAATATTGATTAGTCGATTCAATTAAGCAATATGTTTAATCACAGCATAGTAACAGAAATCTGTTTACTACTAATTTATTACTAAATGCTCCCTAGGCTTCATTCCATGCAATAATTCTTAGTATGTTAAACTATAAAATGAATGCAAGTCCTGTCCCAAACTGTATGGGCTCATTTGAAAAAAAATTAAATCTCAAGCTAATGGTATGCTCTAGTGGGCTCTTCTCTACCTTAAATCTTGTTATCGTTCTGAGGGAGCAGACTTCAAGCATTCTTAGACCAGAATTCAAATACACCTTCTGTGTACATTAGCTCCTTACTTCACCAAACACCCTGGGCCTGTCATCATTCCAAACCACTTCTCTCTGTCTCCTCTAGGCATTACCCACTAACTGAAATACTTCTACTAACTTTCCCAACTCCATACTCACTTTTTAAGGCTTGGTTTAGATGTTGGCTTATTAGATACACTTTTCTAGGGCCCAGAAGATTCTCCCCTCTAGCTTCCTATACTAATGTGGCTAGTTACATTACTAAACCTACCACATAATGTTTTGTCTTCCCCACTAGTTGCAACATCTTTGAGGGCAGAGATCCTGAATCATTCATCTTTGTGTCTCTATGGCATGATACAGTGCCCAACAAGTGAAAGGTGCTCAATGAATTTGAATGAATGAAAAGCAAAATGTGATGTTCATTGGTGAAATCAGAGCACTGAAGAAGTCCAAAAGAGAGAAATGAATTGTGAATGGTGTCATGAAGTACATGACATTTGAAATGGATCTTGAAAGATACACATGATTTGGAATGGCACTGTGATATAAAATGAAGGGATGGTGCATTTCAGAAGAGAGATTTAATAAGCTATGACTAAAGATCAAAGAGTTTCACCACAAGAACGCATTCAAAATTAAACTAATGTAGGAGAACCTGGTAGAATAAGCGAGAACAAAATATTCTTTAACTTCTGACATGGATGATAGGTCTCAAAGGATAATCAAGAGGACCTAATTAGCTGAGCAAAAGGATGTCTTTGTGATTGAAAAAGAAACATTATCTTTTGCATTCATGGAAGACACATAAGTAAGAATATTAAATGCAAAAATCCTTGTAGAAGAAAAGATTTTTTAAGAAAATGCAAATAATATATTGCAAATATGAGTATTAGTTATATTTTTGTGTTGGTAAACAGATGAATAGATGCATCATGTGTAAATGACTAAAATAATAACAAATATGAAGACATTAAAAACTGGGAAATGCTGGTCAATCAACAATTATTGAGCTACTTCTCTTTTCATTACTGTGGAAGATACAACTGAAGCAGAAAATAAGACACTTTACCTTAAAAAGCTTAAAATCCAATTAGGGGCACCTGGGTGGCTCAGTTGGTTGAACAACTGACTCTTGGTTTTGGCTCAGGTCATGATCTCAGGGTCATGATCTCAGGGTCATGAGATTGAGCCCCGTGTTGGGCTCTGCACTCAGCATGGAGTCTGCTTGAGATTCTTTTCCCCCACCCCCCACCCTGTTTTACACCTCCCCCAACTTGCATTCTCTTTCTCTCTCTAAAACAAATAAATAAATGAAATCTTCTATAAAAAAGTAGTAAGCATAAAAAATAGAAAGCAAAAATAATAGATTCTAACAAGTAAAACCTAAAAATATGATTTTTTTTAAAAGCATATTCCAAGGAAGGCAGAAAGCAACCTAGATATGAGTATTAGGTGGAAGGAAGGCATTCAAGGTTAAAATGCTACCTTTAACAAAGGCATAGATGTTCTGTCATGTATGAGAGATGCACAGAATGGCAAGGATGTTGGAAGAGCTAAAGTGAGGGCCTGTGACAGCAAGTTAGTCACTATAGTGATGAGAATCAGGGAGAAGGCTGTAAGATTCAGAGTATTTTAAACTAATAGATAATATGAAGGTGCTATAAGATTTGAAAACGGAAATCCCATGAAAAAAATCACACCAGTGTCTAAGGTTACCTGGGCTGTACATTTAATTAAAAAAAAATAGTCCATAAAGTATTGTTAATATTGTTAAATAGCCATTACTTCATTTCTTTATTCCTGTTCCCTTTTCCCCATACATACCCATGTGTGCACACTTTTACACAATCATATGTTTTTTACCTTTTTGCATTTTTAATTTGCTGTCCTTGTAATAGTTCTTATAAACTATTTGTGGATTTTACTCCTGGGTCTTTTTAGTTCTGCATCTATTCCTGTGATACTTAATGTCTTCTAAACTCCCAGTAGAGTTACTGTCTTTATACCTTTCCTCTCTTTTCATCTATAGTGTTTAAATACCATCAAAAAGAACCACCAAATTCTGAATCTTCCAGGAGGCCTTGCAGTTCATTTATTCCTAGCATCTCTACTCCAACACATGGAACACAAAGAACTGTCTTAATTTCTTTGTTGTTGTTGGTAACTAAAGAAAAGAAAAACAAAAAAGAAGAAAAAGAAAAAGAGGAAAAGAATTGATAGGTAATACAATGCAACTACAAACAATAACTACAATTTATTGATTCATTGCTACATACCAGACACCCTGCAAAAAAACTTACCCTCCTTCTTTAGCCATGGTAATGATCTTAGTAAGTAGGCACATCATTATCATCACTTTACAACTGAGGAACCAGGGGATTAAGATGTGAAGTAATCTACCAAAGGTCACACAGGCTATCACACAGGGATCCATACACTAGGCTCTGGACTTCAAAACCCCTGCTTTCAACTACTACACTATACTGTCTCAGCCCAGATTTGTGTCTTCTCAAACTCCATCAACCAGCATTTTTAAAGAGTATATAAAACTAAAATTAATAAAAATTTCCTTTTCAAAAATATTATTTAAATAATGCTATGAGGGACACCCGGATGGCTCAGTTGGTTAAGTGTCTGCCTTTGGCTCAGGTCATGATCCCGGGGTCCTGGGTTCGAGTCCCGCATTGCGCTCCTTGCTCAGTGGGGAGCCTGCTTCTCCCTCTGCCTGCTTCTCCCCCTGCTTGTGCTCTCTCTTTGACAAATAAATAAAATAAAATAAAATAAAATAAAATAAAAGCTATGAAATTATGATTTCCATTGTGTATGTATCTTACAAAAGAGTATAGAATTTAAAAAAAACACCTCCTAGAAACACTTAAACATTTTTTTTATGTTTTAATTTGTGTGATGAATATGACAGAAAATTTCAGAAAAGCATTCAGATAGATAAGGATATTTTGTTTAAGTCACTCATTCAAAAGGGCATTTAGCTCAGAAAAGGAAGGAGGAAGAGGAGGGAGGAGAAAAAAAAAGAAGTGAAGGAGGAGGAGGAAGAAGAGAGGAAGTAAGGAAAGACAAGGAGGAAAAAAGGGAGCAGGAGGAGGAGGAGAAGGGGGAAAGTGGTGCACTTTTGGGATATAGGTGAGGTTCAGTGGGGTAGAGTCCAGAGCCGACCACCAAGAAAGAATTCTTGAGGTGTCTTTGATGCAAGGTGGTGGTTTATGCACGGGGACACGAACTGTGGGCAGAAAGAGCTGCTGCCCCAGGGTTGTGAGGGGTGCTGATTCTATACTCAGGAGCTGGGGAGGTAAGGAAAAAGGGGGTGTCCAGAAGGACTATCATATGCTAAAGACTCTCAGGATACTGGAGGCCTGATTATTGTCAAGCCAAGGCTGTTTCCCCCTCTAATGAGGCACTAACATGAAGACAATTGGGAGTTTCCATTCAGGGAGGAATGTTACATTCCTCCTATCACAGGTCCTTGTCAATGGACTTCAGGTTCAAAAGAAATTCAATTTTATTTACATTTCCTTCCGCCTCAGCCTCCCTTAATTTTATGGAGGGAAGGGTGATGTTAGGGCTTCAGGAACTGAGTTATGGGTCTCTGGAAGTTAGGCTACTGATAAGAAAGCTTCTTTCTTGTAAATCACTAGGACATTTGTAAACTGAGGGAGACTCTTGTCCTGCAGGATTGTGATCTCTATCAGTTAACCCTTTTTTTTTTTTAAACCTTTTGTTTTTCCTTTAGGGCAGCCAGGAGTGCCTGAGGAATGTCACATATATCCCAAAGTGGGGGCGGGGGAGTGTAGGGTGTCAGCTTATACTTTGTCTTCAGCCAGCCTTCTGCTCCCTCATCAGAAGGAACAGGCCTACTTAGAAAGAATGACTAACGAATTGGTTAAATGACTACATGTAAATAACAAAATAATATGAGATGAAGATAATTGTAATAGAAAGCTTTAGGGAAAAAAAAATAAACTCAGAATCATAGCAGATTAAAAAATAAATAAACCTGTATCAGGGAGTAAGAATCTCCTGTCCCCTTCAAAGTCTTTCTAGACCTGGACTAAGCATCCAACTGACATGAGGCAGATTAACAGGAGAAAATAAAATTCAATTTTGTATGTATAGAGAATCCACATAGACATGGAAATTCCAAAGAGAGTCAGACAAAATGAGGTATATATGTCATCCTGAACCAAGGAGAAGTGG
Organism: Halichoerus grypus; assembly: GCF_964656455.1. Taxonomy (NCBI): domain Eukaryota; kingdom Metazoa; phylum Chordata; class Mammalia; order Carnivora; family Phocidae; genus Halichoerus; species Halichoerus grypus. Next base: position 80,183,469 of record NC_135723.1, read on the forward strand.
GTAGGGGTCTGGGACTTCAAAGAGAAGGAATGCATTTCACAGGAAGCTGAAAAAGAGTAAATGTTTGGTAAACAAATGTTTGTTGGACCAGCAGAAACAATGGGGCATAGAGGACTTTGATCAAACAGGCCTCGGTAGAGTCTTCCCTCTCTACCAGGCCAATGCACATCATGATGTAGTTTTGTATGGTGATAGCTCTCTTCTTGGAGCAGGTCCCTTATCTAAATTGTTTTTAGGCAGTTGTGGAGGAAGTAAAGAGCTTTTCCTGAACCTGCTGTGTTTTGACTGTTTTTTTAACTCAAAATAATCTTTATGCCAACATGGCCCATCTTGGGATGGCCTGCCCTTGGCCCCTACACCTGCATGGAGCTTTGTAGTATATGATGCACTGGGGTATCATGTAGGTTCAGTGAAATATACTGGGGGCAAACAGAAAGATTTCGGAAGAAGAATACAGAATTACTAAAATCACTAGAAGCCTGGTCTTTTGCTATTTTCTAACTTTATCGAAGTCTAAATATTCTGAATAAATCTACTGCCCCCATACTTCTCAATATTCTTTCAGTCAGTCAATAGTTTCCATTTTAGGATAATCTAACTTGGTTTCCTCTCCCTTTACTTAAAAAAGTGTGTCCTTGATGTGGGTGGAACTAGAGGGTATTATATGCTAAGCGAAATAAGTCAATCAGAGAAAGACAATTATCATATGATCTTACTGATATGTGGAATTTGAGAAACAAGGCAAAGGATCATAGGGGAAGGGAGGAAAAAATGAAAAGACGAAACCAGAGAGGGAGACAAACCATAAGAGACTCTTAATCTCAGGAAACAAACTGAGGGTTGCTGGAGGGGAAGGATGTGGGGGGATGGGGTAACTGGGTGATGGACATTGGGGAGGGTATGTATTGTAATAAGGGACCTGTACCCCTGAAACAAATAATACATCATATGTTAATTAATTGAATTTAAATTAAAAAATAAATAAATAATAAATAATATGAAATAAATATGAAAGTAAATAATATTAAAGTGAATAGCATCTCTAAAAAAAAAAAAAAAAAGATGTGTCCTGATTGTACTGACAGGACTTGCTTGAAACTCTTGACCACTGTCCAGTCAAGCAAGAAAGGCTGTCTTCCTCACTAGCCTTGCATTTTGCCTCCATTTATCACCTGAAAGGGTGGGAGCTGTGTGGTGGAGCTGTTTTTCTTTCACGGAGGCCTGGCATATAATATGTAGCAGGAGTTTTACTCTTGAGAATAGGAGGAAGGATGGAAAATTGCATTATGGCTTTCTTAAAATCCTCCAGCAGCTCATGGGAATAAGCAAGAGATTAGAAGTAGATGGTACACTTTACAGGAAATGACTTATATTTCTGTTGAGAGGCTCTGCTGTATGAACAGGGTACAAATGCCCTGGAGAAGCAGAGAAAGACCCCAATGAGATAACCAGGAACAACAGCCCCCAAGGTTAATTCATGCAGAAGGGCTGGAAAACATCATATTTTGTAATGTCAGTTTCTATTATGTCATAAACTGAATAATGTCAAAATATAGCATAATCAAATAAAAACTCAAAGCTTAAAATTATTTAAATGACACCCAAGTCTAAGTCATTCTAAAATCTCTCAGAAATCATGTTACTCTCATGGGTTTTCTATCCTCTTTCTTTTAAAAGTCTCAAAATATATTTGTTCAAAACTTTTTGCAAGAAAGTACACAATGATCCTTTGACCCCATTTAACAAATGGAGAATCTGAATCACAAGGAAATGAAATGCTTTATCCAGCCACAACAAAATGTCACCTGATGAAGTAAAAACAATTTCAGGGTCTGACTTCCTTTCACTGGATTATAAAGTTCATGCAGCAGTAAAGAGAGCAGGGAATTTCTACAAACTGGAAGACAAACCCTGAGTCAAGTCTCCATTATTGTCAAAATCTATTTCTTCGCCCCAAACCTCTTTCCTCATCCATTTTGAGATGTACTAACTTTTAAAGAAATATTGAGATTGAGAAAATAAATATATGTTTCCTGAAAGTAAATAATTCCTAAACTTTTGGAGCTATAATGCCCTTTCACTGATTTGTATGACACTCTATATCTTCTTAAAGTCCTGCAGAGATGACATTTGTTTTAAAGTTATGTGTCATCTATTGGCTGGGGTTCTAGGCTTAAGTAACTTATTCTACAGTTTACATTTCCCCTGGGGCATAATCATGTATTTATTAATTCATTCTCTCTCTCTCTCTCTCTTTTACCTCCTCCTAACTACTTTTGTTTGACTATTATTCTTGTCCCCAATGCCCTGAAAAGCACAATGTAAACACTTTATTTTTAGTTTTGAAGCAGATTGATGTTACCTGTATTCCCCATGACAGACAGCATTGCATAATGGTTAATTTGCACACACTCTGGAATCAGACTGCCTAAGTTTGATTCCCTGTTTCCCCATTTATTAGCTGGACAACATAAGAAAGTCTTGCAAAAGCAAGACCTTTCTTTGCCTCAGTCTCCTCATCTATAAAATGAATATAATAATAGTACCAACCTCATAGGATTGTGTTTAGGATTAAATTAATTAAGATATAAAAGCCCTTAGAGCAGTGCTTGGAATCCGTTATTCATTGTGTAAGTATTAGCTAGTACTGTTTTTGTTTCCCTGTTCCATCACCTTGCTAACTAGTTACGTGTTGATCAAAAGTGCAAAGATGCTTATGGTCATCATATATTTTCATGTCATTCACAGAATGATGCTCTACCAGATTCTAACCCAGAAAGTCTGACTCCTTGAGACACGGATTCTCTGGCAACCAACTGCATGCGCATGGTCTTGGCTCATCTGAAGACCCCTTGTTGATTTTGCATCTGGACATAGTGGGCCAACATTGTATGATGTACAAGGTGTCAGTAAAGCCTGCAGGGGATCCTTCGATCATAAGAAAATGACAAGTCTCATTGTTCCTGTGGGGGAGCAGACACAGAGACCAAATAATTTAACTCTTTCAAGTGAGTAATATCCTAATTTGGGTTCTGCCTTGGGAGATGAGCTTCCCTGAGCTACATATAATCAAGTAAAACTGTATTTTCAGTAAAAACCCCTTCAGCCCCTCATCTCTACTATAACAAGCATACCTTTCTTCATAAAGCACTTACATCACAGTTAAGATTATGGTTAATTCTTCGTTATCCTCACAAAGTGTGTCTATATTAGCTGCTTTGAAGTTTCTTCTGAATCACTGCTTTAAAATATTTATGTGTTCAGATCACCTGAGAAAGTAATATTCCATGTCTTTTTTTGTTTTTTGTTTGTTTTACCCTATGCCCACTGATGTGCTATACAGAAAAAACAAATTGTTATTGTATTGGAATAATATTGCTTCCATTGATAAAGTTCCAGAGAGAGATTATATGCAAATTTTATCATCCAGAGCCATGCAAAAGCACAGGTTTTTTATGATTTTTTAAAAAGGCACTATCATCATCATAATAAAACAACCTTATAAGTGTCCTATACATACAAAAAACAATGTTATATGAAACTTATATTCTGTTTTCAAGCATTTTTTATATGCTTAAAAACAAAACAAAAATGATTACTTACAGAAGAACCCTCTTCCCTGCATGAGTTTGGTGAACCCTCACCAGGATGCAGTTTATAGTGCTGTTTTATAAATTTAGGAAAGAGACTCTCATATTCATACATGTATCTCCAAGAGGAAGCATCTGTAATAATCTAGATGCTTAACAAATACTTATGAAATAAGCAAGTGAATAAATATCTAGGTATTAATATACAGCTGTATTTAGCACCATTGATCTAAACACTTAATGCTCTCTTACAAATTGTAAGCGATGCCCTGTTAAAAGAATTTCCTTATATATATTTCTCCTGAAATTAAAAAGAAAATTATTTTTAGTTATATTTTCCGGTGACTATATACTAGATTATACAGAACCTACTTCCTTAACCAGATCATAGCAAAACACAACTGTCTATAATCAGTTCTCATTTGGGAGAGATACAAAAATAATATCCAAGATAAACTGGAGGGAGAAAGATAGCATAAAATGCGCTGCAAGTTAGCTTGTGATTTAAAAAAGAAAATTGCTTTGTCATGAGTCAGAAACATTTTGGCTTCTTTTAAAAAATGATTTGAAACATTTTGACTAAAGTCAGTTTCCAATAAAGAAGGATCTCATAAATATGCTGGTTTAGATGAAAGATAAAAACAGAATAAGAACCACAGGATGAATAATTTGTATCTATAATGTATACTGATTTCTTGTTTTAAACATGTACATGTAGGGGTATCAAGGGAACTCATTTGACCTAGAGGAGATAATATTATTTCTGGCAAGTTCCTTTATCCTCTGAAAGAACTATTTTGTATTACGTTGTTAAAACCAAACAAACATTTAAATGCCCTAACCAAAGCCCCAAATAATAGTAACTGAAAGATAATTTATGAAGAACCATTGTAAATTGATTATCTCTCACTTCAAGAATATGTGTGAACAGAATGAGTAAGGAAAGGAGACGGAAGGAAAAGGAATCTCTAAATTATAACATCCATATGCTGATAAAGGTTTAATTAATTTGCAACACAATCTGCTGGAATCTTTTTAAGTTTTGCTTAAAGTTATCCTACCAAGCATTCTCCAGTTTTGGACAACTGCCACCAGTGGCCAGGACCACATTTTAATTTTGGAAACTTAGTGATTTATGTTCAGTGTCATGTCAAAACAGATAACTTTTCTAACCTTCTCCAGCTGTGAGAGGGTTGGTAGTTGTTTCAGGATACAATGAAGAAAGATGGGGGAAGAATGATGGTCAAGTTATTCTTCACCTCCACCTAAAGCAGTGTTCTGAAGTGATTGAATCACTTAAAGTGTTTTAAATATTACTGATGATTGAGTCTCATCCTCAAATTTTCATTTAATTGATCTAGTTGTGGCCTGGGCACAAAAATCTTTCAAAACTCCCCCAAATAATCCTATGTGCAACCCATTTTGAGAACCAGTAATCCAAAGGAAGTAAGGAATAAAATGTAAGGAATGGCTAACAGTTAAAAAGTTTTCTTTTAGGGGTGCCTGGCTGACTCAGTCTATAGATATGCGACTCTTGATCTCAGGGTCATGAGCTCAAGTCCCACACTGCGGGTAGAGTTTACTTAAAAAAAAAAAAGTCTTTAAAAAAAAAAAGCAATTCAGTTAAATTCTTTGGGTTCTCCTACATTGGGAGAGACCAGAATCTTTGCTTCTTATGCTCCTTTTGGGCTTAAGGCAACAGAATTGCACTAAAAGCGGTGTTTCCATGACTTATTAAAACGATCTATTCAATTTTATTTAATTCAATTTAATAAATGGTGACTAAATAACCTATTATGTGCAAAGAACTGACCCAGTGTTGTAGGACATTCAAAGATGAATAAGATCTGATCTCCCTTCTCAAATAGCATACAGACAAGTGGAATGTTAGCTAAGTCGACTAGAGTCAGATATTCGCAAATAAATCAGACCTGGTAAAGAACCTTAATGTCTTCTTGAATAGCAAATGAATATCCTATAAGTTCTGACACCAAAATTACAAAATCAATTTTAAAAACAGCATTAGCCCATAGACATATAACACTATGTCTGATTACACTAAGAGAGTGGAGAAATGAGCCATTAGCTGATGAATTAGAGCTATTTTTTGCCAACCTGGGAGGCTGAGGGGGTATGTTGTTTCCAAGCACAAAGTTTGAGACATGAAATCCTCACTTAAAAGTTTTAACAATCTACGGGGCTTACCTGTGAAAGTGCTTCCTAGGTGCCCATTAGATTTTTTTTCAATTCAAATTAAGAGTGTAATTATGCATAATCAATTGAATAAGTTGTTTTTAGATTTGCCTTTACCTTGTCAGATGAGTGTTACCCAGTAAAATCTGGCTCCATATCTCAGTATGCATTATTTTCTGATTTGTAATGCAGAGATCCATAGTGTATGTATGTGTTTACATGCATGTTTATGCAGCACAAATTAGCTTCTTTAGTGACACTTTATATAGTGACAGTGGCAAATGAATGGTCATATGGGTTCTGTGTGCAGAATGTCAGAAAGCAGGATTATGAAGGGGCATTAATAAACTTTTGGGGCAGATAATACGTTTATTGTCTTGATTATGGTGTGCTATCATAGGTATATATATATTTCAATTTATTATACACTTTATTATGTGCAGTTTATTATATATCTATTATACCTCAATAAAACTTTAAAAAAGTCACAGAATAAACAGCTGTACCTTCTTATTATCATGAAATACTTCTCTCAACTGACAACATAGAAATATTCTCTTACACAGAACTTTTATGTTTAAGATCTTAATCCATTTGGGGTTATGTTTGGTGTATGAATGGTGGACTTAAGGATATAATTTTATTTTTTCATATAAAAACAATTCTATGGGGCACCTGGGTGGCTCAGTCAGTTAAGCACCTGACTCTTGATTTCGGCTCAGGTCGTGGTCTCAGGGTCCTGAGATCGAGCCCCGCTTCGGGCTCTCTGCTCAGCTGGGAGTCTGCTTGAGATTCTCTCTCTCTCTCTCCCTTTGCCCCTCCCCCCATCCCGGCATTCTCTCCCTCCCTCTCTAAAAATAAATAAATAAATCTTAAAAAAACCACAACATTCTATTAGTCTCACTTAAAAAAAAACCCAGTTTCCCCCACCAATTTGCCATGCCCCCTCAATCACATATCCAGTTTCCATATATGCTTGAGTGTGTCTTGGGGCTCTTAGTTCCATTTGACTGCTCGATTTGCCTCTCTCTGCACCAGTACCACACTCTCACAATTACTACTGATTTAGAGTGAGTCTGTATCTGTTAGATCAAGTCCCGCTTCCTGTTCGATTTGAATACTGTCTTTGTTATTCTCGGAGTTTTGCCCTTTGACATGAATTTAGAATCTGTGTAAACAAATTCACTTTTGCACTGAGTTTAAGAAAAATTGTGTTGGCTATACTGCTGACAATTATCACCCATAGCATAACACCATCCTTTGCAATACTTGTAATGATTGCTTTGTTTCAAAATGCTAAAAATCTTGCCAATTCTGTGCAATACATAATACATCACTGCATGTGTACTAAATGCAAAAGCAGCCCATTGATTTTCCTATAGATTGCAGACCAGGGTGGCAGAAGCACCAAAAAAGAACAACAAAAACCACCTCTGAGCTTTATCAAGTATGAGAAAAAAACAGAAAACTTTATTTCAGATGTGCCTCCAAAGAGTATGCTTTCAAAACTGTCAGAGATAAAATGAAATGATTTTGTTAATTAAGATTGTCCTTTGCCTGTGAAAAGCTTTTTTCCCGTTTCATGATCTCTGGCCCCTGACACCCATCACTCCTCCAAATTTTATGGAAATCACCCATATAAAAGAGATCAAATATGGCTCTGTACCATTGATTCTTGCCTCATAAGAGAACTGCCAAGGGGATCAGAAGGGTAAGAGAAAATGTTAATCTGTGTTTGGACACCACTCCACCTGCTGCTGATCCAGGGCCTTGGGAAGCGGCTCTCAGAACCCATGGTCTTGTTTCTCTATCAACTGTTCACTCCATGAAAGGATTTAAATATTTCTGGCTCTAAAAATACCACAAACAAATCTGCACTCCCTTCCCCTCAGCTAGGAAGTGCTGAGAAACATAATCAGGGCCTTCACAAGTAATTTTAAAATTGTCATGTCTAAATGAGTAAGTTTTCAACAAACAGCAGCTTTTACAAACTTGTTTTCTACGGCAGAAATGAAAAAGCACAGGAAACTTTGACAGGGTACTTGCAAGGCTTGATGGGGATACAGGAATATTCTGAATTCTAAGGTCAGATGGGCTTTGACGGTGCCCTAGGAAAGCAGGATGATGCCAAGTAAAGTAGGTTTGAGTGGGGAAAAGTCTATGGAATCTTCTGCACTCATTCCCCTTCCACCAAATCAATATATGCAAGAAACCAATGCAACTTCACTATTGCCATCACTTTCATCATTAAAGAGGTAACATAGTTACTCTAGTTACTACTATAAGGTAGTAATCAAGTAGCCAAGAGCACAAAAAGTCAGACTGCCTGGATTCAAATTCTAACTCTAACACTATCAGAATGATTCAGTCTCTTTGTGCCTACATTTCCTCATCTGTAATATATGGAATCTACATTTAAGGGTTATTATAAGAGTTATTGTAAATACTAAATTAGCTAATACATATAAAATGCTTAAACAACATGCACGATATGTGTTAGTTTTTATCATGATTATTAATAGTAATACTATTATAACAGGAACCTTAGGAGTGAAAGGAATGGAAGCTGAGTTTACAATTATAACAATTTTGGACTTAAAATTCTTTCAATCTTAACTTACTGGTGATGCTACAAGCCGTACAAGCCACACTTGTAATGACTGCTTTACAGACAGAACGAAGTGCTCTATGTTATGAGATTAAAAAAAAGAAAAAGAAAAAGAAACCAGGACTATACCTATTCCAATAGTTTCATATAGCAACTCTCATTTTTACACTGTTATTAATCTTGGTCCTGATCTAGATCTATTTATTCACTCAATTTATTCAACAATTAGTTCACCCAATATTGTTTATTCAGCAAATAGTTACCAGTTGCTTAAAATCCAATATGTGCCAGTCATTGTGTTTGCTGACATAAAGACATATCCAACACTTCTCTGCTACAGAAGATTTACAAAAACTTTTATTAATTATGACAGCATAATGGAATGATAATAGCAAGGCTGACATGGGGCATCTTCATAAGGCAACTGACACTGGATCTGGATTTTGAACTATGAGTAGGTGGGGAGGGCATTCCATGAAAAAAGCAAAGTATGCGATAAGGTTCAATAATAAGAGTGTGTCTTACTCTGGGCACAGAGAGACATTTAATACGCTTGAAGGGAAAGGTTTGTGTTGGGGGAAAAGCAGAAAACAAGGAGGCTGCGAAAACCGTTTGTAACCTCCTGGTGAAGAATCTGCACCAAGGACTATTGACTAGATTCTGGAGACAGAGTAAAGGTAAGAGTCCTTCAAGTATGAAACACTTCTGCTTCATAGACTGTGTGTTCTCTGCTGTGTAATAAATTGCTGTGTAACAAATTACCAAAAACTCAGCAACTTGAAACAACACAAATATTATCTCACAGTTTCATAGGTCAAGAATCCAGCATATTTTGGTTGCATCCTCTGTGCCAGGCTGAAATCAACGAGTCAGTTAGATGCATCTTTATCTGAAGCTCAACTAGGGAAACATCCACTTCCATACTCTCTAGAGTTGTGGGCAGAATTCATTTCTTGCATGTATGACCACAATGTTTTCTTGCTGGCTTTTGGCTGAAACCACTCTCAGCTGCCAAGGCCACTCTCAGGTTCTTGCCACCTTAGCCCCTTCACACCATAGAAACTTACTCCTCAAAGACAACAGCAGAATTTCTTTGATGCTTTGAGTCACTTTCATTAGGAAGAATTCAATTCCTTTTAAAGGTACATCTGATTAGATCAGGCCCACTCAGGATAATCTTTTTATTGAGGTATAATTGATAAATAGAATTGTTATATATTTAAAGTATTATAATGTGATGATTTGATATACCTACACGCTGTGAGAGGACCCCCCACCATAAAGTTAATTAACACATCCATCACTTCACATATTTACCTTTTTTGGTTTGTTTTTGGTGTGAACATTTAAGTTGTACTCTCCTACATGATACCTCCAGCTGTGTTCTTTCTCAAGATTGATTTGGCCATATGGGATCTTTTGTGGTTCCACATGAATTTTAGGATTTTTTCCCTATGCCTATGAAAATTGCCATTAGAATTTTGATGGGGATTTCCTTGGATTTGTAGATCACTTTAGGTAGTATAGACATTTTAACAATATTCATTTGTGCAATCTATGAACATGGAATATCTATTTATTAGTGTCTTCTTCAGTTTCTTTCATCAACATATTATAGTTTTTCAGTGTAGAGAGCCTTTACTTCCTTGGTTAAATGTATTCCTAAGTATTTTGTTATTTTAGATGTCATGTAAATGGTATTATTTTCTTAATTTTTCTTTCCAATAGTTCATTGTTAGGGTATAGAAATGCCCACAGATTTTTGTTTGTTGATTTTGTACCCTCCAACTTAACTGAACTCATTTATTAGTTCTAACAGTGTTTTGATAGAGTCATTAGGGTTTTCTTTCTTTCTTTTTTTTTTTTTTAAAGATTTTATTTATTTATTTGACAGAGACACAGCAAGAGAGGGAACACAGGCAGGGGTAGTGAGAGAGGGAGAAGCAGGCTTCCCACGGAGCAGGGAGCCCAATGCGGGGCTAGATCCCAGGACTCTGGGATCATGACCTGAGCCACAGGCAGACGCTTAATGACTGAGACACCCAGGCGCCCCATGGTTTTCTATATATAATATCATGTCATATGCAAACAGGGATAATTTTACGTTTTCCTTTTTGATTTGGGTGCCTTTTATTTCTTCTTATTGCATAATTGCTCTGGCTAAGATTCCTAGTACTATATTGAGTAGAAGAGGTGACAGTGGGCACCCTTGTGTTGTTTCTGATCTTAGAGGAAAAGCTTTCGGCTTTTCAACATTGAGTATATTAGCTGCCATACATGGCCTTTATTATGCTCAGGTACAGTCTTTGTATCAGTTTGCTGAGTTTTTATCATGAAACAATTTTTAATTTTGTCAAATATTTTTTCTGCACAAATTGAGTTAATCATATGACTTTTATCTTTCATTTTGTTAATGGGGTGTATCCCATTGATTAATTTGTGGATGTTGAACCATTCTTGCACCCCTGAAATAAATCCCATTTGGTCACAGTGTATGATCCTTTTGATGTAGTGTAGAATTTGGTTTGCTAATATTTTGATGAGGATTTTTTCATCTATGTCCAGCAGGTATATTGGCCTGTAATTTTCTTTCTTTGTAGTGTCTTTGTCTGGCTTTGGTATCAGGGTAATGCTGGCCTTATAAAATGAGTTTGGAAGTGCTCCCTCATCCTCAATTTTTTTTGGAAAGTTTGAGAAGGTTTGGCATTAATTCTTCTTTATATGTCTGGTAGAATTCACCAGTGAAGCCATCTGGTCCTGCATTTTTCTTTCTTGGGAGAGTTTTGATTCCTGATTCGATCTCCTTACTAGTGATTGGTCTGTTCAGATTTTCTATTTCTTTTTAATTCAGTCTTGGTAGGTTGTATATTTCTAGGAATTTATCTATTTTTTCTCTAGGTTACCTAACTTGTTGGCATGTAATTGTTCATAATAGTTTCTTATGACCTTTAATATCTCTGTGTTATCAGTTGATGTTTCCCCTTTCATTTGTGATTTTATTTATGAATCATCTCCTTTTTTTCTTGTGAGTCTATCTGAAGATTTGTCAATTTTGTTTATCTTTAAAAAAAACCCCTTTCTTCAATCATCTTTTCTACTGTCTTTTAAATTCCTATTTCATTTATTTCTGCTCTTACCATTGTTATCTCCTTCCTTCATTCTTTTTTGATTATCTCAAAGTCAGCTGATTTGGGACCTTAATTATATATTCAAAATTCTTTCACATTTATCATCAAATCTAATCAAGTGAGTGATTATTGCATCATATGCATAGGTCTGCCCACATACAATGGGAGAGGAAAACATACACCGTATACATCACAGGCTGGGAAACTTGGGGACCATCTTAGAATTCTACCTACAACATAGACTCTGCTTTTGTGGGTTAATGGGATGATTTTGACCTCCATTAATGTCTTCTGAAAAGACTTACTCAAGGGGCCTAAAATAATTATTTTTCTTTTCCTCAATTATTTTCCACACATTTCCATCATGTCAAATAGAATATGTGTTAAACTGACTGTACCCTTCAGTGAATTTTACTTTATATTTTCAGTAGTGATTAGCTATGGCTATATTACTAAAGTCATTTTCTAGTCACATCAAGCATGCACTAATATGTATGTTGAAACGATTTACTGAATTAAAGCAAATATAAATCAAAATTTAAAAGACAAAAACAAAAAATTTAAAAAACTCCCAATATGCTCAATGGATCAAACAGCTTTTAAATCCGCTCATTAGATACATTTGTCATTTGTGCATGAAACACAAATATGTAGATACATTTTCCTAAGGATTGGGTTGGGGGGTGGGTAGGAAACTCAGTAAAACGTGTTTAAAGATTTATAAGCTGAAGCTGTTTGAAAAGTAGTTTGAATCTTTGGTGGCATCTATTCTTGGCCAGATATAAGCCCAGGCACACAATATAGGCCAGGGCTAAGCTCTACTGTTCTGACATCAATGAGAATCTTGTGAAGAGAGTTTCACCCAAAGGCAATGGAGCAAAATGAAAATAATCAGCTTCCTTGAGAGCTTCTTTGTGTCTTTTTTGTTGCTGTTGAAGGGATCTATGTTGTAGGGGTAATTAAGTGTTCCAAAAGAACACTAAGGACTAGAAGAGGCCTGAGCCACATGAGAGAACTTTGGTATACAAGGCAGACAATTATATATATTGGTGGGGCATTACACAGTATCTAAGAGCTAACCCTCAGAAAACTAAAGTGAAAGGAGAAAGAAAAGAAGAGATCAGCATTTGTGGATTACTTGCATGAAGACAGAACAAGATTGGGGTCACAAATGTGTTCTATGTTTCATCCACTGGAGGTGGGGCTCTTCTTCCCAAGCAGCCATTCCTCATGGTTATTACATCTGTGCATTTTTCCTTAAGTGAATCAATTATATAGACTTTTTTTTTCCCTTGGCTGTGCTTGCCTGAATTTTATATCAGGAAATCTGGCTTGAAACAATATGAGGTGGTATATACCTTTTGTAGTCATCTCATAATTCTTGGATATTTTGTTTCAAGTTTTCAGTCTTTTTTTCCTCTTTTCGTCTCAGTTTTAGAGATTTTTATTGAGATATCCTCAACCTTAGAGGTTTAGTACTCTGCCATGTCTAGTCTACTAATGAGTCCATCAAAGGTATTCTTCGTTTCTGTTACAATGTTTTTAATCTCCGGTAATTAAAAAAATTATTTCTTTGGATTTCCATATGCCTACTGACATTACCCATCTGTTCTTGCATGTTGTCTATTTTTTCCATTAATACCTTTAGCATATTAATTATATTTTTAAAAAATTCCTGGTCTAAAATTCCACATTCCTGCCTTAACAGACTCTGGTTCTGCTGTTCGTTCTATCTCTTCAAACTATAATTTTTGCCTTTTAGTATGTCTTATAACTTTTTTGTGTGTGAAAAGGTGGGCTTTCTGTACTGGGTAAAATAATTTGTAGTGAATAGGCCTGTTGTAATGTGGGGTTTGCCGGGAGAGGATATGTTCTATAGTCCTGTGATTAGGTCTGTCTTTTTGTAAGTCTGTGCAACTGAACTGCCAATTTCATCAGTGCTTCTCAGAATTTTTTTTCTCCTTTATGTGGGACAAATTGGCTAGAGAGTGCTGGAGTGGTATATTTCCCTTCCCCAAGGTAGGTTAGGCTCTGATAAGTCACATTATATTAGTCTCTGGTGAAATAGCTTCTCCTGAGAGCAGGAGAAACTTATCCTCCTTAAGAAGACTAGAATGCTCAGGCAAACATCAAAATGGTTCCTTCTCCTCTCCTCTGACAGAAGTCTGAGGGAATTTTTCTCCTATACTCACTATGAAGCTCCTGTAGGTAAAATTCACAGAAGTGTGGAGGCTCCCCAATGACTAAGTCCTGCTGGAGTTTTTAACTTTCAGACTTGTCCACACTGAGCCTTTACCAATTCATCAATTACAGTTCAGATTTTTCTACCCCGGTACTGATTCCTACAGAGGTTTTCTACTCCAGTTGGAAGTCTGATTCCCTACCTGACTGTCTCTCCAGTTCTGAGGATAGCAGTTTTCCCTGTGACCTCATTTCTCTGATGGGTCTAAGAAGAATTGTTGATTTTTTCAGTTTTGGTTGTCGCTGTTGTTTACCTTTTTACTTGTTAAGATGGAGTGGTGACTCCTAAACTCCTAACATGCTGGACATAAAACTGAAGTTCCCAAATGAACTTTTTAATCAAACATAGTAATTTTTGATCTAGTTTTGCCTTGATGCCCAAAGTTTATTATTAATTTTATGTGGGATCTACAAAAAATTTAAACATACCCTGATTCAAAATTTGTTTGATGTTTATAGACTGATTTATATAAACTTTTATTTTTTGTTTATTATACTCTGGCCAAAATACTACATGGTATGTTAATTTTTCTTTTAAGGAGCACAAATGCCAGATGCCCATTTTTATTAGTGACGCTGTTGATGTATGTGCACATCAAAATACTTCTTAGTTTTTAATCTACATTTCCAGAAAACAATTAAATTCTGCCACCTTCTCTCTTAGAAAGAGGCAGACTTGGCCAACTGATATATTACATTGCTCTTCAATTGGAGCCAGTTTTCTGTCTTAAGTACATTTCTGCAATGTGTCATTTATGCTAAAAAATATTTGAGAGCTATCATTTTGTTATAGAAAGTATTTGTCAATTGTTTCCAGCCTTTATTATTGATTCATGCAAAATTCATAGAGTAAAAAAAAAAATTTTTTCAATTACAGTTTTCCAATAAAGAGAAACTATAAATAAGGCCCAGGAATGAAATTCCATTTCCTTGCATAAATGTTACAATGCAGTATGTAAGTAGATAACTTTTAAAGATGATCAAATCTAGAAACTTAAAATAGAACTTAGAGGACATTGACCCAACCTCTCATACAAATTAAGAATCTTTTCAACGATACCCCTGGCAAATAATCATATTATAGCTTCCTACTAAGACACTAATGAGCTTTTTTGTATACACAAGGATTTTATTCTACAATATTTAAATGTATCATTAAAGTCTGTTATGGTTGGACATTGGATATGGGTGGTAGGTGAAGGAAGGGAGGGATAAGCAGAATTGAAACTACAACTCCTGTCTCCAGACTCCTTGCCAGGTCTTCTTACCATGAATCCAGAATGATAACCAGACTGGCTACAGACGGCAGCATCCCGGTTCAGGGAACATAACAGGGACATATTTTTGGCGTTAGTTCATACTTCTCTTACAGAAAAAAATGCGTTTCTCCTAAAAATAGATAAACTAAAATGTATATCTAAACTTAGAGGTAAGTCTGCCTAGAAAAATGGCCTCAATCAGGGCAGCATGACACTACAAAGAAAATCAGTCTCAGTATGTCATTTTGGTACTACTTAGCTTTCTCAAGGTGTCTCTAAACAAAGCTCTACAACAATTCTATTTTATTGCCTAAGGAACAGGATCCTCCAAATTTTGTATTCATTATCTCACCTATTAATTTGACTCAGTTATCTCAGCATTAGTTATATGATACATTTTTAAATCCTAGCCTGATTATTCTTACTTTGTTCATGTCTTCTAGCCTATCTCCTCACTTATATTTATATGCACGCAAAATTTTTATTCATCCAATATTTATAAAAGGTCTATTTTGTGTAGGGTATTGGAAGTACAATGTAATAAACCTAAATTTGATATCAGCATATGCAAAATATTTTTTAAATTTTATTTTATGTTGGGGCACCTGGGTGGCTCAGTTGGTTAAGCAACTGCCTTCGGCTCAGGACATGATCCTGGAGTCCCGGGATCAAGTCCCACATCAGGCTCCCTGCTCAGCAGGGAGTCTGCTTCTCCCTCTGACCCTCCTCCCTCTCATGCTGTCTGTCTCTCATTGTCTCTCTCGCAAATAAATAAAATCTTAAAAAAAAAAAAAGAAAATTTATTTTATGTTATGTTAATCACCATACATTACATCATTAGTTTTTGATGTAGTGTTCCATGATTCATTGTTTGCATATAACACCCAGTGCTCCATTCAGTATGTGCCCTCTTTAATACCCATCATGCAAAATATTTTTGAAGATTAAATCTACTATCCAAAATAACGTAATTCACTCCAAAGTTACAAGCATGCTACACTGGTCACTGTTTTGTTATATTCATTAATGTATTCTACAAATATTTATTGTGTACCCAATATTCAGACTCTGTTTTAAGTTTTGTTGATACAGTTCTGAACAAAAGAGTTAAAACTCAATCTTACATTCTTGTTTTGGGAAGAGACTGACAACAAACAAGTTAAATAAAAAAAATATGTAGTGTGTAAGATGGCAATGACTGAAATAAGGACATGAAGCAGGGAAATGAACCAGAGGACATGTGGAGGTGCAAATTTGAAAGAGATCCAGGGAAGCTGTCATTGAAAATGTGACATTTTAAGTAAAGACCTGAAGGAGGTAAGAAAGTGAGCTTTGTGGATACCTGGGAAGAGAACATTCCATACAAAGGGAGAAACAAGTGCAAAGGCTCTGGGGCAGGAATACACCTGGAGTATTCAAGGAAAATCCATGAGGTCAGTGTGGCTGGAGGAGAGTGAGAGATATTATACAGAGAGATTCCAGGGTAGTTATATCCAAGGGACTTTGAGGTCAAAATAAGAGGCTATTAAAGAGTTCTGAGTGGAGGGGTGAAATGATTTTACTTATATTTTAACTAGTTCACCAGAGGCATTGTGCAAAATAAGAGGGCAAGGGAAAAAAAAAGACTATGTGGAAGGTTATCATATAATGATTTAGCTGAAAGATGTTGGCAGCTTTGATCAGGTCAACAGCACTAAATGTGTCTTAAAAAGATAGATCCTACAGTATGTGCTGTTGAAGTGAATGTGAAATATGAGAGTTAAAGTTTGATTTCAAGATTTCTTGGCTTCATCAACTGGAGGATGGAGTGGCCATTAACTGAGATGGGGAAGACTATAGGAGGGGCAGGTTTAGACATTAAGTTTGAGCTGTCAATTAGATGTTCAAGGGAGATTTAGACTAGGCAATGGGTAATATAAGTCTGGCATTCAAAGGAGTTTCAGACAAGATGTATACATTGAGGCACTGTTGACTTATAGGAGGGATTTCAGTCAATGAGACTAGATGAAGTTGTAAAAGGAAAACAGAGAGAGAGAAGAAATTCAAAGATTGAGTATTGATCACTCCACTGCTTAGTGGTTGGAGAAATGAGGAGGAGCTAGCAAAAGGAACTGAGAAGGAGAGAAAATCCTGTAAGCCAAAAAAGAAAAAAAAAAAAAGAGTTTCCTAAGAAGGGAAGGATCAATTGTGTCAAAAGCTGCTGATATGTCAACCATGTTGAAGATTGAGAGTTGGCATTGGATTTAACTACATAGAGATCGTTCGTGACCTTGACAAAAGTAGCTTTAGTGGAGTATTGGAGATAAAAGCTAGTGGGAATGGTTCAGAAAGAATAAAAGGAAAGAAATCAGAGACGGTGAGTAGAAGAACTTCTTGAAGAGCCTTGATGCAAAGGAAAACAAAAGAGAAATGAGGACTATTAAGTGTTCTTTTTTTTTTAATGGGTGAAATAAGATGGATTTTCCTCTATTTGTGGGCATTTGAGAATTCATTTAAAGAAAAGGCAATTTATTTAAGAATCTATGTGCCAAAGAGAAATGTAAGGTAATATGATCTTTGAAAGCCTATTTTTGGGCCAGGGAGCATTAATGTTTGGGGGTAATGGTTGGTGTAATTGTAAGAGCAGTAGTTTATAGTCCATAAACACAAAATGACCTTCTTTCAAACACACTAAGCTTCTTCTTTCTATGTTCACAACATATTAGAAGCAAAACCCAAATCCTTAATTGAATCTTAAGAAACAAAATGACTGAGACTAGAAGCAGTGTTTCAAGTGCACGAGAAAGTCCAAGGATATTAAAATTCCCTCACATTTATGTATGTTTTGTATAAGTCACTCTAGAAAAAATGCAAGCCAAATCTCAGTTAAACAAATGTTTTCATTTTCAGAAGTTTGCACAAAACTTCAGAGGATAACCTACTTTTGGTATATATTTTATTTTATTTTATTTTTTTTAAAAATTTTATTTATTTATTTGACAGAGAGAGACATAGCGAGAGAGGGAACACAAGCGGGGGAGTGGGGGAGGGAGAAGCAGGCTTTCCGTGGAGCAGTGAGCCCAATGCAGGGCTCAATCCCAGGACCCTGGGATCATGACCTGAGCTGAAGTCAGACGCTTAACGACTGAGCCACCCAAGCACCCCTTTGGTATATATTTTAATGAAATAAAATCCTCTCTGGGAAAAAAAAGCTGAACAATCTCATGGTAATTATTATGGAAATTAAACAATACTTTTGATAACAAGCAAAGGAGAGAAAACTAATAACTAAGTAATACCATCTACAGCTGTTACTAAGTCCTAGTGCCAAAAAATGCTAGCTAAAAGGATTCTTCTCACTGTGTGTTATTGGAAGTTCAAAGACACTGACACTGTCAGGGAATGTCGAACAACTTAATATTATAGATTAAAGAAGGAATCTTTTTTAAAATGTTGACTTATACGATTGAAAATATTAAAATAATTAGATATAACAACATATGTTTTGGTTAGAATTTTTCCATCCTCTTTTTTCTGATGTGGGCACATGTGCGCGCACACACACACACACACACACACACACACACATACACACAGCTAAAACGAAGTCTCCCTAAAGCAATAATTTTGGCTATGAATGTAGACTAGACAAGAAAGGGAAGAAAGCACATTTATCCCAACACTGAAGAGGGAATTTTTTTTTTTTTTAAGATTTTATTTATTTATTTGAGAGAGAGAATGAGACAGAGAGAGAGAGCATGAGAGGTGGGAGGATCAGAGGGAGAAGCAGACTCCCTGTTGAGCAGGGAGTCTGATGCGGGACTCGATCCCGGGACTCCAGGATCATGACCTGAGCCGAAGGCAGTCGCTTAACCAACTGAGCCACCCAGGCGCCCTGAAGAGGGAATTTTTTATTGTGAAAAAAAGATTAAGACCAAAAAAAAAAAAAAAGAAATTACACAGTGTTCAATGACCTAGAGGCTGCACTAAAAGAGCATGCATTTTGTTGAGGAGAAAAAGTCACTCATAACTCAACATGAGCAATTACAGTCTATCTCTTGTTTTTATCTCCGTTGAAATAAAATACACTCTATATGTTCTCAACATGTGGGGAATGATACTCTGTCAATAGAGAATAATATGAAAATGGAAGCAACATAATTATGCATGGAAGAAAATGGCAGCATTCTAATCATGGTGTATCTTGCACTACCAGATTTTCCACACTACTTTTTCAGCATATAAAAACCACTGAAGTGGAGTACAAATGCAAAATTCAATAGTGTAGAAAAGTTCAATTCCTTTAGAATTGGCATGCTGCAGAATAAGTTTGGTTTATGAAAGAGGAAGTCTTTATCATTGACATTTCTGTCAACTTTACTTATTTTACAAGTTAGAGAAAATTTCTAGGTACAAGTGGTCATTTTGAATACCTATACATATTGACTTTGACACTTTAGATGTTCACCTTTATGATAAAAAAATCAATAATGTTAAAAAGGAGACCATCTCTGGATAATTTTAGAAGAAAATACAATTTCTTCAGAATGTAAGATCTTGGTATCCTTTAGTCAGCTTAACAAGGTGTCGGTGGAAGTAGGATTTAGGTCAACATCTTGGATTAACAAAATAATACTGCTATATCTCTACATAAAATACATGTTAATATTATGGCAGTAAGCTGAAAATTAAAAGTTAACTTAAAATAGTGTATGTTTCTGTTAATAAAAGTAACGGATACTCATTGTAGAATGTATGAAAACTACAGACACAAGACAAAATACAAATCACCTATAATCAACACTCATAAGTAACATTTAACATTTGATATATGTATTTGAAGACATTTTCTATTCATGTTATATCAACTAAATTAAGATCATATTGGAAAATGTAATATTGTTTTGCATCCCATTATTTTAATAATGTTTTGCAATGAACATCTGCTCTTATTTAATATTGTTTGGAAGAAATCATATATATAAACAATAATATATTTAACAATTCCTTTATTGTTGTATATTAAGATGTTTCCTTTTTTTGGTATCCTAAATGGGACTGAGATTAATATACATATATTGAAGTTTTACTTTGAGTAAAGTGACTTTGTAATTATGTTCATTCAATTATTGCATATCTAAATACAGTTCACCAGTGATGGAATGAATGGTTAAATATTTAATTAAATTTATTATGCTTAATACAACTCCAAATATTTTATGAGTATTAGAGCTTTCAAATGAAAAAGTAAATAAGAAAATTAAAGCAGGAAAAATGAGAATTGAGAGAGGATATAGAGCCAGAGGAAGATAAATGCCTGAAATCCATGGCATAAGATCCCATACAGTTAGTAGAAATAAGTCACAATGTTGTTTGGAGTTTCTGAATAGCCAAACCAAAAAGGGAAAAATATACTTCAATTCCCAATACCTGTGAGTACCAACCCTTAGGATTAAAATAATAATGCTATTTTCAGGGGTAGGTATACTTTTTCTAGATATTATGACTTGAGTAAACTTTCTTCCTTGGATTTTCATGAAGACATGTCAGGTTGATAAAGTGGATTTCATCTCCAATGACATCCCTTTAACTTATTTTGACAGAGCTATTCATTATACTATCTCTCCATGTAGACCAAGGGCATAATGGCAAGATCAAATAACCTTAAAATACACATTAATGGGTCTTCATTTGTCAACTAAATTTCTATTTGAAAAATTCTATAAAATAGTGACCACTTGGCTGAATAAAACTAACGTGTTATATTTTAATTTAATTTTTACTTTAATCACATTTAGCTTTAAAAAGCCAGAGAATGAAAATATTTGAACCCCTTTTTGATGATGGGGGAAAATATTTTGACACTTGGCATAAAAGCTCTTGTTATAACAGGGATTTACAGTATATCATCTTTTTTCCAAAGAAGTGATTTTGTTTTTAGATTACATATTTTATCTAATTCAAAATAGAATGTGAGTTGGCTTACAGTCAAAAGCAAAAGTGCATAGAACCACTGACACTAAAATAAAGTAATAAGAGTCATGAAATCATGCTATGCAGATTGGGAGCAGATGCTTATACCAAAAAATTAGGCTGAGGAGAGCTACTACATTAAACTCCTTGGCAATAAATATGGCATAAATCTAATGACATAATAATGGGAAATACTTCAGATCATCAGGAAAAACAGACACTTTGTTACCACAGAATTTAAAATTACAAATACTACCAATTTTATTTTATTTTATTTATTTTATTTTATTATTTTATTTTTTATCTTGGATGATGGAGAGTAGTAAAGTGAATAAGCGAAAATAGCTCTTAGTGAACAACACATAGACTCCAGGTATCCTTCATAAACTGAAAAAATGATCTAAAATTCTGAGGTGTATATACCCCCCCATTCTCCAAACTCCTATCAACACGTCTGTGAAAGTAGCACTCCTGGTCTTTACCAGGTAAAGGAAATATTTGTACAGGAGTAACAAAATTCTGAAAAGAGCCCTTTCTCCCCAACAAAGACTGCATGAAGCTTTCTGGCCGATGCCTCCTAAACAAGCAACAGAAAAGTAAACAGAGCAAAATACCCGAAGCCCCCAAATGCAACTTGGCTAGAAACACAGACCTGTCAGGATCAGAGATGGAAAGGAGCATGAAGAAGTCATTCACAATATTTTAGGAGAAATGAACTGTTTAGATCCAGTGAGATTCAAAGAAATGGTCTCACAGGCATCCAAAAACACTAAACCACCCTTCCCAAAAAGAGATACAACATATGAGACAGAAAAATTTTGAAAAAGATGTTAGCTCCAAAACAGAGAAAATGTTCCTACTAGTGTTTTATAGCATAGGAGAAATGAGTAAGAATGAGGATTTAATACATAAAAAACCTCAAACACAAGATAATAAAACAACAGAATGAGATCAAAACAAGAAATGACAGAATCAATTAAATGATTTGAGGGTCAAAATAAGACTATTACAGAAGTAAAAAAAAGAAAGTACAGAATAGATATGCCTTAAAACTGAGATAATAACACAGAAGAATGACTTGAGATAATTACAGTGACTGCAGACAAAAAGACTAAGCAATCAAAGCAATTTGCAAGAAAATCATAGATATCGAGGCAAGGCAAAAATGAACTAATATGAAGATAACTGGAGCTCTTAAGAGAGAATCCAACCAATTGATCAGAAAAAGAATTTGAATATACAGTATCAACAAAAATCCCTGAGATGAAGGGATGTCTACATTAACAGATTAACAAAACCCACCTTTATCTCAGAACAGATGGTTCAGAATGATGACTAAGAGCTGGTATAATTTGATGACCTGAGATTCACAACTAAAGATGGAGAAGAAAGCAAAATTCTCAAGTGCAGTAGTATGGAGGCATTTAACAGGCAGGATAAAGAATAACTGCCCCCAAACCATCCTATGTATAAGACCCGGACTAGAATTCTGTAAGACTGGAATGCTGGTGAGACTGTCCCAGAGGCTGTGGGATGTTTAGACAATGGTGACCCAACAGATGGTTTTCAAGATCAGAGTGGAAAGCCATGAGGGATACTGTGGGTGAGCCCTTTCAACTTCCTTTACATCTTCCTTCTTCTTGGAAAAGTTGGGCAGCTATAAACAACATTCCAGAGGAATTCTGCTTCTATCATGCCCAAGTAACTGGTGCTAGACTTATTTTCTTGTGATAAACAAATAGAAAGCTGAAAATATTATATAAAACAGTAGTTTTCAGATATTGGACAAGAGGTGGCGCAAGACTGTGATACCGGATAAAAAGGGTAATGAAGGAATGGAGTATAACAGTCCTCCTGGTTTTCTACCTCAAGGCAACTTCCTGACTACAGTGCAGGAACGGGTTCCCAGAATAAGCACAATCACAAAATAAGCACCATCTTCTGCTTCACCTATAAGAAGTGATCTCTAGGAAATCTGGTTCTCCGAGCTTCAATTTCCTGACAAATATAATACCCTGGTTTAGAATTGTTGCAAAAATTACATTGTATACAGAATTAGACAGATGTATATAGATATACACCCAAGTCATGAAAAGTGCCCAATAAATCTTCACTATTATTACTATTAATTAGATATCTCACAGTGTTTTTACTTATAGTGAGATTACTAAATTGAAGAAAATTTAGAATTTCATGAAACACATAGTATTTATCACAAGACTATAAAATTGGAAGAAATTTGTTAAAACTCACATGATGGCAAATCATAAGTGGAACTTTTAACAATTAGACTTTTCATGGGATAGAATAAAATGGAAATATTAAAAAATGTTTGCAGTTGTGTTGCACAATTTATGAGCTGAATAATGAGGGTGTTTATTTGCAAATGGAGCCTAACAAAAAAAAATTCATACTACATCTTGAAAATAAACTGCACGATTTGGAACAAAACCCAGCAGCTGTGAGTCACTACTTGTAACTGAAAACACCAGAGTTGAGGCACTTGTGGAAGATCTGTACGTGAAGACTCCTTAGAGACACCATTCCTCTTAATTAGCCCAAGGAAGTGAAAGAAGGTTTTTTACATATTACTCTCAGGTGTTTGATAATGCTTCATAGACTGAAGAACCTAATCACATGAAAACTTTTATCTTCTAGGTGAGATCATTATCCTTCACAAATGGGTTACTCGAGAGCAATAATTCAACATTTAATTGTGTTTTCTTTATTTCTCCTAAGAGATAAATCTAGAAAAATATGAATTGCATTGTTGTTAAGTTTCAGCAGAACTTAGTATCAGAATAATGTTCCCAAATGACATCTTTCCTATTATTGGTCAACAATATGAGCTTTGACTATTTGAGTGCAATGTTTACGGGACATGGTGCCATAAGGTAGTACAGCTTTAACTCTGTACTCCCCTGTGAGGTTTTAACACCTTTGAAGTACTTCTACCCTCTGGAAGCAGTAGAGCATGCATATACACATATTCTGCTATGGTGAATATGATCCTAAAACAATCACAGTTATAAATTGCAAAATGGCTCAAATTCTTCACCCTTTACTAAGTCCTTGCCCTTTGCCAAATAGCCTTGTAGGGTCCTTCTACTTTGACTCTGGGGTCAGGCAAGGGTCTTGCTCAGACAAACAGGCTTGAAAATCAGTTGCCAAATTGGGTTTGTTCTCTTGCTCCCTGCCATCCATGAGAAGGACATGCTAAGGCTAGTTTGCTGGAAGATGGGACACATGTAAAAGAGATGAAGTATCCCAGTCAAGGCCATTCAAGATCACCCCAAATCCAGTCCACCCCAAATATGTGGGAGAGCCTAAGCACTAGTCAAGACCAGAAAATCCTCCCAGCTAACCTACAGATTTGTGACCTAATAAATGCTTTTTTTCTTAAGCCGCTGATTTTGGAGAGGTGTGATATCCAAAATTTAGAGTGGTTAGCTTTCATCAAACCCAATCTCGGTCAACTGAATTAAATAGGAAATACAAGTCAGTTTCTTGGGGTCTTTTCCATCTTCAGAAACTACGTTCCTGCATGCCAGCCTTGTTTGCTTAGGTGCTGGTTGTAACTCAAGTACTCTGCAATTAATGATTTGGCAGAACAAATACATACTTCCTTTCCTATGTATCTCCAGCTTGATTTAAAAATGTTTCTATTGGCCTAAGGAAATCTTTCCAAATGGGGTTAAAAAATAAGTTGGATTATATTCGAAGAGAGCAGGGTAAACTAAAGCTGAGCGATCTCAACAAATATTCATCAAAAAATTGTAGAGTAAATTGGATGTCAAAACAATTATGTGGATTTTGGCATTAACTGAAAGATTTTGTATCTAAGAAAGAAGACTTTCTTATTTATAATATGAAATTAACTCTGTTTCTAAAAATCTTGGGTAAATAATAAATACCCATAAGCAACCCATAGAAATTTTGTGAATTTAAAAAATAATATCTCAAAGTTAAATGCTGTAGTTGAAGCATGTTGAGTGTGCACTGGCCCACAATTTATATAACTTCAATACTTGATCTTATAGTACTTAGAGTTTATTTTTTAAATATTTTTGGGTATTTATCTTTTAAAGATAAGTATGGATGATATGTTCAGCATTAAAGTTGGAATATGTCTTTAGCAAGTAAAAAACACACAAATGTTTCTTAGAATTTGCATTCATGTCCTACATATAAATGTTAATCTCATTCACTTTGATAGGCTATTATGTTTCTCAGGTTATTAGAAGTCTTATTAATTTTCATTTCCTTATAACTGCTTTCTTTCATCTCTAATATGGAAGTACTAGAATTTTATATTAATTTATAAATTACAAGGCAATATAGTTAATGCATGTCCAGTGTCACTGAAGATTCATGCAAGAGAAAAAATGTTTTTCTCTGGAGGTCTGATCACAAGTTAATTAATAAAATTATGTACTGAAGCCCATAATCTTAGATCACAGCTCTACAAGCTTACTTATCCATTCATAATCTCACTTTGCAGCTTTTCTTGCCAGACTTTTCAGCATGTCTTATTGTTTGCCCCAACTGATATTCTTTGTCTTAGGTAACAATAGCTAGGCACCTCTCCAGAGGCAAGGGAAACAAAAGCAAAACTGAACTATTGGGACTTTATCAGGATAAAAAGCTTTTGCACAGGAAAGGACACAATCAACAAAACTAAAAGGCAACCTACGGAATGTGAAAAGATATTTGCAAATGACTATCAGATAAAGGGCTAGTATCCAAAATCTATAAAGAACTTATCAAACTCCACACCCAAAACCAAAAAATCCAGTCAAGAAATGGGCAGAAGACATTAACAGACATTTCTCCAAAGAAGACATATAGATGGCTAACAGACACATCAAAAAATGCTCAACATCACTGGGCATCAGGTAAATATAAATCAAAACCACAATGAGATACCACCTCACACCAGTCAGGATGGCTAAAATCAACAACTCAGGAAATGACAGATGTTGGCGAGGATGCAGAGAAAGGGAAACCCTCTTACACTGTTGGTGGGAATGCAAACTGGGGCAGCCACTCTGGAACAGTATGGGAGTTCCTTAAAAAGTTAAAAATAGAACTACCCTAAGACCTAGCAATTGCACTTCTAGGTATTTATCCAAAGAATACAAAAATAGTGATTTGAAGGGGCACATGCACCCCCAACGTTTGTAGCAGCAGTGTCCAAAGAAGCCAAAATATGGAAAGAGCCCAGATGTCCATCAACTGATGAATGGATAAAGAAGATGTGATATATATATATATATATATCAGCCATCTAAAAGAAGGAAATCTTGCCATTTGCAATGACATGGATGGAATTAGAGGATATTATGTTAAGTGAAATAAATTAGTCAGAGAAAGACAAATGCCATATGATTTCACTCATATGTGGAAATTAAGAAACAAAACAGATGAACATGGGGGGAGGGAAGGAAAAACAAAATAAGATAAAAACAGAGAGGAAGGCAAACCATAAGAGATTTTTTTTTTACTTTTATTTATTTTATTATTATGTTAATCATCATACATTACATCATTAGTTTTTGATGTAGTGTTCCATGATTCCTTGTTTGCACATAACAACCAGTGCTCCATGCAGAATGTGCCCTCTTTAATACCCATCACCAGGCTAACCCATCCTCCCACTCCCCTCCCCTCTAGAACCCTCAGTTTGTTTTTCAGATCCATCGTCTCTCATGGTTCATCTCCCCTTCCGATTTCCCCCCTTCATTCTTCCCCTCCTGCTATCTTAACTATAGGAAACAAACTGAGGGTTGCTGGAGAGGAGGTGGGTGGGGGGGTGGGGTAATTGGGTGAAGGGCACTAAGGAGGGCACTTGTGATGAGCACTGGGTGTTATATGCAACCGATGAATCACTAAATTCTACCCCTTCAACCATAAATACACTATATGTTAACTAAATTGAATCTATTTATTTTTATAAAGATTTTTTTATTTGCCAGAGGGAGAGAGAGAGAGCATGCAAGCACAAGCAAGGGGAGTGGCAGGCAGAGGGAGAAACAGGCTCCCTGCTGAGCAAGGAGCTGATGCCTGACTAGATCCCGGGACACTGGTATCATGACCTGAGCCTAAGGCAGACACTTAACTGACTGAGCCACCCAGGTGCCCCAAAAATGTGATTTTATACTGCTAGGAGGGAAAATTTGTGTACATTTTCCAAGGAACAAATGAAAAACCTCCATAAAAAGCTTTAGAACTGTGTATATTCTTTGACAAGCAATTCTACCTTTAAGATTTTATCCGAAGAAGATCACTGTGAATGTATACAAAGATTATTATCAAGGATTTTCATCACAGTCTATATGCCAAAGAACACAGAAGTGACCTAACTAACCCATAAAAAGAAATTTCTTTTTTAAGATTAAATCCATGCAAAGGAACACTGTATAGACATTCAAATTGTATTGTAGAAAACTAATAAATGATAAGGAATAATGATTATGACTTATTTTTGATTCCAAAAAATTCTAAAAGATAGTATATGCAGTATAACTCCTTTTTTATATTTTAAATAGGTATATCAAAATACATGAAATATATGCATACATACTAAATTGATAACTTTTTCTGAGTCATGGGAAATAACTTTTTTAACTTCTCAATCTTTCTTTGTGTTTTACATATTTTCTAAAATAAAAATATATCCTTTCTTAAAAGAACTATAAATATGGATGTAGCTGTATATATATGTAAATTTATGATTGTTTAATTAATCTCTTCTAGGCATTTATCCAGAAGAAATTACCAGAAGTGTTGAGAATTATTTGGCTGTAATTATTTTTGTCATAAAATTAGTCATAATAGCCCAAATTTGGATATATACTTAATCTAGGAATTTGTTACATAAACTATGATGAATCTATTTTATGGAAAATCATGCAGCCATTAAAGTTCATATTCTCCTACATTATTTCATGACTTTGGAAAATGCTAAAAAAAACTAGAATAAGATAAATTATTTTATACAGCATTATTTCAATCTTATATAAGTAAGAAGTGTGTGTGTATGCACACACAGAACAAAACTTTGATGCTGAGGAGAGATGTGGAAATAGCTAGAGAATATATACATGCTCTAAGTGAGTCTGGCATTCCAGTCGTAATGATTTATAGTAGTCCTTCCTTATCTGTGGGGGATACATTCCACGATCATCCAGGGATGCCTGAAACCACAGATAGTACCAAACACTATATATACTATTTTTTGCCTATATGTACATACCTATGATAAAATTTAATTTATAAACCAGGAATGTAAGAGATTAATAACAATAACTAATAATAAAATAGAAGAACCATAAAAATGGACTGTAATAGGGGTGCCTGATTGGCTCAGTCAGTTAAGCGTCTGCCTTTGGCTCAGGTCATGGTCCCAGGGTCCTGGGATCAAGCCCCGCTTCTCCCTTTGCCCCTCACCCTGCTCTTGTGCACTCTCTCTCTCTCTCTCTGTCAAATAAATAAATAATTTTTAAAAAATATATGGTAATAAAAATTATGTGAATATGATCTCTCTCTCTTTTGAAATACCTTATTGTGCTGTATTCACCCTTATTTTTGTGAGGATGTGAGGTGATAAAATGCCTATGTGAGGAGGTGAATTGAGGTGAATGGTGTGGACATTGTGATGAAGTGTTAGACTACTGTTGACCTTCTGACCATATGTTAGAAGGAGGATCATCTGCTTCCTGACCACAGTTGACTGTGGATAACTGAAACCCTGGAAAGCAAAACCACAGATAAGGGGGAACTACTGTCCCTCACAGAACAATGAAGAAATCAGCAGATTAATTCAATAAATCACCCAATTAGAGTAATCATCAATGAAGAGAGATAAAATAATGCTAGTGACTAATGTGTATTGATTATTAATTTACAACCTGAATAGAGGTGTCCAGCATGTCAACCACTTGGGTATTAGGCTTTGTCTCATCTACTTCTTTATCAATAGGGTTGTCATCGTTATATTTTGTATATTAAGGTGTATTTATCAAGTTTTCAGATGCCATAATGCCAAGATCAAATACTAATATATATTATAATAATTTACAGTTTTCAATATAATGGAGCAATGAGATGAAATATAACACAAAATTTGGCAGATAATAATATGAAGTCCTAGAATTCGATTCAAAAGACATCAGCACAATTATAAGATGAGGAAACCTACAACTTTTTGTAAGAACAAGTTGTTCCATTTCGCTCAGCATAATACCCTCCAGCTCTATCCACGTCATTGCAAATGGCAAGATTTCATTCCTTTTGATGGCTGCATAATATTCCATTGTGTGTGTGTGTGTGTGTATATATATATATATATATATATATATATATATATATACCACATCTTCTTTATCCATTCATCTGTCAATGGACATCTTGGCTTTTTCCATAGTTTGGCTATTGTGGACATTGCTGCTATAAACATCGGGGTACACGTGCCCCTTCAGATCCCTACATTTGTATCTTTGGGGTAAATACCCAGTAGTGCAATTGCTGGGTCATATGGTAGCTCTACTTTCAACTTTTTGAGGAACCTCCATACTGTTTTCCAGAGTGGCTGCACCAGCTTGCATTCCCACCAACAGTGTAGGAGGGTTCCCCTTTCTCCGCATCCCCACCAACATCTGTCATTTCCTGACTTGTTAATTTTAGTCATTCTGACTGGTGTGAGGTGGTATCTCATTAAGGTTTTGATTTGGATTTCCCTGATGCCTAGCGATATTGAGCACTTTTTCATGTGTCTGTTGGCCATTTGGATGTCTTCTTTGGAAAAATGTCTGTTCATGTCTTCTGCCCATTTCTTGATTGGATCATTTGTTCTTTGGGTGTTAGGTGTTTAATAGATTTTGGATACTAGCCCTTTATCTGATATGTCATTTGCAAATATCTTCTCCCATTCTGTTGGTTGTCTTTTGGTTTTGTGGACTGTTTCTTTTGCTGTGCAAAAGCTTTTTATCTTGATGAAGTCCCAATAGTTCATTTCTGCTCTTGCTTCCCTTGCCTTTGGCGATGTTTCTAGGAAGAAGTTGCTGCGGCTGAGGTCAATCAGAGAAAGACATGTATCGTATGATCTCACTGATATGAGGAATTCTTAATCTCAGGAAACAAACAGAGTTGCTGGAGTGGTGGGGGGAGGGAGGGATGGGGTGGCTGGGTGATAGACATTGGGGAGGGTATGTGCTATGGTGAGCGCTGTGAATTGTGTAAGACTGTTGAATCACAGACCTGTACCTCTGAAACAAATAATACATTATATATTAAAAAAAAAAAAAGAAGAAGAAGATAGCAGGAAGGGAAAAATGAAGGGGGGGATATTGGAGGGGGAGACGAACCATGAGAGACTATGGACTCTGAGAAACAAACTGAGGGTTCTAGAGGGGAGGGGGGTGGGGGGGATGGGTTAGCCTGGTGATGGGTATTAAAGAGGGCACGTACTGAATGGAGCACTGGGTGTTATATGCAAACAATGAATCATGGAACACTAAATCAAAAACTAATGATGTAATGTATGGTGATTAACATAACATAATAAAACAAAAACAAAAGAAAAAAAAAGAACAAGTTGTTCCAATAAAAAAAAAAAAACTCAACTATTGTCATGGAGTTTAAGCCCAGTAGCCAACAGGATAGCAAGGCTTTTCCAAAATGAATACAATTTAAGGCTGCATTAATGGAAACATAGTGTCCACAAAAGGCAAATCCTATAATTCTTTTCGATATCTAGAATAGTACATTCTGCTCCAAAAACACTTTAAGACACTATGAACAAAGGATAGTGACCAGAATGATAAATGTTTAGGAAAACAGTCATCAGGAAAGATTGTAGGAACTGGGCATGTTGAAATGGAAAAGAGAAGCTGTATGTGAATTACAATGGCTATTTTAAATCGGAAGATTTGTCCAATGATGAGAATGATTATACATTCCACACAGCCCAAGAGCAGGAGTAGGAAAATTCAAAGGAAGATCTAGAAAAGCTGACTTCGCTTCATTATGAGAGCAAACCTGTAGAGTGAGAGGCTAGAACAATACTGACTTCTCCCTCTGCCTCCACAATATTTCATCGCGTCTCGGTGGCCAGATGCCGTGGGAACAATGACATCAGTGATAAGCACAGATTAAGGCAATTAGGCCTCTTCTGTATGGAAAAACAACCATCAGAAAATGGTCCATTTCAAGTTAACAAAGAGGTCTTCACTGAAGCTTAAAATAATAGGACCTCACCTATGAACTACTAATTTTAAAGAAAAAAAGTGATAGTTGTTAATAGAAAGCATTTGCTGAGCATAAAGTATGTGTTGGGAACAGTTCTAAATGCTTTACCCAAATTGTCTCATTTACTTCTTACAAGAACTTAATGTGCTAAAAATTATCTCCATTTTACAGATTAGGAAACTAAAACTAAGAAATATTTACAAAATTGTTTTTAAGTTGTCCTTGGTCAAAAGCTAGTAAAAGGACTTCATTCTCAGGATTGTGACTTCAATGCCCATGTCTTTATACTTCAGTGTTGTGTCTTGTTGGCACGGAGGAGGTGGATTTAGAAAGTATTACTGGCATAGGCAAATATACGAATATGATTTTGAAAGAAGATAATGAAATCTAGAAAATAGATTAGTGATTTACTCTTTGCAAGAAGTTTCTGGAGTTCAAGAAAGTGACCTTGAGACCTTCACTTCTATTGCTTTCTCAGGAATAGCACATATAATTCTATTTATAAAGCATTTTACATTAACATATTTTTTTACATTTAAACTTAAAGCAAATTTCTCAGAGAATCTGAAAACTCTGTTAACTAACACTTCCGCATGTTTATCACAATAAGCCATGTTGTCCCTGAGGTTTCTGCGTGATCTTGAATTGTCTTCTGAGTCATCCCAAAAAAGTATGAATTAGGTTTAGAACAGTATTATGACTAGATATCATGCCCTTATTTCTTGAATGTGTGTGTATTTGACTTTTTCTGTAACCATTACTCAATTATACAAAATAACACAGAATTTCTTGTAGCACTTTACCCACCAGAAAGCCAACATTCCAAACTCTACTTTAAGAGATAGAAGTGAAAAATAGATTACAAAGAAAAAAAAAAGTTTAAAAAAATACAGAAAAGTTCATTGACAAAAGAAAAAAATACATTGTAGTATGAGACAAGGCTACTTGAAATATATTTTTTTAATTGAGGTGATTGATTATAAGGCAGAATGGATACATCCTTGGTCAGAGAAACAAAACTTGATTGTATAAAACAGCTTGAACCTAAGTGGTTTATTCTTATGTTCTTATTTTCTCAGGTACTCTGATACTTGAAGATCTAGCCAACTGTCAGGTTCTTACCACTGATAGACTTCAAGACTGTGGGAACACATCTGGGGAACTTTCACCTCATGGTTTCTAAAACCAACAGTAAAACAAACAACTATTTTTGAGAATTCTTGTAGGTAAGTCATAAATCCACACAAACTCTTGTGAACACCTCCTTCCTGATCATAGATTTTCCCACTTAAATGGGAGAAGGGTTTTCATAAGCAAAGTCTCAGTTTCAATTAAGGCCATCCGTTGGAAGAAGATAGGAAAACTTTTTAACTATGATCAGAGAGTTTCAGAGTAGACTATAGAGATCAGGTCTGGGAGACAGTGCATAGAGGAGTAACTTAAGGATAGATCAGAGGCAGGAAGCCTAAAATATTCTAAAGGTGAGAATGCAGAAAACAGCAGATGACTGGAGAGGTTTATATAGTGGGTGGTGACCAGAGATAACAATAATATGAATCCTAGTGGATTACATTTACCACAGGGTTTCCAAGTGAATTGATTTCTGCAGTCTGTTGGTAGGTGGAGTGTAGGCACAGGGAGTACCAAGGCTTTTTCAACATCAGGTGTGATCTTGCTGGCCAGAGGAAATCCCTGTTTCTAGTGGACAGAGACATTCAAGTTTCCTTAGAAAGAGTCAGCAATGATCTGGATTGACACAACTATTAATATACTTACCTCCCTATTTTAGAAACAACATTGATATTTCTCTCAACCAAAGGTGAGGTCAGGGAATATTATGCATTCATCTTTGTGCCTCTAGTGCTTTGTAGGTGCTCAAAAGTATTTATTGAATACATCACTAAAGTGAAAAAGAAGACGTGAAGAATTCAGAGAACCACAACTATTCATGCCAAGACTTCAGAAAATAATGACACTTGAATATAGGAGAGACTTTGAGATTGTCCCAACAGAGATTTTAAAATAATGATAGAGGACATAGGTTAAAAAGCTAGGAATAATGGTAAGCATTTAAAGGCATTAGTAATTACATACATGATTTTGAGGTGAAGGTTGTTTGCTCTGGGAGACTCTCCTCCTCTGGGTGGGAACTAATGTAAGAGCATGTAAAACAGATCCCAGGTCAAGTTCAAAAATCTCACTAACAAGTCAGTTAACACTGTGGTTGTGGCCAGTTAAAATGGTGGATAAAGCAAGAGAAAGAGAGAAAGTTTTTACTGTAGTTACTTTTTTCTACCTAATTTTCTTGCCTCCCACCTTCTCTAAGTAGTAACTATTTAGATGAACCCCATCACTCCATGGTACACACTTCCCTAAATGTCTTAAATTGCCTATAGTGAAGCACATCAGCCATATTTTTGTTCTCCCAATGGTAGTAAATATTTCTTGCCTCTTCAATTAATAGATGCATTATAAAATCAGCCTCTGAAATGATTTGGACATGAGTGGGGGAGGGTATGTGATTCACAATAAATGACCCTAATAATACCACTTAGTAACAAGCGAGTTTGAGCAACTAATAGGTACTCTATTACCCTAAGTTTTTCTCAAGTATAAAGGAGAGTTAATAAAAATACTTCCCCTCCCCATACGAGATCATATATGAGAAAACAGTCCAAGTGAGATCACATAGGGGAATCACAGGGTAAATTATAAAGAGTTTGAATATGTTAGCTACTATTACCTTGCTGTGTACACTTTACCACCTACAGAAATGCCTGTTAATCCTTGTCATTCCATCTGCTAAGGACTCCAGATACTGACTATAGACATTGACTGTTGACCAAGGGTTTTAAGTGGAAAGCCATTCAGAAAAAAAAGAATAACACATAAAATACCAGTTTTTATAGAACTGTGGGGGGACAATAAAAATTTTGTTCCCAATCAATTACTTGAAGTTTGCCATCTTTGCTACGGGCAAGCATGAGAATATTTAAGAAGTATCTAATGAGAGCGAGCGACTGCACAGACTCTGCACACTGCTCAATTGTTCTCTGATGTGCCCTAAATGTGCTGACACCAGCTTTCCTTCATCTGTGCCCCTCTAGGCCAGGAACCTCATATGGCTCTCTCAATAGAAAGAACATTGTGCTGATTCTGATTCATTAAAGATGTACAAAGACTACAATTTTGGAAGTAGTAAAAAAAAGTACCTCTCAAGTGACAAGAAGAACATGGCAGTGGAAATATAAAATGAAAGCCTGACCAACAACAAGCTTTTGATTGTTTGTTTGTTTTTTGTATTAAAATAGTAACAACTATGAAACAAATTTTAAGCAGAAAATTGACAAATCTGAAATGCTTATTTACTTGACCTCACCCTGAACCTCTCCATCATTGAACCAGAGCATTTACCTCTCCTCCATAGATTTAATTCCATATACTGTGTTCATTTATTCATTAATTTTTATTCATTTAAAAATTTCATTATTGTTTCATTCTTTTGATTTTATGCATTGCACTAGTTGTAGTATCAACATTCATTAAGCAATTACTCTATTCCAAGCATCATAATAAGGGCTTTACACTAATTATCTTATTTAATCCTCCTAACAATTCTGTGGGATAAGCTTTATTATGCCCATTTTACAGATGAAGAAATTAAGACTCAGGGAGGTCACATTACTTATCCAACTTCACCCAAATAAGCTAGTAAGTGGTGGGTGAACAATTCAAACCAGGTCTGTATAATTTCAAAGTCTGAGTTTTTCAGTACTATATTAAACTGCTTAGGTATTGGGGCTCTAAGCATGAGGGAATATGATCCCACTTATTAGTTCTAGTGGAGGAACACAGAGCAGAGCTGGGAGATATGGGGAGAGTGACTGAACCTCACCTGGGGTGAAGGATATCAGAAGAAGAGATGAGAAAGGTATAAAGGGAGGTCAAAAAAAGCCTTAGAAGTTATGATACAGAGTTTGATTTTTTGCTGAAAATCTGAAAGATTTTGGAAAAACTGAAGGATTCATCTTTTTTGAAGATCACTGTGCCAGACTTATGCTGGATGAACTGGAACAGGGCACGGCAGGATATATAGGAAGCAGATACAGCTATTGTGATAATCCAGACAAGAAGTGGTAACGATTTAGGGCAATGACTATGAGAATGGAGAAGAGGAATGGGAGTTGAGAGACAGGAAGAAAGCAAAGATATCAGGTTGCAAAGACTGGGTACAGGTGATGAGGCAGAAGGAGTAATCTAGAATTCCTCCTGCTTGGAGACACTTGGTGGTATATTTATCTGTAAGATAATACAAGGGCATTGCAAATTTGGGGGAAATTAGATGTTAGCTGAGGAATCTATGGCACAGTACAGGTGCTCAGGACAGTCAAGGCTTTAAGTTTGGGAGCCATTATCTTATACCCATGATGATGCATAGGATTCTTCTGAGATATCAACTCTGATCCATTGATACAATGGCTGCCTGAAACTCTGTGTCAGTCAAGATGGCGGACAAGATGGAAAGATGCAGCCAGCAACAAGCACATAGGATTCTGTTTGAAAAGAAGGAAATCAATCTGCCTAGAAAAAGAAGCACTTGAAAACTGTAGAGAGTAGTAATATGAAGCCAGTAATACGGGAAGGTGATACAGTAGAGTGTCCTTAGAGTTGGACAGTGTGGGCTTGGATCTTAGTTCCCCAATTATGACTATGGGTTAGCTACTGAATCTCACTGTGTCTCCAAGTTTTTACCTGGAAAGTGAGTATAATTATATTAATACCTCAGAGAGTGCTATGAGAATTAGATATTCATGAAAAGTGCTTTGCCATGTGAAAAAAAAATCAATGTTGTTCATTTTGTAAACAAATAAATGTACATATATATGTATTGGAGATATATAGACATATATGTGAGGATCTTAAGCACCAGACAGAAATTCAAAAGATATGACAGAAAACGAGACATTAAATATATTAACATTAAATGCATCATGTTAAAACTGAAAACACCGGTCACTAAAAAGGACATTTTTCTTAAAGAAAAAAAAAAGACATTTTCTTCATATGAACTAATACAGAATAATGTGAATTAGAGATTGTTCAATCAATTTTGTTTTCTTCAGACAGTAAATTTGAGGCCCAGAGATGTTCGATAACATAACCAAGGTCACACCCAATCAAGCCAGAGCCCAAATCAGTACAATTTCCTAATCCCCACTATGATGAATTTTTTACTACATGATGCTAGATAATAATCCTTTTAAAGAAGGATCTATCAGTTGAGTAGAAATCTTTATAACATTTGTGCCTCATTTTTTCTAATCACTTATCAGAAATAGCTTGTGTCAAGTTGTTTTAGAATGTAAACTCTCCGAAGCAGAGATTTTTCTACCTTTCCAGAATTTATTTTTCCTGATAATGAACAATGTGCTCTGTATGCAGTAGGCAGCTTCAAATATAATAACAAGCATTTTGTTTATCTGATTGAAAGATAGTGAATGGGTATTTGTCCTTTGGTGAAAAATCACATACTGATAAATTTCAGTCTTTTTGTTGCCTGTCTCTAGAAAGTTTGAATTTCCTATAAGGCACTCTTTTCAAAGTATGTTTATGAATGGGTTGGCAAGATAGAAACAAGATGATGGATTGAGGATGAAGAGTACAAGTGAAAGAGCTGGGAAACCAGTTCTCTCATGTAATTGCCACCCTTCCCTCCCCTTCCCCTGCTGAGATATTTCTATAATTTGTGATTACATCAGGTTGGAGTGTTTACTAAATATAGAATATGAAATTTCACTTTAATAAAGCTAAAAATTCAGAGGTTCATTCTCCTTATGCAAAGATTTAACTATGTCTAATCAACTGCCATGAGTTTTGAAAACATCCTTACTTTCTCCAGGATATGAATTTGTAGAATGGAAAAAAGCCTTTTTGCAAAATATTGTTTCAGACCTCAGTATGTAAACTGATACTTATTCTCACTATACTTTTCCATATTTCATATGTCATCAGTGGGGCTTGTTCTTTTAGTTTTTTCACACATTAGATTTATATAGTTCTTTATAGGTTAAAAAAATTCAAAGATATAGGTACAAAGTACTGATTGGGCAGTTAAAAGACATAATATATATCCTTCCCTTGTTCAACAGAGAATTTGGGGCATCCTAATAGGGAAAGAAAAATGTAACCTGGAAACCCAGGACAATCATTCCAAGAAATTCCAACAGCCACTCTAGAGGAATGACCTCTTAACACTTAGTGCTTTTTAGATGTTGCTTCAAGGAATTATTAAAAGAAAATGAGAAATAATCCAATTATGAGCTAATTCAGAATAAATGATAATGAATAAATAGAACCCATGATAATGGTCCTTAAATGCATGCTTAAATAATGAAGCATTTAGGGGCGCCTGGGTGGCTCAGTTGTTAAGCGTCTGCCTTCTGCTCAGGTCATGATCCCAGGGTCCTGGGATCGAGCCCCACATCAGGCTCCCTGCTCAGCGGGAAGCCTGCTTCTCCCTCTCACACTCCCCCACTTGTGTTCCCTCTCTCGCTGTCTCTCTCTCTGTCAAATAAATAAATAAAATCTTTAAAAAAAAATAATGAAGCATTTACATTTACTGGAAAGGGTGGATGACTTCAATAAAATTGTTATTAGAGAATACTTATTTGGTACTTTGCATTTTAAAAGCGTGCTATTGTTATTGAATTGAGGAAAAGTTGCCAACACTTTATATGAATAACTCTCACTCAAATTATGCATGACTAGAAAGTACATGAAAAAGTTGCAAAAAAAAATGCTATTGGTAAGTTTCATTTCTTTGTTAAGAAAAAAGAAAAATTGTGAATTTAAGGAGCTGAATGTTGATTTTAGAGAACTATGGAATGAGGGCCAGGAGAAGCAAAAACAGATCTTTTCAATCAGATTACAAATAATGACACAGGAACCCATCTGCCTATGTTTTATGGTGAAGAATGCTGTGCTTATTTGATGAGTAGGAGGAAAAGTTTGGTGGGATGAAAAGATGGAAGAAAGCCAGGGAAGCTGGCTGCCTCAAGTTCAACAAGAAAATGTCAAATCAAATGTGTGTTCTCTTTCTGAAAAATACCCACCCTCATTATGCATCCATGTGTTGATGACTGATGCAAATGAATTTTTCAAGTGCTAAATAAACGAGTTGCCTAACTGATGTTAGCCTAGTGAGAGCAAATCCCTAGTAATATACAGAAATATATTTTTAGCCTTAGATAAAAGCATATAGACATTAAATGTTTGCAGGCTCAATCTTCCTTTCCTCTTTACTATGTTCCAATTTAATTAATGAAATACTGGAATTGGGACAGTTGTGGCTTTGGACTGGAAATTATGTGAATTCTGGCTATCATCTTTATGGACAAAACTAGGCTACTGGTACTTTCCTAAGGCAAACACATCTGTGATTTAAGCTAATCAGTCCCTGCGTGTCACTGTTGCTTCATACAATCAGGGTGAAAATAACATGTCTTTGCAATGAGAAGCTGTCATTTTAAAGAGAAGTCATATCATTTTGAGTAAAGCTCACCTTAATGGATGAAATATGTGCATATCAATTAATAATTTTCCAACTGAATAAGTGTTTTAGTCAAAGAGCATATGGGGACATTTTGACATATTGTCCATTAGATATAAACTCTGATTACTGTATTAATTCTACATTTTTATTTTATAAAACTGAAGATGGCTTTTTTAAAAGATTTTATTTACTTTAGCGAGAGAGTGCGCAAGCATGAGAGAGGGATGGGGAGAGGGGCAGAGCAGGAGGGAGAGCGTAAGAGAGAGAATCCCATGCAGACTCTGCACTGAGGGTGGAGCTCAATCCCATGACCCCAAGATCATGACCTGAGGCAAAACAACAGTCTGACGCTTAACTGACTGAGCCACCCAGATGCCCTGCAGATGATTTTTCTAGACAAACCTGAGGAAAGCTTGAATTCTTTTGTCTTAGTGGCTCAAATCAGGAATTAATCTTTATCAAAAAGTAATTACGATTTTAGTGAATACTAATGTAAACGCTGAAAAATTGTACCATAAAACATTTAACCTTTACCAAAAAAAAGCATATATAGCTCAGGCATACCTTGGAGATATTGTAGGTTTGGTTCCAAACCACCGCAACAAAGCAAGTCAAATGCGGGGGTTTCCCAGTGCATATAAAATTTATGCTTACACCATACTATAGTCTATTAAGTATATAATAACATTATGTCTAAAAAAATATATACCTTAATTTAAAAATACTTTGTTGCTAAAAAATGCTAACCATCATCTGAGCTTTCAGGGAGTCATAATCTTGCTGGTGGAAGATACTGATGGCTGCTGACAGATCAGGGTGGTGGTTGCTGAAGTTGGGGTGACCATGGCAATTTCTTAAAATAAGACAATAAGGAAGCTTGCCGCATCGGTTGACTCTTCCTTGCACTAAGGATTTCTCTGTAGCATTCAATGCTGTTTGATAGCATTTCACCTGCGGTAGAACTACTTCCAAGTGGAGTCAATCCTCTGAGACTCTGCCACTGCTTTGTCAACTAAGTTTGTATATTATATTTTGTTATCATTTCAACAGTCTTCACAGCATTTTCACCAGGACTAGACTGCATCCTAAGACACCTGTGCTCATCCACAGGCAGTACCTCCCCACCTGTCAGAGTGTTATCATGAGATCACAGCTGTTTGTTATCCGGGGATAGTTGTTCAGTTCATTGTCAGGCTCCACTTCTAACTCTAGTTCTCTTGGTCTTTCCACCATATTTGCAGTTACTTCCTCCAGCAAAATCTTGAACCCCTCCAAGTCATCCATGACTGTCTTAGCTAGATCTTCTGGATAACACTGCAGCTTCTATACCAGCACTTGGATTGTCATGGAGACAGCTTCTTTCCCTAAACTTCAGGAACCAACCTCCGCGAGCTTCAAACGTCTCTCTGCAGCTTCCTCACCTCCCTCAGCCTTCATAGGATTGAAGAGAGTCAGGCTCTTGCTCAGGATTAGGCTTTGGCTTAAGGGAATGTGGAATGTCGTTTGACCTTCTATCCAGATCACTAAAACTTTCTCCATATCAGCAACAAAGCTGTTTTGCAAAGCTGTTATGCTTTCTTATCATATCACTGGAGTAGCACTTTTAATTTCCTTCAAAAATTTTTCCTTTGCATTCACACCTTGGCTAACTATCTAGCTCAAGAGGCATACCTTTCAGCTTGTCTCAGCTTTGGACCTGCCTTCTACACTAAGCTTAATCACTTCTAGATTTTGATTTAAAGTGAGAGACATGTGACTCTTCCTTTCACTTGAGCACTTAGAGGCCATTATAGGGTAATTAATTACCTAATTTCAATATTGTTGTGTCTCAGGGAACAGGGAGGTCCAAAGAGAGGGAAAGAAACAGGGAATGGCTGGTCAGTGGACCAATCAGAAGACGCATTTATCAATTAGATTCACACTCTTCTGTGGGCATGGTTTGTGGTGCTCCCAAACAATTACAACAGTAATATTAAAGATCACTGATCACCTAATAATGAAAATGTTTGAAATATTGCAAGAATTACCAAAATAAACAGAGACACAAAGTGAGCAAATGTTGAAAAAATGGCGCTGATAGACTTGCCTGACACAGGGTTGCCACAAGCTGTCAATTTGTAAAAAATAAAATATCTATGAAGTGCAATAAAGTGAAAGTGCATTAAAAGGAGACATGCCTATAGATAGTTCAGTAAGTTAACTGACTTGTTTTCAAATTAAAAAATGCTTCATAACTGGAGAAAGTAATGAAAACAAATGCAAATGCAAAACTTCAAAGGAAAGGCTTTGGAACATTTCATCCAAATATTTTCTTTAAAATTGGAGTTTGAAATATTTAAAAATT
Source organism: Halichoerus grypus (assembly GCF_964656455.1). Lineage (NCBI taxonomy): Eukaryota > Metazoa > Chordata > Mammalia > Carnivora > Phocidae > Halichoerus > Halichoerus grypus. Next base: position 80,224,584 of record NC_135723.1, read on the forward strand.
TTTAGTGCCAAGTTTACTCATAATTATCATCATATATGTATTTTTAATAATTTAACTATTGTCCTTTCTAGCCATATATTTATTCCAATTATTAATTGAAAACTACACAATAATAAAAATACCCAGTAGCAACTCTAACATCAAATACTAATATAGCATGTTGTTTAATCATTAAGAAAAAAAAAAAACTGAGGTTAATTTGCCCTGGGTTCTTTTGTCCTTTTCTTCACAAGCATGCAGTTAGGAAAGTCCTGTAAATGTAAATGCCAATAAAATAGTATCTCATTGTTCTTCATGGAAATTAGTGATGCATGATAATGCATGTCATTACTAGTCAAGAAAACCATTGGAGAAATCATATTGCATTTTAATGAATGAGTTAAATGCCTGGGATTGTCAACTATGTTAGAGGAATAATCATCTGAGAAAAATTAATTCTGACATTTGGTAATTAGTAGTAGAAAAATTATAAATTTCACTGAAAGAACACTTTGTCTAAAATATTTTATGCTATCTCAAATGCAAAAGCCACAAACTACATTGTTTATAGAAAATATTTTATTACACAGTCAGACTATTCTGGGTCAAGGAATTATTTTAAAAGACCTAAAAACATCCTTATCCAAGTAATAATAGCACTAATAATAACAACTACATTCTCTATCAGAGGTAAATATTCATAACAATGACAAGATTACCTGGACAGTTGTTTTTATTATATGTAGCTTAAAAATATATGTGATAAAACAAGAATTAAAACTTTGTTGATATTTTTTTCTGAAGTTACGAGGCCAGTAAAATGGCATTTTGAAAGTTTACTCATCACAGATTTTCTTTTAACCAGATTTGATATTACCAAATATATGCAAAAAATTTTTTACTTTTTTACTGTTTTGACATTTGCAGCAATTGTGTAAAACAATGGTGGGCAAAACTGCTGGCGTCTTAGGAATCAAGGCAGGGCCACCAAAACGTACCAGTAGTTGCATTCTTCACTGACACCTACACTTAACAACAACAACAAAAAAGCCAGTATCTCTAAAGAATGTCCCAATAAAGCAGCAAAATTTATTAATTTTATGAAATCTTGACCCTTGAGTACAAATCCTTTAATATTCTGCATGATAAAATGAGAAGCATAAAGCATTTCTGCTATATGCTACAAAGTACAATGATTGTCTTGAGAAAAAGTACTTGTTGATTGAACTGGGAGCAGAACTGGACATTTTTATCACAGAACACAATTTTTACCCAAAAAACAACCAACAAAAAATATGGTTGTTCATAGGTAGATATTTGAAGAACCAAAGCAATTTTGAAAAAGAACAAAGTTGGAGGATTCACGCTGCTTGATTTCAAAACTTACCATAAATTTACAGTCATCAAGGCAGTGTGGTCAATGGCATAAGGACAGGCATAGAGTTCAATGAAATAGAACTGAGAAGCCAGAGATAATCCACACAATTATGGTCATTTGATTTTGACAAGGGTGCCATGGAGGAAGAAGAGTCTTTTCAACAAATGGTGCTAGGAGAACTGGATATCCAGATACAAATGAATGAATCTGGAACTGTGTCTCTTATCATACATAAAATTGGCTTGAAATAGCTCAGACGCTTAAGTGCAAAAGCTAAAACTGAAATATACCTGGAATAAAATATAGCAGTAAATCTTTGTGACCATAGGTTAAGAAAGGTTTCTTAGATATGACACCAAAAGCACAACTGACAAAAGAAAAAAATAGATAAATCAGGCTTCATTAAAATAAAAAAACCTTTGTGCTTTAGAGGATATCACATAAAAAAAGTGAAAAGACAACTCACAGAATGGGAGTAAATATTTGCAAATCATATATCTAATAAAGGTATAGTATCCAGAATATATAAAGGACTCTTAAAACTAAACAACAAAAAGACAACTATCCTAGTTTAATAAGGGGTAAAGTTTCTGATTAGACATATCTCAAAAGAAGATATGTAAATGCCAATAATGTCCATTAGGGAAATGCAGACCAAAACCACAATGAGATCTTACTTCACACATACTAGAACAGCTACAATAAAAGATAGGCAATAACAACAGTTGGCAAGGAAATAGAGAAATTGAACCCTCTCACGTTGCTTTTGGGAATGGAATGTAAAATGGCACAGACACTGTGGAAAACATCTAGGCAGTTCCTCAAAATTTTAAATATAGAATTACTTTAAGATCCGGCATTCCATTCCATTCCATTCCATTCCATTCCTGTGTACCCAAGAAAACTGAAAATGTCTGTTCACACACAAAAAAATGTACACAAGTGTTCAAAGCAGCGTTATTCATAATAGCCTAAAGTGGAACAACCAAATGTCCATCAACTAATGGATAAATAAACAAAATATGGAATATCCATCAGATGACATATTATTTAGCCATAAAAAATGATATACTGGATACACGCTACAAAATGGACGAATCTTGAAAACATTATACTACATAAAAGAAGCCAGTCACAAAAGACAATGTATTATATGACTCCATTTATACAAAATGTTCAGAATGGAAAAATTCATAGAGACAGAAAGTAGACTAGTGATTACATAAGATTTGGGGATTGTGCTGGAATGGGGAGGGACTGCTAATGGATGTGAAGTTTCTTTCTGGGGTGATGAAGTGTTCTAAAATTTACTGTAGTGGTTGTTCACTGTGAATGTATTGCAAACCACTGAATTTTAAAATTTAAATTGGTAACTTTTATTGTAGATGAATTATATCTCAATAAAACTGCTTGGAAAAAAGTGAGTATTTGGCAGATATTTTTTCAAAAATGAATGAAGTGAGCCTGTCACTTTAAGGAAAGCAACTGACAGTATTTGTTGCCAGTGATATAATTAAAACTTTCAAGCAAAAATTCAAATTAAAAAAACTTTTATCTGCCACCATGTGCTTAACAGTTTCCCAGTGTTAGATTTTTTTCTATAGAGATCAGTGGGGATATTAAAAAATGTGGTTTTTGATATTTATGAAATGTGTTAATACTTAGAAGTTCTGCACAGTGAGCCAATATTTTTCAAATGGCCAATGAATGAGGTTACAAAGTCATGCACACATGGATAAAAGATTCATTTAAAGTGCAAAAGAAGCCATTGGATTTAAAAGTAATAGAGTAAGAAAAGTTTATTGACAGGGTATAAAAAGTTGATTAAAAGATATGGCTTCAAATCCACATTGCAATTAATCTTTAAGAAACTACCACTTTTTGAGTTTTGGTATAGTTTTAAAGAGGAATTATCTGTGGGGCACCTGGGTGGCTCAGTCGTTAAGCATCTGCCTTCGGCTCAGGTCATGATCCCAGGACCCTGGGATCGAGCCCCGCATGGGGCTCTCTGCTAGGCGGGAAGCCTGCTTCTCCCTTTCCCACTCCCCCTGCTTGTGTTCCCTCTCTCGCTGTCTCTCTCTCTCTCTCTGTCAAATAAATAAAATCTTTAAAAAAGAAAAAAAAGAGGAATTATCTGAAAAGGCCATTAATGTACTTCTTTTTCCAATTTCATGTCTGCCTGCAGTTAGACTTCTTTTTTATACTTCGAGCAAAACAGCATTTTATAATGGGTTGGCTGCAGACCAGATATAAAAATCTAACTGGCATCTAATAAGCCATACATTAATGAGATTAAAAAGTAAAACAACACAATTCTTCCCACCAATAATTTTATTCTTGGAAAATAGTTATTTTTCATTAGAAGTATGTTATTTATGTTAATATGTAATGAGTTCAATATTATTAGTTAAAATTAATTAAAAATTAATTTCTCAGTTTAATTTCTAATATAGTAAATATTGATAGCTATAACAAACCTAAACAAAAGCTCTTCAAGATACTCAGTAATTTGTAAGAGGATAATGGGACCCTAAAACTAAAAAGCTTAAGAATTGCTGCTCTAGGGGCCCCTGGGTGGCACAGTTGGTTAAGCACCCAACTCTTGGTTTTGGCTCAGGTCATGATCTCGGGGTCGTGAGATCGAGACCAGCATTGGGCTCTGTACTTAGCGCAGTCTGCTTGAGATTCTCTCTCCCTCTCCCCTCTGGCTTGTGTGTATGCTCTCTGTCTCTCACTCTCTCTCAAATAAATAAATAAATCTTAAAAAAAAAAAAAAAAAAAAGAATTGCTGCTCTAAACCTTCCCATCACTTTCTAGAGGGGTAAACTTCACTCCAGGTGTTCTGAGGGGTTTAATACAGAGGTAGGCCATTAGATAAACAGATTATGGAATATCTGGAAATAGAGTTTTTACAAAAGTTTTTAAGTTCAGTGTTATAAAAGAAACCCATATGTCTTCACTGATTATAAATAACAAGAACAGAAAGAACTTTCTCAGCTATTACAGACAGCTGGACATGTGGTCATAAACACCCAGCCTAGGAGTCCAGCAAAAAGATAGAAAAAACGATCATTACAGAGACAATTCAAAAAGAATTTTGAAAAAAAAAAAAAAAGAATTTTGATAGCATGTTAGCAGGAATTGAGAACTGGCTAGATATGGGGAAAAAGATGGATTCCATCTCCTGGAAAAATCTTTTGTACCATTGACAAATAGCTTGTAAAGAGGCAGGACAGTTCTATAATCATGAGTTTCAATTTGGCAAAAATTCTAATTGAAAATGGGATAATCATTCAAAAGGGTAGGAGTAGATAATTAAGTGAGCTACTTGGACTGGTAATATAGACTGGATTGACATAGGCTTTATACATATATATATTTATATATAATATAAATTATAGGCTTTACATAAATTTATAGGCTTTATAAAATTTATATAAATATAGGCTTTATATATATAATATATATATGTTTATATGAGATGTATATATGTATATATATGTATAAACTTAGAAAATTTCATTACAAAACACCAGATTTACTAAAAATTTACTATTTAATAGTCAGGAGCTGAGATGAGAATGGGCCATATTCAATGGTAAAGTAGAAAACACCTAGCAGTATTCTAAAAATAAGATCAGATAAGTTGATATAAAACTTTTGGAAATTTTCAGAAAATGTTCTACTGATATTTGGACTTTTGGTATTTTAGGAGAACAAAAGTAAATCTCAAGTTTCTTTATACTGAGAATTGGCATATTGATGAGGCCATCTGGGTATCTGCAAAGGTGTGAGGTGAGTAACTTAACCTTTTTGTAACCTAATCTTAAGAGTGACAGCTCATCACTTTAGTCATATTCTGTTTGTCAAAAGTAAGTCACAAAGTCCACATTTGTGCCACAACAGGGCACAAATACTAGGGATCATTGAGAACCATCTCAAACCTACCTCCCACAGAGTTCAATTTTAGGTTCAAATCATCGCTAGGAAGATTTTTCACCAACATTATGTTACAAAAAATGACAAAAAACTGAGGAAGTTTTCAGATTAGAGGAGACTAATGAGACATGACAACTAAATGCAGTATGTGAGCTTGGATTAGATCCTGCACCAAATGGAAAGAGGTATTATAAAGATATAATTAGGTCAGTTGACCAATCTGGAGTATGGGTTGTAGATTAGGTAAATTGTATCAGTATCAAATTTTCTGAAGTTAGTGACTGTTCTGTGGTTAGTTATCTTAGAGAATGTCCTTGTTCTTTGGAAATATACACTGAAATATCTAGGGATGAAGAGGCATAACGTATATAATTTTTACTCTAATGGTTCAATATAATACTATATGCATATCATACTTACACAGGACACACATATAGGTGTATATTATAGGGAGAGAGCACATGTAATAAAGCAAATGGAGCAAAATATTTTAACAATTGGTGATGCTGGGTAAATGGTATATGGAGATTCTTTGTACTAACATTGCAGCTTTTTGGTAAGCTAGAAATTTTTATTTTATTTCCAAATAAAAGATTAACTAATAATAGTCAAGGTTTTATGGAGGGGTTATAAATAGCCCAGTAAGTGAAGGAACTGTTCTTTAATAATTTAAAGCATTTAGGGGGCTGGGGGATGGGTTAGCCCGGTGAGGGTATTAAGGAAGGCACGTATTGCATGGAGCACTGGGTGTTATAGGCAAACAATGAATCATGGAACACTACATCAAAAACTAATGATGTAATGTACAGTGACTAACATAACATAAAAAAAAATTCCAAAAAAAAATAATTTAAAGCATTTATTTTAGTACAAACCACATAGTGAAGATAGTTAAATATACTGTCTTTTATGTGCCAGGTACTGTATAAAATGCTTTATTATGCTATTCAATTCAAATTTAACCACATTCTAATGAAGTGAGAATTATCATAAATTCATAGCTTATTTCATAAACAAGGAAACAGGCTCAGAGAAGTTAAGTAACTTGTGGGAGACTGTAAAGTTTTTAAGCAGACCAGCCTGGATTCAAACCTAGAAGGAGCTAACTATAACCAATAAGATAATTATTTATATAATAATTAAATAGCAAACTAGGATTCAAACCCAGATGATTTATATATTATTGGTTCATTAAAAACCAGTTACTGTTACCAGCTAAAAGTAGATTAAAAGTTGGTTCATGTGGTTTTTGCAAATAAAAATAATGACATTTTCTTATAAATATTTCAAAATCAGGAATTTGGTAATTTAAAAATAACTACCAATATTTTAGCAGAATTTTGTATCTTTGAGCAAAATCTTTAAAATTCTCTACTGTATCATTTCAAAAGCATTCTATTTCAAACACTGTAAAAAAATCAGTCTAAATAATCAACCTGAAGATTAGTATCTAAAAGCAGAGAACAAAGAATTCTCTCAAAGGCTGAGAAGGGCAGCTTCTCTTTAAATCTGTGCTCCTCCATTTTCACCTACATATCTTTATAATTCCCTTCAAGCCCAGGACCAAAGAAAATCAGCCATTCAAGCCTGGTGCTGCAAACAGTGGGTTCTGGCATGGGAACACAGTAGATGGCAGGAGGGCAGGAAACCACATGCTTTGTGGACGTGGGGCTGTCTATACCAAGGAAGAGCTTTCAGGATGACCTGCTGTTGGTCCTGCCTGTGACTAAGTTTCAAGTCTTCTTTTTTGACATTCTGCCCCAAACTCCATTTTTCATTGATGGAGAGAGAGGTGAATGTAGATCAAGAATTCCTGCAGTGAGAGAGAACAAGCTTCTTTCTATGACAGTCTTGGAGAATATTTGCTGATCTTGTTCTTTCAGTAAAACAATTTGGCCTTTTGCTTGTGTATCAAAAATGATTATGACAATCTCCCTACGAAAACCCTGACCTTCTATCATTAGCATTTACAAATTAGCTAGCATTTGCTGAGCACTTGCTATGTGCCTGGCATTGTGCTAATCAATTACCTAAGTAGTAATTCAAGTGGCTGGGATTTAAACCCAATGCTGTTGATTGTTTGCCTAATGATTAATTTATATTTCTTCTTTATGAGAAGAGCCAGGAAGTATAGAAAGTTAAATCAGACATGGACAACAGTCTCAGAAAGATTACAATCAAGTAGTGGACTTAATGTACATAACCAGTGAAAATATATAGTAAAATGTACCAAATGTCTTAAAAAAGGGTTATGGGATTTCATGAGCACAAGAGTCATCAATTTTTATGAATGAGGTAAGGTTTCATAGAGGTGGGAAAATTTGAGATGGATATTTCAATATCAGACATAATTAAGTAAATGAACAAAATGTCATTCTCATTTAAAAAATCTTAAGAAAAAATGAGGTTGCTGGAAAATAGGAGATAAGTTTGAGAACAGCAAATATCTCACTTTGGATGAAATATTTATTTTGCATGAAAGGAAAAGTTTGAGAACAGTTTATAGAATTTCTTGAATACCAGTTTAAGGTATTCTAATGGTACATTTTAGGCAGAGCAAAGCTATTTAAAGTTTTGAGCAGAGGAGGGACAAGGTCAAGGCTGTGCTTGAGAACTGTAATATTCAGTGCAGAAGCCAGCAACACATGTAATTACCTAAGTTTAAATTTAAATTAATCAAAATTAACTAAAATGAAATATTCAGCGCTCAGTGGCATTAACCATATTTCAAATGCTCAACAGTGCCCAATACCTAGTAACTTCCATATCAGACAGGAAAGATATAGAACATTTCCATCATCACAGTTCATTCTATTAGAGCTGCTTTGAAAGATTAATCTGGTAGTGCATTACAAATGGACTGGATAGGGGAGGAAACTAGAAATGGGAACTTGATTTTAACAATCAGGGTTAGAAGTCCTGAGTAGTTGTAGTAGAGAACAGAATTTAATCTATAAAATGCACAATGTTACCTTGTACTCTTCTGAGTTTTCTACAGATATTCATGATAAGGACATTTACTATATACTCCAGAGACACCAGGCAGAATTTAGATCCCTATATTCTTCAGCAGAAATTTTCTTTGGCACACATGAGAAAAGAAAAAAGACAAAATGACTCACCAGATTATGAATAGCTGGAGATCCTAACTTCCATGTAGAAACAGGGAATTCAAGCAGATGGGCTTCCTGAGATTCATCTTATGTGGGGATTATGGGTAACCACCGTCTGGCTTCCAATTTGGTTTGAATTTCAAGGGAGGTCCAAAATCATTCAGTTGCTCTTTAAAGTCTGTTTATACACAGAAAAATACTATTAAGAATTTACACTCTTGATTTTCTTTTCTCTTTTTAGTTTTGCCTTTGAGTTTTTCTGTACTCATTACAATCTAGAATGGGGGACTTTCTCATTTTATGTGTAAGGAAACTGAGGCCAAAATTAAGTGATTTGGCAAGATTATACAACTAGTTAGTTGCAAAGCCAAGGCAATAACTGATGTTCTAGGATTTTTCCCCTGCTCCTTGGTATTTTCAGAGTAACTTAGAACTTAGACTATCCATTAATTTCCTTTTCATAGACTCACAGACTACCAGTAATTGTAGCTTTATAATTTAGCTTATGGTCTAAATAGTGTCATATTCGATATATATTGTGTTGAGCATTTGCTTGAAATTGGAAGCATGAGGACTTAAATCTTGCGCATGGCCAAATGTGTGCATGCCCACAGAGGTTTACCAAAGCACTCTTCAGCATTCCGGGCCCCTTGAATACAGGCTAATTTTTTTTCAGAGTCCATTTAATTGATTCTTTTCCCCTGGAAACAAAAGCCAGCCTGCCAAAGGCTCACAAAGGTGAGTCTGAGAATCTCAATGGGAACCTTTGGAGTCCTAGAACCTGCCACACTGCAGGAAGGGAGGCTGGCTGTGCTCTCCATAGATGTATGGCTCCATTCTTGTATTGGCCAGGAGATGGGTCAGAAAACAAAACTTAGTCCTACCATTCCTATTTGTACCCAGAAAGAGCAGGTAGAAATTTCATCAAGTTGAATCAAATGGTTTGAAATTTAAAATACGTTTTCATGAACACTAAAACCTGAACCCAAACAAGATAAAAATCATTTGTCTTATTCATCTCAAGCATCAAATGATGAGGCCTAATATAGTGCCCCACTTTGCCTCTTGTACCAATTCGGCAAAGGGTGAATGTACATTGCAGATTCCCTCATGATCCAAAGAACAGTGATCCAGATACAAAGAGACAACGTTATCCTTTGTTTTAGGCACCGCCATCTCCTCAGTGCTCCCCACCTCCCTCCTTCCTACACAATCAGATTTCTGGTGACATCTCAGTAATTAGATGCATAAGGCACTAGGGCTCCCTGAGCTCCTTTTCAACTCCGTCCGGTTATTACTGTTGTTAGTGTTATGCTAACAAAGTTGGGGTGCAGACATTATGTTTTTTTGTGGCAATCAATGTTATATAAAGCCTGTTCTAAAAAGTGCTTTTCTTTATCATCATATTCCCATCAGATGACATAAAAGAGCTCATAGCATAGAGAACTCATTCTTCATGAAAGAGTATTTTTCAAATACCTAATTAAGAACATATATCTACCCATCCCAAAGCAGTCAAGTTTTGTACCACTGCCTTAAAACTACCATTTTGCTCCTAGGAGAGTATATTCTTTATTTGTATTACTGCATTCTAGGCAGTTCTAAATCCCACTTACTAAAACCATGTTAACACACTTCAGTACGGGCTGCAACATTGTGTCGTCACCAAGGGGAAGGGGGAAGATCTTGTTAACAGTGACATGACTTAACTAATTTAAGTTCAGTACATTTAACACAATTTTATGTTTACTAGAAAGACACATAGAAAGTCAATAATTGCTTTAAGCTTTATAATATGTTTTATGCAAAGAACAGTGCTACACATGGCAAAAGCATATTCTGTGAGTAAAAGAATCCCTAAATACATGTGAATATGAGTTCAGATACATAGTAACTTCTAGATTCTTGTTTTATTTCTAATACGAAGCACAGCTCCACTTTGTTTCAAATGGCTTGAAATGAATTTTACACACAAAAGCCCTGATTGACTTTTAGTGAATTTTATGTGCAGTTTTGCTATAATACAATATACATATTCCTGAAAATTCTTATACTATGGGAAAATCTCACAATAAAAATAACAGGGCTTCTGGGGGTGGTGGCGGAGGGCACAACCATCACAAACTTCACCCCTGACACATATATGAAAAAATAGGAGTCTAATAAAAGGGGTAATAGTTTTATATACATTAAACAACTAAGAAATTCATAAGTAGCATAATAAATATGACACTTTACTTTGAAAGTTATCTGAAGTTTGCTTGTGGAAACTGGAGGGGTCCCAGCTTGTTAAGTTTTTGTGACGTGGTATAAGGAGCATTGAAATTGGAAAGGAAATGTAGTACCAGATGTGGATGGCTGCGTGTCATAGCACAAAGAGAACTGAGAAACGATACGTGTGCCCATGTGAGTTTTCTGGATTTGTACACAGCTTACTTCAGCTGCATATAGTTTTCTGCTCTTACCTAGTGTATATCCCAGATGAAACTACACAAAAGCCAACAGAAAATTTGAAATTTGCATTATGCTCAAATCAGTCCCCAACATATCAATAGCACTGGAATAAATCTGTGTTTCAAAGCAAGTGTTATGGCAGACAGTACCGAAGTTTCCAGAGGCAGTTTCCAGGCCTTCCCTGGGAGCTCTCTGATAACATCATTCTCCAGGTCCCTGTGGACAGACAAATGAAGCATGTCTTGGAGCAGGAGGGGACATCACATTCTGGGCCAATGGTGTAGAGACTCCTAACTTACAGAACCAGACTTGGAATGTTCACTTCTCATCTGTTATCCAGACAAGTTCACTCAGTATCGAACTAATCAGATACTAGGGTCCATTTTGTTTCTCTTAGGTACAACATTTTACAGATTTCAAAGATAGACCTTGGAAGATAAGTCTGGCTTAATGGAAATGGAAACATTAAAAATCTTTTGGAAAAGTTTTGAAAAGGCCTCAAGCCCATTGGGTATTCATGGTAGACAGAATCAATACCTTTCAGTGACTGACATGATTTTTTTTTAAGTGGGGAGACTGAGAGAGACAAGACCCCACATTATTTGAGACAGGCCTGAAGCCAATTTTATGTCTGCAGAGTCACTTCCCCAAGTTCATAAACCCCCCTTGTGTGAGTCTGGATTTTCTGTCACCTGCCACCGATGGACTGACACACTGCTCCAGTCTGCTAAGATGTGCAGAGAGGCTTCAAGTGAAGACAAAAGCCTCCCAGTGGCTCAGCCTGGTGTTTCTGATGGATTCACTCATGATTCCTATACATTCAGCACTTGTTCCCTGATGGCTCAAACAGGCAAGCCTCGATACAGGCAATTTCCCCTAGTGTTTGGGATCCAATGGCCACACTTTCTGGGAAACCTGAGCAGGGCTTTAGGGGGGTGTGAGCTGTCTTCCATGCACTTTCCTCCCCCTCAAACTCTCCCTCATAGTGGCACTCAAGGCTCACTCTAATTCCGTACTCCCCAGCTCTCTAGCCAGAACACCCTCCACCCACTCTACTCCCCAGGAAGCAGGCTCTGCGTCCTGGCCTCCAAACTTTTCCTCTTCCTTTTCTTTCTGTCTGACATGACTTTCTGCTCTGGTCAACCCTCATCTTTTGCTTGTTGAGGATCTATAGGAACAAAGCACATTGCTCCCCCCTCTACCCCACCCCCAACCTTGGAGATGTGTTGACTGATTCCTGTCCCCTGTCCCATTAATTGGCACTTTCTCTGACTCCCACAGTCCAGGAGCCCTTGTTCTGAAGCCGGAGCAGAGATGGTTCTGTGAAGCCATGGGGATGAGGGCCACAACCTGAGCCAGGATAGAGCTTCTTCTGGGTTCAGAGTTGGCACATCTAATGAGCCACCAGGGCTGGGGAGGGGAGGGATCATGTGACCATTTTCAAGGCCTGTGGCTTCATATGGGCCCTCTCTGAACTTCCAGTTTCCACATCTATAAAAGGTGGACAGGAAATAATCATACCTACCTCATATAGTTATTGTGAGGTTAAAGAACATAATACATTCATGACATCACTTTCTAATGCCATTATATATAGAACAATGCACTAATAATGATTTTCATATGTTCTTGCATCTGCTTCTTGATTTTATTTTAAAAGATTTTTGAAGTAAAATATATATATATAGAAAAGTACAAATCATAATTGTATCACTCAATAAATTTTTACAAACTGATCATATCTGTGCAATCAGCATTCAGATCAAGAATCAACACATTACCAGAACCCTATAACCCAAAAGCCTCATGCATATCTCTTTCCATTACTCTCTCTCAGCAAGGATAACAAAGCTACTATCTTTACTTCTAACAGTGTAGCTTAGTATGAACTTAAAATTTTTTTTATTTAAATGGGATCATTCAATATTTACTGTTTCATGTCTGGCTTTTTTTTTTTTTTTGCTAAACCTCATGTTTATAAGTTTCATCTATGTTGTTGCATGTGGTTATGAATCTTTATCCACATTGCTGTATAGCAGTCACTGTGTTTATATACACAATATATCAATTGAAAAAAATATACTGTTGTCAATATTTGAACTATTTGACATATAAAACCAACAATTTGCACATGATTCATGCTAACATTAATCCACTCCACTACTGATAAGCATTTGAGTTTTCCAATCTTGGTTAATATGAATAGTGGCGCTGTGAACACTTTAGCACACATCTTTAAATGAACATAAGCAGAATAGCTGGGTCAAAGGTTACACATATGTTCACCTTTAGAAAGTACTCCCAAACAGATTTCCAAAATGAGCATACCAATATACTCTCCCAACCACATCATATGAGAATTCCAGTTGATCCACACCATCACCAACACTAAATATTTTCTCTCATTCAGATTTTAGCCTTTCTGACGTATATGTACAATTACTGCATTATGGTTTCAATTTGCATTTCTCTAATGAATAATAAACTTTAGCCCATCTTTATATGTTTATTTGGATTTCTCTTTTTGTTAAAGATCTGTTCAACTTCTTGCTCATTTGTTTTTCAGCATATGATCTTTTGCTCATCTGTTTTTCAGTGTATGTTCTTTTTCTCATTGATTTTTAAGATATCCTTACATATTCTGGATATGGGTTTTATATTTTTTTATTTTCTTTTCTTATTGCATTGAATAGAACCCCCAGTACAACAATGGATAAAAATGGTGACAGTAGGCATACTTTTTTATCCCCTGATCTTTAGGGGAAAGTTTTCAATATTTTACCATTGAGTATAATGTTTACTCTGGTGGTTTAGTAAATATTTCTTACCAGATTAAGGATGTTCCCTTCTATAACTAGTTTGCTAAGAGTTTTTTCAAGAATGGATGTTGAATCAAAAGTTTATACTCCACCTATTGAGAAAATCATGTTTTTTTTCTCCTTTTCTATGATGATAAGGTGAATTAGATTGATTTTGAAATGTGAAATCAGCCTTTCTTAGATGGAGTAACTTCTGCTTTGTTGTGTAGCATTTTCCTTTTTGTCTATCACTTGATTTAATTAAAATGTTATGCTAATAATTTTTATACCTATTTATATGAGAGAGATTGGTCTTTAATTTTCCTTTTTCATAATGTCTTTGTCATTGGGTTATGTGGCCATCACTAAAATAAAAAAGCTGGTAAATATTTCCTCTGTTTTTATTATCTGGGAAAGATTGCATAAACTGGGTGTTAATTTCGTCCTTAAATATTTGGAACAATTCTCTGGTAAAGAACTTCCTCTTTTTTTTAAGATTTTATTTATTTATTTGACAGAGAGAGATACAGTGAGAGAGGGAACACAAGCAGGGGGAGTAGGAGAAGAAGCAGACTTCCCACTGAGCAGGGAGTCTGATGCAGGGCTCCATCCCAGGACCCTGGGATCATGACCTGGGCTGAACGCAGATGCTTAACGACTGAGCCACCCAGGTACCCCTGGTAAAGAACTTTCTTGTGGGAAGGTTTTTAATAATGGATTTCAAATTTCTGGTAATAGTAATTTATTTTTTCCTTTATTTTTGTTAAATGTTCTGCCAGAGCTTTTATTAATTTTACTAATTTTTTCTAAAAAGGTTTTATCTTAGTTGCTTTTCTCATTCTATTACATCGATTTCTGCTCTTAACTTCCTTTTCTTTTAACTTCCTTTTCTTTTCTTTTTCATAGAATGGATATGTTGTTCCTTTTCTAGGTTCTTGAGATGGAATTTTAAATTATTAATTTTTAACCCCCCTTTCTAATATATATACTTATAGTATACATGTCCCTGTAAACACTGATTTCACTATGCTTTATTTGCATCCCACAAGTTTAAATCTGTTGTATCCTCATTATGAATCAGTTCAAACTAATTCTCAGTTTGATTTCTTTATTTTTATTTATTTATTTATTTTTTAATTGGCTCCATGTCCAAAGTGGGGCTTGAACTCAAGACCCTGAGATCAAGAGCTGCATGCTCTACCAGCTGAGCCAGCCAGGCATCCCTCATTCTGATTTCTTAATTATTCATGTATGACTTAGAGATGTGTTATTAAATTTCCAGACAGTGGGGTTTTTCTTGTTATCTTATTACTGACTTCTTAGTTAATTGCACTGTGATCAGCAAATAAAGTCTAAAGTATTCCAGTCTTATAAATTTCTGGAGATTCTTTATGGCCCATCAGAAGGTTGATTTTAGTAAATATTTCATGAGAACTTAAATTGTTATTGCTCATTGCATATGTTTCAGGTTTCTCAAGATTCCAATTTGTTGCTCCAGACCTATGCAATGGCAAAAGGGTTTCCCTCTCCCCAGCAGAGGTGCTGCACATGGGCCTACCCTGACCCTCAGCTCAAACCAGAATTAGCAATTCCTCTGCAAGAAAAAATAACTGGTGATTCAAAGCTCATTTGTGTAGTTTTCCTCTCTGTAATTTTATTCCACCTGGTCCTTATTGATTCCATAGATTTCTCAAAACTTAAACAGTATGATTTTTGTAATTTATCCACTTTTTTCACATCGCTATAGGGGAAAACTAGCCTGTTGTGACCTACTACATCCTGCTTAGAACATGAAATCAAGACTCTTAAAATATTTGTAAAAATAAGTAAAGAAGTTTTTTGAAAAAGGCATCAATCCAAGCAATTTTTGCAATGCAAAGAATAGAGCTCCTAGAGCCTTGATTTACTTTGGCAAACTTTTATTAATTATCTGCTGGTCACAAGCATTACACCATGTCCCCTGCAATTAACAATAAGTTAGACAGTCCTGGTACCAGATGAACTTATAGTCCACAGAGGAGTCAGAAAAGGAAACAGATAAATTGCAATGCAATGTAGCACCTGTTACAATAGAGAGATAAGATTATCTCCTGGAACTCAGAGGAAACAAGGACTGCCTACCCATAAGATTCAAGAGAGAGTTTACACATAAAGTTACACTTGATTCTGAATCCTGAGCAGAGTTGGGAGGCATAAAAGGAGGAATCATATTCTAGGTAGAGACAGCATTTTCAACAACTTAGTCTCATGAAATGGTATGGAATATTTATTCAAGAGTAAGACATGAATGAACTAGAATAGAGTCATATGTGTGGGTGTCTGGAGTTGAGTGTATGGGTAAAAATAAGGTCAAAGAGGTAATTTCTGGCCACTCTAAAGGGGTATTGAATGCCAAGCCAGAAGCTTTAGTGTTCACACTGAAAGCTATCTGGAGTTCATAGAGATGCTTAAACAAAAGCAAATCACATGATTAAGCTATTTAAGAAACAGAGTTCCAGCAGCAGTGGAGAGAGCAGAATGAAAAGTGAAGGACCTAAGGAGAAGGAATCTTTGCAGGGATCCCAATAATGAAATTTTTCTGCAATGTTATTTATAGATTAATTATAGATTTTGATATACTAAATCTTGAAAATGACTGATAAAATCACCCTCTAAAATCTATTAATAGAGACTATAATTGGCCAAAGCACAAAGTTTACCTCACCGTCTTGTCATTAATGTGTGTTTTGATGCCACTAAGTAAATAGGTCTCTCCCAAATAGAGTTATTTGTTTTTACAGTGACTCTAATTTTCTTAAAGATCCTGAGAGAAATCCAAAAAGCATCTTTTTAGACCTCTGTCTGTTTTGTATGCAGTTTCTTAGTATCACCTTATCTTATTTAGCCAAAACACTTTCTTTCACTTAACTTTTCTATATAGAAAGTAAAAATGAGAGAGAAGGGAGAGATTGGTATGAAAGAAGAAAAAAACAAGAGGGTTGTGAAGTGATGCAATGAAGCCTAATTTCTAGTGACCAGCTCTGCCTCTCATCCTGGCCTTTCATCTTGTTTATTAGAAATATCTTGCCAGCAAAGTTTCTGTAAGAAAGCTCAGCTCCTTTGGTATAATTGGGGTAACATCTACCTTGCCAAACTTAAAAGTACTGTTCAATGCAAAACATTGGTACACAAAAGTAGCAAATAGAGATCATTACCCAGACTTTAGCCTGCTCATTTTATATTTTTTTCATGTAGAACACAGATTTTAAGCTGATTAAGTGATTCCCCACAGACAGATACCTCCTGTGACTGAGTTCAGCTCAAGTGAGAACAGATACAAATTCAGAATCTCATGGAACTTCTGATACCCCAGATTGCATTTGATAAATACTTTTTTTTTTTTTTTTTGCTGCAACTGATTACTACATCCCATACTGTGATTTGACTGTTGGAGCCATTTCAACCTGCCTCTTCCCTATGAAGTAAATACTCAGGTGGTAGCTAGCTTGGAATCATTGGAAAATAATGTTATTATGTAATTTATAACATGAAACCCCCTTAAACATTCAGTATTCACCCTGTGAGGCTGTCCCCATTTTACTGAAGAGAAAACGAAAGTTCTAAAATATTAAATAATTTATCCAATGACACATAAGTCACACAGACAGGATTAGAAGGAAAAACTTCTGGTTTCAAATCCAGAACCTTTGGTTCTTTCCACATATTGCTTCTCGTATCCCTGGTAGTCAACCAACCTGAAATCCAAGTTAAACACCAAAAATTTTCCTAATTTTGATAGATTGAACTCTTACTGTATGATTCCAATCCTCTCACTGAGAGAAGGAATCTTATGCTAACTTTGTGTAAATTCATATTCAACAGGTGTTGACTGTTGTAAATAGCATTAATATTTTATATCCTCTAATCTATGAGTCAAACTCATACATACAAGTGTCATTTCTTTTGTACTTGAGCCTTGAGGTGATTTTATCACAAAAAGTACAATTTTAAGAAATCTAATAAATTGACATCTGTGTGACCAGCAGCATTTTACTGATATAAGTAATATCTAGAATTGGGCTACCAGGTTGTAAAGACCATATAACAGCAACCACTTGCAAATACAGTGAAAACATCCCTAACTTCTTTCCAAAGTTTTAAGTATTTGTTTGTTTTGTAACCTGAAGTTTAGTTGCTTGCCCTCTTTTCAGAATGAACCATATTCTTCGGGACCTACCTCAACATAAGTTTGGTTACATATCTTAAGACAATTTCTAATTATTGTTCTCCTCTTAGAAGCATATGTAACCCATAAATTAACTTTGTACAAGTTCCCAAGACTTCCAGTTTGCTGGGTTCAACTTCTAGCACTGAAGAAAAATGGACTCAAATCCTAACCACATGAATGGAAGAAAACCCAGAGCATTCATGATATATCTAGGGAGTCACAATTTTCTATAGCTTCAAGTTTATATTTCCACTCCGTTTTCGGTCTCTACCTGTAACCTACATGCAGTAAACTTTTCTGAGATTCTGGGACACTGTGGGGGTTTATATTACAAAACATTGTAGCAAGCAATTCTTTCTTATTGGAGTATAGTTGACATATAACATTAGTTTCAGGTGTACAACATAATGATTTGATATTTGTCTCTGTCGCCAGATGATCGCCACAGTAAGTGTAGTTAACATCTGTCACCACACAGTTACACAAAATTTTTTCCTTCTGATGAAAACTTTTAAGATCTGCTCCCTTAACAAGTTTCAAATATGCAGTATTGCTAACTACAGTCACCATACTGTTCATTATGTCCATGACTTATTTATTTTATAACTGGAAGTTTGTGCCCTTTGACCCCCTTCATCCATTTTCTCTACCCCCAAGTCCCTGCCTCTGGCAACCACCAATCTGTTCTCTGTATCTATGAACTTGTTTTGTTTCATTTTTAGATTCCACATATAAATGAACAGATCATTCCACATAAATGAGCAAATAATTTTACATTGAATTTTCGATGGTACTTATAAAATTTGTTAAACACTCTGGGGTCTGAATTTTCACTGATAACCTTTTTTTATTGAAACCATAATGTTGCGACTCCCTTTTCTTTCTCTTTGGACCTCCTTTTCTCTTTTGCTCACTAGTTCTCCAGTTACATATTTATATCTCATAGAGAGGAGTTTAATTCTCTTTTCATGTCTCTTCTTTCCCAAACTGCTGAGATACGAATGCTAATTTTATAAGCAGAATAGTAGGCAGACTTCTAAGAACTCTCAATGACCCAAGCCCTTGTATAATCTCCTCTAGTTTGTGTAGTGGAGACACTTGCTTCTGTTCGGATGTGGTGATGGGATGTCACTCCTGTGATAATGTTACATCATATGGCAAAGATAAAGAAGTAATTAAGGTCCTCAATTAGTGAACTTAAAGTTAATCAAAAGGGAAATTATACTGGGTGAGCCTCACTTGATCAGGTGAGCTCTTTAAAAGAGGGTCTAGAAGTCAGAGACTCTGTTTTCTGGACCTAGAGAAGAAAGACACCTTGAATTTTACAGATTCAAGTAAATGAATTCTGTCAACAAGTATGTGAGTTTATAAGAGGGCACTGACCTGAAGGCAAGGTCCCAGGCTCTGAACACCTTGACTGCAGCCTGTGAGCCCCCAGCAGAGGACTCAGTGAGGCTGCTGCACCTGTCTGTAGTCCTGACCCACAGAGAATGTGAGATAATAAAGAGATATGGTTTTAAGCTGATATAGTGTGGTAATTTGTTACACAGTAGTAGAAAACTAATACAGTATCTGTCTAATTCTATGGGGATCTTAAACTAGCTATTTCCTTTCCCTAATAAAATAAGGACAACTTTCTAAGACTGGCTTGTTTGGAATTCCTGATGGTGGAGCAGCATCCAATGAAAATCAATTGGATTGTGAGTAAAATGAAACAAAGATGAGCATACCTGAGGAATAAAAATAATCAGCCAGTCTGCAGAACACTTTATGATCATTTCATTTTTTTAAAAAGAGAAAGGGCAGGGGCAGAGGGAGAGAGAGAATCTTAAGGAGGCTCCACACCCAGCACAGAGCCTGACCTGGGGCTTGAGCTCACAACGCTGAGATCATGACCTGAGCAGAAATCAAGAGTCTGATGCTTAACCAACTGAGCAACCCAGGCACCCCCTTGATGATCATTTCAGTATGAGAATTGTTTAGAACTAGAGTGGTTGGACCATTGATCTCCACTTAAATAGGTTAATAGTTGGCATCTTCTGTTGAAACATCAACACACCCAAGCTGAAATAGATTTTCCATTCCTTTGTCATGATACAATCTTCTTTTATGAAAAATGAAGTTGCAATAATGTCATCAGGATATCTGATTTATGAGGTTTCTTAATAATGGTAACAGGTTGTGTTTATGTAGTCACACTAACCTACTGAGTCCCCTGTATGACTAATCACAGTTACCTCCAAGCTGAGAAACCACTGTTAATTTCTAGCCTGAAAACAGAAGGTAATGAACAAACCTACATCTGGGCCAAGTAAGAGAATTTAGTCTATTTAGAACCATAAAAAACTGAATTAATTCACAGACCCTTGCTACTTAGGTACATGCTTATCAGATAGCTGCAAAATCTGTCCTTAGACATATAGGATACTCATTTTTAATTTTAATCATGTCTTAGGTTTGCCAGATTTAAATCTGAATTTCATAAATGACATATTTTGTTAGTAGAAGTATATTCCATACAATGGAGCTCAATATTATATATTTTTAATAAGTATTCTGGGTGATTTTTTTAGAACTTTAGTATCTGATAACACATGCACTTTATGTTAGGTCCTATGCTCCGCTCTAGGGATGCAGAGATATTCTAAGATACTCTTTCCCCTGGAGCTTCTCACTGACAAGTGTGGAGTATGGGGAAATACAAAAATAATTATCTGATCTTCTTTCCACCTTTTACTGCCCTATAAAATATCACTAGTTTCCTATTTCATTAGTTTTATTATCAGAGTTTTACAGGATCATATTGTTAGCCTGTGACCTTACTCAAATTTTAGAAATACAATTGATGCTTTTTTTTTTTTTTTTTTTTAAAGATTTTATTTATTTATTTGACAGAGAGAGAGGTAGCGAGAGCAGGAACACAAGCAGGGGGAGTGGGAGAGGGAGAAGCAGGCCTCCCGCCGAGCAGGGAGCCCGATGTGGGACTCGATCCCAGGACCCTGGGATCATGACCTGAGCCGAAGGCAGACGCTTAACGACTGAGCCACCCAGGCGCCCCACAATTGATGCTTTTTAAACACGTAGACTTAGAGAGTGCCAAGCAATTACCAATGAAACATCTATTTCTTTGTTGTTTTCAAAATATCCTGGTTGCTCTGTCCTACTTTCTCTAAGTTGGTTGTTATTAAAGATGAAAATGTCCCCAAGAAGGGAACATGCTCAAAATGTTCTTAACAAGAGATTTTGAAATATTTGACCTGTCAGAAACAGGGATTTCAAAGGGTGACAGTTAAGTTCATCCAATTCCCACACAACTGCGGTGCCATCAGAATTCAGTACTACTGTCTCCAGACTAAAAGCAGAAAAAATTATATGTAAGACATAAGAAATTCTTTCTGCTGATTTGGAGTCATTCTCTGCTTTGAGAATATTCATGCCCTTATTAAAAGTGGTAGCATCAAAGAGAAGATTTATAACTGATATAATTCCCCCCATTTTCAATTCCCCTTACCCTGATGTATTTTTTTTCCACAGCACTAATTCGCTTGTAACATACTGTATCATTTACTTGCCCGTTATCCTTATTACTCATTGTTTATTTGTCCCTACTAGATAATAGAACCTCCACAAAAGCAGAGGATTTTTTTTAAGTTTTGTGCACTGATACCTGTTAAGTAGCATACAAAAGGGGCAAATTAAATTTGTTTAAAAAGTTAACTAATAAAATAACATTCAATCACTCTTAGTCCTAATCCACCTCCAAAAAATAAGGCTTTTTGGCACTTCTATGCTGGGTTTTGTCCAATGTGCTAGAAAACATTTTAGAAGGATACAAATGTTTATCTCTGTATATGGCAAGGAGTTACTACCCAGCCAACAATGGGCCCTACTCTTTGACCTCTTTGACTGTTGTAGAGCTGTGTTTATGCTGATTTATTCCTATCCTCTCCCCTGGACGTCTTCTGACCAATGACCAAACTCTGAAATATTGTTGACATGCGTTAGAAGTCAATAGGTAAGAAGGTTCTACTCTACAGATCAGCCTTTGCCTCTCAGTGACAACTCAATCCTTCCATTTGCTGTTTAAAAACCCTTGTTATTACCCTTGATTCCTTTTTTTGGCCCACTTTCCATAAGTAAACCAAATACTAGCTTTAACTCAAAGTATATCCATACTGACCACATCTCATGACCAAGACTGCTACCCACCTAATCCAGGTCACTATCATCTCCTGTCTAACCGGTCTCTCTGCTTCCACCTTGCCCCACCACATTCTGTACTAACATTATTAGCAAAGTGATTCTGTGTAAGATGTAGCTCAGATTATATCATTTCTTGGTTCGAGCCCTCCAGTGCTTCCCATCTCACTCATAGTAAAAGTCAAAATTCCTACAAAGCCTTCCATGATCCAAATTCTCATTATCTCTTTGACTTCATCTGCAACTCTCACATTCACTGACTCACTCAGCTACAACTGCTCCCTTGTTGTTCTGGGAAGATGCCAGGCACAATCCTGCCTCAGGGCCTTTGCATTTCTTGTTCCCCCAGCCTAGAATGCTCACTCTCTCACTCTCTTGTAGTCTTTGTTCAAATGTCTCCTTCCCAGTGTGTCCTTCCCTGGCCCAACTATTTGAAATTGCAAACCATAATGCCTGACCCTCCTCTTTGAAGCATTTCCCCACTTACATTCTTCATAACACTGACTAATTCCTAACACATTATTCAATTTATTTGCTTATTTTTTGTCTTTCTCTGCCCACAAGTGTGGAAGCTCCATGTGGGCTGGTGTTGGGGCTGTTTTATTTTCTGGTGTATCTATAGTTTCCGGAATAGTGCCTGGCACATAGTAGGTGCTTAATAAATGTTTGTTAAAAGAGCATTAGACATTAAGGAAAAATATCTTATTAAAAAAACTGACAAAAATCATACATTCACCTACACAATTCAGTTTTGCTTATAATTTAAATAAGTAAAATATATAAATCCTTATATAGCCTTATTCACACATTTATTCAGTAAACTTTAAAAGCCAAACTCTGAGGGCACGTGGGTGGCTCAGTGGGTTAAGTGACTGCCTTCAGCTCAGGTCATGATCTCGGAGTCCTGGGATCAAGTCCTGCATCAGTCTCCCTGCTCAGTGGAGAGTCTGCTTCTCCCTCTGACCCTACCCACTCTCATGCTCTCTCTCTCTCTCTCTCATTCTCTCTCTCCCAAATAAATAAATAAAATCTTTTTTAAAAAAAGCCAAACTCTGGGGAATATAAATAGGAAACAATGTGCCAGTTGAGGGAGTTTATAAGTTAAAAGAGTAAAGATATATGCATAAATAATTTCACATTACATATATTAAAATGTAGAAGAAATAATAACATAAAAGATATTTTATGTATTTAAATGCTTGCCATCCATAGAGTACTTTAAATTTTAATAATGTTACCACATAGAGTAGAATACCCAAGATATGTTTAGCAATATATTTATAAGCAAAGTCAGAGACTAAATAAATTAGGGAAACTCTGGATTAAATTAGATTAAAGAGAAAGACATGTATCATATGACCTCACTGATATGAGGAATTCTTAATCTCAGGAAACAAACTGAGGGTTGCTGGAGTGGGGGGTGGGGTGGGAGGGATGGGGTGACTGGGTGATGGACACTGGGGAGGGTATGTGCTCTGGTAAGCGCTGTGAATTGTGCAAGACTGTTGAATCTCAGATCTGTACCTCTGAAACAAATAATGCAATATATGTTAAGAAAGAAAAAAAAAAAGAAGAAGAAGAAGGATGTAGCAGGAGGGGAAGAATGAAGGGGGGGAAATCGGAGGGGTAGACGAACCATGAGAGACGATGGACTCTGAAAAACAAACTGAGGGTTCTAGAGGGGAGGGGGGTGGGAGGATGGGTTAGCCTGGTGATGGGTATTGAGGAGGGCACGTTCTGCATGGAGCACTGGGTGTTATGCACAAACAATGAATCATGGAACACTATATCTAAAACTAATGATGTAATGTATGGGGATTAACATAACAATAAAAAAATTTAAAAAAAAGAAATATCATTTCTGCAGAATTAATCAGATTATGTTAAGGTGCACTGTGACTCTATAAGAGGAGAAAAACCCAGATTTAATTTGGGTTCTGTTCCTCAGAACACTAGCTTTAATTAAAAACAAACAAACAAACAAAAAACTTACAAAAAAATGAGGGCACCTGGGTGGCTCAGTGGGTTAAGTGACTGCCTTCAGCTCAGGTCATGATCTCGGAGTCCTGGGATCAAGTCCTGCATCAGTCTCCCTGCTCAGTGGAGAGTCTTTTTTGTTTGTTTTTTTGTTTTTTAGAACATGTTTTTTAGAACATTTAAATATCACAAATTGGAACTATTTCAGTATCCTTCCTCTTATGAAGAAGTTTGAACTCACCTCATAAATTAATTTGAAAGTAGTATAAAATATATATGCCCATATAAAACATGTTCTAAAAAACTATATTAATGTCATTTATAATTAGAAAATGTGAATCTATAATTAGAAAATTAAGTCTTTTAAAATAGACTTTATATTTTAGCACAGTTTTAGGATCACAGCAAAACTAAGTGAAATATACAGAGATTTCCCATACTCCCCCTGCCCCTACACATGCATAGCCATTATCAACATGCCTTACCAGAGTGGACATTTGTTACTACCTACACTGACACATCATTATCACTCCCCCCCCAAAAAAGTGACTCTTTGACTTACTATACAGATATATTTATTTAGCTGAGGAGGAAATTAGGGCTCACAGAGAGTTAATAAATTGTCCAAGGTCACTTAGGAAACCCACAGGTTATCTAATCCATAGGTTATATCAGGGTTCATTCTTGATGTTGCACATTCTATGGTGTATGCACAATCTTATTAAATTATCCCATGTGTCCACAATTATAGTCTCATACAGACAAGTTTCACTGCCTTAAGAATCCTCTACACTCCACTATTCATCCCTCCTTCCCACTACCCTTTAGTAACCACTGATCCTTTTACTTCTCTCTTTCCGGATGTCATATATTGGAATCAAACAGTACGTAGGCTTTTCAGAGTGGCTTCTTTCACTTAGTAATATGCATTTAAGTTTCTTCCACATCTTTTCATAGCTTAATAGTTCATTTCTTTTTAGCACTGAATAATATTCCATAGTCTGGAGGTACCACAGTTTACTTATCTATTCACATAGTGAACGACATCTTGGCAGGGTTTAAGTTTTGGCAATTGTGAATAAAACTGCTATAAATATGTGTGTACAAGTTTTTGTGTGGACATAAGTTTTCAGTTTATTTGGGTAAATACCAAGGAGCGTGATTGCTGGATCACATGGTAAAACTATGCTTAGTTTTGTAAGAAACTGCCAATCTGAGTTAGGAAGTATTCATTCCTTCAGCTTCAATCTTCTGAAAGAGATTATAGAGAATTTATGTAATTTCCTTCCTAAGTGCCTGTTAGAATTCACCAGTGAATCCATTTGGGCGTGGTGTTTTCTATTTTGAAAGGTTATTAATTACTGATTCAATTTATTTACTAGGTATAGGCCTATTCAGATTATCAGTTTCATTTTGTGTGAGTTTTGGCAGATTGTGTCTTTCAAGGAATTTGTTCATTTCATCTAGGTTATCAAATTTATGGGCATAGACTTGTTCATAGTATTCTTTTATTATTCTTTTAATGTCATGGGATCTCTAGTGATGTCTCCTCATTTCTTTCTTTCTCCAACTTTTTATTTAAATTCCAGTTAGTTAACATACAGTGTAATATTAGTTTCAGATGTAGAATTTAGTGATTCATCACTTATATACAACACCCAGTGCTCATTACAAGTGCCCTCCTTAATCCCCATCACCTATTAACTCATCCCCCCACCTACCTCCCCTCCAGTAACCATCAGTTTGTCCTCTATAGTTGAGTCTGTTTCTTGCTTTGTCTCTCTTTTTTTGTTGTTGTCCCCTATGTTCATTTGTTTTGTTTATTAAATTCCACATATGAGTGAGATCATATGGTATTTGTCTTTCTCTGACTGACATTTCGTTTAGCATAATACTCTTTAGCTCTATCCACATCACTGCAAATGACAAGATTTCATTCTTTTTATGGCTGAGTAGTATTCCATATATATCCATATGTATATACACCACATCTTCTTTATCTATTCATCAGTCGATGGACATTTGGACTGTTTCCATAATTTGGCTATTGTAGATAATGCCACTATAAACATCAGGGTGCATGTATCCCTTTGAATTAGCATTTTGTATTCTTTGGGCAAATACCTAGTAGCAATTGCTGCATTATAGGGTAGTTCTATTTTTAACTTTTTGAGGAAACTCCATACTGTTTTCCACAGTGGTTGCAACAGTTCATATTCCCATCAACAGTGCAGGAGGGTTCCCTTTTCTCCACATCCACACCAATACTTGTTGTTTCTTGTGTTGTTGATTTTAGCCATTCTGACAGGTGTGAGGTGATATCTCATTGTAGTTTTGATTTGTATTTCCCTCATGATGAGTGATGTTGAGCAGCTTTTCATGTTTCTGTTGGTCATTTGTTTGTCTTCTTTGGAAGAATGTCTATTCCTATTTTCATGACTTCTGCCCATTTTTTAAGCCGATTATTTGTTTTTTGGGTGTTGAGTTTTTTCAATTCTTTATATGTTTTGGATATTAACATTTATCAGATTGTCATTTGTAAATGTCTTCTTCCATTCTGTAGGTCACCTTTTAGTTTTGTTAATCAGTCCCATTTATTTCTAATAATATTCATTTTTGTCCTCTTTCTGTTTTCCTTAGTTAGCCTGACTACAGGCTTGTTAATGTTATTAATCTTTGAAAAGAGCCAGCTTTTAATTTTTTTTAATTTTCTCTATTGATTTCCCTTTTGATATTTTATTGATATCTGCTCTACTTTTTCTTATTTCTTCTCTGCTTATTTGGGATTTAATTTGCTCTTCTTTTTTAGTTCCCTAAGGTAAAAGCTTAAATGATTAATTTTAGATCTTTCTCTTTTTTAAAATATATGTATTCAATGCTATAAATTTTACTCTAAGCACTGCTTTCATTGTATTCCACAAATTTTGATAAATTATATTTTTGTTTTCACTTAGTTCAAAATATCTTTTAATTGCTCGACATTACTTCTTTGTCTCATGTGTTTTATGGAAGTATGTTGCTTCATCTCCAAGTATCTTGGGATTTTCCAGCTGTCTTTTTGTTATTGATTTAGAGTTTAATTTAGTTGGGTCTGAAGTCAGAATTTGTATGATTTCTACTCTTTTAAATTTGTTAAGGTGTTTTTTTATGGCCCAGAATGTGGTTTACCCTGGTAAATATCCCATGTAAGCTGGAGAAGAAAGTATATTCTGCTGTTGTTAGATAGTCTATAGACGTTCATTATATCCAGTTGATTGATGGTGTTGTTGAGTTCAACTATGTGTTTACTAATTTTCTACCTATTGGATCTGTCCATTTCTGATAGAGGGGTGTTGAAACCTCCAATTATAATACTGGATTCATCTATTTCTCCTTGCAGTTCTATCAGATTTTGCCTCACATAGTTTGACTCTGTTTTGAGCATATACATGTCAAAGATTATTATCTCTTCTTAGGGTACTGGCCCCTTTGTCATTATGAAATGCTGCTCTTTATCCCTTGCTCTGAAGTCTACTCTATCCAAAATTAATATCCCTTGCTCTGATGTCTACTCTACCCAAAATTAATATAGCTACTCCTGCCTTCTTTTGATTAATGTTAGCATGGTTAGCATATCTTTCTCCAATCATTTACTTTTAATCTGTATGTGTCTTTATATTTAATGTGGGTTCCTTATAGACAACATGTAGTTAGGTCTCATTTTTTGATCCATTCTAACTATTTTTATCTTTTAATTGGTGCATTTAGACCACTGAGGTTTAAAGTGATTATTGATGTAGTTGGATTAATATCTACCATATTTTTTTTAAATTTTTTTATTATGTTAATCACCATACATCATTAGTTTTTGATGTAGTGTTCCATGATTCATTGTTTGTGCATAACACCCAGTGCTCCATGCAGAACATGCCCCCCTTAATACCCATCACCAGGCTAACCCGTCCTCCCACCCCCCTCCCCTCTAGAACCCTCAGTTTGTTTTTCAGAGTCCATCGTCTCTCATGGTTCGTCTCCCCCTCCAATTTCCCCCCCTTCATTCTTCCCCTCCTGCTATCTTCTTCTTTTTTTTTTCTTAACATATACTGTATTATTTGTTTCAGAATTATCTACCATATTTGTTACTGTTTATTCTTTGTTGCTCTTGTTCTGTGTTCCTGTTTTTGTCTTCTACTCTTTTTCTGCCTTTTGTGGTTTTAACTGAGCATTTTATGTAATTCTATTTTCTCTCCAGTCAGCATATCTGTTTTACTCCTTTTTCTCCACTTTTTTTGTACTTTTTTTAAGGTTTGCAATATACATTTATAA
Organism: Halichoerus grypus; assembly: GCF_964656455.1. Taxonomy (NCBI): domain Eukaryota; kingdom Metazoa; phylum Chordata; class Mammalia; order Carnivora; family Phocidae; genus Halichoerus; species Halichoerus grypus. Next base: position 80,252,934 of record NC_135723.1, read on the forward strand.
GTACTCCAAGTCCACTTTCAAATGACATTATACCACTTCATCAGTATAATACCTTATAATAACAAAATTATCCCAATTCCTCCCTCTTGTCCCTTATATCACTGCTCATTCATTTCACTTACATACAAGTGCACATAGGTATATGTATGCATAGATAAGCATACATATACATACATAATATATATGGACAAAGTCAAATACATTGCTATCATTATTTTGAATAAACCTATCTTTTGGATCAATTAAGGAAACAAAAAATTAAAGTTTTATTTACCTTCACTTATTCCTTCTCTGATTATTTTCCCTTCTTTATGTAGATCTGAGTTTCTGACCTATATCATGTTCCTTCTCTCTGAAGAACTCCTTTTAAAATTTTTTTGGAAAATAGGTTTCTTGACAACAAATTCCCTCAATTTTTGTTTGTGTTGAAGAATCTTTATTTCTCTTTCACTTTTTAAAAGATAATTTCACAGGGTAGAGAATTCTAGGTTGATGAGTCTTTCTCTCTTAACACCAAATATGTCACTCTCTTCTTGGTTTCTGAAGAGAAGTTACATGTAATTTGCATCTTTTCTCCTCTCTAGGTAAGATGTTTATTTCCTCTGGCTTAAGGATTTTTTTAACCTTTGGTTTTCTGTGGTTGTAACTGATATGCCTAGGTGTAGTGTTTTGGGCCTTTATCCTCCCTGGTGTTCTCTGAGTTTCCTGGACCTGTGGTTTGGTGTCTGACATTAATTTGGAAAAGTTCTTATTGCTTTACATATTTCTTCTGTTTCTTTCTTTTCCTTCTGGTATTCCCATTACATGTATGTTATATCTTTTGTAATTGTCCCACAATTTTTAAATATTCTGTTGTATTGTTTTCTTCCTTTTTTTCTAGTCATTTTTTATTTCTGTTTGCTTTTTAGTTTTTGAGGTTTCTATTGAGATACACTCAGGCTCAAAGATTGTTTCCTCAACTGTGTCTAATCCACTAAGAAGCCCATCAAATTTTTAATTCTTCATTTCTCTTATAGTGTTTTTGGTCTGTAGCATTTCTTTTTGATTCTCTCTTAGAATTTCCATCTCTCTGCTTATATTGTCCATCTGTTCCTTCATTCTGTTTACTTTATCCTTTAGACTGCTTTGCATATTAAACATAGTTGTTTTAAATTCCTGGTCTAATAATTCTAACACCCTTGCCATAGCTGAGTCTGGTTCTGATGCTTGCTCTGTCTCCTCATCCTGGTTTTTTTGCCTTTTAGTTTGTCTTGTAATTTTTTCATGATATGCCAGGTAACAGGAACTGCTATAACTAGGCCTTTGGTATAGTAATGTGGTGGTAATGTGTTGGGGGAGGGGAGTCATTCTATAGGTCTATAATTAGGCCTCAGTCTTTTAGTGACACTAGGACTCTGGACTGTGAACTATACAAGTGTTTCTCAGTTTATTTTTCTCCCCCCTTAGAGGTACAGAATGGCTAAATAGGCCAGAGTTGGGTATTTCCTTTCTCCCCGTTCAGTAAGACTCTGATAAAACCACAGGGCACTAGACTCTGGCATTAGATTTTCCTGAGAGCAAACATTTTCAAAAAGAACAGAATGCTCTGGTATATTTCAAAATGGTTTCTTTCCCCCTCCCTCTGCGGAAGCACAAAGGATTTTTTCTCATAGTTTTCACTGTGAGAACTATGTGGGCTTCCTTGTGATAAGCTCAGTAGTGTGGGGCCCCCATATGACTGGGTGCCCCTGCTGTTTCTAAGTCTCAAAGTTGTCCACAATGAGCCTTCATCAATTTGCCAATTACAGTTCAGATCTTCCTACCCTGGCACTGACTCCCACAGAGATTTCAACTTGTGTGTTCTGCTCTAGTAAGTTGTGATTCTCTGTGTTCACCTGTTTGTCCAGTTTTGGAGGCAGCAGTTTCCCCTGTGACCTCTCTTTGTTATGAATCTAAAAATTGTTTCTTTTTTAGTTTCTTCAACTTTTTAATGGTTATTAGGACAGTGATGACCTCCAAACTTTTTATATGCCAGACCAATTCAGGAGGGAGGTACTTCATTAAAATGACATCAGAAAAAAAATGTGCTGTTGATGTCTGAAAGTTTTATTTAAAAAAGAAAGGCAGAAATGAATGGAAAGGTAACTTACAGATATGATTTAAAGTTGGCTAAATAAAACTCATGCTGAGATTAATATAAAAGATAAAATTTAATTGTGTTATGAACCAAATATAGCTGCAAATTAAAATGATTCTGATTTTTCACATATTTGTTATACTTGTAAAGAAATCGACTTGGGCAAATTCAATGCACCCTGAAAGTTCTATGCTCCTTTTTCTCTCAAATACTAAGACTTTGTATCCTTGAGTTAGTAGACAGTTTGAAAATTAAAGGTACAGCTCAGATTTCTTTAGAAAATGTAGACATTGCCCCTTTATATTTTGGGAAATACAGATTGTATTTAGGAAAAAAACCCCAAACATTGACAGATGAGTAGAGTAAATCTTATCTAGGCACTTCAAAAGAGTTACCAGCCAATTTATTAGTTATTTATCAGTTCTTTTTTTCTGATAAAATTGAACAAAATACAAAGGGAATAACAATTCTGATATGTACTTATAAAGTACCTACTTGTTGGCTGACATTACTGAGAGCAGGGAACTCAAATTGAATCCATTAAAAATATTTATACTCTCCAAATCTTATCCTGTTGAAGAAGGATCATGAGTCCTTCCAAGCATGGCCAGGGCTGTCTGTATGGAATTTTAATGCTTCCTAGTCAATATGGTCCCTGGACTCAAGGCACCATTAGTTTTAAATACTTCTAATGCCAACAGCAGTAAGCAATTTCCCTTGAGTTTCTGCTACTGCTCTTGAACAAATTAGTTTGTTTTTCTTTAGCTACTATTCAAACTTAAATAGCACCCAATGTCCAGCTCGTTATTCTCATCCAAATAGGAAGAGTTGTTCCCAGAGATGACTTGGCATAGTTTTGATTAAAGACTATTTTCACACATCCAGGAAAATAGCACAGTTAGCTGTGGAGACATAGAGTGTGGCCCAGAGGATTAATAAAGACCAATGAACACTGACAAATGAAGCTTATTTGTTCTCTTTCTATTATTTACTCTTATTCTTTGGGCAGAAAGGCTGCCTAGCATCAGCAGAAGCTGAAGTCTAGAGGGATTTAAGCGTTAACCAGACATTGCAGCAAAGAAGAAAGAAAAAAGCAAAAATAAACTCATTGCATAGCACAAATACGACTTTTACAAAGAATTAAAAATGATTATCTATGGAGATTTCACATATATTGGCTTATAAAAGCAGCATGATAAAATTTTCTAATGTACTGTATTTCTTAACTAAACAAAAACTTTTATATCTGTCTTTAAGCAGCATAATAATTACATTGAATCTTGTAATCATTTATTAATACTTAATGCCTTTTGTAATGTGTGCTTCGATCAGTAGTAATTTTCAACAATTCATGCTACTTTTTAAAACTCTTTGTTTTCTGAAAAATTAATCCATGATTTCTTTTAAGCTTGTAAACAAATGCTTGTGATATTATTTAGACCTCCCTTTTACCCCAGTCCTCTCTTTCAGAGATTTTAAAAGTTGGGTATAAGGAAAGGCTTTAGGGGCTTTCTAAACACATTTTGGGCAAATGGGTAATTTTCTCAGGAATGTTCATACTACTTTCTAGTTCCTCAAAGATGTCTAATGCAAAAACAAAACATCAAGAACATGCTTAAAACATTTAAGTTGATGTATATTTATTTAAAGCACTTGGTCTGAAGATACAAATGTAATGATCCGAAGGGGTACGTACACCCCAATGTTTATAGCAGCAATGTCGACAATAGCCAAACTATGGAAAGAGCCAAGATGTCCACCAACAGATGAATGGATAAAGAAGATGTGGTGTATATATACAATGGAATATTATGCAGCCATCAAAAGCCCTGAAATCTTGCCATTTGCAATGACGTGGATGGAACTAGAGGGTATTATGCTAAGCAAAATAAGTCAATCAGAGAAAGACAAGTATCATATGATCTCACTGATATGAGGAATCTGAGAAACAAGACAGAGGATCATAGGGGAAGGGAGGAAAAAATGAAACAAGATGAAACCAGAGAGGGAGACAAACCATAAGAGACTCTTAATCTCAGGAAACAAACTGAGGGTTGCTGGAGTGGAGGGGGTGGAAGGGATGGGGTGACTGGGTGACGGACACTGGGGAGGGTATGTGCTATGGTGAGCACTGTGAATTGTGTAAGACTGATGAATCACTGACCTGTACCCCTGAAACAAATAATACATTATATGTTAATAAAAAAAATAAATGAAGCACTTGGTCTGATGCCCAAAGCATTGAACTAGAATGACCCACTTGTTTGAGAAGAGAAACAAGAAACTTATTTGCAAAAATAAGTTCTTGTCAATTTAAAGTCATTATTATAAGTTAAACAGATGATAATCTACTCACTTAATTTTTATTCAATATTTGAAAATATCTCAGAAGAACAGAGGCCTGGTGGAGTATGGGCAAAGTAAAAGCTTTAAACTGTGCTAGGGCCAGCCTTAAACTATGCAAAACACCATGGTCCATCCTTGGGCCAGTTACTTAACCAGACAAATTTTCAGCTTCCTAATCTAAACAGCATCTATCATAAGATAGATGTAGTACTTCACACATGCTAACTATCCAATATATATTAGTTTCAATCTCTTGTTTTCTTTCAATTGCCATAAAAGTACATAGTCTCATTTTTATTTATTTTCTCAGAAGTGACACTTTAGTTACTAGTAACAGAGTGTAGTGACTGCCCCTATTTTTCTTAGTCTTTAGAAAGGCACAAGTGGCAGGAAAAATGGTCAATGCAGAAACTCACCAAACCTATTTGTACCTTGGCCAAATCAGTTTTTACAGATTATTGAAAGCAAATCAATTGGGCATGGCTAAATTTTGTTCACATTCTAGATTCAACTACACATTGAAAAAGTAGAAGTTTTATTTAGAGGTGGCCCTGGAGGTATGCCTCAAGAATCTCTGGTAAAGGAATTGGAATTATGGTAGTTCTGCAATGTAGGATATTTTCTGGGGCCACAGGCTCAAGAATACTAGGTCCATATAAGTCCTGGGAAGAAAAGCAAAACTGGAAGTATTACAATCCCAGGTTTCAAGATATATTACAACTTTGTAGTAATCAAAACAGTATGGTACTGGCACAATAATAGACGCATAGATCAATAGAACAAAATAGAGAGCCCAGAAATAAACCCATGATTATATAGTCAATTAATTTTTGACAAAGAAGACAAAAAAAATACGCAATGGAAAAAGTCTCTTCAACAAATGGTGTTGGGAAAACTGGACAGCTACATGCAAAAGGTTGAAGCTAAACCACTTTTACACTAGACACGAAAGTAAACTCAAAATGGATTAAAGACCTAAATGTGACACCTGAAACCATAAAAATCCTAGAAGAAAACACAGGCAATAATTTCTCTGACATCAGCTGTAGCAACATTTTTCTAGATATGCCTCCTGAGGCAAGGGAAACAAAACAAAAACAAATGAACAAAAACTATTGGGACTATATGGAAAAAAAAAGCTTCTGTACAGCAAAGGAAACAACAAAACTAAAAGACCCTTGCAAATGACATATCTGATAAGGAGTTAGTACCCAAAATACATAAAAACCTGATAAAAGCCAATACCCCCAAACCCCAAATAATCCAATTAAAAATGGGCAGAAGACGTGAACAGGAATTTCTCCAAAGAAAATATCCAGATGACCAGCTGACATGTGAAAAAATGCTCAACATCACTCATCAACAGAGAAATACAAATCAAAACCACAATGAGATAATCACTTCACACCTTTCGAATGACTAAAGTAAAAAACACAAGAAACAATAAGTATTAGGAAGGATGTGGAGAAAAAAGAACCCTCATGCACTGTTGGTGGGAATGCAAACTGCACATCCACTGTGAAAAACAGTATGGATGTGCCTCAAAAAATTAAAAAATAGAATTACTATATGATCCAGTAATTCCACTATTGGATATTTACCCAAAGAAAATGAAAAAACTAATTTTAAAAGATATATGCACCCCTATGTTTATAGCAGCATTATTTACAATAGGCAAGATATGGAAGCAACTTAAATGTTCATCAATACATGAATGGATAAAGAAGATGTGGGTGTGTGTGTGTGTGTGTGTGTGTGTGTGTGTGTGTGTGTGGAATATTATTCAGCCAGAAAAAAGAATGAAATCTTGCCATTTGCAACAACATATTTGGACCTAGAGAGTATAATGTTAAGTGAAATAAGTTAGTCAGAGAAAAGCAAATACCATATGATTTCACTCATGTGGAATTTAAGAAACAAAACAAACAGAAAAAAAGAGACAAACCAAAAAACAGACTCTTACCTATAGAGAACAAACTGATGGTCACTAGAGAGGAGGTGGGTGGAAGGATGGGTGAAATAGGTGAAGGGGATTAAGAGTACAGTTATCATGATGAGCACTGAAAACATACAAAATTGTTGAATCACTAGTTATACACCTGAAACTAATGTAACACTGTATGTTAACTATACTGGGATTAAAATTTTAAAAAATTAAAAATGAACAAAAAAAGTAAAAAGCCCTGGGGATGGGGTGAATGAAAGACCTTTAAGACTAGGGATGTTCAGTTTTAAAATATTTAATGATGGATATATAATTGCCACCATTATGCCCTCTTCCCCTCAATTTTACCAAATCTTTAATAAAGTCTTCTGTACTGATAGGCTTTGTGGGACTGACATTTTTATTTAATTTTATCTACCACCCCACCCTCAATCCCAAAATTCACAATTCCCATTTTGTCTGGCATGGTGCAGAATAGAAACAGAAAGGGTGGGACTGAAGCATTTTAGTAGAAATAGAACTCAGCATAAGGGATAACTATTAAAATATAAGTTGTACAAAAATCTGCAGGGATCTTAGAGTACATTAGAATGTTCACATGTTGCAGAAGAGTATTTTTATTAAATCTTATGAGATCTTAAATAGCAGGGTGCACTAGCAGTCATGTTATGATGTTGTGGTGGGCGAAATATGGGTCCCCAAAAATGTCCATGCCCTAATCGCTGGAATTTGTGAATATGTTACTTTATATAATAAAAGAGAATTAAGATTGAATATGCAATAACATTTGCTTATCAGTTGACCTGGAGATGTGCAGATTATTCTGGATTACCTAGCCCCTGGATGAGTTCCCTCTGGACCAGGTATCTTTCTCTGAACAATTAGATGTGGATAGGAAAGGACCAAGTTATATCCTAGAGGCAAATATACTACTAGTTCAGAAATGGGTATTAAGTTCTGGTCATATACTCAGAACTCTGTTATATCAGGGAATTTAAGTTAATAATAAGTAACATGTTAACTCTCATCTCCATTCCACATGTCTATATGTCTCAATTATCCTTAAAACCCTTATTCACAAGAACCTTCCCTCCCTGCCATCAGGTTTTCCATTCTTATTCCTGCCCTATGAATCCTGCTAAAAATGGTTAATAAACATAGAGACTGGTGTCACTAAAAATTTATAGTATCTGATTTTTACTTGGCTTACTCCTACCATTTCCCAAAGAGGCTATACCAAGCACTTATCCACCACTCACTCCTCAGGATGTCTTTATCCCATTATCTCTGATTTGTGATAAACAGGGTAGAAACTATATGTTAGGAAGTACCTTAAGGCTCTTTCTTCTCTCCCCACTGTGCGTATCTACTTCTACAGTCTTTACAACCTCAGAAGAAAGTGGCTTACTTCCCTCTATTCAAATACTATCCATCCATCCATCTGAGCTCTTAAATCAGGCTTTTTTGAAAGATTTATTTATTTATTTATTTATTTATTTATTTATTTATTTATGCATTCATGAATGGGGATGGGGTAGAGGGAGAGGGAGAGAGAATCTCAAGCAGACTCTGCACTGAGTGCGGAGCCTGATGCGGGGCTTGATCTCATGACTCTGAGATCATGACCTAAGCCTAAAACAAGAGTAGGACACTCAACCACCTGAGCCACCCAGGCACACCTCAAACTAGGCTTTTAAGAGACTGTCCTCTCTCTACTCCATTATCCACTCTTTCCTACCCTGAACCTTGTTATTTCAACTGACTCACTCTTCTGAATACAATATGCATAAAAACCCCCATATTAAAAGATATATAATCTATCCCCCTCTATGTGCATCTTTATTTTCTATAATTAATGCCTCAGAAATCTTTATCTTTTGCTAAAATTAGGCTAACTGAATTGTAGATTCTCATTTCCCACTCCAAAATAAGCGCTAAGTCCTGTCTATACTGCTTTCTACATATCTTCTGATTCTGTACATTTCGACCCTCATGCGTAACTTGATCTAGGCCATCATTTCTCACCTGGACTATTGTAACTGTCCAACTATACCAACAAAAGTGCATCTGTACCTATATACATTTTCCATCTCATTATAATGAATAACTTTGTCTATGTTACTTTCTAACATTAAATTCCATTTTACAGTGGATCCAGCATCCTCTAATTACTCAAGGCCTTTGATCATTTTTATCTCCTGCATTATGAATTTTGCCCTCTTGGCACGATCATTTCCATCAATGTACAAGCAAGCTCTATTATCTTACATTGTTTTTTTTTATTATGTTATGTTAATCACCATACATTACATCATTAGTTTTTGATGTAGTGTTCCATGATTCATTGTTTGCATATAACACCCAGTGCTCCATGCAGAACATGCCCTCTTTAATACCCATCACCAGGCTAACCCGTCCTCCCACCCCCCTCCCCTCTAGAACCCTCAGTTTGTTTTTCAGAGTCCATAGTCTCTCATGGTTCGTCTCCCCCTCTGATTTCCCCCCCTTCATTCTTCCCCTCCTGCTATCTTCTATTATCTTACACTGTAAAAACTAGAAACTCTCTATTGACTCCCCATAACCCTCCAGTCACTGTCCCTATTCTCTCTGAAGGGCAAAACTCTACCTCCACTTCTTTTGGCATTCTCTCTTCTTCCTCTTTTTTTAATTCTCTTTGAACCCACTTCAAACAGGCTTTTGTCCCCACCACATCATCAAACTGTTATGGTCAAGGTCACAAATAATCTACAAGTATAAAATCAAATGGTTTCTTCTCATTTCTTCTCTTCCTCCTTCTATTAATAGCATTTAATATTGTAGATTTACTCTTTCCTTTTTGAAACATGTTCTTGTTTGATTTGTGGAATATGGGTTTCTCCTCCTGCCAATAACATTAGCTACTCCTGGTCATGCTCCTCTGCCAGATCCTCTTTTTATTTCCAACCACGAAATGTTGGAGTGCTACAGCACTTAGTCCTTGAGTCATCTGCTCAATATATACTCATTCCCAAGGAAAATGGCCCATCTCCTTGGTTTAAAATACGCTGACAATTCCCAAGTCTATATCTCCCCAACCCAGATCTCTCCTCCAAATACGGTCTCATAAATACCATTTTCTACACATAATCTCCACCTGGATGCTTATAGAGATCCCAACAGTAACAGTGAAACACATGACATCACCACCCCTCTTCCTAAAAGGGTCTCTTCAGCATCTCAGCATAGCAGCTCCATCCTTCCAATTGCTCAGGCCAAAAACCTTAGAGCTGTTCTTTCAGTCATGTTAAAGTCAGCAGCAAATCCTCTCAGGTTGCATTCTAAATATATCCTGAAACAAGTATTCCTCACACCTCCACCATCACTACGACCCTTGTTCAAGCCACCCCTACCTCTGTCCTGCTTAAGTGCATTAGTCCTCTAACTGGTATTCCTGCTGTTCTTACCCACATAGTTTATTCACTCCAAGGAGAAAGAATTGTGCTTTGAAAATGATATAGATTATGTCATTTCTTTGCTCAAACTTTCCATCTCAGTTGGAATAAAAGTCAAAGGACTTACAATGACTGAGAGAACACTGTGTGATCCAGCTCCCAACCACTTCTCTTATCTCTGCTTATCTACTTGAGTGATCTTCCTGAATGAAAATCTGTGGGTGTTACTCTACTGCTTTGAATCCTCCAGTGGCTATCTTTATCCCTGCCTTCAAAATAAAATCAGATTCCCTAGAAAAGCATTCAATATTCTTCAGTACTTTCTAGTCTCAGTTCCTGCCATTTCCTTTTCCAAGGGCTCCCTACATCCCAGCTACACTGAACTTCTCTCTTCCTCATTAAATGGCATACTCATGGCTCCATTTTGTTGTTGTTTCTCTAGCTTCAGATAACCTCTGCATAGAATCCCCTTCACCACCTGCGCAAGATGCCCCTCCTTCAACTGAATAACCACTTTATTGGATTCCTTTTAAATTTCTAAAGAATCAAAACTTTTATATTCCTTTGGACTATGCTCCAGTAGAATTTTGATTATAGAGTATATTTGTTACATCACTTTTTATCACATTGTATTGAAATTTTTAATCTAGTTGCCTCCCTCTCTCTCTGAGCAGTGAGCATTTCATATGCTCATTGCAAGTGATGGGAAGCATATCTTACTTATCCTTAAGCCCTTATTAGCACAGTGCTTGACATATGGAAAGTTTTCAAAAACATCGAATGATGTTTTCAACCAATACTAAATGTAAGTATGACTATGTAAGATGAGTGGCATCTTTGAAATGTTAACCATTTAACTATTTGATCATTTAATTTTTGAATCATTTATTCCAATTTAGCCAAATTAGAATGAAAAGATGGTAATCTAAGAAAATAAAGGGTGAGAGAGTGATTTATACTTTGTTTTGTTTTAATTTTTAATTCATAGCAACCACAAGACAGTATCTTTACAAATTGGGTTATTCTTATCTTTAAAAAGTATTCCATTTAGGGGCACCTGGGTGGCTCAGTCAGTTAAGCATCTGACTCTTGATTTCAACTCAGGTCATGATATCAGGGTCGTGAGATCGAGCCCCATGTGGGGCTCCACTCTTTCCCTCTGACCCCCCTTCACCCTTCTTAAAAAAAACAAAATAGATAGAGAGATAGATAATATTCTATGTAATAATTAAGAAAGTAAAATGTCTAAATAAAATCCTCTAGGAGACTATAATACTCTCTTTGTTCTCTTTCTGAGAGTTTGTAATCATCGAACTACTACATAATCTCCAGTTCTATTTTCCTTTACTTTAATACAATTCTAAAGCTATACTAGATAACACACACACACACACACACACACACACACACACACACACACAAAATCAAAGGAAAAGACCCCAGTACCCAGTGATAGATTACCAGCCTGTTTCACAATTCTCTTTAGCATAGGAAGGACTTGCCTGACTTGAACTGTCACAAAAGCATCTCTGTTTCTCTTGCCACAGTGCTTCCCTCTTTATTGTGATAGGCATTAGGTTAATTATGAAAGAGAAAAGGGGGCAAAATTAAAAAAAAAAAAAAAAAAAGGTTTTCAGCTGATAATGTGGCACGTGCTGCCTCCAGGTTGGTGTCAAAATGCTTTAAACCATTATTCCTGCCACTTAGGACATTACTGGAGCTACAGTATTTGTGAAGATCACGAAACTGTGGGTGAGGTCAGCTGTTATCACAGCAGTGGGTATCAAGACTTTCCTTTGTCACTTCTCCATTCGGACTAAGTGCTGCTGCAATCCATGACCTGTTTTCTTCATTTTCTTCTTCTTTAGCCCCATCTGATACACTCCTTCCATAACAATGTTTTATTTCATTTGGATGACACTTTCCTGTATCTAAAACACTTTCACACAAATTCTCTCATGGGTCTCATGATAACCCTAGGTGGTAGGCTGGGTTGGCATTGCTGCATAAATTTAATAAGACACCAAGGTACTGTTTGTAGCTATCATGTATTGAAAACCTTCTTGATACCAGACACTTTAATAGGCACTTTATACCTTACTTAGTCTCATAAACACATATTTTATAGCTGAAGACATAAAGTCTAAGCAACATGTCCAAGGTCAAACAGTAAAATAGTGGCAAAACAGAGCTTTCTATGGCAATATGTATTATAGACACATGTACATACATATATGTATATGTGAATATTATATATGCACATGCTGGTGTGTGTCTCTTTGTATGAATATATATTTACTCTGGGTCCCATGTAAAGGCCTTTCTGGGGCTTTTTAAAAAAATTCCTAGCTCAGCACCCTTTTACTCCGTCAGAGGTAGAAGGCTATTAGCTTTGACTTCTGATAAAATATATTACATAAAGTGAGATTCAGGACAAGGCAAAGCAAGGCATTTCCTTTCAGGAGGTCATCAGTCAGGAAAAGGTTTTATGGTGAAAGATATTTTAAAAAGAGTATGTCGTGCCCTTTTCATCTGACATAGTCTCATTTCTGTTAATTCAAGAAGTGACTCAGCTCTCAGGTGGGGAAACCCTGGCTTCTTCAAGGTTACAGACAGCTAGAGCTCAGGAATAGAATTGCTAAATTTACTAAATTGGCTAGAGTTTTCTAAGACCTACCTGTCTGCTTTGCCTAGGTCTTTTCCTGCTGTAACGCTAATAGACGGGACAGCTGAGAATGAAGAATGAGAGCAGATCTCTTCTGACTAAGACATAGAAAGTTAGCAAGTGACATAAAATAGTCTTCCATTCCTTTGCAACTCAAAAAATATTCACAATGTCCACTGAAGCTAAGAGTGCTTAGTGCTGAGGGACTTTTGATATTTGTGGCAAGGGGTAGAGAGATTATTCTGACATCATATTTAATGGTAATCATAGAGAAGCCTGCCTGTCTACTGAAGTATGGCTTTAGGTCACTGGGTGGTCCCTGTTAAAGAATCTGCATGTCCCAGAGTTCTTCATCCAATAGAACAAGATGAGAAATTCACTAGGAACCCAAGATTGTGTATATATATATATATATATATGTGTGTGTGTGTGTGTGTGTGTATATATATATAATATTACTTATATATAATATTACATATATATTATATAATGTATATATTATATTATTTCCATATATTATTATACATTCCCCATAATATATATGGAATAATATATTCCATATAATGTATTACATATATTTCCATATATATAATATAGAAAAATCCATTCAGCTCAGACATTTTCAACAACCATATCTGCACAAAAATATTTTGAAAGGCAGAAAAATTAGCTTATATTGTTTTATTGTATTAAACATTCATTCGTTTATTCATTAGTATTAGTATTTTTTTGCCATTTGGTTATTATAGTCCATATTCCTCATTTAGGTTGACATTTTATGAAAAAAATTTAGAACTCTTTTGGTACTAGAGACTAGTATTTAAAATGCTTTAGGTAGCATATTAAAAGTCGTATCATTTCATTGTTACAATTTCCCCTCGAAGGTTTTTGATACTCTGGAACACTAAATTTCCACTAGGTCTAGATGAATTTCAAATTAAATAAGAGTAATATGGACAATTTTCTAAACTTTTGATAAATTGGCATTTTTTGTAATTGAATATGATCCAGTGTCAAACTTGTATTGCCTAAGAGAAATGGTATAATTTTGATGCATTCTGTTGCTTTTTTTTTTTTTAAGATTTTATTTATTTATTTGACAGAGACAGCGAGAGAGGGAACACAAGCAGGGGGGAGTGGGAGAGGAAGAAGCAGGCTCCCCGAGGAGCAGGGAGCCCCATGCGGGGCTTGATCCCAGGACCCTGAGATCATGTCCTGAGCCAAAGGCAGACGCTTACCCGACTGAGCTACCCAGGTGCCCACATTCTGTTGCTTTTACAAAGAATTTTAATTCTTTATTCTTGCAAACGTTCAATGTTTCTTCTCAGTTCTGCATAAACCCTGGATTGTAGGGTTCTGTACAAAACCCACTCATTTTAAAGACAGTCCCCCTTTTAAGTAATTCAAACAGGGATGCTAAACTTATTCTACAAGTGGCTTTATATGTTCTGAAAAAACACTGATTGCACTGAACAATAATCTTTGTCTTTTAGAGGGAGTGATTAAGATAAGTAGGTAAAATAGACATAGCCGTTTAATCACCAATAAAAATACTTGCCCACATTCCGAGTCACTGTCCACCACCCCCCTACATATATCCTAGTGAATTAACAAGTAAATAATACTGGCAACTCAGCGTAAAGAGGTTTTCAAAATTCCATGCCATGGACAATGTTTTAGCTAATGGCCAGGTCTACAGACACCAGGGAAGTAGTAATGCTTCTGTGGCTTCTCCACTCAAGAGATTGGCCCTACTGATAAATGGTTATCCCCATTATCTCTTTCAATATAATGGGCTTTCCCCCATCAAATACCATTTAAAATATATTACTTCAGTGAGGAACTAAATCACAATTAACACCAAGTGCATTATCAAATTATGGTTTATCAACTATAGTTTTAAAGGCATGTATTAAGGTTATATACTAGACCACGCTCTGAAAAAGCTTATCAACTACAGGAAAACAGGACCAGAGGCTGACTGGTGCAGGAGGAGAAGCAGAAAAATGAAGACAAATCTAGATTTAACAGCACAGCCCTGGAAAGCTAACAGCTCACTCCGAATATAAGCTAATAACTGAGTCTGGAACATGGAGAGAACAGAGCAGAGGTAGTAGTGAAGGTAAAGGAGATGAATAGCAATCACCAATTCAATTAGTCAATGAAATATTTATTAAGGGGCTATCAGTATAGCCTACTTGGTCTTGAATATGTATAAAATTTGAACAAACAGGAGACTGTGTATCCACAAAGAGTTTGGTTTATGACATAGCCTCAGGATGATTATATACAGGTGAGACAATTTTAACAAGTTCCTAGTGGTACACTCAATAATAAAATTCTTTGGATGGAATCCAAGGAAGATTTGCCCTTGCTGAATCATAGCTTCTCATTTGTTAGAGAGAAGCTCCAGTATTTTGAAAATGCACTTAGTCACTCAAATATTAAACAGAAGAGCCCTGACAGATTCATGAGCCATCAAACATGAATTTTAGTATTAGCACTTTTCTTACATTAATCTCAAAAATTTTGTATATTATAGAATTGTTTTACAAAAATGCAATTTTATATTTTGCCATCAGTTCTCATGATAAACAAGAAACCATGCTTGAAATTTTGCTGATGTATTTATTTTAGAGCTCTTAAAACATTCTTCACTATAGTACATTTAATGTATGAGGATTCATAAGAGAAATGTTTTCAGTTTAATCCAAAACAAATGGTCTGCTTCTATTTTATTAACATTATGAAGCATGTTAATGATTTTGTTCCCTTCTTTGCTCTCATAACTAGTAGGTAACTCAGAAACAAATTTTCTTCACACCTATTGTTGTACCGGACAATATGGCATGCATTTTCGTGCATTCACCTTGTCCATAATTTTGTTTCTTATCCCTAGTTTTTTTCTTTTTACTGCAATAATTTTCTCTTTCATTTTTTATCCTGATATATATTATTTGTTCTGCTATACCCATTTTATCCTGATATATAATGATCACATACAAATAAATATATGCATACTCTGTGCATTTAATATATATGATTTTTGACATTAATAGAAGAAAAATATAAACACTAAGACTCCCATTCAAGATCAGCAGCTTGTGAATTTGCTTATAACTGTCAGTTTAGCTTTTGATTTACTAAACTGTATGTATGTGTATGTGTACATGTATATATATACATATATACATATCATACACACATATATATACATGTGATAAATAGAAAGAAAATACATATGTATTATATATATATATATATATATATATATATATACATCTCAATCACCTCATACCTTTTTGAAAGCAAGACAAGTAGTTCTTAATTTTTTTTATTTTTAATTTTTTTTAAGATTTTATTTATTTATTTGACAGAGAGAGAATGAGAGAGAAAGCACATGAGAGGGGGGAGGGTCAGAGGGAGAAGCAGACTCCCTGCCGAGCAGGGAGCCTGATGCGGAACTCGATCCAGGGACTCCAGGATCATGACCTGAGCCGAAGGCAGTCGTTTAACCAACTGAGCCACCCAGGCGCCCCTTAATTTTTTTTTTTAATAATTCCTTACAAGTAATACCACAGTCAGTATCAGATGACTATTAGGTAAAATGCAGGAGTATAAAGATGTTTCTCATTAATTTAGTAATAATAATTTCTGTTAAATAAATTATACACATACCAAACAGGAACAATAAAGGAGCCTCCCCTTTTCACATTAGAGAGTGAAGGTGGGATTTTCTTATCATTGTTTCTTATGGAAGACAAAAGTACTTTTACCTCACAGATTTTATTTAATCCTTTAATACATTTCATGTTTGCTAATGCTTTATTAAATATAATAGTAACTGCCGTCATATAGCTAGATTCATTTTCAATGAACTTCCAAACACAAACGTTATTTTATTTATTCTAATTTTTCTCCTTATCCTAATCTGAAGATAATATCTGAAATAATATAACTAATCCCCTGGAAAATAAGATTTTGTGTTTAAAGCTTCTGTTGACTGTTCCTTTACCTACTGACATAATTATGGTAGAAAATTTGAAAAATATAGAAATATATAAAATATTTAATTGCTATTATGGTACTTTTTATAAATATATGTTGTATCAATTAGGCCAAGCAATTATGCCATGCTAACAAAGAACTCCAGAATTTCAGTGGTCTCAACGAACCAAAGTTTAGTTTTCATATGCTCTATGTCCAATGCAGGTCATCTGGGATCTCTGTTCAGTATAATTATTAAGGACTGCTATACCCATTTTATCCTGATATATAATATATATATTATTATATATATATATAATAATTGGTTGATTGGTGTTCTGTCTTAGTCTATATTATGCCACAAGGAAGCCAGGAGCCACATAGAGTTATTGAACATTAGAAATATGGCAAGTTCAAATTGAAATATGCTATAAATGTGAAATACATATCAGATACTGATGACCTAATGCTAAAAAATAAATGAAAATATCTCATTAATAATTATTACATTGATTACATGTTGAAATATTTGAGATATATAAGTTAAATAAAATATATTATCAAAATTAGTCACCTTTTTCTTTTTCCTTTTAGAATGTCACTACTAAAACTTTCGAATTACATATATGGCTCACATTATATGCCATTTGGGTAGTGCTTGTTTACACATTGTTTCCATAATTGTCACAGCAGGACAAAGAGAATGTAGTAAATCATGCACCAGTTCAAGAAACAACACTCATCATTTGGACTAGCATTGCATTGGCCGAAGAAATTCATAAGGCCATGAATAATTTCAAAGAGTTGGAAAAATTGAGAAATACAGACCTACCATGTGCTTAGTAGGAGGATAACTTTGAACATGACTACAATATATATCCTCATAACTATGATGTATACACTTAATCTGTGCATACAACTTTGTAAGCATATTAACCAAAAATACTTTTTTAAAATTGTTTTAATTGCTTCAGTGCTCACCATAATATTCTTATCCTTGATTGCCTAGCCTTGATTGATATTTAACCAGCAAACTAGAGTACTCCCTCAGTTAATTCTATAAACAGCATTATATAGATGGTCCTTATAGGGAGAACAAACACCAACAAAGGAATTTTGTTAATGCTCCTGAAAAATGAGAGAGATAGGAAGAGAGGAAAAGTGAGAGAGAGAGAATGAGAAGAGAAAATTAAGATCCATTCAGGATAGAAGAAAGTAACTTTGGAGGAGGGGTTACTAAATCACTCTTCAAAAGAAAAGGAGAGAACATCCTAAGAATTCTGATGAACAAAAATTTTCTACTACATTACATTAGTAACCTAATTTTCTCCTTCGATGATAGGAATTTTAAATTGTTCTTTTAATTCATAAGCTTTTCCAGGTGTGCCATAGGCCAAATCCATTTTCATTTATTCTGCCTCATAATGTAGTAAAGCCTCTCAGTCTCTTCTCTCAGCTCCAGAAATGTATCTTCCAATTTGTCTGTATTTCCTCTCTTGTAATTGTTAAGTTTTCTTCCTTAGGAACACCTAAAATTATAAGATTATCTCTCTGTTCTTTATCTTTATGTGTGTATGTATATGTGTGTGTGTGTGTGTGTGTGTGTACATATATATACATATATATACACGGGCGCACAAAGCATATGCTATCTTCATGCATCTTTACTTTCTCTCCATTTAGGTGGAAATTTTTGTAATTCATCTGCCATAACCTGAATTTAGTCTTCTACAATTCCAATTCTATTTTCTATTGTTTGCAATATTGATTTTAATTATTCAATTGTTCTCTTTATTTTCTTACACTTGAAATTTTTTAAGCCAGTTTCCCTTTTATTTTAAACTCTTCTCTCCAAATGGCTTTCTGTGTTTTTGTTTAGAGCTGCACTATCTGCTACAACTATTCTGTCCAATGCTCTAGGCACTAGCCACACGTGACCATATGTGACTGAAAGGTGACTAGTGAAACTGAGGAAATGAATTTTTACTTTTATTTTTTTAATTTCCTTTAATTTTAATTTAAATAACCACATATAGACATCACGAACATAGAATACATGCTTTCTCAAATATTAATAATGTCGGAAAATACTTGCTTTGAGCTTCTTTAATACGTTATCTTCAGAGTTATGCTCTTACATTGTTCTGGATGATATTACCATCATCTGCTATATTTTGTTGTAGCCTCTATATTGGGTATTTCCATATAATCATCTTGGAATGAAGAAGAGGCTTCCAGATCTGGTATTTGCTAAGAGACAAGTCTATACATTATTATTATTTTTTACTTTGTATACTCTCTTCTAATAAGAGTGTGGGAATCCCCTCAGACTTACAATGATACCTACAACTGGGACATTACCTAACCCAGTTTCCAATGTCTAGAACATGCATTCATTTAGTATGCTCTAATGAAATAGGTCAGTGTCTTTTTTTAACTCCACTATCTGATCACTGATGCTCAAACTCAGTGAAATGCATGCAAATTTATTTTTTTTTATTTTTTTTTTAAAGATTTATTTATTTATTTATTTGAGACAGAGAGAATGAGAGAGAGAGAGCACATGAGAGGGGGGAGGGTCAGAGGGAGAAGCAGGCTCCCCGCCGAGCAGGGAGCCCGATATGGGACTCGATCCAGGGACTCCAGGATCATGACCTGAGCCGAAGGCAGTCGTTTAACCAACTGAGCCACCCAGGCGCCCGAAATGCATGCAAATTTATAATTTCTAACATAGACTCTTCTACTCCTCTCTAGAGTAATTAACATATTGGGATTAAACTTCCCAGAGTACAATGTGTCATTCTGGCTCACCTCCCCATCTCTACATCCCTACTACCTGCTTTACTATTTTCTGGGAGTTGGTATCCTAATGGTTTCTGAGTTTTTTTGGACATGACCCTAGTAGTTAGTCCTGCCTTCTGATATGACAAGTTGTTCAAAATTCATATTGGGCATATCTTGCCCCAGACTTAGAATCACTAATTCTTCAAGGAGCTCTGATTTATTTTAGTGGAAAATTAAATTAGGAGCACTCATTGCTATTGCACCAGCACTGTTCCCTCAGCCTTTTCAGTAGACAGAACTGGAAATAACTACTTATTTGCTTTATTCCATATTGCTGACACAATAGTCATCACAACAGCCAATACTGTCATCAACAATAAAACTACTGAAATATTTGGGGCACCTGGGTGGCTCAGTAGGTTAAGCTTCTGCCTTCAGCTCAGGTCACAATCCCAGGGTCCTGGGATTGAGCCCTGAGATGGGCTCTCTGCTCAGTGGGGAGTCTGCTTCATGCTCTCTCTCTCAAATAAATAAATAAAAATCTTTTAAAAAATTAAAAAATTACTAAAATTTGATTTTGGGGGAGGATGTTATTTTTGACATTAAAATATCCTACCAGGTGCAGCCACTCTGGAAAACAGTATGAAGTTTCCTCAAAAAGTTGAAAATAGAGCTACCCTATGACCCAGCAATTGCACTACTGGGTATTTACCCCAAAGATACAAATGTAGTGATCTGAAGGGGTACATGCACCCCAATGTTTATAGCAGCAAGGTCCACAATAGCCAAACTATGGAAAGAGCCAAAATGTCCATCAACAGATGAATGGATAAAGAAGATGTGGCATATATATACAATGGAATATTATGCAGCCATCAAAAAACCCTGAAATCTTGTCATTTGCAATGACATGGATGGAACTAGACGGTATTATGCTAAGCAAAATAAGTCAATCAGAGAAAGATAAGTATCATATGATCTCACTGATATGAGGAATTCTTAGTCTCAGGAAACTGAGGGTTGCTAGAGTGGTGGGGGGTGGGAGGGATGGGGTGCTGGGTGATAGACATTGGGGAGGGTATGTGCTATGGTGAGTGCTGTGAATTGTGTAAGACTGATGAATCACAGACCTGTACCTCTGAAACAAATAATACATTATATGTTAAAAAAAAAAAAAAAAAGAAGAAGATAGTAGGAAGGGAAAAATGAAGGGTGGGAAATCGGAGGGGGAGATGAACCATGAGAGACTATGGACTCTGAGACACAAACTGAGGGTTCTAGAGGGGAGGAGTGTGGGGGGATGGGTTAGCCTGGTGATGGGTATTAAAGAGGGCACGTATTGAATGGAGCACTGGGTGTTATACGCAAACAATGAATCATGGAACACTACATCAAAAACTAATGATGTATGGTGATTAACATAACATGATAAAATAAAATTAAAAAAAAAAAGATACCCTACCAAGACTGAATAGTCATATTATTTCATTTTAAAGTCACTTAGAACAATCCTACAAGGCTATTTTACCACTAGGTACAAATCTAAGTCTATGTGTTTTATTTTATTTTCCATTTTTAGTTATTTTAAATTTTGATATTATTTTTTAATTATGTAAAACATAGCACCTTAAGAAAAATAGAAATCTGTAAGTCTACACACATAAATCAGTAAATGAATAAATAAATGGAAAGAAAACCTTCAAACCTTCCTTACAGTAGAATGCCAACTAATAATGTAGAAATAATGATGGAACCAGAAAATTAGTATTTGACACCATTACAGTAATAATTAACTCATGCATAAAATACCAAAGGATGCTAAAACTTCTGGGTGGAAGTAGGATGAGAAATAGGACTTTGCATAGTCTCAAAATATCTACCCCTCAAAAAAGCTTTAATTAAAGAGGGAAAAGAAGTAGCTTTACAGTGGAAAAACCTGCAAATAAGTGACCAAAACCACAACTACAAGTCATGATGATCAACGTCATGTGCTACCTGGTAAAGACACAATGGAAAGAACACAGCATCTCTTCTGTGACATTCCAGCCAAAACTACATAATCTATGTCTAATCATAAGGAAACATTAGACAAACCCAAACTGAGGAATAACAAAGAGAGAAAGTGGCCTATAATCTTAAAAAAATATATCAAAGTCATGAAAATAAGGGAGAGACTGGGGAACAAAATTGTCTTTCAAAAAAAGATACTAAAAAGACATAATCAGGTGGAATACATAATCCTGCATTGAATTCTTTTGCTATAATGGATCTGATTGAAACTAGTGAGGGTTGAAGTGGGTCTCTGGAAAAAAGCTATGTGGGTGTTCTTTGTAATACCTTTACAGCATTCTTGTAAGTTTGAAACTGTTGGTTGATTGGTTGGTTGTTGGTTTTTTAACTACATGCCTCCAAAATCAAATCTACAAAGCTTTGTTTTCTTTTAACTTTTTCTTTGATTTCATAAGTAATTTGAAGGAAATTTGAGAGAATACTAGGAAGCCTTTTTTAAAAGTTTATTTATTTGAGGGAAGAGGGGCAGAAGGAGAGAGTGGGAGACTCTCAAGCAGACTCCCTGATGAGTGTGCAGCTGGACACAGGGCTTGATCTCATGACCCTGAGATCATGACTTAAGCCAAAACCAACAGTTGGATGCTCAACCAACTGAGCCACCCAGGAGCTCCTAAGAAGCCATTTTAAGTCAGAAACTGAGTTTGTACACATTTTTGCAGAAATTTGTCTTTTGCAACCAATGAAGCATATGTGTATTTTGCAAACCACATTTTTGCTGCTTCTTTAAAATACATATCTGTTGGGTGCATGGGTGGCTCAGTCGGTTAAGTGTCTGCCTTCAGCTCAGGTGATGCTCCCAGGGTCCTGGGATCAAGTCCCGCATCAGGCTCCCTGCTCCGCGTGGAACCTGCTTCTCCCTCTGCCTCTGCCTCTCTCTCTCTCTATCATGAATAAATAAATAAAATCTTAAAAAAATAAAATACACATCTCACATAAGAAATAGGAATCTATGGCAAAAAAAAATTAGCAAATATAAAAATCATCTTTTGGCTATTACTGATAAGACACTGACAAAGAAAATTTAAGACAATATTACAGAAGTCCCTACAACTTAAATCAAGGTGGAAATTAAGTTTTAGTATGTATAGTTTGAAAATTTAAAAAGAATCAAGGATCAAAATTTTTATTCTATTGACTGACTTGATGAGTTTCTAGCAACATCTTTTTATTTTGGATAATTTGAAAAAGCAAGAATTAATATATTTCCAGCTATCTAGACTCCCCTGAAGTATTATTTCCAAGCAGATAAACATAATTTAAATCAGTAATGTTCCCCAGCAAGTCAGTTAAGCAATTCTCCTGCATTAGAGGATTGATGTCATCAATATTAATCTATCCATTAACCTGACTTCAGGGATTTCACATTATAGGATTCCCTTCTCTTTTCTAAGAGCTTATTCTGTTGCTTCCTTCTTAAAATGATAAGGTTTTCATATCAAAACTTGAAGAAATTAGGGTGCCTGGATGGCTCAATTGGCTAAGAGACTGCCTTCAGCTCAGGTCATGATCCCCAGGGTCCTGGGATCGAGTCCCACATCAGGCTCTCCCTGTTCTGCGGGGAGCCTGCTTCTCCCTCTCCCTCTGCCTGCCACTCTCCCTGCTTGTGTTCTCTCTCTCTCTGTCAAATAAATAAATAAAATCTTAAAAAAAAAACCTTGAAGAAATTATTTTTCTGTCTAGAATTTTAAGTTGATTAATACCTTATTTTAAGATAAATATTCATAAAATTGATCCATGGTTTCCCTAGGACCTACCTTTGCTTACTCATAGATATTTGGTACCACTCCTTTTTAATGTCTTCAGGTTTAACTCATTTTCTCATTTATTCATCATAAAAACTTCTATTAATTTATACTTTCTTCTAATTGCTTCCCCAGATTTAACTGTAATTTATTTATGGTTTAATATAATAACCAAAAAAATCAAACACATGAGAAAATAATATAATAATTTAGCGATTCACATTGCACTAAATTCTCAAACTCCTGGAGGGATTAATTACATGGTCTTATGCTTCCTTAGCTAGAGACTGTCAGGTAACTTACTTGGGCTGGTTTTATTTCATTTTTCATTTTAATATATTTGAAATACAGAGTTTCCAGCTTACAGATTTGCTTTTATTGAACTAACTCCAATTACAGAATATTAAATTAAAAACTCAGAAATGTTTAAATTTAGAAGCAATTCTTTTAAGACTTAGGTACTAACTCCAAAAATTTGTTATTGTAATAAAATTGTACAATTTGGGGAAAATGTAGACAGGACTTGGATTCAGATCTCCTGAGTTAGGTCTCAGGTCTGTAAGTATCAGCTAACTAACCTTAGAAGAATCACTTAATCTCTTGGAGAAGTTCCTTGTCTATAAAATAAAGATAATAAAAACTTCATACACAGATTTTTTTCAGGAGCCCACATGGAAGAAGTATTTGACTGTGTCTAAGCTCTGTCGCCAAATTTTGACTAGCAAAGAAGACTCCTGGAATAGCAGGATAGTCCCATAAGTTCAGGGATAAATCAATGGACAAATACCCCACTCTGGATGAATCCTAAAAAGTGATACTGAATTATCTCCCTCATATTTATCCTCAATAGGGAATAATCCCTACAGTGTTTGAAAAGAGTATAAAAGTTTACTGAACACCCATCATGGGCAAGTCACACCTGAGACATTGTAATCATGAAAGAGAAGGTTACAATTTGGGGGTTAAATAAGTATCCTCACAGAGAGACCAATCCTCTAGTGTTAACTGAATTGGGGTGTCACATTTTCAAGAAAAATATTTCCCTTTGGGTGGAAAGAACAACTCTTTAAGCAGAGTACTAGTAGGAAAGGCAACAAGATGAAATCAGCACCACTAGGAGAAGAGGAGAGAGCAGTGGATTTGTCACGGCATCCACAAAAAAGGACACACCTGATTTCTCCAATACCTACATAGGATGAAAGCCAAAATGTAGCAACAAAGATGAGGCAGGAGTTAGAATTCAAGTAAAGACTAGGAGTCAATAGAAGTTGCTTCAAGTTTGGTGGCAGTAATCTTTTATCAAGTGAAATATATTATGTATTTAAACTGGATGAAATAATAAAAACTGAATGAAAAAATAAGGTTCTCAAAACATTTAGACATCCATTGTTTGTTAGAAATGCTTTCTTGTTTGTGACACTGAGGTGCCTTGACCCAACAAATAAAATTAACAGATGAGAGGGACAGAGAAAGAACCAGAATCACTTGTTACTTGCTCACACTTCCATTGTAAAATGTAGCACATATTTATACTAGCACCATCTCTCATTACCCTGAGTTGCAAATTTGGGATGATTAAAGTGTTAAGTCTCGTAGAAACACAGCTTTGCAAAGCATCAGTGATATCATCTGTCAATACACTGAGTATTATTAGAATTCTGTGGCCCTCTTCCAATTCTATTATTGCTTTTCATTAGACTGTGGGCCTTTAATGATATCTGGAAACTATTTTACAAATCATTGTTTCCAAGGCTCCGTTCAAGTATATATTATATCCCAGGTACTCTTCTTTGTAAACTTTACTATTTTTAATCCTTAAGCCAATAAAATATATTTATGTATAATATTTGTTTTAAATATAATATTTTGTTTTACTTAAGAAATACAACTGTTACTTTGTGGTTGTGTAAGACCTTTACAAATACTAATACACTAATGTACTTAATTCTGTTAGTAATTATAAAACTAGAGTCTATTATCTCTATTTTTCAATGAAGCAGAGAGACTACGTCGTGACTTTCTCAGTGTCACCTGCTAGTAAGTGGTAAAGCCTTCTGGTATTAAAGTCCATTTTTTTAAAAAAGATTTTATTTATTTATTTGAGAGAGAGAGCACAAGCCAGGGGGAGAGGGTGAAGGGGAAGCAGGCTCCCCACTGAGCTGGGAGCCTGATATGGGGTTCGATCCCAGGACCCCCAGGACCCTCAGGTCATCTGAGCTGAAGGCAGATGCTTAACCGACTGAGCCACCCAGGTGCCCCAGAGTCCATGTTCTTAACCACAAATCTATGTTTTAAAAATTTTATCCTCGTACTATCTACAAAGAAAATGAGAGCCCAAATAGTTGAATTGTCCAAAAGGCTCACTAAGCATAACTGCAGAACCAGGATTCAATGGTTCTTTGAAAGAATAGGACCCCCAGTATTCATGCAGATTTCAAAGGATAGTCCTGGAACCCTGGGAAAGCCCCGGGTACTTTCAGAGAGTTAAAGAGATCAAAGCTATCTTCCTTTTAATATTAAAACATTAGTTGCCTGTTTTTTCTCTCCTCTCATGAGTGTATAATTGAACTTTGCAGAGCCTACATGACATGTGATAGTGCAACAGCTTGAACGCAGACATATGAGAATCCAGTTGTCTTCTATTAAATCAGACATTAAGGTATTTGCAAAAAGGTACATGATGTCACTCTTCACAATAATTTTTTCAAAAATAGATTTTTCCATAACAGTATATTGTGTTAACATGTATACTAGGTTTATTAATTTTAAATAAGTTAAACATAATTTTTTAAATGTCTTAGCTTTAATTTCTTATATAGTAAACATCAAGAAATATAACCTATATGAGCAAAAGTACATTGAGGTTCTCAATAATTTTCAAGAGTGTAAAGGGGTCCTAAGGCCCAAAATTTGAAAAACACTGTTCTTTAGAAACAATTTATTATATATTACCTGGCCCAATAATGCAGTGAAAATAAGATGAACGTGTATTTGGAATATCTGAGTTATTGTCACTCTATGTTATCAGGATAAGTCATTTGGCTTTGGTGTCCTTAGCCTCCTTAACTGTCCAAGAGGTCCAAGGATCTAATGTTTATGACTTTCTTAATTTTCAACTTTATATCCCAAAGCATTAAAAACAGCTAGCTTTTATGATTTTCATTTTTATCATGGTATTTGATAACCTATTTCATAGTCCTTTTGCCTTTTAAAAAAATGTAACATTAAGTAGAGATCAATGACCTGACTTATGTATGTTCTTTTGACTTTAAGTTTCCAGTATTTCTAAGTCTGAGTTTGTTTTCTCTTTTGAACTGAGTTAGAGGATATGGGAAGAGCAAGGTTTGAGAAATAATATGGTGAATTTAGTGTGAGGCATGCAGAGTGCCAGCTGCCTATGGACATTTGTACAAAGATATCTCAAAGGCAGCTGGAGAAATAGAGCTGAACCTCAAAGAGATGTCAATTCTACAGCTATATATTTGGAAGTACCCAACATATAGGTGGAAATTTAAGCCATGAGAATAAATTAGTTTAATAGGAGAGCACGTAAAGACTGAAAAGAGAAACATGATAGGAACCAAGTTGTAGGGAATAACAGAAAAAGAGGAATCCTTGAAGGAAACGAGCTAGTCATAGAGAACGAGGAGATGGTGGTATCAGGACACATAGGAAGTACAGAATATCAAGGAGAAAATGATCCCAGAATCAAATGCAAAAGAGAAGGACTCAAAATATGACTTGTGAGAGCAGTTTCAGAGTATCTGTAGAGTATCTGGTGCAAGGCCAGATTGCTGTGGGTTAACTAGAAAATGGGAAGTAAGTGGAAGAGTATATATAAACCACTCTGTTGAGATATTGAAGAAAAATTAGAGTTAGGAAAGACCAGGGTAAGTCTTGAGTCTTTTTTAAAAAATAATCTCACATATTTTTCATAAAAATATAAATTGTAGAACTCAAATGTTCTATTTCACAATTAACCATGCACAAACTTTTAATTCCTCCCAAATTAGTACCACTTACTAATCAGCTTTCATCTTCTAATTACAGAAACGATCACAGTGGACCACTTTAACTTCACTACTAAACACCCAAGAGATCAAGTGATTCCCTTACACTTCTGTTGTCAGAGTACCCACACGGAAGTTCCGTGCCCGCTGAACATCACTGACTTTCTGAGAAAGGTCTCAGCATCGCCCAGAACATGGACTTCACACTGAATAACAAAATGAGAAGTGATAAATTAATTTCAACTTTCAAATTCAAATCCCCATGAATGTTTTATTTTCCTATCTACTTTTAAGTCTAAAGAATTCTCCTTTTCAAGATCTAAGTGGTAACTGTGTTTTGGCATTAATAGCCTTTGACTAAAAAACAGGCATAATAAAGAGCCACATTGTAATATTAACTTAACCAATTCATATTCATCTCAATTAAGGATTCATTTATAGCCTGTGCTACATTTTATCTGACCCTGAGGTTCCATTAAACCTTTACCAGGCATGTCAGTATTTCTTTATATCAATGAGGTCTGGTTCAAGACGGTGACATAGGAGGAGGCCAGGCTCATCTCCTCCCACACACTCAATCTGTAGCTATATATGAACAACTTCCTCTGGGAGAAAACAAAACAAAACAAAACCTAAAAACTGTCATCTGAGTGACTGCTAAGCCTCCAACAAACAAGAGAAGTCTCATAAAGAAGCAGGTAGGAGGTGCTGGGACACAATCTGATCATAAACCGCATGCACAGCGCCATGACCCACAATAAGGAGGGAACACAAATCCCAGAACTTCTCCCTGAGGACCAAAGGGTTTGAACCCACACCAGGCACCCCCAGACTTTTAAGACCTGCATCTGAGAGAGGAGCCCCCTAAACATCCAGCTTTGAAACCCAGTGGGGCTCATGTCCGTCAGACCCACAAGGCTCTAAGGATCTGAGAAATAGCTCAGGAGCTGGGACGTGCCTGCTCCAGCGTTTGGTGCGGAAGTAGCCAGCTGAGAAGGGCCCAGACTTTGTGTGAATGAGACTTGTTTGTTAAACTTAAAGTGTAGGCCTGAGGGGCAGGCATCTAATCTAGTGCACAGCTAGGGGCCTGCTGGCTGGCAGGCACCATCTTTACCTCTGTCTTTGCCTCTCACTAGCCAGCAGGAGACATCTTTTTCCTTTTTCTTTTTCCTGGTAGGTGCCATCTACACACTCTCCCTCTGCCTCATTCCAGCTCCCTTCTGCTGGCTCCAGAGCACCAGTATCTCCAGAGGGGAGCTTTTATATGCATCCAGTGCCCCAGTTTTTACGTCTGGCACCCGGGTTTTCACACAGCAGCCTGGAGGACACCCCTAGATCATGTAGCACTGGTGACTAGCTGGGGTTACACTTGTGGTCCTGACTGTATATATTTGCATACTTTAAAATCTGCTGCCTGAGGGTCTGACTGCAATCAGCCGGAATCCAGGTGCTGACTGAGATCATCCCCTTGAGGTCACTGAGAGGTGTTAGCACACCCTCAACCACTGGGGGCCATTAAAGATAAAAACTGGCTGCTGGGATAATCCCAGAAATTTGAGGGACAACCAGGAGGTAGGCTGGGGTTGAAAGGTAAGGTTTATCTCCCATGTGAGGCCACTCCTTCAAGACTGGAAGAAGTGACTGTTTTACCTAATGCATGGAAACCAACACAGAGAGTCAAGCAAAATTAAAAAAAAAAAAAAAAAAAAAAAAGGAATAGCTTCCAAATGAAAAAATAAGATAAAACCTCAGAGAGGGGAAAGAAACTTTAATGAGATGGAGATAAGTAATTTATCTTTATATCAAATTTTTTAACTTTATCCTCATAGTTTGTGGATCTTTGATATCCTGAGTACATAAGAACCAAATTTCTCTGGCAAAGTTTTGTGTTTTGTTTTTTTTTAATTCTCCAGGAATACAACATCTCATCCCTTCCCGTATACTTTGTCATCCTCCACAGAAGGAATAATCAAACAAATTTTCTTTTCCTATATTTCAACAGGCTTTCTAGGTTGAAAAAAGTTAGGTAATAATCTAATAATTCAGAGAGGATTAAAGTGCTCATATCTTCTCAGGTTAGGTCTTAACTAGAGTGACCATAAACTTTATCACCCAAACTGGGATATACAGGAGAGTGAAAGGAAGTGTTATTCACAATTATACAAAAAGTAGGCATTGACTAGGATAGTCAGAGAAACGCTGTACCAAGAAAAAATAAATACTGAAGGAGCTTCAGCAATTATGGGTAAGGAGTAGGGACAGTGAAGGCTTGTATTTTGCTTTTACAATCCCTGTGATTGTAAAATGTGTGTGATTTCACAAGCCCAATCTCACTTTGATGTGTTGCCATCACTTCAAAAATAATATTGTCACTATCTGAAAATGGTTGACCTCACTTGTAAACCACTGTCCCCGACCAGTGGCTTAAGCCACATTCCAACTTTCTCTTTTTCTCCAGCTTTCTGACTTCATTGTTTCTTTTTTCTCCATTCTTGGCCTTGCCTCATTCTTTGGACTCACTATATTTAGTTTAGTACTGTTTTTTTTTACTCCAAACTTGGTTTCCTTTTAACCATGATTTGCCCAGACTAAACTGAGTTCAATTCCAACATAAGACAACAGAAAATACTGAAATTACCCAACTTTTCCATTATTCTCTCATCATAGAAAGATCTATGGGTGCCATGAATTAATTCATTCTCAGTGAATTTAAATGTCATAATTCTGGGTCAAAAAATACTCTTCTCTCAGAATATAACTAAAACAGGTGTAATGTTAAATATTAATATATTCTTATCACTTCCAATTTTAATTATTTCAAGAGAAAACAGATGCAGATCTGTTTTATAAGCAGTCATCAAACCCATGGAGTCGACATTGGTAACTAGCTTAGAAAACAAGTCATTAAACCTTCTTCCATTATTATCTAAATAGCTCTATACATAAATGTGTCACTGGCAGTCTGAAAGAGTTGGTTGGCAAAGCTGAGTGATGTCCAAGTTTATTTTAAATCAGGGCTTCCAGGTTTAGAGATTTCATGTAAAGAATTCATTTATGACTACTCTTATTTTTTTGCTTGTGCCAGTGGGAATGGAAAGAAGCTTAGTGTGTATCTTTGTTTTAATGCACCTAGGAGACATACTACAAATTTAGATGACAGATGGGAAGAACCACTATTGACTTTGGGCAGTTCAGAGAGGGTTTCCAAGAGCCCATTAATTTTGTGTTCCAGAAGTTTAGGCACCAGCTTGAAAATAATAAATTAACTGTGCTAAAGTAATGAAAAATATCCTTTGCTTTTGTATAATGAGGAAATGCAGAAATAATATATGTCTATTTATTAACACACAACCAAATGGGTATTTGGCCCCTTTTTATTTCCTAGCAGTTTATAAATTATGACACTTCTACTCCAAAGTGGGAATATATCGTAATTAAGGACATTTGGGATTTATTCCAATTCTCATCATGATATAAAGTTCCTCAAATCTGAGAGAAGAAAAATAATATACATTTTCTTCATTCAATGCTTGTTCTGTAGGTAGATACAACCTTGGACCAGTATTCATTTGTAGTGGATTAAATGTAGGAGATGATAAAGGAGTGGTCAATAGGGTGAGAGATCCTAGCTAGTAAGATGCTGAGAAAATACTGCTTAAAATGCATTTAATATAATCAATGTTTTTTATAAATAATCAGCAACTTCTCAAACAGCATTTATTTTATTCCCCAAGAATGTATTCATTTTTAAAATCCATAGTTTACATGAATTTGTCATTCAGGAAGTTGATCCATGGGCCTTTCGGATGTCTTATTTGAAATTTGAGTCACACTCTGTAGAAGAAATGTTTCATACAATTTATATTGAATAGATGTTAAACCTAATTTCTGAAATGTGCAAAAGACAGTTACACTTATCAAAAGGGAGATATATTTTAGTGTTGCTTACTGAAATTTTACCATATAATTTCTTCTTTTAAGATAGAAAAGACTCAGAATTACTAGATGAGTTTTTACCTTTTTTTTTTCCAAAATAAAATTTGTGAACAAATCAAGTATACAAAGAGCTCTCCTAGAATGTGTTCAACTCTAGGCCCCCTAGTAGGATAGATGTAATTTATCTATCCAATTTACCTTTGGGAAGAAGGTGGGAGGAGGTTAATGCTATAAGGCAAGAAGAGAACATTTCAAAATAAAATCCCAATGTTTCTCTCGCTGAGATCTCAATCAACATCCAACCTTATAAGATTTCTGGTATCTCCAAAAAAAGCTACTCAAAAGGATAATGAAAAGAGAACAAAACATAACTTCAGTCAAATTTGCATAGGGTAAAAGCAAATGAAAATTGTAAATTAATCTGAAGAAAAGGTTGGCTCTTAATTCTTAATTCCCCTTCAGAACTGTGAAAAATGGATTTTTGTTATTTATAAGCTACCCAGCTCATGGTAGTGTGCTATAGCAACCCAAATGGACCAAGACAACAAATTACCCCAAAGTGTAGCAGCTTAAAAAAATGAGTATTTATTATGTCTTTTCTGTGAGTCAGGAATCCAAGTGCAGCTTAGCTGGGTGCCTCTGGCTCAGAGTTATCTCACAAAGTGTAGGCCAGGGTGTAATTATATGGTGGCTCCACTGAATACACTTTCAAACCACCTACTTGGCTGTTGACAGCCTCGAGTCCTCATTGACTATCGACTGGAGATATTAGTTCCTTGTCACATGAACCTCTCCACTGGGCAGCTTACAACATGGCAGCTGGCTTTCCTCAGAGCAAGCCAATCAGAGAAGAAGGAAGGATATGGAAAATGGCAGCCACAATTTCTTTGTGATCTAATTCTGAAAGTGACATCTTAACCACTTTCGCCATATTCTGTTCTTTAGGAATGACCCACTAGGTCCTGCCCACACTCAAGTACATCAAATGAGGAGTGTGGATCATTAACAGCTGCTTACCACACTTGTATATAAGGTGGAAATAATATTGCCTACCACACAAGATGGTTGGTTATAAAATCATAACATAAGTATATTCTCACTGACTTATTTCAAGTCTTTGTTATAAACCATGGAACTAATATGTAAGATCAATGGAATAGCTCTCTTGCAGACGAAAAAGATTTAGAGGGAATTTCTTAGGGTGCAGAAATTACTGTTGGAGTTATGAGCAGAATTCCAAAGATAAAACAGCATTCTGTGCCATACCCACTTATTTATGTTTTGATTTTTTCATCTGTAGATGGTGCCAAGTAGTGTTTTTTAATGCATTCTCCAAAAAAATTCTAGGTGCCAAGTATAATTACTCTAAATATTTAGAATCCTTTTGGGAAAATAAATATACTTCCAGCATTAAAAATTTAATGAGCTTAGCCACAAAGTTAAAATAATCATAAGATTTAAAATACATGAGGTCTGAAATACTTGCCGAGAAATTTAGCTTTAAGAAATTAAGTTCATATATTTTCACGTAGAAAACTAGTTATAGACATTATTTTAAAAGGATGACCATTTCAGTCCATAAAAATATTAAATATTAAATAACCCAGACTTTCTAGAAAAAGTCAAGAGCAAAGATATTTTCTAAAAGTGCCTATAAGAGTTAAGGGCTTAGAACCTTAAAAGTCCACAAGAGAATAACCTAAAGATCATAAATCTTG
Source organism: Halichoerus grypus (assembly GCF_964656455.1). Taxonomy (NCBI): domain Eukaryota; kingdom Metazoa; phylum Chordata; class Mammalia; order Carnivora; family Phocidae; genus Halichoerus; species Halichoerus grypus. The sequence continues at coordinate 80,285,684 of NC_135723.1, forward strand.
GACAGTTTCATGCACAATCCACCACACTTTTCACTTTAGCACACACACACACACACACACACACACACACAAATTCAATATGTGGCAGCCTATATTGTGCAAAATATACCATGCAGAAAAATGATTAATAATAAAAAAGACAAGAATATCTTGCTAACCAGAAACTTAAAATGTAGTAAAAAAAAAAAAAAAAAAAAGATAAGATAATCACACCAAATGGTACTAAATATAAGGCCAAATTCCCATGTGGGTCATCCTTTCCTCAAGGTCTATATAAGATTAGTTGAACCCCCATTCTTCATTCATTGGGAAGATTAATGGCTGGGAGCCATTTCTCCCAGCTCTCTCTGGCTTTAATTTCTCCCTTCTTAATCCTCTATCCAGCTTCTGATGGCTGGTTGTTCCTTCCTCCTCTCTGCTCCACTTTAACCTTGACACAGAACTCCATTGATCTGATTTCCATGAAAACCACTCACATCAGGGCTTTGTGTGTAAAGCAAGACTCACTGAATATTTGGAAAGACAGAAGTTTATACCACAGTTACAAAAATGACTAAAATTTCAGTCTCAGACATATCTGCTAGTCCATTTCCAGCAGTAGCAGCCTCCCCCAATGTTATGGGGCTCTTTGCTCCTCTCCTCAGGCTCCCCTTGCCAATACCTCCAATTTTGTTTCATTTTTGTGTTTACTTTGTCCCTCAGTGATACTTATTCTCATAGTCTTATGTTCTCTCTCCCAAGACAATAAAGTGTTTCTTAGAACTTCTCAAACTCAACACCCAAAAAACAAATAATCAAATCAAAAAATGGGCAGAAGATATGAAAAGACACTTCTCTGAAGAAGACATACAAATGGCTAACAGACACATGAAAAAATGTTCATCATCATTAGCCATCAGGGAAATTCAAATTAAAACCACATTGAGATACCACATTACACCAGTTAGAATGGCAAAAATTGACAGGGAAAGAAACAACAAATGTTGGAGAGGTTGTGGAGAAAGGGGAACCCTCTACACTGTTGGTGGGAATGCAAGTTGGTACAGCCACTTTGGAAAACAGTGTGGAGGTCCCTCAAAAATTTAAAAATAGAGCTACCCTATGACCCAGCAATTGCACTCCTGGGTATTTACCCCAAAGACACAGATGTAGTGAAAAGAAGGGCCATATGCACCCCAATGTTCATAGCAGCAATGTCCGCAATAGCCAAACTGTGGAAAGAGCCAAGATGCTCTTCAACAGATGAACAGATAAAGAAGATGTGGTCCATATATACAATGGAATATTACTCAGCCATCAGAAAGGATGAATACCCAACTTTTACATCAACATTGATGGGACTGGAGAAGATTCTGCTAAGTGAAATAAGTCAAGCAGAGAAAGTCAATTATCATATGGTTTCACTTATTTGTGGAACATAAGGAACAGCATGGAGGACATTAGGAGAAGGAAGGGAAAAATGAAGGGAGGGAAATCGGAGGGGGAGATGAACCATGAGAGACTATGGACTTTGAGAAACAAACAGGGTTTTAGAGGGGAGGGGGGAGGGGGGATTGGTTAGCCCCGTGATGGGTATTAAGGAGGGCACGTACTGCATGGAGCACTGGGTGTTATACGAAAACAATGGATCATGGATCACCACATCAAAAACTAATGATGTATTGTATGGTGACTAACATAACATAATAAAATTAAAAAAAAAAAAGAAAAAGAAAAAGAAACAGTGTTCTCCATGGAAGAAATACTGGTGCCAGTTGCTCAGAAAATAACTTTTTTGCCCTTTCATACCATTTTATGTACTGAGAATACTTTTTTAAAAGGATTTATTTATTTATTTGAGAGAGAGAGAGCAAGTGAGAGTGAGGGTAAGGGGAGGGGCGGAGAGAGAGGCAGAGGGAGAAGGAGAGAGAATCCCAAGTAGACTCCCTGCTGAGCACGGAGCCCGATGTGGGGTTGATCCCAGGACACTGAGATCATGACGCGAGCCAAAATCAAGAGTCTGACGCTCAACCGACTGAGCCATCCAGGCGCCCTGATAATATTTTTATGCTTTAAGAGGAGAGTGGACCAAGAGGTAGCCAGAATAAGGTGATAAGGAAAATCTTTAAATTGGTGGTAGTATTTTAGTATTAAGTGATTGGATAGGCTCAGAAAATGGTGGGAGGAGGGGGCCTTGGAACATTCAAATAAAAACACGGTAAGCATAATCCATACTGGCATTTATCAATAAAGAATATGCTAATTATAGGGTTTTGTGCAATCTAGATATGGATACACTAATGGGATTTTCTTTAATTGTAACTTTGTCTTCCCTGGAATGAACCCTGAGGGCGTTCTAGAAAAGCCTTAGGATGTGATATTATTTGCCTTTAATTCTTTCTTTATAACTAGCTTAATAGATATTGGTCAAAATATATAGAAAGAAGAGGTCATCTCACAGAATTTAACTTGGATATTGGATTGTTTTACATGTGGGTCTTAATGCAATTTGTATGCCGGAGAATGTTAAGATGAAGTATGGATTGACTTCAGCTTAATTAGAGCTTTAGGCTATTAACCCTTGTCTAGGAGCATTTCTAATACGGCCCTGAATTGTATAAGTGAATACTCACCTCTGATTTGGATCAGTGAAGCAGGATGTCATAAACACACTGCATGTTAAATTGAGCCAAATCGCATTCACTGCTGTACAAGTCTTTGATAGAGCAGTATGTGTGGGGTCTGAAACGATTCCTCACTCTCTTTAGTGACAGTAGTTGTTAAGAGCATAGAATATGGAGCTACACTTCCAGGGTTCATAACCCTGGTTCCATCTTACTACCTGTATTTCCTCAGGAAAGTTACTTACCCTTTCTGTGCTTCAGTTTTTTTCATCGGTAAAATTAAGACTATAATAGTGGGACACAGGAGGGAAGAGTCTCAACTGGCAGTTGCGAAACACCTTAAAATCTGTGAACCTCATATTCATTATATGTTGCAGTGCAGACATATGCTTTAAGTAACACTTTCATGTATATGTGTATGTAATCCCATGATCAACATTTTGTCTTGATATTTTTCATCAATATTTACAAATATCCTTTTCCACTTTGTCCTAAAATGATAATGATATTTACATTTATTGTTTCCTATTAATTCTAAACTCCACATCTGTTCCTTTTGTCCAATTGCTTGTGGTCATTTTCTAACTTAAATTCACTTTCCTCAGCAATTTGTCTAAATTAGACTTCAGCACGTGAAAGGACCACCCAGATTGCTGGTTAAAAATACACATCCCTGGGACACCTGGGTGGCTCAGTTGGTTGAGTGTCTGCCTTCGGCTTGGGTCATGATCCCGGGGTCCTGGGATCGAGTCCCGCATCAGGCTCCTTGCTCATCGGGGTGTCTGCTTCTCCCTCTGCCTGCTGCTCCCCCTGCTTGTGCTCTCGCTGACAAATAAATAAATTAATTAAAAAAAAATACACATCCCTGCCCCTCATCCTGATATTCTGAATCCGGAGCTAGGAAGTGGATCCCAGAGATGGTAATTACCACCTTGGGGGATTCTAATATAGGTGGTCCATAAGACACACTTTAAGAAACATCGATTGTCTTCAGTGATAAAACCATTAAACAGCAGTGATCTAGTTCTCACCTCTAAGGAATACCATAAACACTGTCTCCTCAGCTTGAAAAAAATTCACAGCAATTACTTCATAAAGTACCCAACCTTTAAAATGATAAGATTAAAAAAATTAAAATAAAAAAATAAAATGATAAAGTTAAAAATTAAATGATAAGATTGGTGAAAACATTTTGGAATTTTTTTCCTGGAGGTTGGGGGTAGAATAGACAATCTTAGGTATAGATATATATACCAGAATTAAAGGCCTACTATGCAGGCAGAGATTTTATTTTTTAAGATTTTATTTATTTATTTGAGAGAGAGAGAGAGCACAAGCAGAGCAGAGGGAAAGGTAGAAGGAGAGGGAGAAGCAGGCTCCCCACTAAGCAGGGAGCCTGACATGGGACTGGATCCCAGGACCTTGGGATCATGACCTGAGCCGAGGGCAGACACTTAGCTGACTGAGCCACCCAGGTGCCACCAGGCAGAGATTTTTATCTGCATAATTCATTGCTGAATTCTTAGCACCTAGACTAATGTCTGGAATATGGTAGGTCTTAATACATATAAGAATGTTAAATACTATAGCAATCAGTTATGGACACAAAAAGGTATTTATTATAATTTTGAGCCAAAGAAAATAAAAGCTAAATACAGAATACGAAAAGCCAAGTAGTGAGGTGTTTAAAGTTATGTTTAAAGTAATGAGGTCTTAATATCTTAGGGAAGGGAAATAGTAAAGGCTAAATTTAAATTAAAGGAAAACTCCCACTGATTGCTCTATAGGATATCATCACACACACATGACAGTAATCTTATTACTAGCAGAAATAAATTACAGAAAACTGAATTTCAAGCTAGTCAGACTCTTCTTTGGAAAACAGAGTTTTAAGTTAGTTTGTATTCCCAATGTATTGCTTGTCAAAATCTGATGTCATCCCTCAGTGGCAACTTTCCATGTGCCAATTTCACCTCATGAAATTTTTAAAGTATGTGTTAGAGCAGAGGCCTTGGGAAAAATGCCTACCCCAAGAAAGTTTAAATCTAGGAGATAGAGATTTCATTTTATGGCAAAAATATCTGACCCTGACATCACCTTCTGTTCAAAAATTAGTTTATGGAGCAAACAATTGACAGTCTCAAATATTTCTCCACTAGTGACAACACTGTAGACATTTGGTAGGATACATGACTCCATTTGAACACATCAGTTATCCAAAAAAAGGGGACTTGGCATTGTACAAATATCCTGGTAGAAACACATGATGTATGTGGCTGATTTCTACATTTTGATTGTGCTGGTATTATAAATGAATGTATTTTGCTCCAGTCCTTGTTCCTTTGACCTTTTAGAGTCTTAATGAGACTCCAAAAGCAGCAATCAAAAGCACAGTGTTCCATTTTGGAAGCATTCAGAAAGCAATGCACTTTGGCTAAATTTAGTTGTAGCATTCAGAGTTTAAAAAACATGTCCGGTCATCTTTCTAAGAGGCACAGAGTGAGTGAGTGACTACTCACTTCGATTTTAAATAAACTGGTCAAATAATAGTCACTGCTTCTTGGTTCACTCATGTAAAAGAAGGAAAGGAGGGTTTTGGTGGGGGCAATAACAAAAACTGACTCGTGTAAGGCTTTGCAATGGTTGCAACTCAGGCGTGCTCATGTTATAGGACACCAGACAATAGAAACTTTTGTGTTCAGCTGAAACAATTCTGGCTCAGAAAACACAAATCACAATTAAATTGAGGCAACAAAATTGGACACTGAAAACACGGAGAATTGCTCACACATACATCATGTGTTTCTACCAGGATATTTGTACAATGCCAAGTCCCCTTTTTAGGGATAGCTGAGGTGTTCAAACGGAGTCATGTTTTCTACCAAAGCAGAATACTATCCTCTTTATCAAGAATTATATTTGGTACAAACTTTAGAAGATAATTGAAAGTTATTTTTGAAAAAAAGGAGAATCACACTTCAGAGGAATATTTCATCTCCTAAATGAGAACATGGGAGATATATCTTCGTGAATTCAAAAGTGTATCATTTAAGCAATAATCCTGATTTTAAGGCATATATTGTTTCTAGCACATCGTCAGAAATGTTTTTTTTAGAATCTAATAAAGCACATCAAGCCACAGAAATTCAGTTCTTTGGTTCCACAATGTTAAGTTCTATGAAAAATTGCCAGATAAGAGAGACCAGATGCAATTTGGAGGTTTGAGCATAACCCAAGTGTAATCTAGCTTTCCTCACTGGAAAATGAATTTCTTTTTAACTTTATTGTGGAAAAAACACTTAACACGAGATCTATCCTCTTAGCAAAATTTTAAGTATACAATACAGTACTGCTGACTACAGGTACAACGTTGTACAACAAAGCTCTAGAATGTATGTATGCATCTTAACTAAAACTCTATGCCCATTGATTAGTAATTTCCCATTTCCTCCTCCAGCCAGCCCCTGGCAAACACCATTCCACTCTTTGATTCTATGAATTTGACTTTTGGTTACCTCACATAAATGAAATCATGCAGTATTTGTCTTTCTGTGATTGGCTTATTTCACTGAGTGTAATGTCCTCAAGGTTCATCCGTGTTGCAGCATATTGCAAGATTTCCCACTTTTTGAAGGCCAAACAGCATTCCACTGTGTGTGTGTGTATATATATATACATATATATATACATGCCACATTTTCTTAAGTAAATAAAAAAGAGTTCTCTCAGAATTTATAAAACTATAAATGAAGAGAAAAGCCAGGCTGGTATCTAATACAATAAGGTTGTGGGTGGACCCCTATTGAGACACCCTAGCCAGCAGTGTCAGAATCCAGTGTGGAAGGAGGAGAGTAAAAGGAATGGGACTGGGAAAATCATTCCCTCTTCTCCCCTCCTACCCACCTGCCCTTGTGGATCTAATCTCATCCATGAGGTAGTGATTATGGTTGGTCAAACCTGCTGGGTGAAGAAGCTCTGGGAAGAAAAGGGGAGGAGTGTGGGAAAGAAGGGAGCACAAGAGGAACATGGAACTCACTCAGACCTCCTTCTTTGTTACTTCTTTGTTACTTGTTGGGGTAAGATTAAAGCCACTTCTCAATCCCCTATGCCATGCTCCTCAACAACCAGGAAATATATTTCCACTCAGCTGCACAAATTTCTACTTCATCATGTGTAAATCTAAAATTCCAACTGTCTGTAATCTTAGCAATTAAAAAGTTGACCATAATCTTGCATTATGTGTAATAAGTGGAGGAGCTGAAATAAAACCAGGTCCAGCTGTCTTCCAGAACCTTGCTCTTTTCACCTAAGTACAGCTGAGAGTTCCTAATAAAGACCAGGGTGCAGTGTGAGGAAAGCCTGCAACATGAAGTCTAAATAAAACAAGCAGAAACCTCATCAACCTCATACAAATATGTAAGGGCTTCCTGAATTAGATAGTGTATGATAATAAAGCTCTGCTAGGGCAAATTCTGGAAACAAACTAAGATAGTGCATAACAGGTGTGAAAATCAGAATGTAGATGCAGGAATATTGTAGATAAGAGCTGAAATTAAGTTCTAAATGGGGTCTTCTGGCACAGCAATTTTATTTTAAGAAATGTTCTAATTTCAAAGGCATCCTTTTAGAAGGCAGCAAATTATGAGAATGAATACAGAGAAATTGCAGCAAAGAACGCTGATGAAATCTTCCCCCATCCCCATCCCCCATCCCTTATCCTTCATCCCCATCCCCTATCCTCCATCCCCCATCATCATCCCCCCAACCCCCATCCCCTAGTAGCTATAGAGAAAATATTTGCTAGTAAAACACTTAGAAATAATTGTGAGTCCAACTCAAAACCTTGATGAGATTATCATTATTCAGCATGTAAGTGTTTGCACAAGCAAAAACAATGTGTTAATGAGAACAGGATGAGTTTAATTTTTAAAACTTGGGGGAGGTATAGCCTTCCATCACTTTATAATAGACACACTAGAGCACAGAGGTTAAGAGCAAGGGCTGTGGGGTCAGGCTGGTCAAGGGGTACGTACCTCTTTCACCCACTGTTTACTGGTTATGAAACCATGAATAGTTAATTATACCTTTCCAATATAGTTGTAAGTTTTATTATCTTCAAAATGAAAATAATAGAGTTACCTCATTGCATTCTTGTTGGATTCAGCTAGATAATTCATGTACATTTGTAGCATAATGCCTGGCATATAGTAAGAACTCAATCAATTTGGGTTTGAATCATTCTTTAGTTGTTCCGTTTTCAACCAGAAAATTAGGAAAATAAGGCAATGATCATCTTGGTTCCAATAATCTATCCCATATTCTGGTTCTGAGTGTACAACCAAAGGGTATTTTATGGAAGAACATCATAGTCACCCTCCATGCCTCAATATCTTGATATGGAACATTATGGAATTGATCTAAGCCCTTATTTTGATAATAATAATCAAATGGTTCTGGCTTATCTTTCAGAGTCACAGTTTCTATATTTTTTCTTCTTTATGTAAATAAGTGTTTTCTTTAAAATGTGAATAAGTGGTCACTTTGACACACATATACTAAAATTAGAACATTACAGAGAAGATTAGCATCATACCTCCTCAGTAATGGCATGCAAATTCATAAAGATTTTCATATTTTTATGAAAGAGTTCTGGATATGGATAGTGGTGATGGTTGAACAGCAGTATGAATGTACTTAATATTACTGAACTGTTCATTTAAAAATGGTTAAAATAGGGGCACCTGGGTGGCACAGTCAGTTAAGCATGGACTCTTGATTTTGGCTCAGATCACGATCTCAAGGTTGTGAGATCGAGCATGGAGCCTGCTTGAGATTCTCACTTCTTTCTCTCCCTGTCCCTCCGCCCCTCCCCCACCTTTATCCCTCTCTTAAAAAATGGTACATTTTATGTTTTATATATTTTACTACAATGCAAAAATCAGAAAAATATATATTAATACTGCTTCATTAAGAGGATCCTGAGATCTTAAAGCCCTGGTCCTTTGTCAACAATTTTACATATTTGAATGGTCATAGAATAGCTAAATTGCTGGTCCACTGTTACTTAGCAAAGCAGAGACAAACAGCATTAGAGTTCTGTATATTACAATTTGAAGAAACTAACTAGAGCAAGCTGTTTCTTGTTTATATATTTATGCTTATTGTGTAACAGCTCAGAAGAATAACTATTTGTAGAATCACCTGTTACCACTAAATTTTACACATTTTTTTTTTAATATTTGCAGAGATAAATGCAGGACAGGACATAGTAATCAAAGCAAAATTATGTTTCAGCTTGATGCCCATACAGCAATTTAAAACATTTTAAATGTTTTTAAGTTATTTATTTTTCTGCACAGAATTGTTTAGCAAGCTTTCCTAAGGATTAAAATTACTGGTTTCAACAAGTTGTATATGAACATGAAGCATGAAAATAAATTTACACCAAGCAAGTAATCACAAGCCCTACTGCAGTTTCCATTCTTCCATGATCTAACATTTCATCAAGCAACAAATATGGCGATGGATGATTTTGAAGAAAGTACAGTTGTTTTCCTTCTTTTTTTTCTTGCCATCTGGAGATAATGGCTTCTTGTTTTCAAGATCAAATTGGTCTCTACCTGCATCTATACCCTTAAATTCTACCTTTCCTCCTGTTGCGGATGGAAGTGGATGAATTGTTCCTGTTTGTAACCACAGCCTCATTTCTCTTCTCCCTTTTGTGGCTAAAACTAGTGGACATAGTTATTTCAACTTCCTTGCCTCTTACTATCTGCTCAGCCTGCTTCAGTCAATTTAGCAGCACCTCCATCTTGCTCTGCCCAGTGGCCAGTTCTCAAACTTCATCTCTCTCAACCCTCCAGCAGCGTTTGAGTTATCACTTCCTTTCTGGCATTTTTTTGTTTTTGACACTCTACCATGCTAATTTTCCTTCGTTTTCAGCTGCCTCCCCTCCTCCATCTCTTCTGCTTGCTCCTTTTCCTCTTCTTGACTTCTACATGCTAGAGAGCCCAGGACTCAGGCCAGGCTCCATTTTCTCCTCTATCAATACTCTTACATATGGCCGTATCTAGTCCCTGCATGTAAATACCAACTCTCTACTAATGACTACCCCAAGCATATATCCAGCCCTGACCTCCTCCTGAACCCCAGACTCATGCATCCAACAGCCCACTCCTCATCTCCAGGGAGTGTCTATTAGGCATCCGCCCAGAGCAGAAGCCTTAATCACACCACTCCCCCAGAGCTTTCTCCGTCCAGTCTGCTCCATCTGACTCAGCTGTTAAGTCCAAAAACCCAAAGTTATCTTTGAATTTCTTTCCCTCTCCCCTACAATAAATCTATCTGCAAGTCTTGTCAACTTGTATATTTCAAAACATTTCCCAAATCTAGTCACTTTTGCTGGCTCTCCCGCTACCATCCTTGTGTATTATCCACGCTTACCTCAGCTAGTGCAATAGCCTGCCCACCAGTCAACTTGCTTCCATTCCTGCCCTCCTATACTTCATTCTCCACAGAGCAACCAGACAGAGCTTCGAAAAACTAAATCAGGTTATATCACTTCATTCAAAAGCTTCCAGGGTGGGATACCTGGGTGGCTCAGTCAGTTAAGTGGGAGACTATTAGTTTCAGCTCAGGTCATGATCTCAGGGTTGTGAGATCAAGCCCGACGTCGGCTCCATACTGGATGTGGAGCCTGCTTAAGATTCTCCCTCTTCCTCTGTCCCTCCCCCACTTCTCTCTCTCTCCCTCTGTAGGAAAAAAAAGAAAAAAGCTTCCAGGGTGTAGGCATCACACTTAGAATAAAATCCAAACTGCTTATCACCTCCTGGTCTGTCTCTGGCCACCCTTCAGATCTTATCTCCTACCATCCTCTTCTCCCATGTCTCACAGCTCTCAGCCAAATTGCCCTCATTATTCTCCAAACATACCAGTGTGTTTCCCTCCAGAGGGTTATTTACTGAGGCACACGAGGTTTCTGATAATTATTTACTGGACAAACTATTTTAAGCTGGGCTTTTTCCTTCTCCGCTCTCACTATATTATTTCTGTTAATTTGTACCACTTCCTGTACCCACTTTTACACCCACTCTGTGTTATGCCCAGAGAAAAAGAACACTATCAGTATTATTTCAGGGTTACTCACTGTGGATAATTCAAAGTGTTTCTTTTTCAAGTGAGAAATCTAACAGAAGGAGTGGTGTCTTGATTTAAGGCAGCCTGGGAGCATGTCTTAAAAAAAAAGTTACCCAAGATGATTAAGTTTTACAAATCTACTATGTAACATTGTGGCTGTGGTTCACAACACTGTATTGTACACCTAACCATTTGTTAAGAGGTTAAATCTCATGTTAAGTATTCTCACCACAACAGAAAAACTTCCACTATCAGGTATGTTACACAAGCTTGCTGAGATGCAGCCTATCCAGACCTTAGGCTTCCGTCAGAGGTCTGCTACTTCTGTAGCTGAGCAGAGTAGAGCCAGCGTCCAATAATTTGCATTTGTACCAACATCACATCCATCTTTTTACCAGGAAGTTTCAAGATCAGATCAGCTCTCACCACTGTTTTCCACCTTTCCCCCTGCCGCCGTGTATCTTCCTGAAATTGAGTAAGGCTAAACCTAGAAACCAGTCTTGGTTTTCTCTACCATCCTTCTGCAATCCAGTGTTCTTTAATAAACCTCTTTCTTCCAAAATACCAAGAACTTCATATAGTCATCCCACAAATATAAACTGAATTCTTCCTTGCTTCCAGGCATTATCTTGTCTCTGGTGATATAAAATGGATAGCAATGGATTGACCTGTGCCCGTATTACTGCAATTCCTTTAAGTTCCTTGAAAGAAAATTGCTATATAAATCTAAATATTTAACAAATATTTAACTTAATTGTGTTTTCCAAGGTTCCATCTCAACTACCTCCCCCATTCTCTACTTTCCTATCTTTCAATTTCCCACTACATTTTCACTGCATATCATATGATCTCAGTACATGATATTGACTGGCATCTTCTGTTATGTCCCTTTGCCTACATTCTTCAATTTTCCATGTGCCAAACTACTTCTACCTCAAATACAAAACCCAACTCAAATTCAGATTAATCCAGGAAGACTATGTGGCAGAGCCAGGTATTGAAGGACTTCAGGAAAAAAAAAATTCCAAAGCACCCTGTTGTGAGCACCGTGTGTGAAGTACTGTCGGATAGGCAAAATGGGTAAGACCAAGCACTATTCTCAGCACCTTACCATCTGGGGAGTGGACGTAACATAAATTCACTGTGAGTATAATACTATGACCTAAGGAAAATGATAAAATATGGATATCCCATACAGTTGAGAGACTCACAAGGACTTCCTGGAGGTGGCACATGAATCAGTGGTTGAAAGTGAGCAGGATTTTAATAGATGCAAATAATTGAGAATTCCAGACAGAGAGGCTGGTAAGAGAGAAGAGCAGCAAGAGAGGAAGAATCCTAAATGATGATCCCTCTATCCTGTGGCAGCAAACGTCAGGAGCAGCTGTGCTTTCTGAACTCTCATTCGGCTGGCAGACAAGATTATCTGCCATGGTGTTTAATGTTTGTTTGACGATAATAATGACAGCTGAACAATATAGACTCACTCTTATGGGTCGATATATGAGTAGCATTGGCACTATCAAGACAAGGTATCTCTTCCTCAAAGTGAATGACAGAGAAAAATCATGCAAACGCAGGTGGAAGGCATTCTTCAAGGATGACGTGAAGCTACGGCAAGAGCAGTTTCTATCTGTGGCTAGAAAATGCAACAGAAGACAGTTTCACAGAGTTTTAACCACAATAACAGAGATATGGCTTACTTGAACAGAAGGAGAAAGCCAACTCTTAGACAGCAAGACATAGCTACATAATGCACACACAGAGGGATGAAGGCAGGTTCTCATGTTTATTTTCATAATGCCTTTCATCTTTGTGCATGCAGAACATACTATGTGAGATTCAGAATATGTGTTAGACACTCACTACTAAGCAGGGTATGAAAGAGGCAAAGGGAGTTTTTGCCTTCTTCCCATATCCTCTGAAAGAGCTCTTCTGTCCTTTGGGGAGTCACTTCTTAGCCTCTTTGCTTTCCTTTTTACCCACATCCTTAAATATAAATATAAATATAAATATAAATATAAATATAAATATAAATATAAATACAGTCACTTTGAGTTCAAGTTCCTTCCCTAAAGCACACCAAAACAACAGCTTACTCTACCTGTTTCCATACTTGGCCCTATAAATTACATGTAGCAATTATAAGAGAAAGATTGTATTAATTAAAAAAAGAAAGCAAAGATAAAGAAAAGCAGCTGTATATTTTTAAATTTTATTTTATTATGTTATGTTAGTCACCATACAATACATCATTAGTTTTTGATGTAGTGTTCCATGATTCATTGTTTTCGTATGAAACCCAGTGCTCCATGCAGTACGTGCCCTCTTTAATACCCATCACCAGGCTAACCCATCCTCCCACCCCCTTCCCCTCTGGAACCCTCAGTTTGTTTCTCAGAGTCCATAGTCCCTCATGGTTCATCTCTCCCTCAAATTTCCCCCCCTTCATTTTTCCCTTCCTTCTCCTAATGTCCTCCATGTTATTCCTTATGTTCCACAAATAAGTGAAACCATATGATAATTGACTTTCTCTGCTTGACTTATTTCACTTAGCAGAATCTCCTCCAGTCCCATCCATGTCGATGTAAAAGTTGGGTATTCATCCTTTCTGATGGCTGAGTAATATTCCATTGTATATATGGACCACATCTTCCTTATCCCTCATCTGTTGAAGGGCATCTTGGCTCTTTCCACAGTTTGGCTATTGCGGACATTGCTGCTATGAACATTGGGGTGCATATGGCCCTTCTTTTCACTACATCTGTGTCTTTGGGGTAAATACCCAGGAGTGCAATTGCTGGGTCATAGGGTAGCTCTATTTTTAATTTTTTGAGGAACCTCCACACTCTTTTCCAAAGTGGCTGTACCAACTTGCATTCCCACCAACAGTGTAGAGGGTTCCCCTTTCTCCACAACCTCTCCAACATTTGTTGTTTCTTTCCCTGTCAATTTTTGCCATTCTAACTGGTGTAAGGTGGTATCTCAACATGGTTTTGATTTGAATTTCCCTGATGGCTAATGATGATGAACATTTTTTCATGTTTCTGTTAGCCATTTGTATGGCTTCTTCAGAGAAGTGTCTTTTCATGTCTTCTGCCCATTTTTTGGCTTGATTATTTGTTTTTTGGGTGTTGAGTTTGAGAGGTTTTTATAGATCTTGGATACCAGCCCTTTATCTGTAGTGTCATTTGCAAATATCTTCTCCCATTCTGTGGGTTGCCTCTTGTTTTGTTGACTGTTTCCTTTGCTGTGCAGAAGATTTTTATCTTGATGAAGTCCCAAAAGTTCATTTTTGCTTTTGTTTCACTAGCTTTTGGATATGTATCTTGAAAGAAGTTGCTGTGGCAGATGTCAAAGAGGTTATTGCCTATGTTCTCCTCTAGGATTTTTTTTTAATTTTTTATTGTTATGTTAATCACCATACATTACATCATTAGTTTTTGATGTAGTGTTCCATGATTCATTGTGCATAACACCCAGTGCTCCATGCAGAACGTGCCCTCTTTAATACCCATCACCAGGATAACCCATCCTCCCACCCCCCTCCCCTCTAGAACCCTCAGTTTGTTTTTCAGAGTCCATAGTCTCTCATGGTTCGTCTTCCCCTCTGATTTCCCCCCCTTCATTCTTCCCCTCCTGCTATCTTCTTTTTTTTTTTTCCTTAACATATATTGCATTATTTGTTTCAGAGGTACAGATGTGTGGTGCAACCACTCTGGAAAACAGTATGGACGTTCCTCAAAAAGTTGAAAATAGAGCTACCATATGATCCAGCAATTGCACTACTGGGTATTTACTCCTCTAGGATTTTGATGGATTCCTGTCTCACACTGAGGTCTTTCATCCATTTTGAGTTTATCTTTGTGTATGGTGTTAGAGAATGATCAAGTTTCATTCTTCTGCATGTGGCTGTCCAATTTTCCCAGCACAATTTATTGAAGAGATTGTCTTTTCTCCATTGCATATATTTTCCTGCTTTGTCGAAGATTATTTGACTATAGAGTTGAGGGTCCATATCTGGGCTCTCTTTTCTGTTCCATTGGTCTATGTGTCTGTTTTTGTGCCAGTACCATACTGTCTTGGTGATCACTGCTTTGTAATATAGCTTGAAATCAGGCAATGTGATGCCCCAGCTTTGTTTTTCTTTTTCAACATTTCCTTGGCAATTCGGGGTCTTTTCTGATTCCATACAAATTTTAGGATTGTTTGTTCCAGCACTTTGAAAAATGTCATTGGAATTTTGATCGGGATGGCATTGAAGGTATAGTCTGCTCTGGGTAGCATAGACATTTTAACAATGTTTATTCTTCCAATCCATGAGCATGGAATATTTTTCCATCTTTTTGTGTCTTCTTCAATTTCTTTCATGAGTGTTCTGTAGTTCCTGGAGTATAGATCTTTCACCTCTTTGGTTAGGTTTATTCCGAGGTATCCTTTGGTTTTTGGTGCTATTGTAAATGGAATCATTTCTCTAATTTCTCTTTCTACAGTTGAGTTGTTAGTGTATAAGAAAGTAACTGATTTCTGTGCATTGATTTTGTATCCTGCCACATTACTGAATTGCTGGATGAGTTCTAGTAATTTGAGGGTAGAGTCTTTTGGGTTTTCCACATAAAGTATCATGTCATCTGCGAAAAGAGAGAGTTTGACTTCTTTGCCAATTTGAATACCTTTTATTTCTTTTTGTTGTCCGATTGCTGTTGCTAGGACTTCTAGTACTGTGTTGAACAACAGTGGCGAGAGTGGGCATCCTTGACGTGTTCCTGATCTTAAGGGAAAGGCTCTCAGCTTTTCCCCATTGAGGATGATATTCGCTGTGGGTTTTTCATACATGGATTTTATGAACTTGAGGAATGTTCCCTCTATCTCTATACTCTGAAGAGTTTAAATCAGGAAAGGATGCTGTATTTTGTCAAATGCTTTTTCTGCATCAATTGAGAGGACCATATGGTTCTTCTCTCTCCTCTTAATAATAAGCAGCTGTATGTTTTAACAGGGGGCTATAGTAGGGCCCAAGGTATTTCTAAGGTAGTCAAATACTGTGATGTGAGTCACAGCTCCAAGGCACCAACTCTTCAGAGCATAATTCCTTCTATTGCTATAAGATGCTGCCACACACTAAAGAGTGTTTTTTATTTTTTTTCCATGGGAAATGTTCAGTGTAGGTCAATATGTTCAGGAGGCATCACCTAAGAAAGGGATTGGGAGAAGTCACATTGACTCTAGTACAAAAGTTCTCAGTCTGGCCTAGGGTGAGTGGGTTTGTGGATGGACTACGGAACACCTGTGAACTCTTGAAATTATATGTAAAATTGTGGCTATTTGCATTTCTCTGGAGAGGTCCTCCATTGTTCTGTTTATGTTTTCAAAAGGATATGTAACCTCCATTTGTGGTCAGTGCTCCAGGGAAAGTGTATTAGTTTGCTAGGGCTATCATACCAAAGTGTCACAAACTGGGTAGCTTCAATAACAGAAATTTCTTGTTTTCACAGTTCTGGAGGCTAGAACTCTGAAATCAAAAATGTTGACAGGGTTGGTTCCTTCTCAGCGTTGTTAAAGGAACAATCTGTTCTGGGCCTCTCTCCTGGGCTTGTAGGTGACTGTCTTCATGTTCACATGGAATGCTCTCTGTACCTGTGTGTGTCCATGTGTCCATTCTCTCCTTTTGAAAAGGACACCAGTCATATAGGATTAGGAACCACCCTAGTCCAGTGTGACTTCATCTTTAGTTACATCTACAATGACCCTTTTTCCAAATAAGATCACCTTCTCAGGTATTGGGGGTTAGGACTTCAATATAGGAATTTTGAGAGGACACAATTCTACCCATAACAGAAAGCACAGCAGCAGGGTGTAAAGTTATCTTTTATCCCATTTCTTTTTTTTTTTTTTAAAGATTTTATTTATTTATTTGACAGAGAGACACAGCGAGAGAGGGAACACAAGCAGGGGGAGTGGGAGAGTGAGAAGCATGCTTCCTGCGGAGCACGGAGCCCGATGCGGGGCTCGATCCCAGGACCCTGGGATCATGACCTGAGCTGAAGGCAGATGCTTAACGACTGAGCCACCCAGGCACCCCACTTTTGTCCCATTTCAAACATACATCCCCCCGTCTCCAATCCGGGAAAGATAGTATCAATAAGCCTACAAGAATATTGTAACTTCTATATCCCAACATGAATATTATAATAGGAACACCAGTCATAATGGGTTAAATGATTTAATATATGTAAAGCTCATAGATCAGTGTCCAGCACATAGTATATTTTGGTTAAATATTGACCATCATTTATATATATTCACTCATAGTTTCCTATCTCACCATTTTCCCCTTGCCACTCAAATCTGAACCAGAGATGTTCTGTATTTCCCTATGATTTTCTCCTCCTTTTTTACAATCACAAGTTACATCTTTCTCAGGAGACAGAAACATCTGGTAGCCTGTGTATATCACGTTGCCCCAAATTCAATAGGCACTTTTATCCCCAATGATAACCCCTTCATAGTCAGCCCATGGGCAATGCCACAAAGCCCATGACACAGACCTGATCTGTTAAAGGTCAGCAGAAGGCTATAAATCCCTTTCCCTACAGCTCTTGCCCTCCTATGTGATCAATGTCAAATGCATATTTAGAAGCCTATTTTTCTTTTTTCCCTTTTCCTGGGAATAAGGGACAAAATTTATTCCATTTAGAAAAAAGTTATTTTATCTACTTTTTCAGTTTTTCACAGTTCACCCTCTTTTTATGTTTCCAAATGTACTTGTTCTTATAACTTTCTATAGTATTTATTATAACATGAACACTTATACTCTTTCCTTGGAATGTATTTGCTATTTTCAACCTGCTCTTCTAGTTCAAGGGTGAACCAATGATAAATCAGCTCTTTTGATTTCTAAACAAAACTATTTCCCCCCTCTAAGTTTTTTTCCTTTTATGTACATTTTTCTTAAATATATAATGTTATATCAGAAACCTCATATAAGTCCCATAAAATAATAATACACATATTGATTTAATTCCACTTAATAATTATTGAGTTTCCACCATGTCCTTGGCACTGTGGTTGTCATCAGAGATAAAAAAAAAAAATGAAATAAAGCAAGACTACAGTTTTCTAGGAAAGAAGGATATCAGAAGAAGGGAAACAATAGCTGTTAGAAATTGGAAGTCATCAGGTCATGCATTATGTGGAGAAATTTATGTGTTATATTACTTAATATTATCATATGAAAAAACAGTAAAGGACAAAAAAGATGTAAAGATTATACTTCTATTAGAGTGGCAAAATCTAACTGCAAAACTAGAGCTCTTTGTACTTTATTGCATTGCCTTATTCATTCTACAAATATTATCAAGAATCTACTATTAATGCCAAGCAGATTGCTGGGTACTGTGAACAAAATAATTAAAACACAGCCAAAATCACCACCCACATGAACCTTAGAGTCTAATAAAGGAAGCATATTATTCAGTCAAATTCATTTAATACTGTTATTTTAAAATACATGCCGGGAAGAGGAGCAATACATGCTTTTTTGAGAGCTTCTAATAGTCTAGCATTTCAGGACTAAGGGAAGTGAGAGAATGGTTCCTAGTGGAAGGGATTTTTGAGGTAAGATCTAAAGCATAATAGAGATTTTAAAAAGCCAAGGGTCAGGGTGCCTAGATGGCTCAGTTAGTTGAATGTCTGACTCTTGGTTTTAGCTCAGGTCATGATCTCAGGGTCATGAGATCGAACCCTTCATCAGGCTCTGTGCTCAGCATGGAATGTGTTTGAGATTCCCTCCCTCTCCTTCTGCCCCTCTGCCCTCTAAAATAAATAAATAAATCTTTAAAAAATAATAGAAAATAAAAATTCAAGAGTCATTAGCACTTCTGGGAAGATGAAACAGACATACTTTCCTATTATTCTTGCTAAGTACAACTACAATTCATAGATATTATATATTAAACAAACAGCAGAAGACTGAAAGGTGGAGAGAGAAGGCAATTTGGCTAGGGACCACAGGACCCAAGGAATGACAGAGTGGTTAAGTTTCCTGGGTTTTCTTTTTGCCTTACATATCCTAGACTTACAGCCAAAGTAGCTGGTGACCCAGAAACATCCATGAGGATAGACAAAAAACCCCAACTAAAACCCAATTTTTCTAGCCAAAGGGTGAGTAAAAGGAAAAAGTAGCAAGACAGAAAACTTTTAGGCAATAATCATTCCAGTCTAGTCAAACACCACAGAAAAACTGTAGCCATCCTCCCATCCACGCTGATGAATGCTGTGTGGGGAACCGAGACTTACACCCTCAAGAGCCTGTACCAACTGCCCCCAAACACCTGCCAGGGTGGTATCAGAACAGGTCAAATAGGGAGATAGGATTTTCATCCCCAGCTTTCAGTAATAAGTACCCACCACCTCCAACTATGTTACTAGAAATCATGTAGGGAGCTAAATGGAGAGTTAGAACTTTCACAATCACCCAGAGATAGCGAAGTCACTGTGATATCAATGGGGACTGCTTGTATTACCAAACCCACCTCCTGCCCAGCAGTAACAAGAAGCCCCTCTCACATCTCATATGTCCAGAGGTTGTGTGGGGAACCTGAATTTCTGCCTCTACTTGGCAATAATGAGGTGGTGCTCCTCCCTCTCCCCCTTCTGGAGTAGTATCAGAAGAAAAAAGGTTTCAATAAAGTCCAGAATCTCAGAACATAACAGGAAAAATGTAAGAGTTTCAATAAAAATCACTAGTCATGCCAAGAACCAGGAAGATCTCAAACTGAAAAAGACAACAGATGCCAACAAAAATATGACAAAGATGTTAGAATTATCTGATAACAATGTTTAAACATCCATGATAAAAATGCTTCAGTGTGTAATTATCAGCATGTCTGAAACAAATGAAAAAATAAAAAGGTTTAGTAAAGCAATAGAAACATCCAACAAGGAAACAGAAATGATGATTCATGCTCATACAAAACCATGTACCTGGATGTTTATAGCAGCTCTATTCAAAATAGCATAACACTAGAAAACAAACAGATATCCTTCAGCAGATGAATGGTTAAACAAACTGGTATATCATAATAAAAAATATCTAATTACTGATAATATAGTAACCTGGGTGAAATCTCCAGAGAATTAGACTAAGTGAAAAAACCCAACCCCAATTGGTTACATATTTGATGATTCCATTTACATAACATTCTTTTTTTATTTTTTTAAATTTTTTGTTTTTGACAGAGAGAGAGAGAGCACATGCCGTGTGAGAGCAGGGGAGGAGCAGAGGGAGAGGGGGAGAGAGAATCTTAAGCAGGCTCCACACTCAGCGTGGAGCCTGACATGGGGCTCAATCTCACAACCCTGAGATCATGACCTGAGCCAAAACCAAGAGTCAGACACTTAACTGACTGAGCCACCCAGGTGCCCCCCATTTATGTAACATTCTTGACATGATAAATTACAGAAATGGAGAACTGATTAGTGGTTGCCAGAGATTAGTAGGGGGTGGGGCACTGGATAGAAGAGACTATGGTTATAAAAGGACAACATTAAGGATCCTTGTGGTGATGAAAATGTTGTGTATCTTAACAGTATTAACATCAGGATCCTGGTTGTGATCTTCAACTATAGTTTTGCAAGATGTTACCATTAGGGAACTGGATGAAGTTTCCACATAATATGTCTCTATTATTTCTTAAAACTGCATGTGAAGTTAAAACTATCTCAAAATGAAAAGTTTAATTTAATAAAAGGCAAAGAGTGATGGATAGAAACAGATCAAGACTATGGTCTTGATCTAAAAGTGTGAGGAGTCATTACAGTGTGTTAAGCAGAAATTTAGCTTAATTGGAATTGTGTTTTGAAAAAATCACTGTCTTCAATGTGGAAAATAGAGGGGCAAAAGTGAGTATCTCCCCAATATGCTGCTTATAGTTCAATTATGCTGCTCCAGCTACAGATGTTCAGTCTGTGATAGAGAAGCTGCCTAGAGAATCATGTCATTGATTTATCAGTTGCCTTGAGCTAAATTCTCCTCTGATGTGTTCATGGGAAAATTCCCATAGAGTAAAAAAGGCGAAAACACTTGAAAATTGGTTTGATGTGTTGACTATTTTAATTCATAAGTCAAGTAGGCATGATCAAAAGCAACCTAGCATCCTTTGTGACCTCTACTAAAAGAAAGAAAAGTCTTACTTCAGCTTCTAAAATAAATCATTTCACAGAGACATTACAAATATCAGTGGTTACAGGATTCTCTTTAGTATCTGCTAGAGATTTAATTCATTCAGACAGATTAAAAGAGTTGTTCATGAAAACTTACAGAAGATGAAAAACGAGGCTATGTTACAATTTATTGTGCTTCAATAGGTCACCTTTTTCTGAAACAAAAATATTAGTGCCTTTAAATATAGTTTTGGGATTTACTACCCTACTTGTTTATTGCCTACCTTTTACCTAAGGATACAATCCATGCCAATGATTCTAAATTATGATTTATCTACAGTAAGTAGCCAATTGTTTTTTTTTCTAACTTTATAAAAAAATTTAGTCTAAATATTTTTCCTAACTGCATTGAATAAATTGCCCCTTATTTTAGTGTCATGTAGACAATGGCTAAATGGAAAGCTACCAGCTTTCCATATTAAACAACCTTTTATTGAGCATCATTCATGTACATTACTTTATTTAGTCATTGTAGTGACGCAATGAGGTGTTCAGAGTAGGCTGTCAGCTTATGGAAAAGTAAAAAAGCTACAGACAAGGGGCGCCTGGGTAGCTCAGTCGGTTAAGTGACTGCCTTCAGCTCAGGTCATGATCCCAGGGTCCTGGGATTGAGTCCCGCATTGGGCTCTCTGCTCAGAGGCGAGTCTACTTCTCCCTCTCCCTCTGTGATCTCTCTCGCTTTCACTCTCTGTCAAATAAATAAATAAAATCTTAAAAAAAAACCAAAACTACAGACAAGCAAACCAACTCCTCCAAATATTTAGCCACTAGCCATATGTGGCTGTGAAACTCTTGAAATACACTAGTCCAAACTGATTGTATTATAAATGTAAATTACACTCTGGATTTTGAAGATTATAAAATATCTCATTATCATTTTAAGATATGGACTGCATGTTGAAATGATAATTTAGATATACTGAATTAAATTAAATACATTATTAAAATTAATTTCACTTTTTTTTCCCTTTAAACATAAAATTATACCTGGGCTCACATTATACTGCTATTAAGAGCAGTGCCCCAAATCTTGTCAAGGGAATGTCCTACATGTATCTGAAATCCAGGCTCCTCTCTCCATCCCCACAGGAAACACTCCAATCCAAGCCATTCGTCCTTGTTCTAGAGAACGAACATACTATTCTCACATTAGCTTTGTCTACCACTGCCCATTCACAGTCTTCCCTTCACTGCAAGCCAGAAAGACAGTGTTTTTAAAACTGTAATCTGATCATACCACTCCCCAACTTCAACCCTCCCAGGGAACTCCCATTGCCTTTTCAGTTAGTGCAGCATTCTTACCTTGGTGTACGAGACTTTATGAATCATTTTTGCCCATATCCAGCCTCACTTCTCCCACTTCCAATATGCTGAAATTTTCTCAGTGAGACACTTGAAGTTTCCTTTTGCCATTGGCCATTTGTATATTTGGTTCACTCAGACTGTCTTCTACCATCTTGGCTTACTGACTGCTACTCATTCATGAGACCCCAGCTTAAATATCGCTTCCTCATGACTCTGCACAACAGGATGCACTTCCCATCATAGGACCCTATAGTCCTTAGCACACTTACACTTATTTAATATTCATCTTCCCAATAGACTGTAAACTCTGTAAAGGCAAGGACTTCTGGCTTCATCCACCAGTGCATTTCCAGCACATGGCTGGAACTGTGCTTGTCGGATAGGGAACTTCAATAAGTATCTGGCGACTGACAGACATTCTAAAATACTGCAGCCATATTAAGAGTGAGAAAGCCTACACCCTACACCTAAAGGAGTTGGAGAAAGAACAGCAAATAAAGCCTAAACCCAGCAGGAGAAGAGAAATAATAAAGATCAGAGCAGAAATCAATGAAATAGAAACCAAAAGAACAGTAGAACAGATCAACGAAACTAGGAGCTTGTTCTTTGAAAGAATTAATAAGATTGATAAACCCCTGGCCAGACTTATCAAAAAGAAAAGAGAAAGGATGCAAATAAATAAAATCATGAATGAAAGAGGAGAGATCACAACCAACACCAAAGAAATACAAACAATTATAAGAACATATTATGAGCAACTATATGCCAGCAAGTTAGATAATCTGGAAGAAATGGATACATTCCTAGATATGTATAAACTACCGAAACTGAACCAGGAAGAAATAAAAATCCTGAACAGACCCATAACTACTAAGGAAATTGAAGCAGTAATCAAAAATCTCCCAATAAACAAGAGCCCAGGGCCAGATGGCTTCCCAGGGGAATTCTACCAAACATTTAAAGAAGAATTAATACCTATTCTTCTGAAACTGTTCCAAAAAATAGAAATGGAAGGAAAACTTCCAAACTCATTTTATGAGGCCAGCATTGCCCTAATCCCAAAACCAGGCAAAGACCCCATCGAAAAGGAGAATTACAGACCAATATCCCTGATGAACATGGATGCAAAAATTCTCACCAAAATACTAGCCAATAGGATCCAACAGTACATTAAAAGGATTATTCACCACGACCAAGTGGGATTTATTCCTGGGCTGCAAGGTTGGTTCAACATCCACAAATCAATCAATGTATACAATACATTAATAAAAGAAAGAACAAGAACCATACGATCCTCTCAATAGATGCAGAAAAAGCATTTGACAAAGTACAGCATCCTTTCTTGATTAAAACTCTTCCAAGTGTAGGGATAGAGGATACATACCTCAATATCATAAAAGCCATCTATGAAAAACCCACAGCGAATATCATTCTCAATGGGGAAAAACTGAGAGCTTTTCCCCTAAGGTCAGGAACACAGCAGGGATGTCCACTATCACCACTGCTATTCAACATAGTATTAGAAGTCCTAGCCACAGCAATCAGACAACAAAAAGAAATCAAAGGCATCCGAATCGGCAAAGAAGAAGTCAAACTCTCACTCTTTGCAGATGATATGATCCTTTATGTGGAAAACCCAGAAGACTCCACCCCAAAACTGCTAGAACTCATACAGGAATTCAGTGAAGTGGCCAGATATAAAACCAATGCACAGAAATCAGTTGCATTTCTATACACCAACAAGACAGAAGAAAGAGAAATTAAGAAGTTGATCCCATTTACAATTGCACCCAAAATCATAAGATACCTAGGAATAAATCTAACCAAAGAGGCAAAGAGTCTGTACTCAGAAAACTATAAAATACTCATGAAAGAAATTGAGGAAGACACAAAGAAATGGAAAAATGTTCCATGCTCATGAATTAGAAGAATAAATATTGTGAAAATGTCAAAGCTACCTAGAGCAATCTACACATTTAATGCAATCCCTATCAAAATACCATCAACTTTTTTCAAAGAAATGGAACAAATAATCCTAAAATTTGTATGGAACCAGAAAAGACCCCAAATAGCCAGAGGAATGTTGAAAAAGAAAAGCAAAGCTGGTGGCATCACAATTCTGGACTTCAAGCTCTATTACAAAGCTGTCATCATCAAGACAGTATGGTCCTGGCACTAAAACAGACACATAGATCAGTGGAACAGAATAGAGAGCCCAGAAATGGACCCTCAACTCTATGGTCAACTAATCTTCAACAAAGCAGGAAAGAATGTCCAATGGAAAAAAGACAGTCTCTTCAACAAATGGTGTTGGGAAAATTGGACAGCCACATGCAGAAGAATGAAACTGGACCATTTCCTTACACCACACACAAAAATAGACTCAAAATGGATGAAAGACTTCAATGTGAGACAGGAATCCATCAAAATCCTTGAGGAGAACACAGGCAGCAACGTCTTCGACCTCAGCCGCAGCAACTTCTTCCTAGAAACATCACCAAAGGCAAGGGAAGCAAGAGCAGAAATGAACTATTGGGACTTCATCAAGATAAAAAGCTTTTGCACAGCAAAAGGAACAGTCAACAAAACCAAAAGACAACTGACAGAATGGGAGAAGATATTTGCATATGACATATCAGATAAAGGGCTAGTATCCAAAATCTATAAAGAACTTATCAAACTCAACACCCAAAGAACAAATAATCCAATCAAGAAATGGGCAGAAGACATGAACAGACATTTTTCTAAAGACATCCAAATGGTCAACAGACACATGAAAAAGTGCTCAACATCACTCGGCATCAGGGAAATCCAAATCAAAACCTTAATGAGATACCACCTCACACCAGTCAGAATGGCTAAAATTAACAAGTCAGGAAACGACAGATGTTGGCAGGGATGCAGAGAAAGGGGAACCCTCCTACACTGTTGGTGGGAATGCAAGCTGGTGCAGCCACTCTGGAAAACAGTATGGAGATTCCTCAAAAAGTTGAAAATAGAGCTACCCTAAGACCCAGCAATTGCACTACTGGGTATTTACCCCAAAGATACAAATGTAGTGATCTGAAGGGGCACATGCACCCTGATGTTTATAGCAGCAATGTCCACAATAGCCAAACTATGGAAAGAGCCTAGATGTCCATCGACAGATGAATGGATAAAGAAGATGTGGTATATATATATAGACAATGGAATATTATGCAGCCATCAAAAAACCCCGAAATCTCGCTATTTGCAACAACGTGGATGGAACTAGAGGGTATTATGCTAAGCGAAGTAAGTCAATCAGAGAATGACAAGTATCATATGATCTCACTGATACAAGGAATTCTTAATCTCAGGAAACAAACTGAGGGTTGCTGGAGTGGTGGAGGGTGGGAGGGATGGAGTGGCTGGGTGATGGATATTGGGGAGGGTATGTGCTATGGTGAGTGCTGTGAATTGTGTAAGACTGATGAATCACAGACCTGTACCTCTGAAACATGATAGTAGGAAGGGAAAAACGAAGGGTGGGAAATTGGAGGGGGAGATGAACCATGAGAGACTATGGACTCTGAGAAACAAACTGAGGGTTTTAGAGGGGAGGGGGGTGGGGATGGGTTAGCTCAGTGCTGGGTATTAAGGAGGGCATGTATTGAATGGAGCACAGGGTGTTATATGCAAACAATGCATCATGGAACACTACATCAAAAACTAATGATGCACTGTATGGTGACTAACATAACATAATAAAATAAAATTAAAAAAAAAAGAGTGAGAAAGCCAGTTCTTCCCACAAGATAGTTTATCAATCAAGCTATGAAATCTACATGTTGGTTATATGCAAGAACTGGGTGATCTAAAAGCTATTAGTATACACAGAAAACTTGCAGGTCTCATTTATTTATTTTTTTTCCCCAGCTCTATCAAAGAAAACAAAAGAGATTAAGAAGATCTAAAGATAAAATAGTCTATGCCTGAAATTTTGGAACAAAAAGTTAAACTTGTAAATATTTTTTTCAAAAAGGAAATGTACCTAATGCATAACTGCATGTAACTTTGTTTACTCTATTGAATAATTTACTGAAGTCAGGAAATACACTTACTATAAATAATATCTGAGAACACACGAGAGGCCTTTATATATATCACCTGTTGTCTCCATGCGTTCTCTTCTAGGACTTTGCTCCATATCTTATGACATATGTTCTTAAGTGTCCTTTATTAAAAATACAATCTTTGTTGAACCTTGATTACTCCTCTAGGTCCCATTCTATGTACAACTGTTCCTTTGCCATCAACTTTAATGCTTAATATGTACAGGGTTCATGGTGTGCAGAGCCCCTCCAGTCTGTGCTAACTCCTTGTAATAATTCTTTGAATTTCTTCTCAATGATTATTAGCTCTCCTCTCACATCCAGGACTGTTCACATTTACCAGAAAGTCACCAACGTCTTTCTCCTCAATCTGTTCCCTTTGCTCTCTTTAGGATTTGATAGCCTTGGAAAATACCTTTCTATACTTTCTACAATTTTCACATGTTTTTCTGACTTAAAAACAGTACATAATTTTTCAAGAAAGTACCATAAAGTTGGAACACACAGAAACAGTCACCACTAATCTCATCACCTTATAACCATCTGAATATTTGACATCATTCTTTCT
Source organism: Halichoerus grypus (assembly GCF_964656455.1). Lineage (NCBI taxonomy): Eukaryota > Metazoa > Chordata > Mammalia > Carnivora > Phocidae > Halichoerus > Halichoerus grypus. The sequence continues at coordinate 80,312,596 of NC_135723.1, forward strand.
TTTTCTGTGCTTTTTCAAAACTTTTATTTGAAAAGATATTACTAAGTGTAGACATAAATTTTTCTCCTGTCATTAAGAACATTTCAAAAACATAATTTTAATGTTGTATGTGATTTAATATTAAATGTTAACTGTTTAAATATTTTTATATGTGAATGTTTTTTGTTATTTCAAATTATTAACATGGGATCATTTCCTAGAAGTAGAATTAATAGATCAAACAGTTGATATTTTTGGTTGTCGATGTAAGAAATTAATTTCAGCAATACACCCACATTAGCAATCTCATTTCTCTACACATTTATCAGCATTAAACAGTATATATATATGTATATATACTTTTTGAGAGAGAGAGAGCATGCGTGCATGCATGAGCAGGGGAGGGGGGAGGGGCAGAGGAACAGGGAGAGAGAGAATCTTAAGCAGGCTCATGCTCAGCGCAGAGCCTGACACAGGACTTGATCGCACAACCCTGAGATCATGACCTGAGCAGAAACCAAGAGTTGGATGCTAAACCCACTGAACCACCCAGATGCCCCAACAGTATATATTTTTAAATTACTGATTTTGAAGGCAAAATATTCCTTTCAGTTAATATCATATTAATATGGTTAAAATATCAACATTAAACATGGTTTTTCCTCTTTTTAAATTGACAGTTCATATGTTTTGTATAATTATTTATGGGACCTTTAAGATTTTTTTTATTAATTTTTAGAGGCTATCTATAGTTTAGATTAATTTTTTAATGCTTCATTTTTTTTTTTTTACAGCAGTTTTAGGCTTACAACAAGATTGAGAGGGAGGTGCAGAGATTTCCCATAACCTCCTGCCTCCACACATGTATAGTCTCCCTCATTATCAACATCACTTACAAGAATGGTATATTTTTTATTGAGGATAAACCTACACTGACACATCATAATCACCTAATTTCATAGTTTACCTCAGGGTTTACTCTTGGTGTCGTACATTCTATAGGTTTATGCAAATAAATAACGACATATATACATCATTATGGTATCATACAGAGTATTTCCACTGCCCTAATAATCCTTTGTCCTCCACCTATTCATCCTACCTCCCACCCCCAGCAACCACTGATGTTTTCATTGTCTCCCCTTTTCCTTTTCCAGAATGTCATATACTTGAAATCATACAGTGCATAGCCTTTTCAGATAGGCTTCTTTCACTTAGTAATATGCATTTAAGTTCCTCCATGTCTAGTCATGGCTTAATAGATTATTTCTTTTTAGCTCTGAGTAATACTCCATTGTCCAGGTGTACCAGAGTTTATTTATCCATTTACTCGTATGTTGGCTGCTTCCAAGTTTAACAATTATGAATGAAGTTGTGATAAATATCCATGTGCAGGTTTTTGTGTTGAAATAAATCTTCTATTCCTTGGGACTAATACCAAGGAGTACAACCGCTGGATTTTATGTTAAGAGTATGTTTAGTTCTATAAGAAACTGTCAAACTATCTTCCAAAGTGGCTGTACTTTTTTTTGTTCTCACCAGCAATGTGTGAGAGTTCCTGTTGCTCCACAACCTCAGAGCATTTGATGTTGTCAATGTTCTGACTTTTGTCCCTTCTAATAGGTGTGTGATGGTATCTCATTGTTTTAGTTTGCATTTCCCTGATGACATATGCTGTGGAACATCTTTCCGTATGTTTATTTGCTATCTGTATATCTTCTTTGGTGAGGTGTCTGTGGAAGTCTTTGGCCCATTTTTTAATTGGGTTGTTATTTTCTTATTGTTGAGTTTTAAGAGTTCTTTGTATATTTTTGATAATAGTCCTTTATCAGATGTGTCTTTTGCAAATATTTTCTTCCAGTGTATGGCTTCTCTTCTAATTCTTTTGATATTGCCTTTGCAGAACAGAAGTTCTCAAATTTAATGAAGTCCAGCTTATCAATTATTTCTTCCATGTATCATGTCTTTGGTGTTGTATCTAAAATGTTATAATCATACCCAAGGTCATCTAGGTTTTCTCTTGTTATCTTCTAGGAGTTTTGTACTTTTGCACTTCTACATTTTAGGACTATGACCCATTTTGAATTAATTTTTGTGACAGGTGAAAGGTCTGTGTCTAGATTCATTTTTTTGCTTTCAAAGATTTCCCATCTCTATAATTCCATAGTACTTTGTATATTCCTCATAATAATTGGTCAAACTTTCCTTATATAAGAACAATTTTAATATGTATATGAATAACTATATATACATGTAATTTATGTATATATACACATATATATTGCTCTTACATAAACTGTTCTCTATTCTTAGGATAATATGTTTTGTGCTTGTAGAATAGGGACTTTTTTATTTGTCTCAGTACAGAGTAGTTGTCGCTAGTGAAATGAACTAGCAAAGCAACTGAGGTTATTAATTCTGAAGAAGAAATTCTGATGGATTATAGTTCTCATATAAATGAAAGAATTTTAAGCAGATGGCAATGAACAGCTGTTCTCCATTTCTGCAAAGGACCAAGCAAGAAATAACAACAGAATTAGAGGGAGAAGAGAGTTAAGCACATTAAAAGCTTTGTTATCCAAAAGTTTGCCCACTAGGATATGCTAGAAGCCATTTTTTCTGTTATCTCACAATAGAGATATTCAGCTTAAATGAAGGCAAACTGGAACGGAGTTACAGAAATAAAGTGAATAGCACAGAGATACTTGTTTACTGACACCAATTTGGAGTAACAAATCCATTTGATCTCTGGTTCACAAAACTTTCTCTTTGTGATTCATATGTGATCATTGGTGTCTTTCAGTTTCTTACCTGCTTCATATACAAAATAATAAGAAACTGGAAGCCAAATCAACAAATCAGAGTCATTTATGATACCTTAATCTATAATATAAGTGAGTCATAAACAAAGTTTTTACTGTTCAAAAATAGGTATCTGTAAACAGAAAAGCATTCAGGTGTAAGGTAAGTGGTTAGTACACATTAACTTAAGGTCTTTAATTTTAAAAAAGTTTTTGTTTATTTTTTTTAAAGATTTACTTATTTATTTTAGAGGAGGGGCAGAAGGAGAGGGAGAGAATCTCAAGCAAACCCAGCTGAGCACAGAGCCTGGTGCAGGGCTGGATCTCAAGACCCTGAGATCATGACCTGAGCCAAAACCAAGAGTCAGATGTTCAACTGACTGTTTTATTTTATTTAACAAATATTTATTAAGAACTAACTATGTGTTCTGTGCTAGCTACTAGAGAGAGGCACTACCCCTTGCCTCATGGCATAATATTGTAGTTTAATTGTACCTTCTTACATGAAGGCCAAAATATCATTGGAAAGTAGGTTGACAATGATTTAAAAAAATGCAGAAAGTAAAGCATTATATCAGTAAAAAAGGGGCTTTCTGTAGAAAATTATTTCTGTGGAACGTGAATAGATATTATTTGGTATGTGTGTGTCGGGGGGAAGAGTTCCATGGCCAGACATAACTGGGGAACTCTAAGATAAAGCTTAACAGATTATAGCAGGCTTTCTCAGAATGTTCGTTTTTGTTTTATTTTACCAATTATCATACAACAGTATATAATATTTGTTATTCAAAAAACTTTACAAATGCTAACTCATCCAGTCCTCAGAACAATCCCAGTATAAAGGTATTTTTTCTCCTTCTATTTTATAGATGAGGAAACTAAGACTCAGAGAGATCAGGCAACTTGCCCAAATTCACACAGCTCCAGAATATGTCCTCTTAACAACTGTTCTATACTGCCTTTCTACCTCCCAATGTTCATTATGAATCTCTAAGATACAGCAAGCAGGATCACTGGAACTTATTTGATTATGAAACACATCACCTACACACACAGGACATTCTTATTTGGCAAAATATTTTACAGAAATAGTGGCATAAGGAAATGCTGTATGTTTGTTAGCTAGTTGCTCTAGCTCCTTCTCAAACTGGCTGTCAGTTTCTTCTCTATGATTTTGTTTCTTCTATAGAGGAGGTGTCAAGATCAAATATGATCTTTGTATCCAATCGACTAACATTAGAATTTTAATGTGATCATCACTGTTGAGAAGAGTCCTCAGGGATTTATGTCTGAACCATAACAAGAAAAGGATGCAAAACAAAAACTAAACCAACAAGAATAATGAGGAAAGTGATACCTTCTATTTCAACAAAACAGCTTCGGGGCGCCTGGGTGGCTCAGTAGGTTAAGTGTCTACCTTCAGCTCAGGTTGTGATCCCAAGGTCCTGGGATCGAGCCCTGAGTCAGGCTCCTTGCTCAGTGGGAAGTCTGCTTCTCCCTCTGCCCCTCCCCTGCTTGTGCTTGCTCTCACTCTCTCTCTCTCAAATAAACAAATAAAATCTTAAAACAAAAACAAAAACAAAAAAACAGCTTCAGCTCAGTATGGCCTGATCTGTTGTAATTTTAAGGGACCATAAACAGGAAGAACCACCAGAAGTGGGGACTGAGACTCTAAGAGGTGCAGTGGTGAAACTTCAAATAATATTGCAGGGAACATCCCTGTGGAAGGCAGAATAATGGACCCCCTGAAGAGATCTATGTTCCAAGCTCTGGAACCTTTGAATATTTTATCTTACATGGCAAAGGGACTTCGAAGAATATTAAGATGGGGAGACCGTCTTGGATCATCTGAGTGGCCCAACTAATCACAAGGGGGATTTGCTAGAGGGAAGCAGAAGAAGAGAGATGTAGCTACGAAAAAATGGTCAATGAGATGCAACATTGTTGGCTTTGAAGATGGAAGAAGGGGACCATGGATCAAGGAATACAGGGGATCCTATGGAAGCTGGAAAAACCAATGAAATAGATTCTCCTCTGGAGCCTCCAGAAAGGAACACAGCCCTGACAACATGTGATTTTAGCCCAGTGAAAGCCCTATAAATCTTAGGGGCACCTAGGTGGCTCAGTCGGTTGAGTGTCTGACTCTTGATTTCATCTCAGGTCCTGATCTCAGGGTCCTGGGATCCAGCCCCCGGTTAGGCTTTGTGCTCAGTAGGGAGTCTGCTTCAGGATTCTCTCTGTCCCTCTGCACCTCCCCCCCCCCACTCTCTCTCTCTCTCTCAAATAAATAAATAAATCTTTTTAAAAAAGAACTATAAATCTTATAAAATAAAAGTTTATAAGATAAAAGTTGTACTGTTATTTTAAAGACACTCTGTTTTTGATAATTTGTTACAGCAGCAATAGAAAACATATATTCTTCTAAAGAAGCACAGGCATGGTGGGGGGGGAAGTAGATGATGCTGTTTGGTGGCATTTCTTCAGGGAAAAAAGTTACACAGTACAAAGAGTCAAGAGTAGGAATTCTACTTGTTATCAGGTCGGGTGAATCAGAATAAAAGTTACAATCTCCTGAAATACATTTCTCTATGACTAAATATTTCAAAGATTCATTTGGGGGTCAAATTATTTTTAATAAAATGTGATTAAAAGAAAATATAATAATACCAAGGACTTTGTGAGAAGTTGAAGTAGAGAACATGGGTTTGAGGAGCACCAGAAAACTTCCTTGTATCCTCAGCTGAAACTCTACTCCAGGATTTGATAAATACCACGCTCTTTCATACAGTGCTTAAAGTTAGGCAGTTAGCAATACCCAACACTATCTTGTCCCATAATTATTCCATATTCTTCCTAAAATACTTACAGAATATCCTTTAAAGTTTTCTTAGGGATGTCTCCAGAAATCACTTACCTCAAAAAAAAGATAATTTCAGAGATTTATGATGTGTAAAAAAATGTTTGGGGCATTGCACAAATTTAGCTTCATTCTGTAATGGGTTCACTTTAAATGTGTCTTTTAAATACTCAACCAAATGCTATTTGTTCATTATGAAATACTGCATGATCCCAGGCTCCCAAACCAGATATACCTTTCTTTTTCATCTCATTAGGAAGCAGAACAGTTCTAAAACACTGGTTAGGAAGCCAGAAGACTATATCTAGAATTGTCAATGATAGCTTAACTCCTTTATCCATTTAAGATCTTTATTTCCACTTTAGTATAATTCTTTTCATTTTCTGCCAAGAGGTGAAACAAAGGTTTTTACACCTTCAGCAGTAGACACTGTGGTAAACTAGGAAATGCATGATCTTAATAGTTTCTTCAGTTATTGCTTCTGAACAAACTAACCCCCGCAGCCTACATACTAAAGCATAGTTTCAAACACATTTGTCCTTATGAAACAGGAACTCAGAACTAAGATTCAGAATAGGTTTTGAAGTGGTTGGTAAAGCTTTATTTATCCTGCAAATAAGTATGTACCTGTTTCTGAAAAATCCATGTTCTTATAACCATAATTTTAAGCAAAGAAGAAATTAAAGACTGAGTCCCTTCAAGCCAGTACCATGTACTAACCAGAATAATAAACACTGAGTAAGATAATACTATATTAAATTATAAATTGCAGTAGTATTGAGTGAAAGCAAGATTAACAACAGGTTGCTTCAGCATCACTTTCTCTCAGGCAAAATTTATGTAAAAAGTTTCCTCCTTTCTAGCCCCAAAAGGGATCTTTCTATCTCTACTAACATTATAATCATCCTTTCCAATTTCAGGCTCCCAATTTCAGAATGAATGGGGAAACAGATTGTTTGTTTTTATCTTTTACCTCAAGGAAATCTACATTTTATTTTCTATGATTAATTTCCTTTTCTTACCAAAAGATTTTCTGTAACATAGTTATCTGCCATAAGATTTTCCCCAAAATTTATGCTAGGTGTTTCTCAAGTGAGCAAAAAAAGTGCCTAGAGTCACTAAGACCTATTCTAATTTCCTGAGCAGTGGAAGAATTTGTAAGGGAAATAAGAGCTGAAAAAAGTCAATTTAATTTCTTTCAGTCACTAATGCTAATAGGCATAGACCATCTGAACATTTATATTTAACATACATTTTTTTTTTGTCAGGCACTGTCTTGTCTTGTATCTTAAGCCCTTACTAGATTTTTTAAGCCCTTACTAGATTTTAAACTTCACACAGTCAGCCCTATATCTTGTGTTTTTTATTCTCCTGCACCTGAACTGGTACTTTACACATTGCGGGTGTTCAGTGCTCAGATACTGAGATATTAGAATACTTGCTTCAGCCTAAAAGATATCTAGTCCAAAAACATGGACAGACTCTGGCAGATATATTGGTTGTCTACTCATTATCCACTTTCCACTTCATTGTAATTTACAGAATCCCTTGTTTTTCAGGTTGGCTTTGTGTCCAGGTAAAATGCCGTATTTCCTGGTCTCTTTCCTCTACAGGAGCCATATGATTACCACTAGGGGCCACTAGGGGCCAATGAGATAAGAACAAAGTTCTGCTTGGGATTTCTACAAGTAAGTATTTCTTTTCATTGGAAGGAATAAATTCTAGAAGTATTTCTTCCCTTTGGAAACACTGACATGAGGCGAAAAGTAGAGAAACCATATTGTACCAATGAGGCAAACCTTGATTCTGAGAGCTGTATGGTAAGGATCACCAAACACTAAGACAGAAGACCAGGAGGACTTCAATGACAGGGAAGTTGCTGACTCTGCCTTGGACTACTTCTGTACTTCCCATTACGTTAGAATATTAATTGCTATTTTATTAGAACACCATATAGGATATTCATAGCATGTAGCCAAGATCAGTCTTTGATATTACATATTTTGCCATAGCCCTTGGGTTCAATTTTCACGGTGGATTGGGCTGTGGAAGCATGCAACATTTTCTTAGCTGAAAGCAGAAGCTTGTGTGCTTTGGATTCAGCCCGACTCAGTGAATTTAGTCCAACAGTCAATTGAGTCTACAATTTTTATAGTATCCTGCTCCTTCCTCATCCTAAAACAAATAAACAAAAAACAAAATTGGCTGCTTGAGTAATATTTTCACATTCCACTGGTAGTATGTACATCATATCTACACTTCCCAAGCACAGAAATTTGAGACACCAAAGGTTTACCTACATCTTGTGGCCTGGGCTGAAACTGCAGCAGCCAGTTCCATGATATATGGCCCAGGCCTTCCTCAGTCTGTGGACAGATCCTATTCTTAAGCATCTATCAACATCCACCAAGTAAGTGAATCTCCCACAGACCAAACATGGTGGTAATAATAACAAATTAAAAAGCTGATATGATACCAATTCAATGGTTGTTATCTGTGCACTAGCTATGCTGTCCATGTAGAAGTTTCTGGGCAAGCACATAATCTCTGTACTTTACATCTATCTTCACAGGGTTGTTGCAAGACTTCAGTTAGTTGATGCATGCAAAACATATCACAGTTCAGGTATGAAAAACTGAAATAATACAGAATTATTTTTATAATAAAAATTTAGTTACTTCGATATATAACTCATGTAGAATTTTTCAGTTTAAAAAAACAACTAAAACTTGATTATTTTTAGGAAAAGATAAGCTAAAAGATAAAGAATATATTACTGTACTGTAATAATAATATATTTGTAAGCTTATGTTCTCATTCACTTGCTGCCTGAGGTCATTCAAAAAGCATCTGTTGAATGCCTACCCTTGGGGCACCTGAGTGGCTCAGTCGATTAAGCATCTGCCTTTGGCTCAGGTCATGATCCCAGGGTTCTGGGATCAAGCCCCGTGTCGTCAGGTTCCCAGCCCTGCTTCTCACTCTGCCCCTCCCCCTGCTTGTGCTCTCTCTCTCTCTCATGTTCTCTTTCTCTCTCAAATAAATAAATAAAATCTTTAAAAAAAATGAATGCCTATCCTTCTCCAGGAGTAGTAATAGGAATCATCCTCATAATAGACTGGGTTATTCTGTCTGGACATTTTTGAAGCTGGTCAACTTTTTGTAATTTAGTTTATATCAAAGTTATCAAGGACCTTTGACAAAATTCTCTGTAAAGAATTAGAAACCATTAAAACAAATAACTATCTACAACACCACTGGGTTGATCTAGTGTGTTCCTTAAGATGGTGAAAAAAATCAGAGACTGAATTGTCTTTTGATCATACATAATACAATTAACCGCTAAGTTGATACTGGTTATGACTGTTTTGCAGTTCATTTGAAAATCCGTAAAAAGAAACAATTTCCTATGTCACTTAGTTGAAAAACACTTTAAACTGACTATAAAGATAAGCCATTAGCAAACCATTGGGTTCACTTGCAGTAAATCATATCAATTAATGAGATGTGGAAAAAGTTAGAGCCAAGGAAGTAAAATAGGGTAACAGGATGATATAGGTCATCTATTTTAGGAGAAAGTGAAAATTTTAGTCATTAGTCATTTAGCCAATAATATTCATCTGTATTCGGTATTATTTAGTGGAATATGTGTGCTTTGGAGTTCAGGGATTTTATTGGTTTACACCACATGGTTTGGCTTTAGAATTCCTTGGAAGAGTGTAAATACATTTCAACCTGACAGCCACTCTAATAATCTCAAAAACTGATATCAAAACACTTCTGTATTGAGACTCATCACCATCAGGGAAAGTAGTTGACTGTGCTAATTCCACATGCCAAGAATGTTTGCTGCAATGAGACATTTGATTTTTTTCATGCAAATAAAATCATTTTTAAAGGCAGCAATCATTCATTACTTAAAAGAAAATCTTTTTTAGGTGTAACTAGAAAACAACAAGTTACCTCAAATGGATTTTAACTTATTTAAGAGAATTCTAAAGTTCGGAGTATCAGAATTAAGAGTTCTTACATTTAAGAAATCTTCAACTCCAGTGGCTCTTAAACTTTTAATTAAAAAAACCCTCAGATTATTTTCTTCCAACAAAAGTTGAAGAACCCAGAACTTTTAGATGTAAAACAGAAACACATAACTGCTATGATAGAAGGCAGACGAGGACTCATGGACTGTCTTTTAAGAATACTACTTGCTCATCCTTCTCTCAACTCCAATTAAGTATCCTTGGAGCATTTGAAAATTTGAAAATTACTACAAAGTCAGATTATTTCTACAGCTGATTCTCATGATTTGTGAGAGTTATGTTTTATAAAGATGCTACAAATGCCAAATTAGCAAATACTGACCATAGGTCTTAGGAGATACACAGGGGTTATGTTTCTATGAGCCCCTGGTCAGAATATTTTCACAACATTTTCACCAACCTATTGAATACAACCTTGTTTTATGTGTGTTTCTGCTTAAATGCACCTTATTTAATTTATTTATTGATATAAATAATTAATTATGTGCAGTATTTCTTTATAATAAAACACTAGCCAAGAAGGGTTTAACATTTTCCTGACCCTGGGTAACGTGACCATAAATTTCTTTGGGCTTCAGACTCACAAAAATGTGCTTTTTAAAAAATCAATTGTCATCTCATGAATCCATATTTGACTATTTTCCCATCTTTTCCATAGATTCATTACACACTATAGATGTTACTTTAACACTTTCTGGAGTGGTCTCACATACAGATCAACACATTTTATCTTCCTTTCTCTGGATATATTCTATTACTAATTCATTAACATTGAGCTCATGGCCAACAGAATTATAACTCATACCTGAATGAAGCTTATTTAACACATGTATTTTCTGCCTAAGACATATCACAGCTTTCTTGTGCTTAGGAATAACAGACAGCAGTTCAGCACAATGCTTAGGGGCCATTTTAAACAGTAAAATCACCAAAAAAAAAAAGCACAAAAATGTAAAAAAATATGGGATAAAATAAGCTGCAAATAAAGATACTCATTTACAATATGAGAGCTGAAATAAGGTTATCAGGTCAATCCCAAGAAAACTGGGACAGTTAGTCACTCTGAGTTTTCTGAGAAAAGAAAGGATTATCACCATAATTTGCCTGGAATTATCTCTTGTTAAATTTATTTACAATGTTCATTCATCCATTTCTTCAAACATCAGTGGATAGAGTACCTATAATGTACCAAGTAATGTAGCTACAACAGGAATAAGACAGTGTCAGCTCTGACTGAATTTATAATCCATCTAGGATGTAGGTAGGTAAATTACAATACAATGTGATATGTGTGTGAAAAGTAAATTAAAGTGCTATGGGAACATGTGGAGGATTTCACCTAACCCCATCTTTAAAAAAAATATTTATTTATTTGAGAGAGAGAGGGGATTGGCGGGGGGGCGGGGGAGGGAAGGAGCAGAGGGAGAGGGAACCCTAAGCAGACTCCTCACTGAGTGCAGAGCTGGAAGCAGGGCTCGATCCCACAACTGTGAGATCAGGATCTGAGCTGAAACCGAGTCAGACACTTAATTGACTGTACCACCAAAGCACCGCTTACCTAACCCCACCTTAAAGTACAGGCACAAGTTTTCCCACTTTTTTTATTTCACTGACCATTCTTTAAACTCAAGCTCAAGTGTTACCTTCAGAAAGCTTCTCTGGATTTCCCCACCTCCCTCCCTAGTTTAGACTAAGTCTTCCCTGCTCTATATCCTCATTAATTGCAGGGGAACAAGAATGAAGGCAAAGACTATTTTAAAAGCTTCTTGAGTTATTTGAATAATCAGTTCTAAAGGCCAGAAGTAAGAAACTGGCAGCATTTTTGGAGAAAAGAGATCTGGCTGTGAATAAGCAAAGGGAACTCCCAGATTTGCAATGAACACAATAACAAAAATCCTATGGATCTTAGAGTCCTCACTGATTAAATGAGGAATTGATTGAAACAATATTCCTTAAGACATTTTGTAGATTGAAAATTCTATGAGAGGGACAAGTTAAATAAAAATATACATATTATAAGTCATTTTGCCATGGCATATAATATCTTAGCCGTGACAGTTCATTTTTTATTCTGCTAGGAAAATCCAAAATTAATTTAGAAATTAATACTTTAAGCAAATCCCAACTGATTAGAAAGCATGATTTCTGAAGAGTATTTTAAGGACTTCATTTTTGAAAGAGAAAACAATTAAACAGAAAAAAATACTGGATTTATTCTAGAATCAACTATATCTACATTACTATCAGTATTCATAAGAACGATTAGTATAATAATGCTTATCTAGCTAATATGAGAATCAGACAATAAAGTGACTTTCAAGAACTTGGAAAACAGAAAAATCAGGTTGCCCTTCGAACTTTAAACTAGCAAAATTCAAACAATAGATGTGACTAACTATCCTTAAATTAACAATGAACAGCCTTTAAATGCGTGACTTAAAAGTTTGGAAACAACAGAAACTTCAACGAATTTTATCTGGAAGTAATCACAGGAAGAAAGGTATGAAATGGGTTTGCAGATAGTAAGCAGAAGAGAAAGAAATCACATTTTACCCTGTCTGAAGAAAGACTGAACAGAAAGAGGGATGGATAGCCCAGAACACATGGAGGAGGCTGAAAGAGATGGCAGTTGGCAATGTTCATCCAATGGTGAGAGGGGGAAAGACTCACCAGAGAGTCGCCTCCTGTTGGGGATGTGAAGAGGACTCATTGGGTCTCTCATGGCTTGGATAAAGTACCTCTTACAAGAACCACCACACTCTCAAAGCAACCACTCCAAACTTACCATCACTGGAACCTGAAAATGGCTCAGGCAAGAACCCTCAACATCTGATAAACTGTGGGGAGAATGTTTAATGAGGAGCAAAATATGGTTTTAAAGTGTCTCCCCACAGATTGCTTATGAGTTCCAAGGGGAAAATAGTATCTATCCAGGGGAGAAACAAAGTAGCACCTCGATGAGGAGATCAAAATTTATCTTACCAGTGAAGGGTACCTCCACGTACAACATCCTGAGAAGGACACTATTATAAGTAGTGGCACGTAGATTCCTGCCAGACAGGCATAACCTGAATCTAATCATGAGGAAACATCAGACAAACCTAAAATGAAAAACATTCTCTTAAGAAAAAAAGAGAGAGGGAGAAATTTAGGAAGAAGAAAAACCTGGCCTATATTCATTAGAAAACCTCAGTGTCAAAAAGGACAAAGAAAGGCTGAAGAACGGTTGCAGATTAAAGGAGACTAGAAACATGACAACTGTATGCAATCTGTGAGCCTTGACTGACAGGGGAAAAAAGAACATTACAAAGTTTATTACTGGGACAGTTGACAAATTTGGATCATGAATAGTAAAGTATTATATCAATGTTACATTTCTTGAATTTGATAACTGTGCTAAAGATTATGTAAGAGAATATCTTTGTTCTTAGGAGATACACACTGAAGTATTAAGGGATAAAATGTCATGATGTATATAACCTACTCTCAGTGGTTTAGAAAAAAATTTATATACATATGTATGTGTGTGTATAGAGGGAAAGAGAATAATCATTTAAAATGTTAAAAAAAAAAAAAAAAAAAGAACCACTGCGTTCTTCTCTAACGTATTTTGTAAATGAAGAAACTCATTTCCTCTTGACAAGGGTCCCTTGCCTTCCCTTTACGAGGTTCTTGCCTGATACCAGAAAGGTGATGTGCTAGAGTGGGAATATGAGCATTTTGATCATTAAAATTTAGGAATTTTTTTGCTGGTTTAGATCAGCAGTTTTTGAAATTAGTTTTTGTCAGTCAATTCACCTGAGTTCAATCAGTGTGGGTTTCTTCTTATGCAAAGGCAGCGAGCTAAACCCTGCATCATGGTGAATTTATCCATGTGCTGACCCTTGAAGGCTCTGTAAAACTGGCCAAATAGCTGTCCCTGTATACAGCCCCACTTGCCATTATATCTTCTGTCAAGTATCCCAATATCATGAGATTATATAATAGTTTATAATTTAAAGAACACCTTCACATAGGTCATCTCCTTGACATTGAGAAATCTTGCAAAGAAAACAAAACAGGTATGACCTCCATTTTACCATCTGTAAACTGAGAGGCAGAAACCCTAAGTTGGCTAACTTAGTTGCATGGAATTCAAATAAAAGTCTTTTAAGTAAGCATTTATTTGATTAACTTATACAATAATGCTTTCTCATTACATACCATCATTTATGTTTAAGATGATGAATCAGAAGCAGTTAATATCATGCAACAAAGAAGGGTTAAATTGCACCTACTATTATTATAGTTGAAAAGCAAACTAATATATTCTAAATGATGCTTTAAGGTCAAATCATAAATCTCTGCTTAACTATGCATTAATTAGAAAATGTACATAAACATATTTCTGGAATACTGGCTTTATAGAATTTTTGCTTGACTAGGGAAATATATTTCATATTTTCTTCATTTCTAGAGCTCAGTTTGGATGGGAGGCAGCATGGAAGGGAGCCTATGGTCCTGGGTATTACAGTGCACTCTGTCTCTAACCAGCCAGGTTACTTGTGGAGAAGATAATTGATCTTCTATAACCTCAGTCTACAAGTTATTAACATTAAAAGATTGAACTAGATGATTTCATGTTTTTTTCAGGTACAACATTCTCCAACCAAACAGACATACTTTTTTGAACTCTGATTCTGGTTCTCTTGATCTAGGGTTTCGCCTAAATGATAACAAAAAGTGTTTTATTAAATTACCTTGTGGTGGATTGTGTCAATATTCTAGACATATCAAAAGAGCATTTATTTATTTATTTTAGAAAAAGAAACCATATGGAGAAAGAGAATTGTGGAGATAGAATAAAAGCATAATTTGGTCTACAATTTCGAAAAGTGGGCAAAAAGGAAGCTCTCAAATAATTCCACTTAAAAGGTTAAAGTCTCTTATAAAAGTGCATTTGGTTCATTACTACATATTGAAAATAAATTATTTAAAATAACTGGGAGAGAAGAAATTTCCAGGCAATTGTCTCCACACTGAGCTTACTTTATACTTCATTAAAATTATGTGGCCCCAGAGAGAGGCCGCAATAGAAATTTTATAGTTTCCTCTTGAAATGCTAAAACTAGCATATGAATTTGTGAGCCAGGAAACCTTGAGAGAATAGAGAAGCAAATCTAGAGGAAAAACAACATTAAGAAATCTGAAATCTCTTTATAATTCCTTGGCACCATATTAGCTCACAAAACACCCACTCAGGCTTATTGTATGCAACAGATACTGTATACGATAGTATTTTTGCAATGAAAGAATATTAAACCTGTTTCTCAAGTCACTAAGCACACTCCTGCTTTAAACCCATAGCTATCCCCAAAGCACGCACATTTTGTTGTACTTTAATTTTTTTCTACCATTAATCGCTTTGCCAATATTTTATCCTAAAGAAGAAGGAAGTGATATAGAGATCACAGTTTCCAACAAAGGAAAGAGAGTAGGGTCATCTTCCTCATTCATCTTCATCCTTTAGCCAATGTTAGCTATGTGTCAGACACT
This sequence comes from Halichoerus grypus, assembly GCF_964656455.1. Lineage (NCBI taxonomy): Eukaryota > Metazoa > Chordata > Mammalia > Carnivora > Phocidae > Halichoerus > Halichoerus grypus. The sequence continues at coordinate 80,327,805 of NC_135723.1, forward strand.
GTTTCATATATATCCTAATTTGATCCTCGCAATGGCCCTAAGTGCTGAGCATAATCATTATCCCCATTTTACATTTAATATACGAGGGGGAAAGGATTCTGATGGGGTTGTGTTTCTAGGAGGTGAACAGGTGAAAGAAGATGGGGGGGCAGCTGCCATAGGAGGATGGGTACCTTTTCTACTTTAGTAAGAGGGAAGAAAAGAGAGTGTGTGCTGTGGTGAGTCACAGAGTTTCAACAGGAATCAAGGCAGTTTGTCTCTGATTACTTCAATTTCTTTGGTTCCTCATTGTAAACTTGGGAAAAGTAAATCCTACCCTTAGTATAAGATTATTTGGAGGATAAAGGGACATTATATTTTTAAAAAACGCTTAAGATGTCTGGCATGGATTAAGGATCAAAATTTATAATAGCTATTATTATTGTTATACATTATTGATGTATATTATATATTGGTAGATAAGTACAGTTATATGTAGTATTATTACCTATAATACTATTACTGTTATTCTTACCACTATTATATCTAAGCTAGTGGCTAAACTATATCTGATATCTACCTGGTAGGTATCTATTGAAAGTCACTTAGAATTATACCTGAAACTAAAGTAACATTGTGTGTCAACTATATTCAAATTAAAAAAAAAAAATTTAAGCCACTTGGAATAATTTTTAAAAAAAATAAAATCACTTGGAATGAATAAGTCACAATTTATTATGACAAAAACATCTCTAGAGAATAATCAGAAGAAACATACCTATGAATCCTAAAAATGAAGTTTTAAAAAAGAAGCCAATTCCTATCAGTGTCAATCTCAAAAAACCAAGAAATTATATGCACTCAAGTGCATACAATGAAAACAGAGCTACATTTTTTTTTTCTCTTTGAATTCCAAACTAGCTATTGGAATGGACTTGCTGAGTATCTGAACATATGTGTTTCTTCAAAGAGGTAGCTTCAAAGAAAAAAAAATCTGACAATATTCATGTTGGTGTATTTGATTTCATATATTTATAATCAATTAATGTTGTTATCACTTCTTTTTTGTTGTTGAACATTCAAGACTCATTTGGCATGCACAAACATGAAAGTCTTTGCCCTAGAGGCATCTGATGTAAGCTGACCCCCCCCATGATCCTGAGTCCCATCTACTGCACAGACTTCCTTTCTGTGTTTTTCTTTGTTTCTGTGTCCAAGTAGGATACATTGTGGCACTTCCCACAAGGAGCCAAATATGTCCCCTTTTCTCTCTACAGAACAGAGTACTGAATTTCAGTGAGATAGCTTTATCATTCAATTAGTTGTTCCATTGGCCTAACTATTACTATATAAAATAGTTCAGAGTTACAAAATTAATTGCCATCTGGAAAGGGAAAGAACAACCAGTAAATTCCTACATTATCCTCAGTTTAAATGTCACATAAATATATTAATTGTTTACTTAGGTAGCAAATTACACCTTAAGGACAGGTTAAAAAAAAACCCATAAAACCATGTTTCAATTTCATGAGCATATTTGCATTTTGTGGTCTTGCACTTTACTCCCTCAGAGCCATGCTCAGCCAACTTGAAAATAGCTGAGGACATAAATATTATGAAATATGATTTTTAAAATTAGCATTTATTAATTGGAATTGAAGTGTGTCTATATGCCTATACTCCTCTTTGCCTTTGGAAAAATTATGAGATTCATGCTTGCAGAAAAAGGCCTCTGTGTTTTTTACTCAGGGTACTTTTCCTACTCTCCATCCTGTTCCATAGGCTGCAACGCAGATTCTACAAATGAAGAAAAATCTAGTCTTCAAATCTTACTTAATACGTCTTTTTGTTGATTTGTTTGTTGGAACCACAGCTTATTCCCCATTCATGCAAAAAATCTCTAAAATGTAGCCAACAGCTATAACATTAAGGAAAAATTTCTCAAGATAATTTTACTTCAAGTCCTAAGAAAGTAAGCCTTCCATTCCAGGGGTGGGGTCCATCATGGACTAAAGATTTTGGAAGTTGTGTGTCCTATCTCCTGACTCCTTCTGTGGACCTTTCTCTTCCCCAGCATCTCTTAGGTAAAACTTTCTGACTGGAAGGCTTCGAGTCATCCCATAACCTGCTTGTAAACCCTGCCTGAAGCAAGAGATATCCATTAGTTTACCTTCATACTCTTTCCCTAAAAACATATACATCACAGAGTATAATTACCAAACGAAACAGAGTAACTGTCATTCTGTGAGTCCCAATCATGATTATAATTAACATAATTATAATTAATCAGACCAGTTTTATCTGTTGCGAGACTCATGGGCCTTATTCAGTCACAGTTCCTAGCTATACTACTGTCCCTAACTCCTGTACCAACTCCAGCCTATAGTTGGGGTCTTTGGAGATCTGCTTTCTTTTGACAGGTCTGGAACTGGAACTAAAAATCTAAAAACAGATCTTCAGAATGGTGGTGTGCTAGCTGACTCTTGAGAACCAGTCATTATTTTGCCCCACTTTTCTGACTGGAAGCAAGAACTGGACATACATGGAGGCCTGACTCCCAAGGCTACACTTCTATAGCTAGCTTCTGCTGCTGGGTCAGTTCCATTGACCTTGGTACATATGCTTCACTCCAGGTATCACATAGTGTCCTTTCTTTCATGCTTTACCAACCCAGCCTTAGCTAGGGCAGGTGAAGCAGCTACAGGAAGTGTCCCATGGAGCTTGGAAGAAAACCTTCATTTCTTCTCCCATATAAATTACCACAGAATTCCCTCAAAATGGACCAAACAATGAGACCATTACATATGCATGCAAGTTATATAAATTTGAGACACAGAAAACATTTTGTTAGTCAAGATTATAAGTTTTTAACCTTTGGAGGTTGTTATGAGAACAAGGGTGAAACTTTCCAATTACAATTTATAGCCAGCTACTCTGATTAAATTGATAACACTTAGTTATTATTGCTGTCGTGATTATCTTCACCATCAGTATTTTGTAAACAGGGTGAAATTGAATTGGAAAAGACTATTGCTCTCATGATTCCCCAAAGATGAATGAACACAGGAAAATAAGAAAAAATATGTTCAACTACCAAATTGAAAAATTTAAACCTCAATTTCTAGGGAAAAATGTTTTCTTCAACCATATTCTGATGTGCAAATTACAGTTTAACACTAAAGATGCCATCTGAGGGAAATGTTGGTTTTATATCTTTTTAAAGTAGAAAGTCATCATTATTAGGGGCTCCTGGCAGAGGCATAAAATTATGACTCTTATTTTGTTTTCAAATAATTGTGTAAAGATGTTACAGTAAACTACCCTGCCGTTTTCAAACTGAGGTTTTAAAAGCCTACTCAAAACATAGGGTGTTTTTCTCCCATCTTCCCAGTGCATAGTGATTTCCTCCTCAATGCTGCTTTATCAGTTTTGCCCCATCAAAAGCCTTTTGAACAACTTCCTAACAGTCAAAGGCAAGAAGGATTAATTATCCACTCTGACACCTCAAATTTGCATCCAAGAAGGAATCTGCCAATGGGATGTCAAAAGTATTTATAGGAAAATCCTGACGTTTCTGACAGCTGGTGAAGGAAGATAATTTGGACTAATATAACCTTACTGGAGTCTGGTATGGTTTGGATACATTAATTTAATGAAGTGTTGCGGGGACCGAAGTCGTGTTCACAGCGAGCCCTTCCATAGAAGACTTTCTCCATCTGTGCAAAATGAGTTGTTCACTCCAGTTCCGGACTTGATGGACAAATATCAAGACTTTAAGAACTGCCATTTAATTTATAGTTAAATAATAGCCTGTAGACATGTTAAAAGTTGATGAGTCTACACTGCCTGACCTCCTTCCTAAGACCAGGAAAAGGAAAAAAAAAAAGACCAGGAAAGGTTTTCTGGGATAGGAGCTATGGAAGTCCAACTAGTCTATACACTTAAGAAAAATGGCTTTACTGTTACTATTTAAACTAATGTGTGCAGAAAATAGAATTAATAAAATAAAGTATATCTGGTGCTTATTACAGTATCTAATACAAATAGGCACTGCATAAATGCTATTTATAAAAAAAACCCACACAGTAAAAACATAGGGTGGGGGGAAGATAATCAACATTTAAAAAAATTATTTATTTATATGAGAGAGAGAGAGTGAGCAAGCAGGGCAGAGGGAGACAGAGAGAGAGAGAGAGCATTTCCAGCAGGCTCCATGCCTAGCTCAGAGCCTGAAGCAAGGCTGGAGCTCACGACCTGAGATCATGACCTCAGCCGAAATCAAGAGTCTGATGCTTAACTGACTGAGCCACCCAGGCATCCCCACCCTATGTTGTTTTTAAGTAACAGAGAATCAATCTCTACTGTTTCCCTTTCACAGACTCCAATCTATGATCAGCTAAGGGAATGGTATTAACTAATCCAAACAGGGATTAAAATCAAACCTGCATTAACAGATTTGATAGAAAGGAACACAAGAATTCCAGACATACAAAACAAATGAACAAAGAAAAAAAGAGACAAACATAAAAACAGACTCTTCAATACAGAGAATCAACTGGTGGTTGCTAGAGGGGAGGTGGAAGGGGGGATGGGTGAAATCGGTGAAGAGGATTCAGAGCACACTGATCATGATGAGCACTGAGTAACATATAGAATTGTTGAATTACTATACTGTACACCTGAATCTAATATTACACTGTATGTTAACAAGATTGGAATAAAAATAAATAAATACATAAGTAAGTAAGTAGGTAGGTAGGTAAGTAAATGATCGATAGATAGATAGATAGATAGATAGATAAAATAAATCAATGATTGCCAAGGATTCAGGGCAAGAAAAAAAAAAAAGAATTCCAGACATCAAAGAATCTAAACCTTTTCTTAAAACGAAGATGGAATCCTATCCCTTTGAGCAGAATAAGAGAAAACTAGATACGCTTATACAAATACACAAGGCCTTAAACAAGGAGTCTGATGAAATTATATCTAATAAAGGAAGAGGAACACTTTCCTATGACTCAGTGAATGTAAATTGCTACCAGGTGAGTCTATTGCTTTTCTAACTGCTCTCCTAAGGGGCTAACAATGTAAGGAATGACTTCCCAGTGGCCTTAAAAGCAAGAAATCATGGGAAATAATGAATGACCTCAGTGGGAGAAACCAATTTTTTCCCCGGTCATTCATTGTGAATACAGCTGTCCTGGAAGATGACAGGATGACTTCCTTATTGCTCACATATGCAGTACTAAATAGAAGATATTAAGGTCAGACAGGCTCAAGTATCCATAATGGCTTAGGTACTTTATCTCCTAATAGGAAATTCAAGATCTTTTCAGCTAACAGATAAATCCTAGGGAAGGATTATTTAAATTATTGATTTTTTTTTTCTCCTGATAATTTTTAAGGAGGCTTTACTCAGTGAATTGAATGAACTGGGAGTTATATTTACCCCTACTAATTCTATTATCTCAAATATGAAAAAGTTATATTTACCCCTACTAATTCTATTATCTCAATTATGAAAAATGAACTGGGAGTTATATTTACCCCTACTAATTCTATTATCTCAATTATCTCAATTAGTTGCTTTCTCTGTTGCAAGTGTCTGTCATTGCATTCTTTATTTAAACTAAGAATTTTGGAATTCAGTGTAAAGAATATGGAAATACGTGGAGCCAAAATTTTCAATGCTCTCAGTTAAACTTTGTATATTGCTTTTGTACACTGACAGCTAAAATTACAACAGTTAATTGTAGGCGGATCAAGCTAACTGCTCAACACAATAAAATGGCAAGTGATCTTTTAATACCTTCATTTTTATAATAAAAAATAGTTGCTTGTGTAACAAGAAGGCGCACCATGGTAGTTAGCCTATAAATCATCTTGCTACCTGGAAAGAAACAGTATATATGAAACAGAACATGGATGTTGAGTTATAGTCAAATTGATATCTTAATGTCAAGGGAGAATAATGTCATAATATCTAAGAATTACTGAAGCATGACTATGTTCCTAGCACACTTCCATGCTCTAGAATAATTTGCTTCATCCTCACAGTACTCTATTATTATCAACTTAAGTTTAAGGAAAAAAGGCACAGAGAAATAAAGTAACTTGTTCAAGGTCACATAGCCAGGAAGTTGTAAAGCCAAGACTGAAGTCTAGACTTTCTGAAGCCAGAGACCATAATTTTCATTCATTCATTCATTCATTCTTTCATTCAGCCATCCATACATCCATTTATGTATTTATGCATGTATGTAGGTCTTTACATTGCATTATAATTTATATACAGTGAAATGAACAGATATTAACTACATAGTTGAGTATTAAAAACTGTGTACACCTGGGCAACCACCTGCTCAATCAAGATAAGGAATATTTCCATCACCCCAGAAAGTTCCTTTGTATCCATTTTTAATAATTTCCATACCACCACCTCACCACCAAAGGCAATTACTACTCTAATTTCTAATACCATAGATTAGTCTTGCATGTTTGTAGTCTTCATATAAACGGAATATTATGGTATGTACTATTTGTTTCTGGCTTCTGTCACTCAACATAAAGTCTGTCAGATCCATCCATGTAATAGTTCCTTTTTCTTTGTATTGCTGAGTAGTATTCCATTGTATGGTTATACCTCAATTCCTTTATCCATTTGCTTGTTTCTTTTATTGCGAAGCAGCAGGCTATTGTATAGTTTATACCTCAGTTTGCTTGGTGGTGGAGATCTGAGTTGCTTTCAGGTGTTCAATGTTATAAATAAAGTTGCTATTAACACTCTTGCACAATTTTTTTTGGACATATTTTCTTGTGTGTTGAGTAAATTCTTGCATGTGGAGTCGAATCGCTGGGTAGTGTATGTTTAACTTTGTAAGAAACTATCAAGCTGTTGTCCAAAGTGGCAGTGCCATTTCACACTGCCTGCAGCAGTGTTCTTGAGTCCCGGTTGCTTCACATCCTTATAACATTGGTACAGCAAAGACTGTGCTCTTGCAAAATGAGTCTTCTGAAAACATGGGATGAGATTATACATAAAAAATTATGTCAAGGAATAATTAGCTAGTGAAAATAGCTGTGGTCACCTAACTTTTACTAAATAACTCATTCCCAATCACTGTTTGACATCTATTGCTTAGTCATCCACAAATTAATCTCTTATCCCTATCTATCAAACATTTCTAGACTGGAGCGCCTGGGTGGCTCAGCCTTTAAGCGTCCGACTCTTGATTTTGGCTCTTGTCGTGATCTCAGGGTGGTGAGATAGAGCCCCAAGTCAGGCTCCGCACTGGGTGCGGAGTCTGCTTGAGATTTGCTCTCTCCCTGTCCCTCTGCCCCTCCCCCTGCTCAGGTGCATGCTCCCTCTCTCTCTCAAAAAAAAAAAAAAAAATTCTAGACAAATAATAGAAAAAGAAGAAAATTTATGATCAAGTTATGGAGCACAATTTAGGAGTTATTTCAAAACTACTGACTTGAAGCAGCTGCATAATGATAAAATAAAGCTCAAATCAACTGAGGATTAGAAAATTCATTCTATTAAGTACCAGCATAGATAATCAACCAATATAGCATAAAGATATAGGGGGTAAAATACACATTGGAAAACTTTTGCCTCAGAGGGAGACCTGATATGGATACTGATTATACAAGCAGTTTGGCTAATCATACATTTGACATAAGACAAAACTGTGGGTGTTCAGATGCCCATGAGGCTTTTGGTCATAGGTAATAACCATAATTGTCTCCAACTAGTGTTTGCTTTGAATATACCTAAATAAATGTGGCTAAAACATACACTTTTATAATTCTTTCATAAAGTAAATGACTGACAAATAAAATTTTTTCCTAAAGTCAACCAATTCTACCCTGTAAGAATGATATATAGATTGATAAAATGGTTTTTTAATTATGTCAAAAAACCTTTAGAAAACCACTATGATTTTTCTTTCCAAGGCTCAAAAGAACATAATTCAATCTGGCAGCTAAAATTTTGAAATCAATTTGCAAAAGGCATTTAACTAGCAGTTAATAATCAGTGACAGGCTCTTTGAATCTTCCTAATATCAGTAATAAAAGTTTTTTTCTCTTAATTGACCATATTAAAACATCTTCCTTTTTATAGAAAATAGTTAACATTTTAGTGATCTTGTTAAAAGTGTTTCTATGTTACACACACCAAAATTTCCATAAGAGATTAATAAGTTTTAATGTATTATATATACTCTTACTGTCATTTACTGCAAATTCTCAAGAGTACCAAGGGAATAAAAATCATTGATAGTTTTCTATAACTTCTGATTTTCTAGCATATGCAATTCATATGGGTTATGTAAATAACTTTTAGTATTTATTAATGGTGTTTTAAGAATCAACAGTTTAATTAGCAAAATGGTGTTTCTGACCAACCAAAGAAGTAAGCTTATTTTAAATACCTGACTTGCCTTTTAAATTAGAAAACCTTATTATATTTTCAGTATCCTGGGGCATTCACTGCACCAGCTCACCCTAAGGACTTTGCTAATTAGCCCCCAAAGGTTACAACGATTGAATCTACAACTGCTTACTCAGATGGAACTCCCATTCATCATCCTTCTCATTTTCTCTCAACTGTTTATGTTCTCTTGTGGCCTCATTGACATTTATGGTTTCTATGCAGCCCATAGTTAGCACATATCATGGCAGATGAATTCAGAAAACTTTTCTTTTTAGAATAATCACCATCTCTATCCCATATATGTTTGTGTGAACGAAATACTATGAAGAGATGATGGCACAGACATTAACCTACTTTTGTATTACCTTTCAGTTAGGTCAGCCATCCTTACAAGAGTAGCTGCTAAGTGGTTGTAGTATATTTTTATTTAATTGATGAACGGTCTTCCAGGATATCCCATGTTGAACAATAATGAAGAGTTTAAAAAAATACAAAGCCTATAAAATTTTCATCCATCTTTCCCAAACTAAAAATTCTACTTTTTTTTAATACACTGAAATAGGTGGGAATTTCGTTATTTGCTTGCTTGCTCTCCTAGAAACAAAGAAATAGGATTGCAGAGAATTGCTTTAGTCATCTTTGACAAGAGATTGAATGAGCCTAGTGTCCTGTTTATACAGGATGTAACTAGTAGTTCATTGTTTAAATTAACCACATGGGGGTCTTCTGTAAAAATATGTTTATGAAGTTTATCCTTAATGATTCTGATTCTGAATAACTGAAGACCCAAGAATCTGCATTCTTAATAGTCCCCCAGGTGATTTTCACCAGGATGGTTCACAACCATATTTGAAAACCCTGGTTTTATCTGTGGTACTGTCCTCTTTAACAAGACACATGAGCTAACTGGATATAGACAGATACAAGTGGTTGGCTTTGAGAGGTTACTATGATGCCAAGGACAGCATTCTGGATTCTTCCAAACCTCTCTCTATTTCTGATTCACTTTCCCTTTGCCATGCCAAAAATTCACCCTCATCTGTGTCTTAAAGAGGGGAGGTTAAGTGGGAAATGTCTCAGGACATGTGCTAAGTGATCAGGTTAGGAAATAAAAAGAAGCACCCATTTTGTGATAAAGGAGTAGTTATGACAATTGGTGGATACACAGATATACAGTAGGTTTGGGGGAGAGGCGATGAAGATGAAAGAAAGCAGCAAACACCCCCACCTGGACTGGTCTGAATAGAATAGGCAGGGGGTATGGTCAAGGGGAGCCCGGTAGCTGAGACTCCTCAAACTGGGTTGCTGCTCTGCACAGGTAACCAGAAAAATACAATACAAAAGGAGTGAGCTTATTATCACACTTAGCATTTGACCACAATTTGATTTCTCCCAGATCTCACTTGATTTTCAGATGCCAAGACTGCAAAACTATATAGATACCATACCTTTAAAAGATAGAGTGGTAAATCCTTAAAATGACCCCCTGGCCTCCTAGCTGAGTCTGTCACCACCATCCCCTTGATTTTCTTACTTCCAAGTTAATGCACCTGCCATCCAATTAACACCTCATTTAACTATACACCTGAGGCCTTTGCTTCAGCACTCTATTTTGAAACAATTAGCCCTCTACTGAATAGGGTAGTGTGATTATAATTAGGTGGGAGACACAAAGAACAGTGCTATTAAGGCTTTGTGAAAACCCTTAGTGGAAGTGGGGTCACAATAAGAGAAACAAATGAAGTTAGGATAAAGACAACTTTCTTTTAAACTGTGGGATGTTTTGGTGCATAGTATTATTTACATTACTTATATTACTTTTATCAACTCATAGCAGTGAATTTTCTTATATATTACATTCTCTCAAGTATGAGGACCTGTAATATTTTGTTTGAAATTATTATCATATATTTTGGTCAAATGAAAACTTGTAAATAGTTGTACCTCTGAATTTCAATTCTACCTAGAGACAATTGGGATTATTTGTAATGAAAATACTGTAGTATTTTATAAATCTGAGTGATTTTTACATACAAATATGAATTTAATTTTACCTGTAAATTTGTAAAATCTACTAATAAAAAACACATATTTGTATTTTCACAGCTATGTGGATTTTTCTTTATTCTAGATTTTTGTCATATTAAGACTTTCTAGAGCAGTGCTTCTCAAACTTGAAAGTGCATGAAAAATGCCTGGGGCATATCTGTAAAAAGCAGAATCTGGTTTACTAGACATGGAGTGAAGACTTTTAATTTTGCATTCTAGCCAGCTCCTGAGCAATGCTCGTGTTGCTGGTTCAAGGGCCCACTGTGTAGCAAGGTTCTGTCTGGAATATATCTCCTAAGTAGCCAAAATGGGTTTTCATTGAAGAGGAATATTCTTTTCTATTTCAAATGTTATGTTTATGAATTATCACTGGAACACAATGAGACTACATTTCATAGCAGAAACCGATACATTCTAGTCCTTTGAAAGTTCTTTATGACATATGGTATCTTCAATGGACTTCAATTTTTTTCTGGTACTCTATATAAAAAGGCTTACCACTCTTGCTATTTTAGATGAGAGGTTTAATTAGTATGCATTAAGGAAATACAAGTAACTTGACCACTCATCCTCTCACTCCCAATCTGGAATCATCTCAGTAGTAAAAACCCATAATATATTTATTTGATCATTGAGGTGTAGAAATGAGTGAGGATAGGTTCCTTTTTATGCCCTTAAATCTGCCCTTAAGTCAGCACACAAATATGTCTTTTCTAGAGAAGCAGCAGCTCAAATGAGCTAATTTGTAAAGGGTAAGACACTTAACTTTGTTAACTGGCTGATATAAAAAATGAATAGCAAAAGAGAGAGAAGACAAAAATAACTCACATGGGGTCACAAAAAAGCAGGGAGGGAAAAAGAGGAAGAGTCAACAATAGAAGCCAAAAGTGAGAGCCAGTGAAACACTGAGGGTTTCTGACCCCATGGGTCCCACATAGATGTGCACATAGGAGGCAGAGGAATGAAAAAACTTATTCCACTTTCCCCATCCTGAGAAATAAAAAACCAAGGGGTGGTGGGAACCGTTTTCTTCAGTGATCAGGAGAGTTTAGGAGCAGAGCTTAAATTTGGTTTGGGAGTGAAACAGACAGCATCTGGGAAGACACAGTTCAAAGGAAACCAAAAAAACACAGGCTTCAGTTGGGGAGAGGCAGGACTTCAGTGAATGGCAGAGGCTTCCCACCTGGAGATAGTAAGAAGGAAGGACCTTGTGCTGGTCATCCCTGGGGCATGTCCACTCTGGATCAGCGTGCCATCACTTCATTCATTCCTGGAAAATCACATCACCGATAAGGTGTAGACTCTGGGTGCAGGAGGTCACATTCGGTCTCACCCAGTCCTGCTCCTCCAGTTTGTAATGCAGTGGACTAGTTCCCCCCAAAGGCTAGTGACTGGTCCAAGGTCAGATTTTAGGCAGAGCTAATTGTGAAACCCAGTTCTCCAGACTCTTAGTCCCTGCTTGTGTCACAACAACAAAACCCACTGAATGGTGCTCTACTTGGGCATAAGATGAAGGTAGAGGAAGGATTAAGAAGAGAGAAGGAAACCCCTCAAGCTCCCCTCACCCCCACACACATGTGTCTTAGTAAGGGACCAGACAGGATGGCCTGACATGGCATGTCATCTTAGTGTAGCCTTCAGTGCTTACAAAGAAACTGTGATTAAAGAAATGGAAATACAACAGTTAAGATGAGCTTCTATCAGCTTCTATCATCCTTTTTCTCCCAGATCTCAGTCAGATTTTAAACCATTTTACATACTTGTAAGAGTTAGATGTGAATTTATATATGTAAATGAGCTTTGCAATTATCAAGGGTAAAAATTTCCTTTATAGGCAAAGACGCCTTTAAATGTATGATCAACATTTTTGACAATAAAGATATGTGTTTCATTTCACAAAACATTCTTACTTTCAGAATGTTGTAAGTGCAACTTAATATATGTACAACTTATGAGAGTTCTAATCAATAATTCAAAAAGCAAAGCCTTGTTTCAATATGCTGTAGGACACTGTGTATTAATAAGGGGCATATTTGTTGGTCCCAATATTTGCTTCCCCAAAACAATAAAAAGCTGTATTTATTTGTAACATAATTATAATAGAAAGGCTAAATTAGATGAGGAAAATTTGAGGCAAAAATTTTCCCCAAAAGACAAAAGTAATTATTCTACCAATAGCAATTTATTAAAGGCATATAAATTCAGATATTAAACTCCAAAGTACATTGTAGGCTGCATTTTTTATTCAGTTTGTGAGTTTATTGACTAAGCTTAAGGAAACTGCAAACTTTAGAATTCCTGTTGTTTAACCTATTTAGGGTTGAAGAGTCAAGTTATAGTTAGGCTATCTCTCCATATAGGAATTAAATGTGAGTACTCCTATTTGTATATAATATCATATATTTTTCCCTCCATTAAATCCTCTGAACAACCAGACCCTCTGAGGCAAAAATTTTTAAGCGACATTGAGTCTTTAACTCAGAGTTAAAGTGGCCTTAGGTGACAGAAGTATCCTGGACATTTCCTCATTATACTCATTTGTGAATACTGATAAATATACTGGGATATTCAGTTTACATACTAGTACCAATTGACTCTCACAAATGCCAAATTTTCTTTCCTGTACTAACAGGCAGAAATTGACCATTTAGATTTTTTCCATGAAATAGGCCAGCTGTTGGGAAAGGTCAAATAAAGACACTAATGTTAACAACTAGAAGAACATTTATAAAAACTAGAAAAGAATAAACCACAAGGTTAAAAGGAGCCAGGCATATTGAGCTTTACCTACAAGCACACAGGAGGTTCATTTATCAATTATATCAACCATTTTTCTGATGCAGCGTTCCATAGGGCAGTGCCATTAAAAAATAAATAATTGTACATTTGTAAAAATCTAGTAACTATGAGATGCAGGATAGTTTAGGGGCTAAAGATGTGCTCTTTGGAATCAGATCTCTGGTTTAAATCCCAGTGCTGTCACCAATCTATGTGACCATGAACAAGTTACCAGGCAGAAAATCACAGTCCATACCTTATACTATTAATAACCAGAATAATCTTCCCCCAGAAGATGCCCCGAGATAATAAACTATGCTGCTTTAAGCCACTAAGTGTATGGTAATTTGTTGCAGCAGCAATTGGAAAATAATATACAACCTTGTAGGGTAGATGTAGTAAATATATGTAAAGCATTTAGAATGGTGCCCAGAACATGGTAAGTGCTATATGCACATCAGGTATTATTACCATAAATCAAATTATTTCACTTCTGTGCTTAAAAATCTGCTGTCTTCCCGAAATGCTGTGAATGAAATTAATTTGCTGAATTATATCTTCTAAAGTTTGTGTGCTTCAGTTCTGCTGACTTCTCGAAACGTTTCATGCCACCCTCCACCTCACCCACCCCTGCCCAGCCACAGTGACCTTCTTTCAGTCTCTCTAAAAGACAAATGCCTTTGAACCTCAGGATATTTGTAAGGGTTGTTCTCTTAACATGGGGAGCTTTTCCTTCATGCTTATCCCACCTAAATCCTACATACATTTCAAATCTATTAAAATAGCTTGCCTCAAAAAGGCCTTTCCTGAATACAGAAACTCTCTCAGAATATCGTATTCTTAATGGCCATAAGCACATGAAAGATGGTCAGTATTATTCGTCATCAGGGAAATGTAAACCAAAAACTGCAATGAAACACCACTAGATAACAACTGGGAGGGTTAAAATAGAAAAGACAGACAATAGCAAGTGTCAAGCAAGGATGGAGAAGAACTGGAACCTTCATATATTGTTGGTGGGATTATAAAACAGTGCAGCCACTTGGAAAACAGTCTGGCAGTTTTTCCAAGTGTTAAACATAGAGTTATGTTTCATAATGTATATAATGTTGTATGCCTGAAAATACTATACTATTGTATGTCAACTATCCTCCAGTTAAAAAAAATAGTGTGACCAATGATCCAGCAGTTCTACTCCTAGGTAAATACACAAGAGAAATGAAAACATATGTGCACGCAAAAGCCTGTCCATGAATGTTCACAGTGGCATTATTTGTAACAGCCAAAAAGTGTTAACAACTCAAATGTCCATAAACTGACAAATGGACAAACAAATATGGTCTACTCATACAATGGACTATTATTCAGCAATAAAAATGAACAAAGTACTGATATATACTACAACATAAATGAACCTTGAAAATATTATACTAAGTGAGAGAAGCCAGTAACAGAGATAGCATATGGTATAGTTCATTTACAGGAAATACCCAGAACAGACAAATCCATCAAGGCACAAAGTTGATTAGTAGTTGCTAGGGGATGGGGGAGTAGGGACTGGGGAGTGACTGATAATGGGTACTGGAGTTTCTTTTGGGGATGCCAAAAATGTTCTCGAATTCTGGTGATGGTTGCAAAACTTTGTGACTATACTAAAAAATATTGCATTGTATATTTTAAAAGGGTAAAACTCATAGTATGGGAATTATATCTTCAAAAAGCTGTTATTTTATTTTATTTTATTTTATTTTAGATTTAAAGAATACTGCATTCTGTATCATGGTAGCAACTACCATAATTTGAAATCACTGTAAGTTCTAAAAAGCCAGAAACATATCTGGTTTTTCTTCATTGCTATGTTGTACTCCCTCTGCTGCTTATCATGCCAGGTATGTGGTAAATGTTCAATATTTGCTAAGAAGTGAAAAGGATTCTGACTGGTATGTGTAAATGACAACAGCAATGATGATGACATATGGAAAACTGCCATCAGTTGTGCCTAAACAAGGCAACTAAAGCTAACCTTGAAAACCAGCTCTGTTTCTAGTTTTCTTTTCTTTAATTTTTTATTGTTATGTTAATCACCATACATTACATCATTAGTTTTAGATGTTGTGTTCCACGATTCATTGTTTGTGCATAACACCCAGTGCTCCATGCAGAACGTGCCCTCTTTAATACCCATCACCAGGCTAACCCATCCTCCCACCCCCCTCCCCTCTAGAACCCTCAGTTTGTTTTTCAGAGTCCATCGTCTCTCATGGTTCGTCTCCCCCTCCGATTTCCCCCCCTTCATTCTTCCCCTCCTGCTATCTTCTTTTTTTTTTCTTCTAGTTTTCTTTTAAATCAAGTTCACTTGCTGTTACCCGATTCCCATAGCAACTGAGCTTATCCACAATATTCATTTCTGAACTAGCTTCAGAGAAGCATAGAATGTCATTTTTGGTCAGAGAATAATATGGGGCATCAGCATCCTCATGATGCCACTGATGAGTACATTAGAGCCTCAATCTTCTGGCATGTTTCCTGTCTTACAGAGCACAGACATGGCTGGGTCTTTGCTGTTCATCAAGATATCCTTTGTCTTTCTCATATTTACTCATTCAACATGTGTTTCATGCACCCTTTCTCCAGGTGATAAAAATATAAAAATTAAAACCACCAGATATGCCCTCAAGAAACAAACAAACAAACAAAAGTCATAGGGAGAGAGATAGAGGGTTGAGATAGTTTTTTTTTTTTTAATTTTTTTTAGAGATTTTTTATTTATTTTTTGACAGAGAGAGACACAGCGAGAGAGGGAACACAAGTAGGGGCAGTGGGAGAGGGAGAAGCAGGCTTCCCGCCGTGCAGGGAGCCCCATGCGGGGCTCAATCCCAGGACCCTGGGATCATGACCTGAGCCACCCAGGCACCCCAAGATCAGTTTTGTAATAGAGTGTCCTATTGGAATGTGGAGGGAAACACTCTAAGAAGAGAACTGCCTTGGTAGTTTTGCTACATCTGCCATGTAATTCCAACCAAGCACAATATCTAATACCATTCATCTATGATTTAAGACATTTTATTAAAGTCCTACTATTTGCCAGGCACTGTTCTGCTGGGGATATGGCAACAAAGAAAAATGACAAAAATTCCTGCCCCCATTGAGTTTACACCGCAGTAGTGGAAAGTGAGTCAAAAAAGTTAAGTAAAATAGGGGCGCCTGGGTGGCTCAGTTGGTTAAGCGACTGCCTTCGGCTCAGGTCATGATCCTGGAGTCCCAGGATCGAGTCCCGCATCAGGCTCCCTGCTCAGCAGGGAGTCTGCTTCTCCCTCTGACCCTCCCCACTCTCATGCTCTCTCTATCTCATTCTCTCTCTCAAATAAATAAATAAAATCTTTAAAAAAAAAAAAAGAAGTTAAGTAAAATAAATGGTATTCCAGATGATAATAAATGCTGAGGAAGAAATTCAGCAGGAGCGGGAGGTAGGGAGGGTGGGCATACAAATTTGAATGGATGGTCAAGAAAGACTTCAATGGGAAGGGGATATTCAACAGGCAAAGACCTGAAGAAAGTGAGCTGGTGGGCGTGGTGAACTAGCTGGGGGAACACTACAGGCAGAGGGAAAAAAAAAAACAACCAGAGCAAAGTCCTGAGGTGGAAGTGTTCTGGTGTGTTGAAGAAACATCAAAGAGGCCCAGGTGACACGTGTAAAGTGAGCAAGAGGGACCTAAGTAGGGGAATAGGGTGCAAAAGTTAAGGAGGGGATTGAATCTCACAGGACACTCACTTTTACTTTGAAAAAGACAGGAAGCACTGAAACATTTCAGAGTGAGTAGATCTGTTACCTTTCTGTTATTTGTAACAGATCATATTGTTGTACTGAAAACAGGTATATGGAGGAGGGAAATAATGAGGGTTGAAGCAGGGAGACAATGTTGGGAGACTGCTGCAGTGATCCAGGTGGGTTATGGTCCAGGTGACTTGGACCAGGGTGATAGCAATAGAAGTGATATAAAGTGATGAGGTTAGGGGTGTAATGTGAACCTGGATCCAAGGGGATTTGCTGATTAAGAGGATGGGGAAGTTACTGGTCATCTTAACAAGACAAATTTCAGGGGCATGGAAGGAACAAATGCCTATTCACAGCAGGTTTAAGAGAGATGGGGAGGAAAGGAGTTGGATGCAGATTATAGACAACACTTCTGAACCGTTCTGTTTTAAAATGACAGTAGGTGGACAGGAAGTGGGGTCAAGAGAAGGTTATTTGTTTTTTAACAAGGAGAAATAATAGCAATTTTTATATTAATGGGAGTGATATAGCAGAGAGGAAAAACTAGTATGAGAGAAAGGGATAGCCAAAGCAACTGAGGAGATGGGAGAGGGTGGGAGCTTGTACAACAGAAACAGTTGTTCCATTAGGAGCATCGGCAGTGAATCCACAGTCATGAAGACAGAGGGTATAGGCTGTGATGATCTAGGTGAGTAGAAAGGGTCTTATAGTTTTGGGAAGTTGTCTTCTTTTTTTTTCCCTGTTAAGTCATGAAATAGAAAGTAAGGTTTTCAGTAGAGAGTGAGGGTGGTGGAAACAGAGTTGGCCATGTGGGGAAAAAGGTGAGGGTAAAAAGTAGGCAATCATCTAGGAGAGAAAGAGAAAAAGAACTCAAATATCCAGGTGTAAGTGTGGGAGTGACTGAGGTTGTGTGAAGGACATTACTGATGGACAGGAAGTCCAGGAATAAGAGGCCAGAATATCATATATAGATATACTGAAATCAGTCAACAAGAATCATAATAGGGAAAGTATTACAAAAGAGAATAAGCTAGAGCTGAAATCTTCAAGTTTTACTAGACTGTTTGGCTTAAGTTTAAGCCTCTGTTTTCATTTTTATTGAACACTCAGTCACAGTTTCAAAAATGTTTATCTTTTACCCATTATTTCCTTGCTTTATCTTCCTTTAAACAATTAAGAATGGGAATTTACAGCTAGCCTGTGACTAGTACGTCTATGTGAATTTTTAAAATTATAAAGCACATAGTGAATATAAGCATATACCTACAATGAATCCAAACTTGAAATAGTCAATGATTTATATCTCGAAAATTTTCTATTGCGTAGAAGAGAAAAAAATACCAATTTTATTTCTTTTATACATAGTTTTAGAGAAAAGAAAGTTTTAAAAAGATGTGGCTGGTAAATGTGTGCAAATTTAAAATGTTGCAATGATTGAGTTCAATGACTCTAGCTGGTGAATGTCTAGCCAGAGAAGAATGTTAAGCAAAACAGTCAAAAAACAATCATAAGTGAAATCCATCACAGACCCATCACTTCACATTCATCCATTAATCTTCAGCAAGATGCCACCTGTGAATCACATGAATTTCTGGATGTGGGAGGGCATCATCTATAATACCCAGTGTTAATAGATAACCATCAGACCCGTGCTCAGTTGCTTACTGGTGATGGTGATTGATCTGTTCTTATAGAAAGACAAAGACTTATGAATTTTGGACCCCATTTTGAAGCAGGGTTCTACATGCTGCCCCATCAGTCACCTACAGAATATTAATCAAACTCTAGCTATTTTTAGTTTCAGATGGTTCAGTCCTTTCCAGACTGGATACTGGGGAAGTGATGTATAAGATTAATGAGGGACCTAAGTTGATATTGGAGGGCTAAAAGCTAAACAGCTGAACTGTTTGGGCTATATCTCAAATTGTAAGCCTATTCCCTCACATGAGAAACACAAACCAAATACGGTAATATTTATTAACATTTGAGGACCCCAGTGACCAAAAGAATTCAAATGTCTTCTTTGTAAGTGATCTCAAATTAAAGCATGGAAAATTGTACATACTGTGAAATTTTCAGCACTCATTTTTAGTTCATACATAGCAATCACTCTAAA
Source organism: Halichoerus grypus (assembly GCF_964656455.1). Classification (NCBI taxonomy): domain Eukaryota; kingdom Metazoa; phylum Chordata; class Mammalia; order Carnivora; family Phocidae; genus Halichoerus; species Halichoerus grypus. The sequence goes on from NC_135723.1 coordinate 80,346,939, forward strand.
TTTGTTTAAAGGTAAGTGTTTTCATTTGCTATTTTTAGAAAAAGAACTTTAATGTGAAAGAACATGAGGGCCATTTTAAGATATGGACATTAAAAGAACCAAGTAAAAATTCAACTTAAGGAAAAACAAGAGGTTTGAGGAAAAGGAAGTTTGATGAACAAAATAAATATGTGTGCATGGGTGAGGACAGGCATAGAGTGGTTTACAAAATTTAGGGCAGCATGACCCACCACCAATCATTTCCATCTGCACTGTAGAAAAAAACTCCATAAAGAAAATCACCTGATGTTCTAACAAAATCTCAGTAAAATTGATGCAGTAAAGTGACCATCATGAATAACACATTTCTCCAGTTATGTGTGAGAAGGCTGAAGTTATCCCATGAGTGCTATATGATGTTATACATTTGTGGTTAAGTAACCCATCTTAGCCAATTTGAGTGGCTATAACAAATTACCATAGACTGGGTTGCTTAAACTACATTTATTTCTCACAGTTCTGGAGGATGCAAGTCTGAGATCATGGTGCCAGTATGATCAGGTTCTGGTAAGGTCTCTCACTTGGGTTGCAGATGACTGACTTCTCATTGTATCCTAACATGGTAGAAAGATGAATGAGCTAGCTCTCTGGCTTCATCTTATCAGGGCATAATTCCATTCATGAGGTCTCCTCCTTTATCACTTAATTATCTCTCAAAGTCCCTACCTCCAAACACCATCACAATGGGGATTAGATTTCAATAAACGGACACAAATCTTCAGTCTATAACACAGGTGTTGACTCATGAGAAAAATAGGGACAAAGATATATTGGAACCAAAGAGAAAATCAGAGTAAAAGTGTGAATTAGAACAAAGCCACTGGAGCAAGAACATTGATATTTATGTATCCATATAGTGGATGAAGAGGAACTGAGTGAACCAAGAAGGAACTGCTAGAAGAACTGCTTTTGGAATTTGACCCTGGGTTGAAGGATAAGGAAAGAACTGATTATGTTGTTCTTCATGTAGAATCCAGGGTGAGGAGCAACTAGTTCGGTTTTGTTTTGTTTTGCTTTTTATCAAAGCTGAGCTTACAGGTGCAGAAATAATAGTATTATTTTAAATTAGCTGTTATAGGGGTGCCTGGGTGGCTCAGTTGTTAAGCGCCTGCCTTCAGCTCAGGTCATGATCCCAGGGTCTTGGGATGGAGCCCCGCATCCTCCTTCCCTCCTGCCTTCAGCAGGAAGCCTGCTTCTCCCTCTCCCACTCCCCCTGCTTGTGTTCCCTCTCTCACTGTCTCTGTCAAAAAATGAATAAAATCTTAATAAATAAATAAATAAATAAATAGGCTGTTATACCGAAAACCCAGTCAGAAAAGGGCCTTAATTTTCCACCAAACACTGGTAGTTAAGAGAAACAGACAAGTCGAACAGAGAAAGAAACATGTAATAATCAATAATTCGGAAATCTAGTTGATCTTTGCAACAGTACTATCAGTCTATACGCTTGCCTACCTTCATACACTTTGAATACTAACATTTTCCCCACTGATTCTCTCCTACTCATGAAAAGCTAAATATATGACCTTCTGAAGACACTCCTGGGTGGTTGGTAAGAGAAGTTGAGATGGAATATGAAAAACTATTATTGAGCCAACCTATTGTCCAACTGCCCTGTGCTGTCCCGCCGTCCCTCAAAACTTCTAGTATCATCATTCTGGATACATGACATAATCATAGTTCCTTATCTCTTTGAGGTTAGGAATGGCTATATGACTTTTTTTTAATAGAATGCAGGTGGAGGTGATATGTGTCACCTCTGGGCAGGAGCATTTAATTGCCATTGGAGACTTTTCAGAATTCTCTTCATGGCTCCTGCAATCATGGAAGCATATGTTGATATTGAGATGCAAAGCTGAGCTGTCATGTGGAGGACAGGTGCCTGGAAGGTTACCCGAGGTACAGTGCACTCTGTTTGAACAAGATTTAAACCTTTGTTTTTAGGCCACTGACATTTGGGGGTTGTTTATTACTGAAGAATATCCTAGCCTATCCAGATTAATACAAGCTCCAACCTCCCCAAAGACTCAGAATAAACCAATGAAACACCTTAACTCTTTGGTATCAAGCTGGCAGACAATTATGTTGGCAGGTAGCTTTATGTTAGAAGACTCATTTGCAACTCTATCACTGAAGTTTACAAGACTGCCTTTTAGTATTTTTTTATTAAAATACAACCCTCAGTGCAGCTATATACTGAAAATTGTGTGCCAAATAAATTTAATTATGAAACAACTACCCTATTGACTACATTCCATATACCCACTCACCTCTACTTGCTAGGCTGCCTTTGAATTGCAAGTCCTTTAAAGGAATGCTGATTTAGCCTAAGACCCTAAGATTTCTTCCACATCCTTTAATTTAGATATAAAATAGGACTGTGTTTTATTTTCAGCCTTTTATTCATTTCATAGGACTTCTTTCTAAATACTTTTGCTATAGATCTGGGTCAGAAAGATAAATGAGCAAGGTAGTACATATTTTCAGTTTTGTGGGCTCTCTGATCTCTGTTACAATTTCTCAATTTTGTCATGGTAGCAGAAAAGTTCCCACAGACAACACAATAAGTGAATGTGCCTATTCACAAAAATTAACAATGGGCTGGTTTTGGCCCACAGATAACAGTTTGCTTTAGGTGTTACTTCCATTTAAGTCACATCCATATAATTCCATATTATCAGCTACTATTATAGCTTATTTTGGGAATATATTAATTAAATCACCATGCCATCTGACAACTCATCTGATACTCTACACAATCATGAAATAAAATACATACCCTATTTATGCTCTAGGCTTAATATCCTTTTTTAAAAAAATAATTTCTTACAATACTAGTTCTGGAGGGCTAGATGCAAAAAAAGAAACTAAATGTTCTATCTTTGTAGGATATTCATAAGCCCATTTTTGCCCAGTATTATATTTTAAATGGACATCTTTTATGGAAACATCTATTTTTTGCTTCAAACAAATACCAAGAGATAAAAATCTTGGTGAGATGAAAGAGAGAAAGAGATGATAGTAGCCAGTGCAGAACAGAATGGATCTGTAAAACTGTTTTCAGAAAATGAAATCATGACTGACATGATCTAACATCTCTCCCTCAGGAAGACACTAGCCCATACCAATTTAGGTCTGTGTTTATTAGTTCAAAATAAAACATCTCTGAAATAGCCGCATATACAGGAGACTGTTGGAAAGAAGAGGAAAGGAAGAGAAAGAAAAAAAATGCATATATCTGAATCTCCTAGAAGGTAAACAAAATAGTTTTACTCTTTTTCATTTCAATCTCATGTTAATTTCTTTTAATGCAATATATATATATTTTAAGTTTTTATTCAAATTCCAGTTAACATACAGTGCACTATTAGTTTCAGATGTGCAATATAGTGATTCAACACTTCCACACAACACCGGGTGCTCATCACAGCGAGTGCACTCCTTAATCCCCATCATCTGTTTCTCCCATCCCCCACCCACCTCTCCTCATAACCATGTTTGTTCTCTATAGTTAAGAGTCTGTTTCTTGGTTTGCCTCCCTTTCTCTCTTTTTTTTTTTTCCCTTTTAATGCAATGTATTTTGAATTACTGGGGCAAAGAAGCAAACAAGGAAGCCAGCTATGGCAAATGAATTCAAGCACAAAGTTATTTAAAGAGATGAATTATGATAAGACCCAAGGCTATTTTTGTTTCCTGCTTCAAATAGCATGTGTATGGGGGGAAAATATATATATGTGACACAGTAGTGCAGTGTCTCAATGAGCTCATTAGAACACTAATTAAAATCAATTTTATTGGCTTATAAAAGATATATGAATGAACTTTGTCTTTTAATGTATTTGGTTCGTTCGTTCCTATATAAACTCCTGAATATACCCGTCAGTTGGTTTCTAAAGAAACTGGGATAAGTCAAGCTCCACTTGACTGCTTCATTGCTCACTTAGGATATAACCAAGGACAAGATCTTCTTCAAAGGGAGGAAAATAGATTGATGCAGACTGGAATGGTTCAAGCATGAAATGGATTGTAATGTGCCCCTGTATCCCAACAAAAAATGGAAGCGCTTCTGTGTTCAGGGTGCTTTCCTGCAGTGTACGAGCCACGGAGCTGGAGATGTCACCAAGCCTGAGCAGCACTGAATACTGAAAACAGACCGGCCGAGAGATTTGTACACAGACAGACTTCGGATAAAAGCTGGCTCACCTACTACAAACTACAGGAGCTTGTGCAAAATATTTAATCTTTAAAAGTTTTGGCTCTCCGCTGTGAATTGTGCAAGACTGTTGAATCACAGATCTGTACCTCTGAAACAAATAATGCAATATATGTTAAGGAAAAAAAAAAAAGAAGATAGCAGGAGGGGAAGAATGAAGGGGGGGAAATCGGAGGGGGAGACGAACCACGAGAGACGATGGACTCTGAAAAACAAACTGAGGGTTCTAGAGGGGAGGGGGGTAGGAGGATGGGTTAGCCTGGTGATGGGTATTAAAGAGGCACGTACTGCATAAAGCACTGGGTGTTATGCACAAACAATGAATCATGGAACACTACATCAAAAACTAATGATGTAATGTATGGTGATTAACATAACAATAAAAATTTAAAAAAAAGAAAGAAAGAAACAGATGCCTGCCTCAGTGGAAAGCTGGACCTGAAAAAAAAAAAAAAGTTTTGGCTCTCTCAACTATTAGGCTGAGCTATATTAACTGCCAATATTTGGCTATTTTTAATCTACAAAACTGGCAATTTCATGATTCATCATCTGCATCTACATCATTCTATGGCTGTGATTAAATAAAATGTTTCTAGAAACTTATAGGTGCCGTATGAATGCATTTATAATTTTTTTTACTTCCTCTAAGAAAAGCGATTGATTAGCAGGTATTATTTAATAATAGTTGCAATTCATTTTACTTAATAGATTTATATACACAAATTAATAATTGATAAGTTCATATTTGTCACTAAAGAAACATAAATTGCATTCTAGAATAATTGATTTATTTGTGTATATACTCTGTGGTCCTGGGACCCTAAAGTTTATTTCATTATTGGTAGAGTCTTTGCCAGTAGTCATGTCATCAAGTTGGACATGTTCTGTGCAATAACATGCTCTCCTGACATAGTCTTAAGACACCTGTTTGATACCTTTCTTATTCCAGGTTAGTATGCATTTGTAAAGTTCATTTAATGATACTGGCAAGCTCTGGTAAGATGTTGCAGCAGTGATTTCACTTGTGACCTCCATCTGCATGAATAAACCTCCAGGTATAGAGCAGAACTCCATTATTAATTGAAATGGGATCTGTTTCTTACACATACATTCAGCTCCAGCCACGCTCAGTTGTACAACACTGAAATGCGCAGATGTTTGCTTTAAAAAAAATACACATTCATAAAATTATTTAATTCTTTAACTGAGGGCATATTTGCACAGCATTATAAAACCTGGGAATTTTAGTCAAGTATCCATTTCATATATCTTAAGTTTGAATTAATCCAAGGTGAAGAGTTGAGTGTTCTTATGGGGAGAAGATTGAAGCAGGACAGCAGAAAATGGTCACTAAGTCTCTAGGGTAATTAAGGAATCTCTAATGAGTACTTTTAGAACTGAAGAAACAAATAACAATCCATAATTAATAATGAGATGTGACAGATTTGCTGATAATGTTTATAATTATTATTAAACCACGAAAGGCACTTGACACCCATTGGAATGTAGCAAGTGTTTTGTGGTTGCAATGCATCTCCTACTCAAATTTTTCAAAATGATTTTTAAATACTCTATTAGGTTAAAAACCCTCAAGAAAACCATTTACAGTCAGAAGGACACATCACCCTTCTCCTCCTTTATATCTGGAGTTTACTGAAGGTGACATCAGTGGGAGAGGCTATATACCTCCATGGTTTCAATTATACTCTGCAAACTAGAGAATGTTAAATATTTTATTAGTCTTTCATCCTCAATTATTTCACAGGTTGCAGACAGTTGTGGAAATTACTGGAGATAAAATCTGAACACTGGTGAATTTTCTGGAGAGTCAAGATCCATTGGAAACTAGGCTGAAACCAAAAATCTTGGCCAAATTTTAGAAGGCAAATGTTGGGACACTGGGGTGGCTCAGTCGGTTAAGCGTCTGCCTTCAGCTCAGGTCGTGATCTCAGGGTCCTGGGCAAGCCCTGCATTCAGCTCTCTACTCAGGAGCGAGTCTGCTTCTCCCTCTCACTCTCCCTCTGTGCTCTCTATTTCTTTCTCTCTCAAATAAATAAAATCTTAAAAAAATAGTTTATATAGAAGACAAATGTTCCTTGACAAAATTTTCCATCAGATAGCCTCTTACTGTGTCCTTGTGAGCTTTGCCCACTTCCTACAGTCCCATGGTCCTTCTCATGCTTTAAGCAGCCATGGTCCAAAATACAAAATAGGTTACTTTCGTATCCATTTTTAATTTTACAGATTATTTCACAATTATTTTATAGTTTACAATAATGGTAACTAATAGAGTAACACTCACTATTAGTAATAATTACATTTTATCTTCAGGAGAAAGTCCAAAAGAGTCACTAATGATGTAAGTTTTAAGTATCCTAATGCCGATAGAAGATATTTACTGGTAGATATCTTGAGAAATTTTCAAAGCATCCTAGTGACATAGTCCTATGTTTCTGCCTTACGTAACATCACTCCTGTTACAAATCAATCAAGAAGCATTAATTCTGTGCCCAGTACTAAGGTAGATGTTGTGGAGCATTACAGCATGAGATAAAGTTCTTCTGAAAAATATCTGGCTTTTTTTAGCCTTCTAGGTATCGCAGTGTCATTGGAGAATGCCTGGCTGCTGGAGGAAAATTGCCCAGAAGCCAAAAATTGCAACTTGCAAAAATCTAACCAGAGTACAATGGGAGCCTTTGGTGTGAACCCCTGAATAAAGATCTAGCAGAGATCTTATTCAGAAAGCAGAAGTTCCCCAGAAGAGCTTTGCATAGAGAAGCACAACAAAAAAAAGAAGGAAACAAGTGTCACAAAAGAAAAACCTGGACTTTACAACCACGTGTCTTTTACTGAATATCTTGTGGAATAAGCATTTGAGGAGATCTGGGGGGTGGGGAGAGAATTCTGTTTTCCTCCTTCGAAGAACCATGTGCAGGCACCCCGTTCAGCCCGCATCTCTGAGGGTAGTTTAGCCTGATAGACTAAGGTCTAAGGAATAAGGACAACAGGGAAAGTCCTTCATTACTTGAGAAAAACCCCTCCCAATGCCACCTTCTCCCTCACACCTCCCATCTATAACTAAATTCATGCTCAAATGACCAGCAGTGCACGGCAGCACGAGTGGGAAAATAATGTAGAAACTGCAGCAACCCGTGGAGTATACAACTGTGAGTGAAGTGAACTTACTTACTGGCAATGAGGTTATAGACTGATGGCCTTTGGAACAGGGATGACAAACAGACCGCCCATGGAACAAATTTAACTGACAAATGGGTTTTAAATGGGTTTATTTTCTCAGACATGTAATTGAAAGTAGACAGAGTCTTCTAACAGAATATAAAAATTGTATCTTCCCAGACAGCGAATTTAAGGCTTAAATGTCTGCCTTTGCAATCATTACTTTCACAATATTCATTTTAAACCACCATATCCTTAGCTTATTCTAAGAGGGAAAAACATGAATGTTAAAATATTAAGTGTTAATGCCCGGTTTATCTCTAAGCATTATGTGACTTGAATCCTTAAAAACTTTGTTTGAATTATACGGTAAAGAATCCTGTCAGTAGAACTTTGGATAACTTTTTTTTCATCTTCCTCAGTTAGCTTGGAAAGAAAAAAAAAATATTGTACTATATTGTAAGTAGTAAAAATAGTTTCAAGTTAAGCTTAAAATCATGGTCCATGGAAAATCACTGGGGGAGGGGGGTGTTAGAGAAGAAACAATCTGCACGGGGAAACAAAAACTACGGACACTAAGGAGGTCTTTTTGTTTTGTTTTGCAATATTTTACAAATATGTCTTCTGAAATACATTGGAGGTAATTTTACACTTTTATTATGAAGATTTAAAAAATACCTGCACTACTTCTCTTTTCAAAATATTATAGTTTGATTCTCTAGTGTAATTAAAAACAGTTGAAGACCAGTAATCTCTGATGTTAATAATAATCCCTTTTACTCCTAACTATGTTTTCCTCTCATTATTTCCTTACACTGCCTTGTTAATTATCACTTTCTACAGTTTAAAAGTTTTTCCCTAGGGAATATAAAACAAGAGGAGGAAGAATTTAGCTTGAAAGTATAATTCTTTATTTTTCTTTTTCCAAACAATGTTGACCTAATTTTATGACACCCACTTTGCAAATTATAACAGAACCTAGTTCCTTAATTACCTGAAATATCAGAAGGAAGTATACTAATAAGGTTCAGTCTCTGGCACTATATTCTTCATATATTATATCCGTATCCTCAACTTATTTGATTGCTTTAATTAAACTGAATTTATGAAAAATGGCTGTATGAAACGAAATACAATGGCCATTCTTAGAAAACATCTATATCAGTATCTTTTATTTGGTATCCATTCCTTTCTCCTTTGAATGTTAGTGATGTCTTCTCCCTGAGGTTCTTTGTGTTTTCTCATGCTAGAAGTGAAAAGAATCTCCTTCCATCTCTGAGGTTGCATAACATGATAAACATGCCCTATTCTGCAATAAGACAGAATAGCCTCATTGGTTTAGAATTTTTCTGGGTCCTGATGTTAGCAAAACTTTTAAGAGTAGGATGGATAGCAAGCTTGGGCAATACTTTAAGCTCAAGTGACCTGCATGCCATTTATTTACCCAGCAGGTGTATCGCCCAAAGGTAAGATCTGATTGGGTCCAGGTTGCCTTACTCAATTCTGGGGTGTCCTTCCTGGGAAAGTTTATGCTAGGTCAATTCAGTGGTGATATACTTCTGTTATATCAGTACTGTACTATTTAGGTTTACCTTTGTGACAATCCTTAGTTTGTTGCTAGATAGCTGAACTAATTTATTCCCTACAGGTTTCAGAAATCATGTATAACATACCAAAATGAATCATTTGGAATATATATATATATATATGTATATATATATATATTTATATATTATATATATATATAAAATGTTAGGATTCCTCAGGTGAAAATAATAAAATATCCACCACCTTGGTCTTAACCCAGTGAGACAGGAATCAAATTTCAGGCCTACAGACCTGTAACAGAATAAATTCATATTGTTTAAGTCATTAAACTTATGGTAATCTGCTACAATAGACACAGAATACTAATGCACTGAATTAGGACACGTGGATTGGACAAATTTAGACCCACTGCTGAACATGTCACAGCGGCAAAGGGAAATGCTATGAGCTGGCTGACTGAGGCAAAATTAAGTAACCAAACAAATTATTCTGGAGAGAAAGATGGGGTAAGAATCAATGAGCCTACCTTTGGAGCTGGGAGAAGCAATCCACACGATTTGTGACTGTCTCACAATAAAGAATAAATGTGGATGAGAAGTCTAGAATACGTTCTTTAGTACACTTACCTCAGAAGGCACGCGAAACTGGCAGGTACTTTCAAGACTCGATGGTCTGTTCAGCCAAAGGTCATTCAGAAAAGTGGTTTCTTCTTTTCTTTCTAAGAGGGGCATGGATTAATTTTTCTTCCATGTCTTACAACTTCTCTTGATCAATGTATTTTTAATGTCTGAGGAGGCTGTAATCTGTCACAGGGTCTGTCTGAAATGAGGTGAATGATGTTTCATGCTTGGAGACTGCTTGCTCAATGCCTAATGGAGGAAAGAATGATTCAGTGGAAGAAAAATGAGGCTGAGACACAAGTATTACCAAGTGTTTATGGGAGGACAATGTTTTTATTACTTAGAACAATATAAGATCATAAACGCATGAAAAAATATTACAGCAACCTGTTTAAATTTATTATGTAATTCTTGTTCACTGAGGTATTTCAAGAATTCTTTAAATGTGTATTAACAAAGACCTATTCTCTTAACTTTTTATGCTTATTTTCATTTCTGGCATAAAGTAAATGCTCCATAAATATTTGCTGCCATCAATGCTATTTTATCTATATAATGAGTATCTACAGTATATGAGATGACTCATTTCTTCCTGAGTCATCAGGAAGAACTCTGAGATATGAGGAAGACTATTTCCCTCTAAAGGTAAAATTAATGTCAGCCCCAAATAGGAAGCAATAGATCATTTCCTAGACATGTGGGAACAGTAAATTTGGCTAGAAACAGAATACAATTTAATCAGTGAAGTTAACACAGAGGTATACAGAAGTAAATTCTTTCAGCTTATCTACCACTTTCCAAAGAAGAGGGAATCAAAATTGTGAGGGACATGGTCATTTCAGTCATGAAAGGCATTTGCCCGGGCATCTTCATGGCCTAGAGGAGCTAGCCTTCTGGACCTGTCATTTCCCTTTAATCACCAAGTAACTATGTGGTTACTAATGCAAATCCTCAGGTTCTTTGATCTTAAGACATAGCACCATAGATAGAGGATATGAGAATATGTTTATATGGCCCCAAATAAACAAATTAATTGATATTCTTATCACATCTAGGCCAGTGAGCTTGTCATCCTAATCAAATTGTCCTAAGTAATACTGAAAGAGTTCAAGGCCAAAAAAAAAAAAAAAAAGAATTCGAACTTAGGCAAATTCAACTCTATAGGGTCTCTTACCTCATGGCAACTTCACACCTCAACAAGCCTTTGGCCTTTCTATTAAAAAACTCTACAATTCATTAAATAAACCTTGGAAATGCAGCCTAATGGTTTCTATGGAAAAGTGTGTATAAAGTTATAAATAATTTATAAAAATGTAAACCTTTTTGGAATACTTTAAAAGGCAGGGATTGTCTACATATATTCTATTGTTTTAGGGCTGAATGTTACTTTTCATATTCTAATTTTTATAAAACATGGTAAACTATGGATAGTGGCTATGCCTCTGTATTTTTCATAATAGTTCACTAATCATACTACCTAACCATGGTTCTCAGTCGGGCACCACTCCACAGTTTCCCAGAGACATGTGTAAATATGGGAGGTGGGGATGAAAAGAGAGGAGGTTTCTCTTGTCAAAACTATTAAGAGATTGTGGTATCTAGGTCCTGAAGGGTCAGGTATAGTCAACTTGCTGCAACATTGGGAAATCACACCTGAGAAAGAACAACAAAAAACTGTCTCGTCTCAAGTGCCAACTGTATTTCTGTTGAGAAACATTGCTCCTAGCTTCTTAGGATATAAGAATTGATTGTGACTTTCTGAGGTTATGATTTAAAACAGAAAGACACTGAGTGCATTTCCTGCTGCTAGATCAGGAAACAGTATCACCAGTCTGACTTTTTACTCCCATATCATTTTATACAGCAGTGGGGGGGGGGGGGGGCATGGGTGTGGGTATAGCTGGCTTTGCATGGGTTTCTTTACTCTTTCAAAGGCTCTAACAATAAAAAATATTTTCTCTCCTTTTTCAGTGGCCAAAGCCTGATGACACAGTGTTTGGGTCTGTAGGAAATGAAAATCTTGTAAACTTGTAAAGTTAATTTGATCAATCAAAGCAGCCAAGTCAGATAGCTCACCTTGGTGACAAGGCATTGCAGAACCGAAAACAAAGTCCCAGTCCTCATTCAGCCTGGCATGGATCAGTCATTCACTTAACACTTATAATTATTCAGTAACACTTCTTTCCACTAGACTTAATCATCCAAAGGTGACCATATAGGGGGAACCTCTGATCACCCATGCATTTTCTCAACCAGATTACAAAGACCAGCATTATATGCACGCTTTGCTGATGTAGAAATAGTTTGAGATACAAACAGGGGCTGATCAAATATCAGAGCAGAGCTGACCATTTACACAAAGGCATTCATTCCAGAGACAGATGCAGCTGGGGCTCACAAGCCTACCCTAGACAAAGACTCTTCAGCTAAAATCCTTTATGAGTGAGGTTTAAACAATCACACAATCAGTTGGCATTACAGCATCCAATCTTTTTAAACTTGGTGACCAAAGATCAGTCCCAACCAGTGAACTTTCTAATTGTTGCAAATATCATGTAAATGCCTGGCTTGTCCTGCCCCAAGTTTTTTAGGAGATAAAAGTTAATTCAGAAACAAAGTTCTATGGAGGTCAAGGAAGGCTTCTAAAGAAACATTATTGCGATTTTTTAATCTCTTGCCAAAACGAAGAAAAGAAAAAGTTAGATTTCTGTCCAACAATCTCAAAATCAGCAAGACAAAGAAAAATAATCCAACCCCCAAAGGCAACAAAAGGCCCATTTACTATCTGACACCCTGGGTGGACTTTGAAGCCACACTTCTCCAACAATCACTGTATTATGTCCATAGAATAATGCCAACCTATTAATGTGGGGTTTGTTCAATCAATTTGGAATTCAAATCAGAGTAAATCAGGATAGAAGGCTGCCCTAACACCAAGTCACTAAGGCTAATCAAATATAGAGACAAAAAACAAACAAATAAAAAAGTCTTCATTCCAGGAGTAATAAAGGCAAGATTACAACTTAAAGAACTTGCCCACATTAGCCTAACTATATGGTACAAAAGCATATTTTCAAAATAAAAGAAAACGTGACCTTCATGACTTTCAGGGACTCAAATGTGATTTGTGGTGTCCCTCATGTCCTCATGCTATTTCACAAAAGAACATATTCATCTTTACAAACTGTTCTTAAAATTTTTAGGCTTTAAACTTGAAATGCCAATGTGACAGAAACAAGCTGTAAGATATTTTAAATATCTACATGTCTAAAACTTGCTTTTATACAGAAACATGGAATGTGTTTTTAGAATGAGTAAAGCACATCCCAACATAATTTCTCCATTACCAAAATGCTTCCTGACTTAGGTCACTGTACCAAGCCTTGGAAGCACTAGTAATCAGAGCCCACTTAATTGGTAAACAGAATTAGAACAATAAAATATTCAGGAATAAAAGTCATTAGAGGAAGAAGTAGATAGAAAAATATGATTATGTCATTTATATAAACTACTTTGAAATCACAAGCCCTTCTAGACATTTCAAATGTTTTCTCTCTCCATCTCCTTCTCCCTCTCTCTCTCTCTCAGAGACACTATTCCCTTAAACTTCCAAATTCCGCCTGAGACAAACTTTCACATTTTATCAAGTTCAAAATAGTTTATTTGATTACGGAAAAGAAATCCTAGTTGGCCTAGATTTCTAAATACATTATCAAAACAAATACAAATAAAAGAAATATTACAAGAGACCATTTTTCTTAAAATTCAGGAAAATAAATTATGATTAAATAGAAAAATTTTAAATGTGTACGGTTATGCTTAAATTCAGGGTATATAAAATCACATGTCTGTCATACAGCAAGGCATTCAGTGCAGAAGGTTTCTATGGATTTCACAGAATGTATTACATATGAGTTATTTATATTTCTTAAAAATTCAAGAAAAATATGTTTAATTTAGTTTGTAGAATTGACAACAATTGGACTAGCAGGAAATGGAAATGTCATTTAATAGCTATGTGATTGATTAAAGTATTATTAGTTCAAGAGGATGCTCACTTTGAGATTGATTAAAGTATACTATTTTTTTTTAATCACTCTTTAAGTTCTGAGCATTTGAGCCACAAGACTTCTAATCCTCTACAAATGTATAGAATGCACCAAAATTCCAGGAACCAAAGATCTCATAACTGTGATAGTAAATAATAATTGTCTTCTACTTATACCAATACAATCTCTTCAGTCAGATTTATTATTATCCTATTTCAGATTGCAATATTTGGGGTACAAGTGTGGAAACACAACTCAGCAAAATGAAATGAAAAATCAAGACTGAGAATTGTGAGGCTGTTACATTCAAATATATAGGAAGTCAGTTTTCTAATAACCATGATAGGTGGTCTCCTATGAACCATACAAGGGCAGTCTAACATTGACGAAGTGAAGTTACTCTAGCTACATACAACAGAAACCCATTGCTGGGGCACCTGGGTGGCTCAGGTGTTAAGCGTCTGCCTTCGGCTCAGGTCATGATCCCAGGGTCCTCGGATCGAGCCCCGCATCGGGTTTCCTGCTCGGCGGGAAGCCTACTTCTCCCTCTCCGCTCCCCCTGCTTGTGTTCCCTCTCTTGATGTGTCTCTCTCTCTCAGATGAATAAATAAAATCTTTAAAAAAAAAAAAAGGAAACCCATTGTAGATGAACAGCAACTTGTTTCATACAAATTCTGTCCTCATGCTACTTCACGCTTGCCTTGGCTTTTTGCATGCCAACCTTCCTTAGGTTGCCAACCTTCCTTTGCATGCCAACCAGCCATTCTTAGCTCTTGAACTTGCTCTGTTTTGTCTCCACAACGAACCTTAATAAAGTACAGCGGTCTCCCCTTATCCACAGGAGATACGTTCCAAGACTCCCAGTGGATGCTTGAAATCACAGCATATATATATATATACACTACATACTGAACCCTATATATACTGTTTCTCCCTAGGCATACACACCTATAATAAAGTTTAATTTATAAGTTAGGCACAGTAAGACATTAACAGCAATAATGAAACGGAACAGTTATAACAATTTACTATAATAAAAGTTAGGTGAATGTGCTCTCGCGCATACTTGCAAAATATCTCACTGTGCTACACTCACCCTTCTTCGAGGATGATGTGAGATGATAAAATGCCTACGTGAGGAGAGGAAGTGAGGCGAATGACGTGCGCACTCTGACGCAGCGTTAGGCTACCATTGAGCTTCCGCTGATTCGTCGGAAGGAAGATCATCTACTTCCGGAGTGCAGTTGACCGAGGAGCCAAACTCGGAAAGTCCGGAAAGCCAAGCGGCTGGTAAGCGGAACTAATAGAGCAGAACTGCCCTCTGCCTGGGCTCATCACCCTCCAGTCCTTTTCTAGCGCTTCCTCAAGGAAATGTTCTTGGACATTACCACTAGGTCAGTTTCCCCTATGATATACTCTCAGAGCACTTTTCTTTCCGAGCTTTTCTTTCTAAGCATTACTCACGCTTTCAGTAAATATTTGATTGAGGAAATAATGTTTAATGCCTGAAGGTGCTGCCATAGTGTAAACTCCAAAAGGGCCCGAACTGTATCTAATTCATATACTGTTAGGTCTCTAGGATTTAGCACAACGTTGGGCAGTGCAGTGTTTAACTGGATGCAGGGAGTGAATGAGGGAAGGAATGAAACGGGAAGAATATTAAAGTGACTTTTTAGATACTTGGACTCAATAACTTTAGGGTGGAGAATTTTGAAGATTCCATTGTAGCACCCAGATGTTATAATTTGTCTAGAACATATACTGTGTACATGGCCATAACTATGTATCTAATATCACTTGATTAATGCTGGACTGCTAATTTTACAGTTTGAACCATCTTATGAAAAACCTTACTTTCTTCCTTTTTCTTTTGCTGCTGCTTCTTAACTCACAGCCCTGGTTTTCCATCTGTTTTTGCTAAACTGTGTTTTCTGCATATTCTTTCAGTTTAAAGATTTATTTATTCTTTCATTGAGTAAGTATTGAACACCTACTTTGTGTTATCCAAATTAACACAAATGAAATAGTATTTCATAGATTGTTTTAAGTGTATCAGTTAAGTAGAAAAGAATTATTTTTTATAATTCCTGGAAGGAGATCTCCTAATCTTAGAATTCCAATACTAAATCGATACTTAACCAGGGTCAAATTACATGACTTGCTGTGTCAGTTAACTTTTCAGAGAATCCATTCTGTATACATAAAGAAAGAGCTGGGTAATATCAGAAGTTTGAGATCATTTTGAGCTCTAAAGTAATGTAATTCCAGTCTATTACATAAGCCCTATGTTGGGTAATTTCAAATTAAAAAACTGACAGCATAAGTAGCAAAGCACAACAGGTATTCAGTAAATACTCTTCAATTGCCCATTCACTAAAAGACCAGGCCAAAGAAAATATAGCATGTATTTTTCTACTCTCAGAAAGAGGCCATTCAAATACTTTCTTATATCTTTTGAATAATAGTTGCATATTTTATCAAGAATATACAGAAAAATAACTTGAATTTTAAGGGCTGATATAAAAGCAGACATAGAAATAAACCAAAATATCTAAATTGTGGGGGAAAAAAGGAGGAAGGGAATACTCATAAAACATGATTGTGAAATTGTAGAAACTTTAACATGTTTTTTTCTCCCTCTTTATGAAAAAGTTTAGCCATAATCAGATATGCTGGGAACACTCTTCCTAGAAAGAGAACATAGAAAGCTGAACCAACAGAACGTAATTAAAGAGTACTTTAAAATTGGAGATGAATTCAAATGATCAGGAAGAGGCTTTAAACTGTTACCTTGGAGAATCCTTGAAGACTAGAAAAGCCCAACTATTTTTAAAATGAGGGGCAAAGTTTGGAGAAGAAAATTTCCTGAATATCTTATCTGAGTATCTTAAATGTTTCTTAGAGGAACCAAGCTCCCTGACAAACATTTTCCAGTTCAGGACCAGGTGTGATTATAGGGGAGAAGTTGCTACACCTGCTGCTAATTAACACATAGTATTTGAGTGCGGGATAGAGGGAGGGTAGGGCCTCTCCTGTGAACACAGGACATGTGGCATGCCAAAGACATAAGGCTGATATTACTGCTTGCTCACTGATATGAGCTTTAGGAATATGGACTAGTCTGCAGGAGTGTAAGTCTGTGTTTTGAATATCTGATGGTAACAGCATCTTCTGTCGTGTCAGGCCAGCTCTTCATCTCGGTAGTCCTGAAATGGAACATTCTGGTTGACACAGTGTGAGTATTGCTAAGTAACTATGGAGGTGAGGAAAAATGAAGTGTGTGGTTTTTTTTTGAAGTTCATAGTACTGCTAGGAACTGTAGCACATAATAATATTGATATGTATTGACAATATTGATATAATAATAGTGGCTAATACTCAGTGAGTGCTTACTCTATGAAAGACACTGTTCCAGATATGTATTAATTCATCTACTCAATATTATGGGTCCCTAGAACTATCAAACATGAGAGAATATTCATATACTTATAATTCAGTCACAAGTTCTTAGAAATTCTAAGGAATTGTACAAGGCTAAAATGAACAAAGGAGGAGTCATCACAGTTATTTAGAACATCTAAGGCAATTTTTGTCCAAGTGAGGTCCCTAAGAGAAGCACCTGGGTGCTTAGCCCACCATAGACTTAATCAGATTTTGATCCCATGGCTCAGAATTAACTTGGAAAAGAGATGGTGTCTCATGTGGTAAATAATGGACCCAAGACTTTTCACACAATCAGGGAACTTTTTGAGTATGAAATATTCAGAGTCTGAAACAGAAATCCCTGTATGAATAAAGTCTATAAGACTCAGAGAGGTAAAGGATTTGAATATAATCATTGCCATACACATCATGAAAATGAATTAGTAATTTAAATTCTTCCCACAATTAAAAGCTTCAACCAAGATGACCTTGCTCATGAGTTCCATTGAATATTTAAGGAGAAATAATAGCAACTCCTCAAAAGTTCTTTCATAAAATTAAGAATGGAACATTTCCCAGCTCACTTTCTGAAGCCAGTATTACTCAGATAATAAAATCAGACAAGGACATCATAAGGAAAAACATACAAACTATAGACCAATATTTCTCAAAAATAGGAAAGAAGGAACAAATAAGTCACTGGCACTTAAATCCTCCTCTGATTTTGCTTTCAGGAACCCCATCTAAGATGATAGCAATGCTCCAAATTTAAAAGAACCAAGAAAGAGGGGAGGGATTAGGAAGGAAATTCTATAAGGGAAACTCCTATAAAGGACATTACTGGGGATAATTGGGAAATTTGAAAATGTACTGAATATTAGGAAATATGACTGTTTCGGTGTTTAATTTCTTGGCTGTGATAATGATGCTGAGTTCAGCAGGAGAATGTTCTTGGTCTTAGGAGATACACGAAGTGTTTACGGGTGAAGCAGCACTAATATCTGTAACTTATTTTCAAACAATAAGGAAAAAATAAAGCAAGCACAGAAACTGTTAATTTGTGATTCCAGGTGAATAGCGAACTTGTGTGTTCACTGTTGTTGTCTTTTGATTTTTCTGTTGGTTCATCTTTTTAAAAAATAAAATTGATTAGAGAAGTGCAAAACCCATGGATATGACTATGCACCTATTACAGTGGCTAAAATTTTTAAAAATTAAAAACTAGCAAGTACTGTTGACAATATGGAGAAAGTGGAGCTCTCATACATTGTTGGTGAGAGGGCAAAATGGTATAGCAACTTTGGCAAACAGTTGGTTGTTTCTCATAGTTAAAAAATGGACTTACCAAGTGACCCAAAATTTCTAGCTGTTTACCAGAGACACAGAAACTTACGTTCACATAAAAACCTATACATCAATGTTAATAGTGACTTTATTCATAATCACCAAAAACTGGAAACAATGCAGATGTCCCTCAATTGGGAAAGAGAGGGATACACTGTGATACATCCATACAATGGAATATTACTTAGCAGTAAAAAGAAACAAACTACAGATACACACAACAACATGGGTGAATATCCCATATATTATGCTAAGTTAAAAAAGCCAGAGTCAAAGGCTATGTATGGTATAATTCCATTTATAGGACAGTCTGCAAAAGGTAAAGTGTAAGGACAGAAAACAGATTAATAGGTGGCCTGGGGGTGAAATAAGGAGTTGGCAACAAAGACACATGGAGGAACTTCCTAGAATGATAGAACTGTTCAGTACTTTTTAGTGGTGGTTACATAACAATGTGCTCAGGACTATACGCGAAAGGTGGTGAATTTACTGTATATTTTAATAAAAATTTTGTATTAATTTTAAAATTAAGTAAGTAAATGTTATTTAAAAGGTCATGTCACTCCTCTCTCCAAAATCATGGAATGGAGCCTTAACAGGCATAAACAGCAGTCACTGCAATAGCTTCCCAGGCCCTACATCATCTGGCATCCTTTTAGCTCTCTGATCTCATCTGGTACTTCTCTTCTCCTCCCTCCAATTGTTCCAGCCACATTGGCCACTTTACATTCCTGAAACCTATCAAAAGTGTTCCTGCCTCAGAGCTTTTGTACCCTCTGCCCTTCCCCCAAATAGCTATGTAACTTGTTTACTCCAGTGTTACCTTTACAGTAAAGTCTTCTTTATAACCTCAGCTTATACTGTTACTCCTTTTCTTCATGTTACTTTTCACTATCAAACATACTGTATATTGTACTTTTAAATTTATTTGGTCCAGTTTCTACAGCACATGCACCCACAACAGTGTTTAACATATAGTAGTACTCACTATTGGTTGAATAAGTGAGTTGAGATACAATGAAACAGCCATTACTTAACGAATGCTCTACACTCAGTATCACTTGCATACTTTTTATAACACGCTAAAATCAATCTTACCATAATTATTAAAGAAGTGGACCTTTATTCTAATTCTACTTTTATGAGAAAAAAAAGCAAATAATGAGGGAAAAGAGTTATTAAGAATGTATTTGTAAAAACAAGTATCAGCATTTCCTTAGAATAAACACAAATTCATCATTCATTCAACATAAATCACTTAGATCTAAAATCACTTAGATCTGATATGGAACAATAAGCATTTGATCTTTCTCCTCTGTGAAGCCTTCGTTCTTACCTCCTTCCAACTGCTGGGCCCTCAAAGTCTGTTCACCTTCAGCTTCTCACCAACCTCTCCATGTTTCATGCACACTGCAATTAGCACATTAAATTTTATTTGCTTATAAATATGCCCCTTTCAGCAAATAAACTACTTGATGGCAGGAATCTTAAGGTTAAGAGAAGTTAAATTATGTGTTCTAACTACCTTGCCTAGCACCAGGCACAAAGAAGTTTAATAAAGGTTCATCAAGTTAAATATGAGTTGATTTTTGAAGTCATAGATTTGAAGCCTTCAGAATTGTGAATCATCCAAGAAATGCTAAATTGATTATGCTATCCAGTTGTAGATACAGGTGTAGATATTTTGAAAAGAGTTTTGCTGACTATCCTGAAACTACTGAATTGATTTTGTTCATGAACTCAAACACTATCTGTAGAGATATCTGGCCAATCAAAATTTTATCAGACTTAATCTAGGTGTGTGTTTCTCTTTTTAAGGAAACTTTGAGGAGGGGAAGACATGGGACAGAATCTCGATTAGAGAAAAGTAGAGCATAAAAGGGTAACAATGAAAAAAAAAAATACGCTGCAGGAATTCTTATGAGAAAGCAATGAGCAAGGCTATGGAGAAAACTTCCAAACCACTTTACACTTGGGACAACTTCATTGGAATTATCAAAGTTTCTACTTTGACAGAGATAGGATTCAGTAAGAAGGTGTAGGTTTCAACTACTGAAAAGTCAAAAGTCAAGGATAAAAGAAAAAAAGAAATTTGAGTCCCAACTGCCCTCATTGTGGTTCAACCTTTATAATAGCTTCCTAATTGGTTTTTCACTTTTAGACTCTCCCCAACAGCCTGTTGAAACTGTTTTCAAATTGATCTTCCTTTTACAGAGTTGCAGTGATGTTTCTCCAACGCTCAAAAACCATTAAAACCAAGCCACATTTCCTGAAGGACTCCATCTAAACATCTTTCAAAACATGACCCTTTTATAATATGGTCTCAATGCATATTTTCATCAGCATATTGCACGAGGCTTCTTTTTTTTTTTATTATGTTATGTTAATCACCATACATTACATCATTAGTTTTTGATGTAGTGTTCCATGATTCATTGTTTGCGTATAACACCCAGTGCTCCATGCAGTACGTGCCCTCTTTAATACCCATCACCAGGGTAATCCATCCCCCCACGTGCCTCCCCTCCTCTAGAACCCTGTTTGTTTTTCAGAGTCCATAGTCTCTCATGGTTTGTCTCTCCCTCCGATTTCCCCGCCTTCAATCTTCCCCTCCTGCTATGCCCACATAGTACAGGAGCCAAAATAGACTATTCATTTATTCTTCAGTCATACCCCATAAGTCCTCCCTCTATTCCTTTGTTCAATTGGCTCCCTCCTCCTGGAGTGTCCACTCCTCACACTACCTTTTATCAACCTTCTCAATGGACTAACCATCCAGTTATCTTACACAGCCTTTCACAATCTCCTCAATTCTGATGGCTCTCTCTCTCTTCTCTGATCCATCGTGGGACATTACACCTCCCTAAAAGGTCCCAGATTATACCATTGTTGTTTACACATTTATCTTATTCCTGCCTTCTTATCCCACTCCTGCCTGGTTTTATAAAGTCTGACACTAAGCTCTCGTTACTTTTATTTACTATAGGTAATTTCACGGAGCATTTTCTACATCATGTGCTCAGTCAATGTTTTATGATTTATAAAGTTGACTAAATATCATGAGAGACACTGTGGAATCACAATTGTTGATATGCTCAGCAGCCCAAACCGAGTTTAGGCATCCTCGAGAAGTTTTCCAGAGATCTATTACAGGGATCTGTAAGAAGACAATGATGCCTTGTTTTCATTCCCAAATCCCTAGAGGCAGGCATCCTACACAACTGCTGGAACTTAAACTCCTGAGGGGAATCAAATAATTCAAAAGGAGAGGGTTAGTTTTTTTGTTGGAAGCTTATGGAATATCAATTTAAAGGTAGTATTTGAATATTCAAGTGTTCTAATCAAGATACATATTTTATTATTCCACTACTGTACTTTCATTCCTTTAAAGAAATTAAGTCACACAGATTTAACCATGTTTGTTTTTTAAAAGGAGAAAAGTTAGAATTCAGAGTGCTTCAAAGGTCAATGTTCAGAGGAAATTAGATAAATACATGGTGTTTTAGTCCTTGATTCTGCTCATATCGTAATGGGAAAACTTGTAGCTCTACATGATGCTTCAGAGATAAATAATAGTAACTCTGCTGTCTATTCATATTTTATAAATATTTGGAAGTAATCTTACATCTGTATCTGAATATTAAAAATACAATTTTGTCTGAACATACAACATAGTTTTATATGAATCATGCACATAAAATAGTACTATTAGAAAAACTGCTTTGTAACATGGTGATTACCTGCTTTAAAGGAAAATAGAATTTAAAACAATAAGGCTGATTTTAAATTGTGCGTAGAACCAGTAATTGTGTATTTAAGGCAATTAAAAGATTTATTGAATCTTGGTTAAAAGTAGATTGACAATGACATTAAAGAATAAAGTATAATTTATTTGGTGCTACTTTGTGAATGCTTCTTAACATCTCACGATACCATATACAATATACTTCCAATCACAACTCAAACATAAAATAACCTACAAAAGCACATGGCTATAATCAATATACACTGATTATATTTTTAAAAGAAAGAAAGTTAGCAATTAATTAAGGTGCAGTAACTTTTTTCAAATAAAATATTAGCACCATACCAGATAAAATGACCTAAAACTACTGGCCTCCTCATATTTCTTAAATAACTAAATATAAACATTTTTTTTCAAAGCACAAATATTAATTTGCAGAATCAGTTCTATAGTAGTTAATATTTCTCTCTTTTGTTGCATTTTTTCCCCCAGGAGGGAAAAATATGAAGTAAAAACTTTCACAGGATCTGAAAATCAAATAAATCTAACCAAACAAAAGGTTGTCCTTCAGCAATGAGTTCCCACAGAAGCAAACGTGGACATTTCCCGGCGTATGGTACTAAAAGGTGAGAGTTCAAGTTCTGTGGTATATTCGTTGTCATTGTCATCGCTGGTCACTGTTGAAGACTTCTGAATGCACTCATCACAGCAACAGCAACAGCACTCCATAAAGGCCCGACTGAAGGGTTTGCAAAGACAGAAGAGGAGGACAGGGGTGACACAGGACTTAAAGAACAAAAGGAACTGGCTGATGATATAAAGCAAGTCCATTGTCTGCTGAGAAACCCCTGTAGCCATGTAGGCAGTAACAATGTTGCAGATATTTTCAGGAATAATGCAAAATCCATATAAAATGGTCAGAGCCACTACTGTACAGTTCATCTGGCTTTCTAGCTGAATCTGTCGTTTATTCCCCCGGGTACAGGCTTTCTCTGCTTTGCGGATTTTCCTTGCAGTCACCAAAGAGCAGGTGATGGTGAAAAGTGTGGGCAAACAGAAGTAACAGCCAAAGTACCACCAGAGTCTTGCACTGTCATAGGTAAGGGCTAAAACGTAGATGGTGTCCGGTAAATCTGGGGAGACCTTGATAACACAGCGTTCCGCAGGAGCTTGGCCACTAAACCCCAGATCCTCCTTGCTCAGCTGGCGGAGAACAACTTCCGGAAGCGCCAACAGTAGGGCACCAACCCATATAACAGCAAGCTTGGCAGTTGTTGAAGAACAGTTCTCGATCATTTCATAGTACATCTGCACGTTGGTGGCTGCCCGGAAGCGGTCTATACACAGAGCACATAAGGTGAAGGTAGTGACTCCGAGGGAAGCAACCTGTGGGAGGAACACGGAACACATTTATTCTGGGTGATCTCTAAAAGATCAGAACACTAGGCAGTAAATACAGATCGGCAAAACAGGACAAAAAAAAAAAAAAAATTTCCTGGAATGAGGCATGGGTAACTGGGTTGGTGTCTTTAGCTGAATTATTGTAAGATAAAAATAGGAGGGGAAAATAAAGAAATGCAGTGGTTCAAGGGTCATGGAGTCAAAAAATTTTACAGCTGAAAGGATCCATAAGGATCAGCTAGTCCAATACCACTTTATTTTAGAAAAGAGCAGAGACACCTC
This sequence comes from Halichoerus grypus, assembly GCF_964656455.1. Taxonomy (NCBI): domain Eukaryota; kingdom Metazoa; phylum Chordata; class Mammalia; order Carnivora; family Phocidae; genus Halichoerus; species Halichoerus grypus. Next base: position 80,370,780 of record NC_135723.1, read on the forward strand.
AAGAATTTCAGTCACCACGAAAATGCTGGCCACCAGAAGATCCAGATAAGGAGTAAGGATAGTTGAGTGCATCCCATTTTCATTACTGAAAAGGATAGTCATGTTTTTCAGTGTGTGGGTCAATAGCATGCCTCACACACAGCAAACATTCAAGAGCTTATTAATTCCAACAAATGAGTAAAGATCTCCAATTTCTCCTAAATGCAAAGTATTTTAATATTATTTTCAAATACATACACTTGTGGAAAACAAGAAAGGGAAATTCTCCAGGGGTCAAAATCAATGAAAAAACAAATGCCAAACAGGTCAGTGACCCCTCCCCCTCCATGTTGCATGCTTGCCCTAGGGACATCTGCCAATCCTGATGAGAGTTTCAAGTTGGTTTTAACTAGGTGGTGGGGCAGGTGCCCAAGTACACAGAGGCAGGAAACAAAGCTAGAGCCAGTGTACGTGGGGATTAGGTCAAAGATCCCCTTATGAATTGGGAACTCCCCGAATAGTGACATCTTCATGGGTATGAAGAGGAAAAATAGAAGGAAATAGTAGAGAAACGTGTCAACCTTATATGATTTGGATCTAGGTGAACTGGAGATAAAAAAAAAAAAGAGCAAATTCTAACCAGGAGCTCAAATTTACACTGGCCTAAGGCCAGAATTCACACCATCCATGTGGCTCAGAAAAAAACCAAATTACAATTTTAAATTGTCCCAGGCACCTGGTAGAAGAAAACACAAAACCTCTTTGGAAGAATGCACCAGACCGCAGAAATCCACAGATAAAATCTGAGGGAACATGGATTCACAATTAAAAATCACAATATGCAAGAGACAATCCACCACTATGAATTTATGTTGCCCAAAGAAGCAACTTACTGGATCAGGTAGGCATAAAATAAGTACAGTTATCATGAATTAAGTACATTTATCAAATTTAAGGTTATATGAGATACTGAAGGAATATCAAAAGATGGGAGATAGAAAACATAACCATGAAAATATGCAAAAAGGAGCCAGAAACAATGTCTAGATGTACCAGCCACAGGAAAATTTCAGATCAGAAAACCCTTTGACGCCGACCACACAGAGCACTGCATGCAAACTCTTATATGCATATGGTCCAGACACCTAAATAAATCAACTAAAGGTTAAGAACCAAAAACATGTACATATTTTTTTTCACACAGAGAATATAAATGCATGTTCCTAATGTAAACATACTATCATTCAGTAGCCTGTAAAATATTTACAAACATCCTACACACTCTCTAATGCGTCGTATTCACCACAAGCATACATTTATTGCTATGGACTCTGGCCCAAGCACTCTGCTAGATACTGGGGATATACAACAAGAAACAATTCCTCCCCTTAAGGAGGTCATAGTCAACCAAAAGGGGGAAGGTAGTTCTCAAAGGCACAAGATAAACACAGTAATCATCTGGGAGCATCAAATTTACTCAACTATTTACAGGAAATTGAAATAATTTAATTTTTAATAAATGTAGTCATTATTTATATATTTAAATAAAGACAATGAGGATAGAAGGTAAAACGTTCATGAGGTTTAAGATGAAACAGGAGACGAAAACTCTGTAGGTGGGAAGGATGTTTTGGGGTGTACCCTAGGCTCTCGGATATGTGCACTCACTCTCCTCTGTCTGCTAGTGGGAATGTTCAAGAAGCACAGCTATAGGTCATGCCTTGGCAAAGGGGCAAGGAAACAGATTTATATATATATATATAATGTTCCTGTCTAATTTGTTAGAACTCAAAGGGATCATGTTGAAAAAAGGAAAACCATTTGTCATAACAATTTTGACACTCAACACATTAGTTGTTTATCTGCTACATTCAAGCTGTCACTCTTCCCAGAATGATGGCAACTTGCCTTATGGATTCTATGAGAGTTCCAATGTCAAATACTCTCCCCTTTTTTACACGCTAAACATTAGTCAGTGTCTACTGGTTCCACTATGGAAAATAAGGACATCGCATCCATGCCCTGACTATTCTCATAACTCTTAGTGGAGACAGTCTGAAAATGAGATATAATGAGGGCTTAAGTGTATGAAAAGCAAAACTGAAGAAAAAGTATGATTCATAATCTAGATCAGGGCAGATCAAGACGACATGGTTGAGCTTATAACCACGATTCTTGTACAAAATCTTCAGAAAGTTTCCCATAAATACCAGTATAAGAAATATCCATCCAATATGACTGTCATAAAAAGTCAACTCTCCATACACCTTTTTATTTTTTCTTAAAGATTTTTATTTATTTATTTATTAGAGAGAGAGCACGAGTGGGGAGGAGGGGCAGAGGGAGAGGGAGAAGCAGACTCCCCACTGAGCAGGGAGCCCAATGCCAGGACTCGATCCCAGGACCCCAGGATCAATGACCTGAGCCAAAGGCAGATGCTTAACTGACTGAGCCACCCAGGCACCCTCCATACACCTTTTTAAAATTAACTTTCAAATTAACAAATTGTTCACCTTGATGGAAATTTATTTTGCCTCTATGCCAGAGATTCAAAATAATTCTAAAATTGAGGTCCACACTATGCAACTGTCTTAAGATCAGATTATTACTTTTCTTAATGTCAGTAATTGCCACACTTTGCATGGAAATCTGAGGACTGGCTATTTTCTAAAAGTCTGCATCAAAAGTATTATTTAGAAATTGCAGTATTTTATTTTATGGGTCTTTGAAACTTCACTTTATATATTTTTCAAATATTTTGATTCATTTCTCTATAAGAATGTAAAACAAAACAAAAAAATCCTCAAACTATCAAATGTACACAAATCCTCAGCAAGACTTTCTGTGCCATCTTCACTAACGCAAATCTTTGTCGCGTGTCCCTGTCGCCCACATATCCAGAGTCAGTCCACAAATAACAAAGCTACAGAGCAGTGCATTCTCTTAAAATTATGAATAACATTTCTACTGACAAAACAGACAAAATACTAGAGAGTCTGATGAGAGGCAATCTCTTAGAGGCTTGGCACATCCATTTCTTGATAGTTTTCGATCATTATTTACAAAGAACACATAACACTCAAGAGATAGCATCTTCTCCTCCAATTAATCTCCTTAATTTTAAACACAGAGATTTAAAATCTGGACCAGGGGTGCCTGGGTGGTTCAGTCGGTGAAGCGTCTGCCTTCGGCTCAGGTCATGATCCCAGGGTCCTGGGATTGAGCCCACACTGGGCTCCCTGATCAGTGGGGATCCTGCTTCTCCCTCTGCCCCTCCCCCTGCTCGTGCTCTCTCTTTCAAATATATAAATAAAATAAAATCTTTAAAAAAATAAAATCTGGACCAATTTGCACAAGAGCTAGCATTTGCATACCTACCTCCCTCCCAGTCTGTTACAAAGCATTTCATGAGAGGGAATAGCCAATGAATGCAGGTGGACATGTATTAAGACAGGTGTGTTAGACTGCCTCTCCTTAGATAGTTATAAACCGTGCTGCACATCCACTTTTAATTAGAAGACGTTTGCTGCTTCAAAAAGCAAAAAATGTTTTCTAGGTTCTGTATATTTCCTTGCACATGGTAACAAAAGCCGGGGCAAATTTTAAGCAAGATTTACATGTTCTCCAACTTTCGCTCAGGAATTCTACATTGTACTTTATCTGAAGATGCTTAGTTCTTCAGCCGTGTTCCCAAAAGCTTTCGGACTGAGCACCAAATGCGTTTGAAAGAATGTATTTGATCTGTAGTCCTCTTGACGAATCACAGATTGAGGGAAGCTTCCTAGGTTTCCTACACACATTGCAGGTACCCAGCTTCCTGTTGTCCAATCGTACTTCTCTCTGATCGTGTTCTCCTCAATTAGGAGCCAGCTGAAGCAGGAAGGTCACAAGTGCTGGGGCCTCCGAGGAAAACGCTGCCCCAAATGCAGATAGCGCTTACTACATAGTTGCCAACAGCAACCGCCCGAAGGCCAGTCCTGGGTACCTCCTCCCTCCTGCAGTGTTATTACTTCAGGTAGGTTTCTGTAAATTCACTTCTGCACTTGATTTTATGATGTGAAAGAGAAAGAAAGGTACAAAGCTCCCGCTCAGTAGTTTCCCAAATTATTTATAGAAGGCTTTAAACATTTGTCAAGAATCAACCTCAGAAATTAATTGATAAAAATCATCTGGATCATGGGTGGTGGGCTAATTTCCGCTTTCTCTGACATAAAATCTAACCATGCAATTAAGATTGCTAAACATTGGGGTAACATGAAAAGATTTCAGTCACAATTTTTAAATATATGTGTTTACTTACAGCTCATTGGAAATTCTACCAAGATGAATGGTGCAATGATATGCAATTATAAAACTGTGTCATAAATGCTGGATCTTCTGCATTTAATGACCATATCTGATTGCTAAAATTCAACGTCACTAAGAAATTTGCTCTTGGGAGTAAAACTGGTACGGGGTAGTTTCTTTTTTTGAAGCAACATCCAGAGAGATGGAATGAGTAAGATACAATCTCCTATTAATTAAACTGCAATGGGAGAAATAATTAACGTCAACAAAAGCAGAACTGTAAACACTTCTAATGGACAAGACTATTAATTTTGAGAATCGAGATCAGAGGAAAGCTGACAGCAGAAATTTTTAACTATTTGGGAAAATGAGATATGGAGTGTTTTGAGGGTGGTTGGCATCAAAGTGCACAAGCAAAGAGAATCAAAATAAACAACTCTGAAAGCTTTCTTTCATACAGCAATGTTCTGCCCATCTCTGTATCCCAGAGGAACAACAGCACGCGCCTTCAGCCCCTACCCAGCCCATGTGCAGGGCAGCGAGGCTTCTGGCAGCTCAGTGACCTGCAGCATCGCGTCAAGGCAGGGGACAGGCACAGAGTCGAGACCTGAGGACTCAGGTGGGAAAGCAGCAGCCGAGGTGCCAAAGCATTCTTCCCACTGTTCAAGTTCTCATTCGGTACAAACATCAGGCCATGAGAAAACCAGAGCCGCCATGTTCACTTCATACTACATTAAATTTGAGTTCACTCAAAATGATAGGAACAAAGAACACACGGACGCTTTATGAAAAACAGTTAGGATCCCGGCAGGAAGATCCTGAGCTATTGTCTTAGCTGTTGCTCCATTTCTCAGAAGCTTACTGCAGACAGACAAATAAGAAATCTTTTTTTTTTTTTAAGTATTGTGTTTTTATTTTTTTAGAGAGAGAGAGAGAAAGAGAGAGATGGTGGGGGGAGGGGCAGAGGGAGAGGGAGAGAGAGAATCTCAAGCAGTCTCCATGCCCAGCGCAGAGCCCAATGCAAGGTTGCATCTCACGACCCTGAGATCATGATCTGAGCTGAAATCAAGAGTTGGATGCTTTAACTGACAGAGCCACCCAGGGGCCCCCTAAGAAACCATTTTGAATGAGAGTAAGCTATGAAGGTACAACTTTTATCAAATAAATGGTACCTTTTGCTAAACTTTCTGATATAAATCAGTGATAACAATGATGGGGGGAAAAAGACCCATGTACTTCCAAACAAAATTTCTTTCATATGAAATTGAGTCAACATGCTTCAGTACAGTGAAGTGACTGAAATATCCTGATTTTTATAAAATAGGGCAATTTCTAACCAAAGCCATGACAACTGTACTCTAGCCTAACTTATATTTTACCTCAAAAAGATGTTTAAGTACGTCTATTTCTGTGCTGTCCTTTGTATACAAGTAACTCACAAAACAAGGGCATTATTGTTAAGAAAACCCATTCATTTGGACCATGAATGATAATCTATTATAAGTCTGTGGTTACAGGCCTAACAATCAGGCAGGAAAAAAGCAGGAGGAGCACAGGGTAGAGTTTCCTTTGAAACTCTAAATGGCTTGAGCTTGTCTGCCTTTGGCTTCCTCTTGCATTTTCCATAATCCTTACCCTTGCCGCACTTCAGGGCAACTTCTCCAGGAAAGAGGCACTTCTTTGATCACCAGTGGGGAGAGCATGTTTATCAGAGCCTCTGCTGTGAATAAGACGGCCTTTATCAAAAGGTCTTCCTTTCAGAATGCATGCAAGTCATGATACTAGGGTGGTAATACACTTCCATTAGTGTTTCCAAACCAAAACAGAGTGAGTGGGAGAGATCTGCCTCACCCCTTACAAACACGCATGGATCTCTAAAATGAAATAAAGCCATTTACAGCCGCTCTTCCACAAAGAGAAGACTTCTTCCCTTTATCAAAATTACTGAGATTTAATCTGACACACCCACATATCACAAATATCCATTTACTTCAATGATACCCAACATATTTCATCTATACTTGATTCCCAATGCCGGAAAAACACTGAAGGCATCAGCTGTCATTATAGTCTCATTCTCCACCTTCCTCCCTCTTGCTTAAGCTTGGTAACATTCTCTTCCTTATTTTAAAAACAATTGAGACTATTTAAAAGCTAACATAGCACTCCCAAACGTGTGTTGATTTTATAAATCTTTCTTTACTTTTACAGTCCGACCTTGACATAAAGTTTCCTACCAATTGTGACATATGACCTCTGTGGCACAGTATATTTCTTTCGCAGTTAAAAAAAAAAATTACTACAACTTGTCTAAAACATTGTAATTTGGTTATAAGTATGTCAATGCTCATTAGTATAAAAAATACCAATCAGCAAGATTAACATCATTTGTCCTAAGAGGGACGAAATCAACAGATCTTAAGGAATCTATTTAGTCTCAATAATTAGTATTTATCCCAAGCCCAAGCAGTTGTTGGTATTATTGTAATGTTTCTAATCAATCTTAAAGTGACCTGGAATCCTGGAATTTCTGTTGTTCACCTAGGGGTTCTGATGAGTTTCCAAAGAACAATAATAAATTTTCACCAGTTTTCCTTTGTTCTTAACGACATTAGTTTACATGACAATAAACCTAAACTAAAAACACATTCCTCATCCATTTGTGGTTGGGTAATTATGATTTGAATGACACCAAGAAACAATATTTTAAGACAAAATTTCTCTGCTCTTAACCAAAATCCCACCCTTGGTAGTCTATTAAGGAAGTACTTTTTCTTCATAAATCCTCCTATAAAAGACATGTATCTCTAAATCTCACATCTTGCTGTAAATGAATTAACAGATGCTTTTCCCATACATGAGAGATAGGAACCAAGAAGACAATGAAGATAGGCGAAAAGGCCCTCGGAGGTGGAGTGATGAGCAGGAAGTAAAAAATGGCAAACCTGAGCAGTCACAGACCTAATGAAAATGACTCATTCCAGTCCTGGATCAAATCAGTGACCTTGGCCTTGTTAATGCTATAACCATTCAAGTGTGCTGGCAACTAACATTAAAAACTATCATAAATTCACAAACCGAAAGTATTCTGTCTCAGGAACAAGCCTTGCACTGTGATTATATCCTGTGTTTTATAGAAGTTTTATGGAAAGTATGTATACCTACTTTTCAAATAGACCCCATATTTGAGGTTGCAGCAACCCCATTCTCCAGTCTACCTTGAAATTTTAGATGAGATCATCTCCTCTGGCACAAAGAATACCATTCTAATGAGGATACTTAAGAGTTAGTCTTGGCAACAAGGTTGTGTTAATTATTGGACTTTGGCAGGTCAATTCTTGGGAAGTAAAAGGACCAGAGGATCCCCAGAGGGTGGGAGCAGAAGTGCAATGCCAGAGACAAATCTCACTGCAGAGCAGCCTGCCCATCCCTTTCTGCACATAGTCCACACCCCAGACACAGATCCGTGTGCTTCCAATGTGACACTGTTAAATCTAGTAAAGAGCTAGTAAAGGTGGAAACATTCTATCAAGGTCCCTGCAGGGTAAGGGTAAAAGGCAAGGTAGATAGACCCCCACCTACTCAGCCTAGGAATCATAAACCCAGATCTATTTTGCTTTTCCAGACATACTTGCTTCCTTTTTGCTGTTGAAGGATGCTTTGTTGATATAACCAGATACCTTGGCAGTCCTTGGGAACTCAGGATAAGTCCTCACTCTGATTCTGTGCTTGAAAGATTAATTCAATTTTGAGAAAGTCCATTCTTTATGCTTCCCTTTCTATAACAGGGTCTAAGGGATCTATAATAGGGTCTAACATATCTCCCTTCTCAGCTTTTCTTCCTAGGTTCTCTAAGATCAAATTATTTTTTTTTAAGATTTTATTTATTTATTTGACAGAGAGAGCACAAGCAGGGGGAGCAGCAGAGGGAGAGGGAGAAGCAGGTTCCCCACTGAGCAGAGAGCCTGACACGGGACTCGATCCCAGGACCCTGGGATCAGGACTTGAGCCAAAGGCAGATGCTTAACCGACTGAGCCACCCAGGCGCCCCTCTAAGGTCAAATTAAGTAATAGGTACATTTTTGAGATTTTCAGAAGAAAGGGACTCAATTTAATGTACTATTATTACACTGTTAAATGAACCAATCATTTAAGTAAAATTTTAAAATTTGATTTACCTAATTCCTTATGGCTAATAAGGACTAATAATTCCAAAGCAGAGACGGTTATCTCAGGCATTGTATTCTAAATAATAATTTAGAATTCTGTATTCCAAATGAAAATTTCTAGGGCTGTCCTATCTGCCAAATTATCTTGCCAATGATTCTTATGGGCTTCCTATCCCACAAAAGATTGAGAAAACAAGAAAGCAAGAATTAAAAGATTTTTGTATTTGTATCTTTTCACCAGGGATCTAGGCTGTGTAGAATTTATGAAGACTAATAATAAGAATATAATAGAAAAAGAATTAGAGTGAGCACAGTTTTCACTTGAATTTGTCCATCTTTGGTCCTAAGTAAGTACAACTGTGAGCTGACTCATTCCAGGACCCATTCCTGACCTTCCATAATACCTTGTTTTAACCTCTAGTATAGTGCTCATTACACTGTAGAACGTTACTTTAAAAGCAGTAATGCAGATGTTACTCATTTCTGGAAACTTTCCCCCCTTTTCTCCCACTCCTTCTACTCCCATCCCCACCTATTATCATACCCAATACAGTAGGAAAGCTCAATAAATGTTTGATGAATAAATGGATAGTGAGTAAATGAATGAATGATGACATATGTGGAAAAGGATTATAGAAAATAATGAATTATTCAAACTGTTCTTTAATCAGGTATTGGGTACTGCTGTTTTATATATAATCCCTCCAGGCTGAATGCCAACAAGTATCTCTAGAAGGGAAGTAAAGAAAAATCCATTTCTGTGTGTACTTCACTGACAAGCTTTAGAAAAGAATGGCATTCTCAGTATAATCACTAGTTAAGGAAATTATTTAAATTTCACATTTGAATATCATAAACTTCTATTTCTTTTTTTTAATTTAATTTTATTATGTTATGTTAGTTACATACATCATTAGTTTTTGATGTAGTGATCCACGATTCATTGTTTTTGTATAACACCCAGTGCTCCATGTAGTACGTGCCCTCCTTAATACCCATCACTGGGCTAACCAATCGCCCCACCCCCCTCCCCTCTAAAACCCTCAGTTTGTTTCTCAGAGTCCATAGTCTCTCATGGTTCATCCCTCCCTCCGATTTCCGCCCCCCTTCATTTTGCCCTTCCTTCTCCTAATGTCCTCCATGCTATTCCTTATGTTCCACAAATAAGTGAAACCATATGATAATTGACTTTCTTTGCATAGTACTAGAAGTCCTAGTAACAGCAATCAGACAACAAAAAGAAATAAAAGGTATTCAAATTGGCAAAGAAGAAGTCAAACTCTTTTCGCAGATGACATGATACTTTATGTGGAAAACCCAAAAGACTCCACCCCCAAATTACATTACAACGCATACAGCAATTCAGTAATGTGGCAGGATACAAAATCAATGCACAGAAATCAGTTGCTTTCTTATACACTAACAATGCAACTGTAGAAAGAGAAATTAAAGAAACGATTCCATTTACAATAGCACCAAAAACCATAAGATATCTCAGAATAAACCTAACCAAAGAGGTAAAGGATCTATACTCCAGGAACTATAGAACACTCATGAAAGAAATTGAAGAAGACACAAAAAGATGGAAAGACATTCTATGCTCATGGATCGGAAGAATAAACATTGTTAAAATGTCTATGCTACCCAGAGCAATCTATACCTTCAATGTCATCCCGATCAAAATTCCAATGATTTTTCAAAGTGCTGGAACACTTTGGAACACTTTAGGAACAATCCTAAAATTTGCACAGAATCAGAAAAAACCCCGAATCACCAAGGAAATGTTGAAAAAGAAAAAACAAAGTTGGGGGCATCATGTTGCCTGATTTCAAGCTATATTACAAAGCAGTGATCACCAAGACAGCATGGTACTGGCACAAAAACAGACATATAGACCAATGGAACAGAATAGAGAGCCCAGATATGGACCCTCAACTCTATGGTCAAATAATCTTCGACAAAGCAGGAAAAAAATATGCAATGGAAAAAAGACAGTCTCTTCAATAAATGGTGCTGGGAAAATTGGACAGCCACATGCAAAAGAATGAAACTCGACCATTCTCTAACACCATACACAAAGATAAACTCAAAGTGGATGAAAGACCTCAATGTGAAACAGGAATCCATCAAAATCCTAGAGGAGAACATAGGCAATAACCTCTTTGACATTGGCCCCAGCAACTTCTTTCAAGATACATCTCCAAAAGCTAGTGAAACAAAAGCAAAAATGAACTTTTGGGACTTCATCAAGATAAAAAGCTTCTGCACAGCAAAGGAAACAGTCAACAAAACAAAGAGGCAACCCACAGAATGGGAGAAGATATTTGCAAATGACACTACAGATAAAGGGCTGGTATCCAAGATCTATAAAGAACTTCTCAAACTCAACACCCAAAAAACAAATAATCAAGTCAAAAAATGGGCAGAAGACATGAAAAGACACTTCTCTGAAGAAGCCATACAGATGGCTAACAGACACATGAAAAAATGTTCATCATCATTAGCCATCAGGGAAATTCAAATCAAACCACATTGGGATACCACCTTACATCAGGTAGAATGGCAAAAATCGACAGGGCAAGAAACAACAAATGTTGGAGAGGTTGTGGAGAAAGGGGAACCCTCTTACACTGTTGGTGGGAATGCAAGTTGGTACAGCCACTTTGGAAAACAGTGTGGAGGTGCCTCAAAAAATTAAAAATAGAGCTACCCTATGACCCAGCAATTGCACTCCTGGGTATTTACCCCAAAGACACAGATGTAGTGAAAAGAAGGGCCATATGCACCCCAATGTTCATAGCAGTAATGTCCGCAATAGCCACACTGTGGAAAGAGCCGAGATGCCCTTCAACAGATGAATGGATAAAGAAAATGTGGTCCATATATACAATGGAATATTATTCAACCATCAGAAAGGTTGAATACCCAACTTCTACATCAACATGGATGGGACTGGAGGAATTATGCTAAATAAAACTTCTATTTCTTATATAGAACCCAAATTCAGTAAACTTTGCCATACACTGTTCATAAATGGCATTATAAATAAGAGCTCATTCTATAACTTTTTAAATCCTTTCTGCAAAAGTCATCAGCTAAATATTTTTACTTGCATGGGAATGCAGGAAATGATTATAAAGGGATTAATGGGAAGTCATAAAATATTTGTTGAGTACCATTCGCACACACTGAGTTTATTTTCCCTGAGAATATTATTATTAGTGACTTTCAAATTGCTCATAAAACTGTATGTTTCCAATTAAAAGTCCATCAGAATACCTAATGGCTAATCTACAACTCAAGCAAATTTACCATCTGTCATGATAAATGTGCTCTTACTTGAATGTAGGGGTTCCAAGGGAATCTTTGTGGCATCGCATACCTGTATGGTAAATCATCTTCAGCTTCCAGGACCCTTCCTTTCTTACCTGTCAGTGCTAACTACAATCTAAGGCAATTAAAGAGCCATTTGTTTCACTCAGTTTAAAACGAGTATTTCTAAAGCCATTGGAGAATCTGGTTCTTTTCATCACAAAACACTGTAGATCTTTCCCAAATCATCTCTGGTCCAGAGGCCCTGGTAAGATGCATTTCCTTTATCCATCCTCCACCCTGATGCAGGAATCTTGTATCCCAGTAAAATAAAAATACAGTTAGGAGTGCCCGGGTGGCTCAGTTGGTTAAGCAAAGGACTCTTGATTTCGGCTCAGGTCATGATCTCAGGGTTGTGAGATCGAGCCCTGCCTCAGCCTTCGTGCTGGGTGTGGAGCCTGCTTAAGATTCTCTCTCTCCTTCTCCCTCGAGCCCCTCCCTCATTCAAAACTTCCAATTAATGTCCAAACAGAAATACATATTTAGCAGTGGATCTGAATCAGATGATACACTGACTCTGGTTGGCTTTCATCAAGTAATGAGCAAAGATCTGTTCCAGTTGCCACATTCAGTGCCTGAATTATTTGGCTTTAATCATTTGTTAGATCCTTAAAGGAATAGTGTGATAGGGAACTCCTATGGCAATCTCCTATTGCAGTCCACACCCAGACCTCCATATCTATCCATCTCTCTCCCTCCCTCTCCCCTACCCCTCTTTCCACATACAACTATCACTTTGAGTATAGTTCTGGTTTTTTTGTTTGTTTGTTTTTTCTGGTGACTATCTGATAAACCAGTTGAAAATGATGTGTCTGTTAGGATGGCCACCATCCACTCAGATTCTCTTCTCTCCTATCCCGTTTTCCTACCATTCCATCTGCCCTTGATCCTTAAGGGACTTACCACTGGGCTACAAAGGCATCAGAATCCTGGAATAGAAAGAGAGAAGTTATCAACTACAACATTTCCCAGTATATTTCCACTCATAGCAACATTAAATATGATAAAACTACTTTCTAGCAACAGACCCTGGAAGCTGGCTACTCTCCCCAAGGCTTATGCCAACAAATTGAAATAAAACAAGAGTTGAATGTAAATTACAAAGATATGTAATTTCTGCTGAAGAAACGCCTCCTATTTTTCTACACAAACCCAACTCTCCCCAAATTCCACTATCTCCTTAAGATTATGCTAATACTCAAGTTGTAGGGGGAAAAAAAAGAACTATGGTAGAAGAAAAGAAGGCAGAGGGGAAGATAGGAGAGAAAATTGAGAAATTTCTTAAGATTAATAAAATTAACTGTGGTGTAGCTATTATGAAAATAGAATGGAGATTACTCAAAATTTAAAGAGGTGCCTGGGTGGCTCAGTCAGTTAAGCATCTGCCTTTGGCTCAGGTCATGATCCCAGGTTCCTGGGATCATGCCCCACATTGGGCTCCCTGTTCAGCAGAGAGCCTGCTTCTCCCTCTCCCTCTACTGCTCCCCCTGCTTGTGCTCTCTCTCTCTCTGTCAAATAAATAAATAAAATCTTTAAAAAATTAAAAATAGAATTATCATATGATCTAGCAATTCTACTTTTGGGTATTTATCTAATGAACATGAAAACACTAACTTGAAAAGATATATGCAACCCTATGTTCACTGCAGCATGATTTGCAATAGCCAAGGAAACAACCCAAGTGTCTACCCATTCAACCCAATGGATGAATGAATGGATGAAAAAAATGTGGTGTACATATACACATATACACACACATATATATGCACTGGAATATTATTCAGCCATAAAAAAGAATGAAATCTTGCCATTTGTAACAACATAGATGGACCTCGAGGCATTTTGCTAGATGAAATAAATCAGACAGGAAAGACATATACCACCTGATCTCACTTATACGTGGAATCTAAAAACAACAACAACAACAACAAAACCACATACACACACAACAAAAAACCTAAAACAAAAAACCTAAGCTCATAGATACAGAGAAGAGATTGGTAGTTGCTAGAGGCTGGGGGTTCTTGAAGGGTATCAAAAGATACAAGCTTCCAGTTATAAAATAAGTCATGGGGATGTAATGTACAACATGGTGACTACAGTTAATACTGTATTGCATATTTGGAAGTTGTTAAGAAAGAAAGTAAATTATAAAAGTTTTCATCATAAGAAAAAAAAATGTAACCTATGTAAGGTGACAGATACTAACTAGAGTTATTGTAGTGATCATTTCACGATTATACAGATATCGAATCATAGGGGGAAGATTTTTGAGAAAGTTTAAACAAATATACTTATTTACAGTGTCTTTTACCAGTCTAAAACACTTTGTGATTTTTAAGAATATAAAAATGTAACCTACATAGCTTAATTTGATCACTAAAATAATCATCTTTGACACATTAAAAAGTGCAATTGACTCAGATGATTGCAGTTTTTAAAAATTTAATGAGCTACCAACTCTGGAACTTACTGTTAATTTATGAGAAGCAAGATGAAACTTAAGAATATAAAAAGCTATAAATTTCATCATATAGCAAATGATGTTAACTGGGTTAATTTTTACCTACCTACTGGGTAGAAAAATCTTTTTTTAAAAGATGCCAAGAAGGGACGCCTGGGTGGCTCAGTCGGTTAAGCGTCTGCCTTCAGCTCAGGTCATGATCCCAGAGTCCTGGGATCGAGTCCTGCATTGGGCTCCCTGCTCAGCGGGGAGCCTACTTCTCCCTCTCCCTCTGCCTGCCGCTCTGCCTACTTGTGCTCTCTACCTCTCTGTCAAATAAATAAAATCTTTCAAAAAAAATAAAAGATGCCAAGGAGCAGACATAAAAAGGAAACACTCATTGGACATTCTTGCCTCGTAGATGTTTGTCTAATAAGCAAACTTGAGATGAGGAGTCTGGCTTCCACGGACGAGGTATATATGCTTAGGATGATCATTTCTCCTCTCTGGGCCTCATGTTTCGTCTTTAAAGTCAGGGGGTTGGGTCAGAGTGCCATCTGGTTCTAATTTAACCTGATAATTCAAAAGCCACTGTGGTGCAGGCTATGGCTCCCCACCCAGATTGCCTCCCCACAAAATTCCTTCAGGTATGCAGGGCTGATTCCCCCTAGTACTGGTGGTTGGTGGCTCTCAGCTGCATCCCCCTCTAGGAATTGCCCTTTAGAGAGATCCACCCAGATCGAGGTTATGCCCCCGCTTCCTGGGAGCAACTTCCATCCAGTGACCGGTCCCTTAGGAGACAGAAAGTCCGGGCTGTCTTGCCTCATTCAGGACACCAGGCAAGGTCCTCCAGCCCGGGAGCTCCTGTGGTGTCAGCCAAGGTCTCCGGCATCTGGATCACAGTTCAACTTCTCCCTCTGCCCAGTCCTGCCTCCTTCATTCCCTACTAGGTGTTGAACCTGAGCGCATGCCCCAGTAAACTTCCTGCAAAGCAAATCTCCACATTTGGGTCTGTTCTTTCGGGAACCTGACATGGAACAGGCACTCAATCTCTCTTACTTCTGTGAAAATAATAGTGCCTCCTAGAGGCAGAAATGTTTTATTTTGAAATTTGGACTGTATTTCCTGTTCTCGTCATCAGAAATTATAGAGCTGATAACTACTATCCAATAATTATTTTCACAAAACATACTAACGAATTATAAAATTATTTCAGAAGAATAGGATAGGAATGTAGAAACACTACTTAAGAAACTTAAGATTTTCATTCATTACTTTAACAGTAAAAAGTCTAATTTTTAAAGAAACAAAATGAGTAAATTTTTTTTTTCTAACCTTTGCTTCTCTGGGGAAAATAAAGCCTAGTACTAATAACTAAAAAAAAAAAAAAAAAAAAAAATAGGTCTATAAAGAAGGGGGGGAATACAGAGAGAAAAAAATAACAACAGTTGTTTTAATAATAAAAAAGGTAAAAAATATTCTTAAGGAGCAGAGAATTAAGTTTAAAAATGAAATAAAAATGAAAACATACATTTTAAAAAAATCCTCAGAGTTAAGAGAGAAAGAAAAGACATACTCGATAAATACCATCACTCAAAACTCAGAGGTCTCATAAACTAACGAAAGTTTTTATATTCTTTTCTGAATTTGGATGGGATTCCTTTCTTTTAAAGTTTTTTTTTTAAGAACTGGGTAACTTCTTTTTTTCTTTTTTCCCCAGTTTCTTTTCTTTCTTTTTTTTTTTTGTTCTCTTTATATTGTTTTTTCCTCTAATGTATAAAGACTTCCATCATGCCCAGTACATTTTAGACAAGCCAATACACTTCTCTGTTACTGGGGGTAATTCTCCTGTTCACTTTATAGTTTACTTTTGTCTCATTCTTGCATATGTCAATTTCTTCTGCATTATTCCAGCAGAGAAATCATAAATCTTGACCTTGAAAAGGCAATTGATAGACACATTTCTCTTACATAAATTCAACTACCTCCCCTGCAATTCAAAAATGAACTATCTACCAAATAAATTAGATATTTCAGAGCTACTTGGCACCTGGCAACAAGAGAAACCTTAGGCCTTGGTAAAGTAGCAACAGCTGATTTAACCAGCATGGAATGATTCTGCATCTGATCCCTGCCAGGATAACAGAAGGTCTTATTTACTGTCTCTTCCCTTGGTTCTTCTAAGTAGGTACTGTTTTCTGTTTACTTATCCCCTAGCTTTAGGCCCTGGAACAATGTTGAACATAGTGTCATTGGCTCTGGTGCCAGACAGGATCAGGGGCTCTGGAATATTTACAGTTTCCCTTCTTCTGCTTCCATAAATGAAATGGGCAGTTTGAATGGAGGAAATCAAGGGCCAGCTGGCTAAAAACACAACTGGCTACAAAGCACTTGGGCTCTTTCCAAGAGCTGGTGTTTAAACAGAGGCCATTTAAAGAGCAAATTCCAACTACCATAATAACGGTTCAGGACACTAGCTGTAAGATGAAACAATAAAATTTTACTCAGCAATATTTTTGTTTCCAAAGTTTGGAAACTATTATATGCCCCCTTCTTCTTAAGAAATTTTTCTAGTCTTAGTCAATCCTTTAAAATAGCCAATCCATTATATACTAACAAATGACAAGTATATATTATATACTTAGTATATACATAGTATATATATATATATATACACACTTTATATATATATATATATATATATATATATATTTATACACACACACACACACACATATACATATATATGAATTCTGTGCCAGGATGGCCAAAGTGTTATTTTTGCCTAAGCTCATTCATACAAAATAAATAAAACTGTTAAGAAATTGAGAAGGAAAAGGAGAGAAATAAGAAATGACATAGAATTTAGATGGGATGGCATGGCAGACAGCCAAAGGACACTTAAACTAATTTGGGAGGTTATTAATACATCATGAAGCCAACTGACAAAGGCAGATTTCCTTTGTCAAATAAAATAGTATTTCCATTTTGATATTTAAGAAAAATTCAACAATCCTCATGGGGAAAAATCATGTTGGAGTACTACTCAATAAACAATACATGGTTTTTTGTTGTTGTTGCTGAGTTCTGGTAATGACAACCACAGAGTGGCTATTTATTAACCCTAGAATCTCTGATAGGTGCCACATCAGAAATATATATAAATGCCATATTCAGTGAGATAAATTTAAAATGTAAACAATTCTATACATGATGAGATCATAATTATTTCACAATCCAGGAGCAGATGAGTTTGAAGGTGAGCGAACAAAGCTGCCTCTCTCTCTTTCTCAATGATTGACATGAGAAATGGAGGAGGGACCCAGAAAAAAAGTAAAGGGGTTCAGCAGCTAGGTACGTGCATGGCGCAGCTGTTCTGATGCTATAAATCCCAGAAATGGGTAAAGCCAGTAGTTTGAGACCCCCTGGAAGCCATTACCTCTATATAGGGCACAATCTTGCAAGAGAAGTCCTCCAGCAGCCACTTCTTCGTCAGCTCGTGAAAGATGACGAGCGGAAGGCAGAAGAAGATGATGAGAAAGTCCCAGAAGGCCAGGTTGGCCAAGAGGGAATTGGAGATGCTCCGCATGTAGTAGTTGTGACACACGATGCACATCACTGCCAGGTTGCCAATGATGCCAGTCCCGAAGATCACCACAGACAAACACATGACTGCATAGGCTCCGTATGACTCCTGGGTCAGCGGGTAGAAGGGGTTCTTTAGTCGCAAGCGCCGGTTTGTGCTGTTCCCCTGGCGGGAACCCCCGCGTTCGTGGACCCCTTCACCTGAGGACCCATTCTGGGCCAGCGCCCTGCCAGGGGGTGCGATCGTCCGCCCTTCGTGCCCCGACGGTCCACTGACCATCTTGGGTGAGGTGTCGTGGTGGGAACCCTGGAGTTTCCCGCCTCTCCTTGGCCAGTAATAAAGGTCGCTGGCTCCGGGTTCTGTCCTCACACTCTGCTCCTGACCGTGCTCAGAAATGCCAGCGCCTCTGGGACCCTTCTCTTTCCCCTCTGAGGTCTGCAGGAAGAGTTGGAGAGCCGGGAGGTTCCCTCTCCCCAAAGTTCCAGGGGGCTCCTGACCCCGGGCACCTTTCCACCTCCAGGCTCCAGATGGCCTGGCTGGAGGTCCCGAGGGTTCTGCGGCCGACGCCTCCGCCCCTCTTCCCGCACCTGGGTCACCGCCCCGGGTGGCCCTTAGGTCCCACAAGGGCGCCGCGCGCACCGCTGCCCCCTGCTCCTCCTCCTTGGGCGCACGGGTTCTCAGAAGGTCTCCTGCAGAATTTCCCAGTCCCCACGCGTCCCTACTGCGACGCTGGCTCAGTGCAGGTGAACAGTTTTCCCCGAGGCAAGTTTCGTTCCTGGGCGAAAGAGCGGACCCGAGAGCAGGAGAGGCAGAAACCTTGAGCAGTAGCAGAAGCAGCAACCGCAAGGTGCGGGCGAGAGGCGCGCCCGGGGCCCGCATGGCTCGGTGAGGGCGTACCCAGCAGCCGCGGCTCCTGGTTAGGACCGACACCTGCTGCCTAAGTTGCTGCTGAGAGTTAAGCACATGTCACAACTCACCCCCGCCCCGGCAGTGGGGGACGGGAGATTACGGGGAGGTTGGGGGATGGGTCTTGGGTCACAAACCCTCCCCCTCTACAATCCTTCCTCTTTTGGCTTCCCGTGCATTTCTCAGCCAAATCCAACCCGAGCGCTGCGTATCCCCAAGGTTCAGAGAGGGAATCGCTGCTCCCGGTGGCTGACCTTGAAAAGTTGCAACCAACACCTGACTGTTGATTAATGTTGCGACTGGGAAAAGCCCGGACCAAGCCCCACGTTCCTCCCTGCCTTTGGGCGGTTGCCTTCTTGGTAACAGTTGCTCTGCCTATTTACATCCTTCCCATAGCGCCTTATCCAGTTCATAACAGTTGCTCTGCCTTTTTACACCCTTTCAATACCGCTTTATCCAGTTGTAAGCCGAGGTCGCTAAAGGGAGAGAAAAACAAGTTGCCCTTCTTCACATGACTGGCAGCCACAACCCCGCTCCCGGCTCGCTGGAAACGGGTAGCAAACAGCCAGACGCCGCGCAGATGCACCGGGAAACTCTTGCCCCACCTAACCCCAGCGACTTGTGAGGCTACTGCTGCCGAGGAGAAGCGGGATTCCAAACCCGCGGCCACTGTCAAAGTTGCTTCTCCTCCAGCTCAAAGTTGACCAGGGGGCGGCGCGGGCTGCTGGGCGGCGTGTCCTCGCGGACAAGGGAATCGGTGGTGGGGGTGGGGAGGGCGAACGCTGCTCCTCGGTGGACGGTGCCGGCGGCCGAAGGAGCTTGTTGCTGCGACAGCAGGCGCAACCCGGGCGGAGAGTCTGGTGCCTGGAACCGCCGCGGGCGAGGCGGTGCATGGCCGGAAAGGGGGAGGTGGCCCGGCCTCTCCCCGCCGCTCCAGTCGCTACGCGCGCGGGGGAAACCCAGCGCTCGGCTCCTTGCCTCCTCCCCCTCTTCTGCCTCCTCCGAGAGAGGCTGGTTTGTGGGGAGACTGGATTCCCTGGTGGGTTACGACTCACTAAACCCACACATGTTTCATTCAAGCCCTTTGTAGCGGCTTTCGCTCGTAGGAGCTGGAAGCCGAGAGGGAACAAGGGCGGAGGCGCGGAGCTAGAGATGGGCGGGACGCGTTAATTCCCCAGATGTCGGAACCAGCTTGACAGGTCCCAGAGACCCGTGCTTTCGCTTCCAATCCGCCGCGGCGGGTGCGCATGCCCAGGCCTTGGCCCCGAGGGAGTAGTAAGGTGAACCGCTCACCTCCTTTGGTATTCCCAAGAGCTGAGACTCGAGAGAAAGGAAGCTCAGAGGTCTCAGTCGTAGAGAATGAGCAGTTCGACAGTGGGACGAGGAGTGAAAATGTTTAGGATGAACCATTACCTTTAACACTGAGTTAGGAAGCATGCTGACAGGGGTTACTTAGAACGCTCAGAGTACAAAGAAAGTAGTTTTGTTTGATGAACTACTGGGAAATGACAGGTGGGAGGAAATTAACTTGAACAGAACTGCCAGTATGGCTGACCATGCCTTTCCAACCTTTACAATAAACCCTCCACTCCTGCTACAGTTGTTCAGGGTATAGTTAATAAGGCAAATATAATATAAAATAGACAAATTGATTAAAAGAAAAAGCGATAGAGGAAGATATAAATGTATTTTGAAATTTAAAAAGGCAAAATATAGAAAAACAGGAGAAAATACAATGAAAAATATGATGCCAATTGTGGCAGGTATAGAATAATGGCCCTCCAAAAGATGTCCACATCCTAATTCCTAATACCTGTGAAAATTTTACCTTATTTGGCAAAAGGGACTTTGCAGATGTGATTCAGTTAAAGATCTTGAGATGGGAAGAGTATCATGAATTATCATTCAGGTGGGTCCACTGAAATCACAAGGGTCCTTACAAGAGGGAGGTAGGAGGGTCAGAGTATTGTGGGGCAGTAAGCCAAGTAATGCTGCCAATCTCTGGAAACTGGAAAAGTCCCTGACTGCTCATTTTAGACTTCTGACCTCCAGAACTATAAAATAATGAATTTGTGTTGTTTTAAGCCACTAAGTTTGTAGTAATTTGTTACAGCAGCAATAATAAACTAATATGCCAATTAATCTGAAAATGTAGACAGCAGCAACAATTTTATTGAAAAATATTAACTACCAAAAATAGCTCAAGAAGAATTTTTTAGAAACCTAAAGATAACCATAACATTAAAGAAATCAAGTCATTCATCATTTCCTACCTATCAGAAAACACTAGACATTATCAAATCCTAAGGAGTAATTATACTTTATATGAAATGTTCCATAGCTACCCAATTAACTTTATGAAGTCGGAATAACCTTAATATCAAAATCAGACAATGACAGAAAAAGAAAAAAAAGGGCTAATAGCACTCATTTATACATTTACTCATTTACATAAAATAATTATCTCAAGTACATTAGTCCATTAAACAAATATTCTGCTCATGTTATATACAGAAGAGCAGTGAACAAAATAAAGGTCTGCTCCCTCTGAATTTATATTCTCTTGGGGGAGACAGATAATAAACAAATAAATATATAATATGTCAGATGATGATAAGTGCTATAGAGAGAAGAATGGAGAGTAAGGAAATAGAGTAATGGATGGGGGAAATCTGTTCTTTTATAAGCATGGCAGTGAAAGCCTTTCTAATAAGGTGATTTTTGAATACTTACATATAATCCAATAATCCCAAATAAAAGCCTGACAGATTCAACACCATCTTTTTTTTTAATATGGCATAAAATAGGGCTTATCCCAGAAATGTCAGGATAGCTTAATATTTAGAGTATTTTTTAATAATTTATGAAATCAAGCAATTTATGAAATTAAGGACAAAGACATATTAATCTCAACGGATGCAGAAGAAGCATTTGATTAAATGCAATCATCATTCATTATTAAAACTATTAGCAAACTAGAAATAGAAAAAAAGCTTCTTTAATATAACATGTTAATTTAAAAATAAAGCAAACATTAATGTCAAAATAACAGAAACATTCCCTTTAAAATGAAAACAAGACATCGATCACCTCTTCTATAATCAGCACTGTACTGAAAATACTTACCAATGAAATAAGACAAGGAAAAGAAATAGTTATAGTAAAGAAGTACAATTGGTGTTATTTGTAGATTAGATAAACCTATATACAAAATTTAAAGTGAATTAACATTTACATAGCTACCAGTTGTAACTTACCAGATATCAAGACTCATATAACTATAGTAACAAAAATAGCATGACATTGGTGCAGGGAGGACCAAAAAGACAAATGAAATAGAACAGAAAACAGGGAAGCATGCATAAACTTATGTGAGGATTTGATATAGCAAGAGAACTGCCATTACAAATGGATGGTTGAACTCGACAATAAATGGTACTGAAAAAAATTGACAATCCATAGAGGAAAAAATAAAGTTGTATTTCTTTCTTCATACTATATATAAAATATATTTCAGATTAAAGATCTCAATATGAAAACTAAGTATTTAACACATTGAGAAGAAAATATAGGAAAATGTCATTATGACATAAGAGTGGAAAAGGTTTCACAAGATTGAGGAAGAAAAAGTATAAAAGATAAAAATGATAAATATGATTTTCTTAAAGTTTACATTTCTGAACCAACAAGGAAACCATCAGCAAAGTTAAAATCAAGCCACAAAGTGGAAGCTGGCTGTGGTACAGAAGAAGGAGTAAGATCTAGTGCTGCCTACCAGTGAAAGTGGGTCTTTTAAAGACATAAAACATGCTATGGTACAGGTTTATAACTGCCCACTAGAAATACCTTATAGAAAGCTGAATTATTATTACATAAGTGATCATAACAAAATGATATAATTTCTATGAATTTGCATGCACATTGGTAAAACTCCTGAGAGGGCTTTCCAAGGTGTCCCCCCCCCCCCCCACAGCAGTATCCTTGTTTTGGGACATAGTTATTAAAGTTTTGTTCTGGGACTAAGAGGAACAAATATGGGAACACTCACGCATGTTGTGGTCTTGAGGTTCTTCTCTACCATTTTATCATTTTCTCTCAAATAATCCACATTCCACAGAGATCTTTGGAATTTACTTTTTGGTCTGCAATGGGACAAAAAGACTGGCTTCCAATATCTACAAAAACACCTGCAAATATAAGAAAAAAAGGTTAATTTTAAAAAGATGGACAAAGGATGAGATCAGGAATTTCACAGAGGAGGAAACTCAAACGACCATTAAAAATGTGGAAATATGGTCAATTTAATAGAGAACTGCAAATTATAATAACAATGGAATGCCATTTTACCTCTACTAGACTATAAAAGAGAATGTCAATATCCAACTGTCTGAGAGGATAGGAAAAAATGAGAGCTGACATAACCTGCTCTCGGAAGAGAGAGTAATTTGTCAATACCTTAAAAAGTTGATGATGTTTATACCTTGTGAACATGAAATACTACCCATAAGAATAAGCCCTAGAGGAGCTCTTGCATGTGGGCATAAGGACATCTTTACACTTGTTTTTAAGAATAAAAAGAATGGAAACATTGCAAATGTCAATCAATATAGGAATGGAAAAATTAATTGTAGTATATTTACAAAAAGGACAAACTAGATTTACACATATCAACAAGGCTGAATCTCAGAAATATAAATGTCAGGGGGAAAAAAGCAAGATTCGATTGACGTCAACTATACTATGCTGCCATTTATGTAACTCTCAGAAAGAACACAAAACACTATGGTAAACCATACATGATATACCCTAAAAGTAGAAAATATATAGAAGGAAAAAATACACATCAACTTCAGGATATTAGTTACCTCTGGGGATAGAGGGATGGGAATGGAATGAGAGAGAGCTTCTACTCTAACTGTAATATTTTGTATTTTGTTTCTTTAAAAAAAATTCAGGAGGGGGTAATCTGAGTTAATTATGGAACAAGAAAAAAGTAGTTGCTAAAATAAAACCAGAGATATTGCCTCCCCTCTTACCTCATTAGTTTGAAGTTTGGGTTTACAGAAGTAAGCTATTTTTATATCCTTTTAGTCTAGATCACAATAACATGTCACCTTTACCCAGAAAGGAATCCAAACTCAATAGGGACAAATCCCTTTTGCAGCCCTCCCAGAAACCCACTGTAACTTACACAGGCTTGCCCTAAGGAGGGCATCATTTTCAGGGTGGAAGCTGCAGAAGAACTAAGGTATCCAGCTTGGGGAGTTGCTAAGGAAAATCCTGGAGGAGGGGCTGCCATTGCCTGTCTGAGAGGATACCTCCTTATTCATAACCTGAACAATAGTGCCTTTCTATTAGGATGGCGGGCATACTCTGGCTCCTTAAGTCAGGGCTTGTTGTGGCCATGAATAAGACTATACAGAGCTCCCAGCCACCCTGCTGGAGCCTGGGACAATGTAAATCATTTGTCTTCTTGGAAACCATTTTCTTATCTGTAAAACAATGATATTCACACCTGCTCTCAGCTCTGCCCATTCAAGTCATTATGATGATGAGGCAAACATGAAAAAACTTCATAAATTGTACAATATTCATCTTTGTTCCTTTTAGTATTCAACTATTGGTTGCTATTAGCAAAATTTAAATGACATCAAGAACACAGAAGCCGTGAAGGAGATCATGCTTGATAAATGAAAGTCTGAAGTAATAGATTTATTTTATAAGAAAATGGAGAAAGGGGCACTTGGGTGACACAGTCCGTTAAGCATCCAAATCTTAGTTTCATCTCAGGTCGTGATCTCAGGGACCTGAGACTGAGCCCCTAGCCGGGCTCTGCGCTCACCGTGGAGTCTGCTTAGGACTGTCTCTCCCTCTGCTACTCCTCCCTCCCACTCCCTCTACTGATTGATATAAATCAATCAATAAAAAAAAAAGAAAATTGAGAAGACATTCACTTCAAAAACAAATGTCATTGAAATCTTTTCTCAAAGCTCATCTCACCTGTAACTATAGTTTTTGAAATAGGAATAGTCACAACTCATCTATTTCTGTAGATTCTACTATAGAAATATAGATCAGAAAATATGTTGGGTAATTATTGTCTGGTTTACATCAGAGATCATTTATCTGGACAAGAACTGATGTGAGGGGCGCCTGGGTGGCTCAGTCGTTAAGCGTCTGCCTTCAGCTCAGGTCACGATCCCAGGGTCCTGGGATCGAGCCCCGCATCGGGCTTCCTGCTCCGCAGGAGGCCTGCTTCTCTCTCTCCCACTCCCCCTGCTTGTGTTCCCTCTCTCGCTGTGTCTCTCTCTGTCAAATAAATAAATAAATAAATAAATAAATAAATAAATAAAAAAGAACTGATTTGAACATAGATTTTTCTGTGTCAGCATTCTACAGGGTTTATACTATATAATAATGATTTTTTTTTATATACAAAACAGAACACGTAAGCTATTACCTATCTCGGCATTTCTGTACAACCTATTACACTGTGTTTAGTGTTTGGTGTGCTGAAGTTAAGACACATTACAAAAATCAGAGAAATGACTATTTCAACTTTTAAGATACATCACTGAACATAGGAAGTTTTCCTCAGCATCCAATTCACTTCTCAAATAATATTTTTTTCCTTTTGGCTTCAGAGAATTCAAAAGGACCATTTTTCTAAAAGAAATTGTAACATGCAACCAATAGATTATTATTTTCTGAGATTCAAAATATGTCTTTTTTTTTACAGTTTGTCGTGGCAAACCCTGTCCCTAAGTTACTAAATGTTAGTTTGGTAATTTTTCTTGACTACCTACTCTATCCTTCCATTTGCCACATATGAAAGCCTAATTAGAATTAATGGTAAAAAATGCACTGTTTGGGATAAAACACTAATATGACTATATCTATCTTAAAAATAAAACATCAATGTTAAAAGTATTTAAAATTTTAAATGAAACAACAATAATTAAAATGGTCCTTTATTTGTGCCAGAAAAAAATACATAGCTGTTGGGTGGCATAAAATCTGTTTAAACCACTACATTATATTGCATAGCTAAATCTGTTTTTTTTTTAATTGGGAAGAAACTTGAATGCAGAAAGGGATAAAATTAAGGATTAATTAATGCATATATAATCAAACATTCTAACCTTTCACATCTCTTTACCACAGTAAATGTTTTATCAAATACAACCCACCCTTGGAGGAAAATCCATTGAGAAGCAATGATACTTAGTTGGCACTGAGCCAATAATGATACCCCAGGAGACCAGAGAACCTCAGGCTTTAGTCCCTCATAACTTCTCAAATAATATATTTTCCCTAGCAATTATATGACTTTGGTTTTACTCCTCTAAATAATCATAGGAAGCAGAACTTTTCAACACTCATCCAAAGAAAATGTAATATTATAAAGATATATATTTTACTTCCTTCTTCTATTGTTTGGATCCAAGCTGTATATTGCATCAGTAAGATTCCTTTTAAGACTCTCCAAAACAAATTGCCCTATTCTACTGTTTCTCCATCTCTGACTAAGCAGCATTCTTTAAATCAGTTTTCTGTGTAATGTTGATACTGAATAATACTCAAGTATAAAAGCAAATCAAGCCAAGCTTTTAATGCTACATAAGCATCGTCTTTGTTTAAAATACTAGTAAATTTGACCAGAATGCAGAGCCAATAAGGAAGATCATGCATTTCTATATGAGAAGTGAAAAGCTGAGATAGTTAGAAGGATTTCAAAAGAGAATACATCATTGAGTTGGCTGTCTTTCAGCAACCTTTTAAATTTTAGCTCCAGCAAAGAAATCAATTCAGGGGATACATCTAAGCCTTGAGTCTTGGCACTTGTAGCAATTATTTTCTTGATTAGTAGTTGAAATATAAATGGTTCTAAAACAAGGTTTGCTTTGTGAGAGTCATAAAACTCTACCCTAAAGATTGGTCAACAAAAGGGAAACAATAAACCTTTCCAGTATAATCTTTCTGCTTTGTTTGTATTCCCTTTTTTAGAAGATCTCCTTTAAAGATTTTTATTTTTAAGTAATCTCTATACCCAACATGGGGCTCAAACTCACAACTCTGAGATCAAGAGTCTCATGCTCTACAGACCAAGCCAGCCATGTGCCCCTAGAAGATCTCCTTTATATTCCTTTTTTAACTTAGTATGTGGAGAGGGTATGACTGGATATAATCACTACAATAAATTGATCTGATAATATAAACATATTGAATGGTCAAATTAATAAAATGTTAAGATTTGGCCCAAGGTAATTAAATTTGTACTTGAGATTACTAGTTCTTTAATGTTTGCATTTTCAGGCTACCATATGCAGCCACTTCCAAGGCCCCAGCTGGTCCACAGAGTGCTTTTTTTTTTTTTTTTTAAGATTGATTGATTGACTGATTGATTTTTAGAGAGGGGGGACAGGCAGTGGAGCAGAGGGAGAGGGACAAGGGACTCCACACTGAGCACAGAGCCCCATGCGGGGGTTGATCCCACAACCCTGAGATCATGACCTGAGCTGAAATCAAGAGTTGGCTGCTTAACCAACTGAGCCATCCAGGTGCCCCCACAAAGTGCTTTTTTAGGACTAGCTTTATGTTCACCCCTTCATGAACTCAATATCCTTCCCTGAGCACCTACCTTTTGGAGGAGGGAAGACTTTCATTTTGACTCTCAGAAAACAAAGAAGCTCTATTACAAGCTTCTCTTGTATTAGAGAGAGGACATATGTAATATGACTGAGGCCCCTTGCAGTGTTTCACCTTCTAAGGGAGGTGCCCTCTGGTGATGGCAAGCTGTCCACAAGGGTGGCCCTTTTTAGGCAGTGTAGAGTGGGGTAGTTTCCACGATTTCAAGATATTGAACTTCATGAAAGAATTTTACTTATAAAATGAGATCTGGCTGCTAAAAAGAAATTAAACATCAATAATCTAGTACAACGCCTTTCATTTTAGAAATAAGGAAAGTAAGGGGCGCCTGAGTGGCTCAGTTGGTTAAGTGGCCAATTCTTGATTTTGGCTCAGGTCAAGATCTCAGAGACCTAGGATCAAGCCCTGGGTCTGGTTCCATGCTCAGTGGGGAGTCTGCTCCCTCTCTCTCTGCCCCTCTCTCTCTCAAAAAAAAAAAAAAGAATTAAGGAAACTGAGATCAAAATGGGTGAGTAATTTCCCCTGTATCATGCAGTGCGGTAGAATAGAACTTGAACTAAAAACCAAGTTCTTTGAGAGTGAAGAGAAAGGGCCACCAGTCAGTGGTTCAGAGAGGCTACCCGAAGGAGGTGGATGGTAAAAGGGCAGGAGGGTAGGAATTGGTTATTAAAGTGGGAGGAGGAAGAATCCATGGAGCAAGCAGAGGGATTGATTCCAGCAAAGATGGGGAGAAGAGAAAAAGGATGAAGTGTATGGAACAAGTAGTTCGGTGTTGCTAGGAATAATGTATGAGAATTTGTGTTCTTAAAGAAAAAAAGCTCAATGTCTGTGAAATCACAGAAAAATTGTAGGGGCATTTCCCAGTAGAGAAGGAGTTCTGAGTGGGAAAAGTCATGGGTCTTCACTTCATGGACTAGCAAAATTGTTGTAATGATGGAAAAGGTAAAGCATATACAATCAGAGGGCACTTTGACAGGCACCCACAGTCAGTAAGTAACTGTTATTTAACTGATTTATTTTAGTTGCTTGAATATCAATGAAGAGATTGAAGTTTTTATAAGAACCATTTGTTTTGTCTTACCACCAGCCACACGCACTCTTCTGGGAAGTATGCCCATGCAGTTTATTGTCCTAGTACTGGCTCAGTCAAATTAACTGAAGTTTAGCCAATTAATCCCAAGCCTGGAACTTTGCCAACTAAGAAAGAAAGAGAAAGAAGGTAGAGGGAGTACCTCCACTTTAGATAGAACTTTAGACAGGAACTATTGGCAGCCATGTTTCCAATGAGGATGAGGGCACAGAGAAAAGCAATCTGTAGTTAGGAAGACCAATGAAGGAGATTCAGAAATAAATTTAAATAAACAATAAATTTATGTTTTAGATTAAAATATTTAAGACATGCATGAATCACTTTTTAATGACTTCTCACATTCACTGTTTTTCGATGATATAACCAACTATAGGTTCTACTTGAGTCAGATAAGAAAATTCCTATTATAACTATTTCTTTAGATATAGTAGGATAAATAATCCTTCTGTGGCTCCTTTCCTACTAGTCTCACAAATGAATCTCAAATACTTCCTTCCTTTTTGAATCATTCTTAATTATCAACAAAGCATAGATCCCTCCTGAACTATAACAACCTGAAAGAAAACAGCCTTAAGACAATTATCTTGGAAATACCATTAATAATTTGCTTTACTGCTATTTTTTAAAGAAAATTCATTCTTTGTCAAATCAGTCCATTCATCCAACTTTCCTGTACCATGCAGAACCAAGGATTAGTACTCTAAAGTTTTGAAAATTAAAAAATAAACATTATATCTTGACTAAATTAAATGAAGAATTACTATCTCCCAGAATGGTCTGTGAGGGGAGAAACATTAATTCAACAAATGCTCACAGGCTATCTGTTATGCACAAGACAGTGCGGTGTGCTTGTATGTACATTAAAAAAAGAAAAAAAAAAGAGATCTTATATAAGGAAGTTTGATATATCTATGGTTCTAGCTTTAGGGAAGGTTTCTTTTGATGAATTTAAACTAAGAAGTATGAAATAGACTATGTAAAAAGTGAAGGGAAATCCAATAGTGTAGCTAACATTCTCTGATGAAAGCACTTTTCCCTGAAAAATACAAGGGCAAATGTATGAATTTTCAAAAGATGGGCAACAAAAATCAGAAAATAAAAATGACAAGGGAAACTCTCAAGATTTAGGTTAAAGGTCATTGTTGGTCTAATCTGTATTCAATATCCTGAAAATTCTTCATAGTTTTCTACTAAAACCTATACACTGAAATAATACCTGACATATTTTCGCACTGCATGTCTTCAGCAATGCTTGGTTGCTAATGACAGCATTTGCTCAGGCGCCTTCCCTGCAGGAGAGCCTTTGGGTGGAGAATTTTCTATAACAGCAGACCTGCCATAGCTGATCTGTCAGGGTGAGTCAGACAGGCATTCTGCTCCCTGAGGATGACAAGAAAACAAATAAAAATTAAACCAAATGCAAACAGTTTCATCAAAGGCATTTGACAAATTAGCAGGTGCCCTAAGGAATCAAAAGCAAGGGCAGAAATAAAGAGCACTTCATTCATTGAAATCTTTTGATTTCAAAATTCTAAACAAAAAATTAAACCATCTCTTATGTCTTTTGATATTCCATTGCACAAATAGATGAGTCTTGAAACTTGGCCAACATTATATGTTTTCATGCACTACTCATACTCGTTTTCCACTCTCTCTTCACCAAGCTTCTACTATTCCAAGGCACAGTGCTGGGCACCGGGGGAATGTAATGGTGTACAGAAACTGACAAGGACTCTCCCTCACAGAGACCACAGCTTAATGGGGATGGGGAGGCAGTCATAGCAATTAAGTGTTCACACAAGTACGTGTGAAATTTCACTAGAAACAAATTCGACAAAGGAGAGCTATGTGATGCTTGGAATCTGTGACTGGATATTTTACCCAATTCAGAAGGTCTAAGATGGCTTCTATAAAGAAGTTCTGAAAGATTCTTAGAGGTTAGCTACTCAACATGGGGAGGGAAGGATACTCCAGGCAGAGTGAACATCCATGTCCTAAGGCATGGTGGCAGAAAGAGACTGTGATCAGTTGAGACTTTCGAAAGGAGGTCCCTGTGGCTAAAGCACAGAGTGCCAAGGTGCTGTGGCTGGCAACGGGGCTGAAGAGAGACAGAGGAGCCAAATCATGAAGAACCTCACTGACATGATAAAGGGCTTGCTTCCGTCCTGGGTGATCTATAAAGTCAATGGAGTGTTCAGGTGTGTGTGTGTGTGTGTGTGTGTGTGTGTGTGTGTGTGTGTGTGTGTGTGTGTGTATCTGCTGGGGGGGGCAGGTGTCATGCTATTTGAGTGGCAGATTCAGGTTTGCTTTCATACTCTACTGAATCACTTCTGAATTTTACCAACAGACAACTGTCCTTGCTAACAGTTTCTTATATGGTAAGACTAATTGGAGTTGAATATAAAGTGGCTTACATCTACATTATGGAAAACACAAATATAGCATCATATATAAAGAAAATATTAAATCAGTAGACATCACAAGTTTTGCATGTTTTTCACTTGTAACATAAAGTAGTATAATTTGCTATTCTTAACACAAAGAGAATCAAGAAAAAGCTCGTTCTGACAAAGACCAATTAAATGTTTGAATAATCACCTTTAAGCATAGACACTGTTGTTCCTGAGCAAAATAATGAATAAAATATCTGGTTACACTCAAAGATGAATAGTGCTCCTCTTTTAGAGAATTTACAATATAATAAATGCACAGAGGTTGGGAATATGAAAAATCTGAATATAGTCTAAGCACAGTACACTGAATGATAACATACAGAATAGTATATTAATAATAATATAATAACTTGCAGTTATGGTTGACTTTAGTAATAGCATGCAGCTCTTAGAATATTATCTTTTCAATTTAATTTAATAATTCAGCAATACACCTACAGAATTATGGACAATATTATATATGTCACAGAATTCCAGTTTTTAATTGATTGCCTGTTATATGCTAGGTGCTTTAAACATTTCCACATTGAATCTTTGGGGGCTCATTGATTGCAGGAAGGGCTGTAACAGAGCTTGAAGCCCAGGCCTGCTGAAGCCTGATCATGGGTAATAGAACCTCACTTCATCCCACCTCCATATAAACACTTGGAAAGGTGCTAATTTTGTTTTGCACTAGTTATTTGCACCTAGCGAGGAGGCAGGCATGAAGCCAGAGTCTCCGTAACAACCTGGTTGATACCAAGAACAGGGTCTTTAAAAACTCCTTGAAAACGGCAAAGGAAGCTTCTCCCACCTGGTGGGATGCTTACTCCATTCAGGCAGTGTCATGGGAAGCTGCACAGTTCCACTGGAGTCCTGGGAGAATATGAGAAGCCATACCTGCACCTCTGAAACCTGTGTTAACCCCTGCTTTATGTAACTGGGGCTGTTTTTGCTATCTCTGTAAATTTCCTAACCATTTGCCACTAAACCCTTTTATCTTTAGGTCAATCACATTACCATTTTATTGTGACAACGTGGAAATTATTACACTCACTTTAGAAATGAAGACACGGAGGCTCTGAGCATGACAGTAACTCTTCTGAATTAACAAGCAACAGAGTTGAGGTCCTGATCAACACAAGTGTGGCCTTTGTGGATGCGACTTTTAGAAAAGGCGAGAAGTCTGATGGCATAGTTACAGAGTGAGCATTATGAAGAGAATGAGAAGCACCATAAATGTGTAATTGTGATCCTAAGGAGAGATAATTTGGGGTTTTTTTTCATATTGCACATGAAAATCATAACGTGATATTACTAATACGTTTATCTTACCATCAAACTGTAAGTTCTATGAATACAGGAAGTTTATTTTATTCACCTGTGCAAGGCAGGACCAAGCAAAGGGCCATGCATGTAATAGACACATAATAAATACTTAAAAATTTAAACTTCTGAAATGCCTTTTGAGCTGAATTATTTCATTACTTAGTTTGAAAAGATGTAGTTTGGTGATTTGGGGGATATATTCTAAGAACTAACTCTTTCTGTGAGGGTTTTTTGGATGAGATTTACATTGAAATTGGTGGACTTTCAGTAAAGCACCTCCATCCTGTGGGTGGGCCTCGTCCAATCAGTGAAAGGACTAAATAGAACAAAAGACTGACCTTCCCTAAGCAGGAAGGAATTCTGCTAGCCTACTGCCTTCAGACTTCAACTGCAACATCGGCTCTTCTCTGGGTCTCCAGTTTGTTAGCCCACCCTGAAAAATTTGAACTTCCCAACCTCTATAATTTTAGTGTGAACCAATTCATCACTAAATCTCTCTCTCTGTTTCTTTAGATAAACTTAACTAACACAGTCAGTATTAACATAACTTTTTTTTTCTTTTTTTTTATTATGTTATGTTAATCACCATACATTACATCATTAGTTTTTGATGTAGTGTTCCATGATTCAATGTTTGTGTATAACACCCAGTGCTCCATGCAGTACGTGCCCTCTTTAATACCCATCACCAGGCTAACCCATCCCCCTACTCCCCTCACCTCTAGAACCCTCAGTTTGTTTCTCAGAGTCCACAGTCCCTCATGGTTTGTGTCCCCCTCCGATTTCCCCCCCTTCATTTTTCCCTTCCTGCTATCTTCTTCTTCTTCTTCTTCTTTTTAACATATAATGTATTATTTGTTTCAGAGGTACAGGTCTGTGATTCAACAGTCTTACACAATTCACAGCACTCACCATAGCACATACCCTCCCCAATGTCTATCACCCAGCCATAACTTTTTAATAATTTAAATGTTTTGATATATAGCCTTAATGGTGTACAGACTATTAAGGTGGGGTCATATCCAATATTTTTCTATTTATTTATTCATTCATCAAATACTTCTTGAGCATCTAGGATAACCCCAGCCACTTGTTCCAGGAGCTGAGGGTACAGCGAAGAATGGGGTTGCTTAAGAAAGTGTATATATTAATTTCTGAAAAACTTTTTGACTTAAATACGTAAGTCAAAGTAATTCACTCAATTTGGAAGCAAAACAAAACTTATTTCCACAGGATAGAAATATTTTACGTTTCTTTTCCTTTTAACTCAAGAAACTTGGAAACAACTTTGCCATGAAAAAAAACAGAAGAAAATTATTACCCACAAACTATTTTTCTCCTTCCTTTGTACCCTTTACTTCTTATTTCACCATATTGCCTTATCTGGCCATGTTTGTGTGTACCTATAGCTATCTGTCTATATCTACCATATAGTTATTATTTCTTTATAGCTATATATATATATATATATATATATATACACATATACATGTAAAATATATATTATATATATGTAAAAAATTATTTGCACATATATATAATATATGCTTCCATTTCCTCTAATACCATGTAAGTATGAATAATTTTAACTCCTCACATGACTTTCCCACCTGCTATGCCTCATTCTGCACAGTTGAAACCTCTGTAGCCTGAGACTCAGAGTAGAAAACAGACATTGCACTGACACAGCTACTTAGTGGTAGACCCAGGATCAGATGTCTTCACTCTCCTGCTTTTTCCTCGATGGCCCCAATTGCTTCCCTAGCCAAAGATTGTAGTTGAAGAACAGCTAGATGTCAATTTGCCAATAAAATGCCATTTAGGTTCCATTTTTCTTTTCCTTGAAAACATATATAACCCCTTTGACTAATTTCTGAATGTTAGAAACCTATTGAAAGATGTCATCATTTCAACATAATAACTTATGTTTACAGATTATATTTTTATTTATTTCTGAGAACAAATTTAATGTGAACTATTTAATTTACCCTATCAAATGCAATATCAACTCTGCTTTAAAAATAGGCCTAGATGTTATCAGTATAGTCACTCTTCTTAAGGATGGGGAGTATGCAATGTTCCCTCTCATTGTTAACAATAATAAGTGTTTCCATGCTATCATAATGTTTTAAGTAAAGAAATGAGGCTCATGACAATCATAGTGCAAATTAAAGCAAAATAAAAAGAATGCAGGAGGATTCTGTTAAGCTCCCAAGATATATAGCTAAAACCATTCTTTAAAGAGTGCAATGGCAATTCAAAACTTCAACCCTCCAAAGACCATGAATTTCTTTGTATTTCAGAACTCTTAAAGTATATGTGAAGAGAGAGATCCAGGATCCAAAGTCACAGTCCATTGTCTATATCAGAAGGCACTCACCCACATATATAGCTTGGCTCCAGCACACTTCAGACTGTAGGCTGGGAGGGAACTTGAATGAACCTCCTGATTTGAAAGCCCTCCATTTTTAGCTCTGAGTAGATACTGTAACTTCCGTATTCCTCCAAAACAATTTAGACTGTTGAATCTCAGATCTGTACCTCTGAAACAAATAATGCAATATATGTTAAGGAAAAAAAAAAAAAGAAGAAGATAGCAGGAGGGGAAGAATGAAGGGGGAGAAATTGGAGGGGTAGACGAACCATGAGAGATGATGGACTCTGAAAAACAAACTGAGGGTTCTAGAGGGGAGGGGGGTGGGCGGATGGGTTAGCCTGGTGATGGGTATTAAGGAGGGCACGTTCTGCATGGAGCACTGGGTGTTATGCACAAACAATGAATCATGGAACACTACATCTAAAACTAATGATGTAATGTATGGGGATTAACATAACAATAAAAAAATTAAAAAAAAAAAATCTCTGAAAACCTCAACAGAATCGAAAAACGTCCTCCCACCCCCAGCTGTGATAGGTCTAATTATGTTTCTCAAGGTCTCCAAACACTGCACCGCCATGATGTTGCCCAAACTTGTGGGGTGTTTCCTCTGACTGGGAGGCCTTCTCACACCTGTTTCTCCTGAACATTAGACCAGAATACCATGGGAAGAGCTCCCTCGCCTGACTCTAGAACGTAATACCACTGTGGGAGATTGCCAGGGTGGTTTCATTAACTGCCTCTTGCAGCCAAACCAGTTAATTTGATTACACAAAGTTTGCACTTTAGTTTAGCTAAATCTTTTCTGTATTTATCATCTTTCATTTGGAAATCCAAGTTTCATGTATAAACAAATGTATAATTAAAACATCAACTATAGATTGCATGTATAAACAAAATGTATAATTTGCACATTGACTACAGATTTTCTCCAGAAAAACAACAATTATTTCATATGAGGTTTTGGAATTAATAGGGATCTGTTCAGTTGTGATTTATGTGCGTTTCCAATCTGAGATTGTTACGGAGGAAATCGTGGCAGTTAATCAACATGCAAATGACATGTTTATGCCTGAGTTAAAATGAATTTTGACAGATGTATGAATGCCAAATATTAAAATTTAATGCTTTAGCCTTGTAATGAAAATGACACAAAGCACAGAAAAATCTATCTTACCTAAAGACATGCTGAAAGTCAAGAGAGTTTTAATTAATACCAGATAATTTTTCACTTGTTGGTAATAGGTGAAATATAAAATATAAATACTCAAAATGCCAGAAGAAAACACTCTTATACTCAAAACTTTACGTGGCACCTCCATCACAATGTGTTGTTATAATATTCATTCCAGTAAATAGAGTTTGCAGGCATGTCTTCAGAATTAAAATGAGTATATTTAAGTAACCATTCTGAGATCAAATTCTTTCTCTCTGTTCATAAATATTTGAAAATATATTACAGTTTCTGAATCTTAATCAAGAAAGTTCAACTTCTGTTAGGAAGGAGTTGTTTTGAAAAAGTATGAGATTAAAAGATAAACACAAAAGTAATTAAAGTAATTTTCAGTATTGTCACTCATCTGCGCTTTATTTAGTTCTCATCACTCGTTTGGAAGATCCTCAAATTAATATGAATTAACACTTACAGAGTATTCCCCAAATGTTAGCTACTATTATGTACGGTGCATTGTGCTAACTGCATTACATTCATTATCCCCTTCAAACGTCAGGAATTCAAGGAAATCTGAGCAAACCGAGGCCGAAGGAATGAAATATCTTGACCAAGCTCACGTTGCCAGGAAGTAGTGGAACTGTTTTCAACCAAGGTCTGGTTCCAGACTCCATGTGTTTAACCATCACACTGTAGATTTTGGACTAATTAATTGACTAACAGCTATGCTTTTTCCCATAATCCTTTGCCATTTCCTGAGTACACTACTGGTCAGTGAATCCACTGTGGAACTGGAGTTGAGGATCCAGGATAGCACCCAAAATGCCAAGACTGCAAGAAGGAGAAATACTAGCTTTTTCTATGAGAGACAACAAGAAGTCAATCGAGGATAACTAGAAAGAAGATAAGTGGATCTAGTAAGGATCTGGGAAGAGATTAACTTAAATGTTTGGGCTTCAGTGAGATAGATAGTAAGGCACCAAGTAGAGAGTGGAATGGGCATAACAAAATGCAGAATGACAAATGTAAAATGTCTATTAGAGAAATCTCATTATAAGTGGAGAAGAAACATGAACCATTCATTCGAAAGGGGTTATGGAAAGAAGGAAGAGAGAAAGGAGAAGGTGAGATGAAGAAAGAGGAACTAAAATGTGTTTAGAATCCTCCATGGGATAGGCATTTTTTAATATGTTTCACTCCATTTAATTTTCATATTAACCACTCTAAGCACAAAACACCTTAGAATATTTTTCCTCATTTTTACAGATGAAGGTACTAAACAACATTTTGGAGAACACTCAGCTGATAGAATTTAGAGTCAAGACTTGAACTGATACCCTTTGATCCGAAATGCCACGTGTTTAAGCCTAGGGAGGGAGAGAGTTGATGGAGAGGTATTTGAGATTTTGAATGGATAGTTTGCTTGCTACATTGGAAGCATTCTGCATATTATTTCTAATTTAAACAATTACACATGCTTATTGAAAGAAATGGGAAAAAATGTTCTAAAATTT
Organism: Halichoerus grypus; assembly: GCF_964656455.1. Lineage (NCBI taxonomy): Eukaryota > Metazoa > Chordata > Mammalia > Carnivora > Phocidae > Halichoerus > Halichoerus grypus. Next base: position 80,408,084 of record NC_135723.1, read on the forward strand.
CCTGTTGCTTTCTTTTTACAAAGAAAATGTTTGTACTTGTTAACTGGAATGTATTTTTACTAAGTCTAATAATGACTTTTTTTTTGTTTCCATTGACTCCATCCTTTAAAGGAAGGTCTACACTTGAAATGAGGTCTATCAGACCTTGGTACAGATCCCTGTCTGAATCTTTTGGGTGCAAAGGAAGAGGAAAGGAAGAAATTTACTTGATTAGCTGAGAGATCCAACAGACTGAAGGAAATAAAGAGGTGCATACTTCTCCTTTGAAGATACTGTGTTTCTTGTTTTGTTTTGATTGGCAACCAGAAATCAACTGGCATAGGCACTATTTTGTGTGCACAATGAACCAGGACACATTAGCTATGGAGGATGCAGCATACTCATTGTGATTTTAAGACCAAATAATGTCACAGCCTCCCCAGATGGTGAGCATCAAGGGTTTCTTTGAGATGTTCTCCACTTACTCCCAGGTACACTTTACTAAGAAATGGCAGTGTACATTTGCCCTTCATTCTTCTCCTTGTTCTACATGGAGAAAAATCTCTGTTTCTGGAGAGTGGCCCTCACTATTCTGTATTTAACTGCACCAGTGAAGGGTTTCTTTTCTTTTTCAATGTATATATTTGGTTAAATAATCCACTGTTCATTTTAATGGCAATCTGCATAGAGGGAATTAGATACAGGGTAATGTTGCCATCTTAAATCTAAGGCCCTTTTGAGGAGACTCTCTTCATACATTTTTAATAACATTTAAGTCTTTCAAAACTAACAAATGTATGTGGGAAATCCTGTAAGGGTTTTTTTTTTTTTTTTTTTTTTGGCATATTTGCAAACCTAGAGGATATCTCAAAGTACTTTTAAGTACATTGTATTAATGCAAGAAATAGATTGTAAATGTTTTATTTGCCTTCAAATAAATGGACCTAATGTTCTTGTCTGCCTTGTAATTATGTGTCACAAATTTGATTAAAATCTCAGGGAGCCTGCCTGTATAGGAATCTAAACATGGTGGGTCCTCAATAGCTGTTTGTGGAGTTTACAGAATAGGAAAAGTACTTTTTTTTTCTTTAGATATTTACTCAAGTTACATGTTATTTAAAGAATTTTTAAAAAGTCATTCTAAAGAATTATAAAGGAAGTCAAATCCTAAAAAGTTCTAAGCAAGTATTATTTATGAAGTTTGTTTCACTGCCCACAGGATGGTTACCGTTCTTCTATCCATTTTCTTCTATACTACTCAGGAAGATTATCCATTTATAGGGATAATCTGTCAATTCCCCCAAAGGCTGGTGTTCATGTTTTTTGGAGTGGTGCCTAAACATTCTCACAATTAATCCAAAAGACATGGACATACACTTACTGATTGCACTTCCTTTCCTTTCTAGGGATTTCCAGCCCTCTTCTTTCCTCTGAACTTTCGTTTTAAAATTTTCTGTTCCTCATCTCTATATATTTCTGGGGTCTATTTGTTTTTGATTTTATTTGTTTTCTTCAGATAGTCTCTTAGTTTTCCAAGCACCTTCACTGTGTGTTCCTCCCAGTCTTCCTTCCCTTTTATATCTGCATTTATCCTCTTGTTTTCTTTTCGCTCATCATGCTACTTTCCCTTTCTATCTTCAAGCCTTATTGCCCACATTCCCTGTTTTCTCCTTCCCGACCTCAAGCACTCATTTTATCCCTCTCCTTTTCCCTCCAAGATGACATAGTGCTATCATTTTACCTTACCTCCCATGCAATGTTTAATTTCCACTCTAGTTCCTTTTGCTTTTATAGTTCTATTTTCTTTCAAGGAATAAAAAGGAATAAACATTGAAATCATAGGGAAGATTTATCATTTGCTTTCTTTTTTTTTTTAAAGATTTTGTTTATTTATTTGACAGAGAGAGAGACAGCGAGAGAGGGAACACAAGCAGGGGGAGTGGGAGAGGGAGAAGCAGGCTTCCCACTGAGCAGGAGCCCGATCCCAGGACCCCGGGACCATGACCCGAGCTGAAGGCAGATGCCTAACAACTGAGCCACCCAGGCGCCCCTCATTTGCTTTCATATTAATTATGTTTGGCATTTTCCCCTGATTTTTAATAAAAGAAGAATACTTTATTTGACCATATAACATACATTCAATTTCTATGTTCCAGAGCAGATCTCCCAGGAAATTGCTGATGGGAAGCAATTTTTTTTTCCATTATGATATAAACTGCACTCTTCCTGGGAGGTACATATGTTTCCTTAACACAAGCCAACCTTCTCTTTACCACTATTGTCTTAGATCTTGAGTACCTCCATGTTCATCAGACTAGATTCCTGCCTCATCCTGTGTGACTCCAGTAGCCTCACTAACACTCCGGGCTGTCATTACTCCTGGGAACTTTTACTGTCTACTCTGAGGAAGTCCTCACTTCTTGTCTCTCTCAGAATTTGGCTTCCTCCTGCTTCACTGTGAAACTCAAACGCTTTCAAGTTCTATACCTTGAATGGTCCTCCTACTGAAACAACAAAAATGGTAGATGTAACATCAAAAAATCTTTTTCAATGCCTACCTGACCTGGCACAAAATTGAGGAATAGAGTCAAAATCTGAAGTGAAAGCAAGAACACGAGGAGGTAAGTGACAAAATTAGCTTTATCAACGGTTTCTGACAAGTCTGTGGCAGGACTGGGTAGAAGGAAGCGGGAAGTACAGCCTACAGCCTGGATACAGCATGGACCTCAGTATACTAAACTCTCAAAGTAAAGATGAATGAGAACTAAACGCTCTCTTTAGAAGACGATAACAAAGAACTTAATGTCTTTGCTGAGGATTTATAACCATTAGCAAGCTTTCACCTGAGCCTCTAGTCCAAATTATCACTTTTGTTGTCTGAAGAAAGTCTGAGTGGAAATTTTTGTTTAAAGAACTTCTGGTTTTGCCTGATTTCAAGCTATATTAAAAAGCAGTGATCACCAAGACAGCATGGTACTGGCACAAAAACAGACATATAGACCAATGAACAGAATAGAGAGCCCAGATATGGACCCTGAACTCTATGGTCAAATAATCTTTGACAAAGCAGGAAAAAACATGCAATGGAAAAAAGAGTCTCTTCAAACTACAAAGGCTAGTGAAACAAAAGCAAAAATGAACTTTTGGGACTTCATCAAGATAAAAAGCTTCTGCACAGCAAAGGAAACAGTCAACAAAACAAAGAGGCAACCCACAGAATGGGAGAAGATATTTGCAAATGACACTACAGATAAAGGGCTGGTATCCAAGATCTATAAAGAACTTCTCAAACTCAACACCCAAAAAACAAATAATCAAGTCAAAAAATGGGCAGAAGACATGAAAAGACACTTCTCTGAAGAAGCCATACAGATGGCTAACAGACACATGAAAAAATGTTCATCATCATTAGCCATCAGGGAAATTCAAATCAAACCACACTGAGATACCACCTTACATCAGGTAGAATGGCAAAAATCGACAGGGCAAGAAACAACAAATGTTGGAGAGGCTGTGGAGAAAGGGGAACCCTCTTACACTGTTGGTGGGAATGCAAGTTAGTACAGGCACTTTGGAAAACAGTGTGGAGGTGCCTCAAAAAATTAAAAATAGAGCTACCCTATGACCCAGCAATTGCACTCCTGGATATTTACCCCAAAGACACAGATGTAGTGAAAAGAAGGGCCATATGCACCCCAATGTTCATAGCAGCAATGTCCGCAATAGCCACACTGTGGAAAGAGCCGAGATGCCCTTCAACAGATGAATGGATAAAGAAGATGTGGTCCATATATACAATGGAATATTACTCAGCCATCAGAAAGGATGAATACCCAACTTTTACATCAACATGGATGGGACTGGAGGAGATTATGCTAAGTGAAATAAGTCAAGCAGAGAAAGTCAATTATCATATGGTTTCACTTTTTTGTGGAACATAAGGAATAACATGGAGGACATTAGGAGGAGGAAGGGAAAAATGAATGGGGGGGAATTGGAGGGGGAGATGAACCATGAGAGACTATGGACTCCAAGAAATAAACCGAGGGTTTTAGAGGGGGTGCGGTGGGGGATGGGTTAGCCCGGTGATGGGTATTAAGGAGGGCATGTATTGCGTGGAGCACTGGGTGTTATACAGAAACAATGAACAGTGGATCACTACATCAAAAACTAATGATGTATTGTATGGTGACTAACATAACATAATAAAATAAAATAAAATTTAAAAAAATAAAGCACTTCTGGTTTTAATAAAAAAAACAGAACTTTAAGGAATTGAAAAAGAAACCCAATAAAAGGATTATATGGCAGATGAATTGTTCAATGAATCCCAAGCAGAAAATGATAAATAAATTCATACCTCAAAATCTTATAATAACATTGTAGGGACCCCTAACAGCAAAGTAAAGATAGTTGAGGCACAATTTTTGCTTTCAATGATCTCACTGTTTGGAGACATGTAAAATGCCCTGCCTTTCCCATTTTATAGCATTTACTTTTGGAATGAGAGGCCCTCATGCTAATTGTTTCTATCAAAACTATTTGGCTCCTCCATCTCACTTTTGTTTCTCCCATGCCCCTGTTAACAGAAAGATATACTCCTGCAGACCTCTGATTTCATTCTGGCTCCAGTCCTAAGAATCCAGAAACTCAAGGATAGCAGTCTATCTAAAACAGGGTAGAGACTAAACATCTCTCCTCTCAATGCTGATCTTTGTGATTCTCTAACTTCTCATGTTTTCAGTCTTCATGCTTGTCTATGTCCATCCTGACTACATTGTACTTAAACACTTGTCTATATACTCCTGACTACATTTGGATACTTAGCTGATCTCTCATCATGGATTCATCTTCTTATCTTCACAAAGAATCATTGAGCCAAAATTGGAACACAAAAACTGTTCAGGCAGAATGACCATTATCCTCCAGTCTAGGACCCCCCCCAACACACACACACACACACACACACACACACAGAGCGGCACACATGCTTGCACACATTTCCAAGGAACTACACATGTTAGAATAGGGGAAACCATTGGAGTAAGACTCCAGGAGGACTGGGATTCAACAGGATCCTATAATGGTGAATCAGCAGAGGCTAAATGAGGTAGAGATGTCAAAGATGTAACTAGGCAGAAAAAGTAACACTGCAGTCATCAGCTTCCATCTGGGAGACTTGGCAAGGTAGAGAAGAATGTCACCAAAGGAAATTTTTTTCTGCCTGTTCTGAGTTATATAGACAGGCTCACTTACTATCATGTCATTCAGACTATACTAACCTCTACGCCTCCTTACTTCTGTCATCTACAGACTTCCGGGTAACTCCCTCTCATTCACTGAAGCCTTTAGTGTCTGACTCATGGTTTTCATTTCAGCCTCAGTTTTCATTTTAACATTGAAAAGAAATGTGGAGATCTCTTCTAGTGTGCTACACCACCTGCCTCCTTGGCTCTCTGCCTTCCATGACCTTCACCTCCACTTAATTTCCATCACAAGCTCCCAATGTCACATCCTGGGCTTTATCATCACCTGACATTCCACTTCTGAAATCTTGACTTGAAAGTCCCACTCTGTGCACAAAGTCTTACTCTCCTAGCTCTCTCAATCTGTTACTTTCATTAAACATTAAGTTTTACTTCATAGTGACCTCAGTTCTCTTGAAACCACTTTTATGTATTCCTTTTGATATTCACATCTTTTATGACACTTTAGATTCCAATGACCTTTTTTTTTTTATATTGCAAGTCCTGCAATTCTATTGCTTAAATAGTTTAGGAATCTGCACTTCTCTCTCTATCCCACTTCACCACCCCATTTCAAGTCACCATTACCTTGCACACAGGTTAACTAACAGTTTCCACATAGGTCTTCCTGGCCCTAGTCCTTCCAAACTTACCATCCAGCCCAATCTCTACACTGAAGCCAGAGTGATCTTTCTACAATACACATCTGACCATGTCAGTCCCCTCTTTAAAACTGTCATGACTTGTAGTTGCTTCAGGAACAAAGTACAAATTCCTAAATATCACTTCTACATTTTTCATGATCTCAAACCTACTTTCTTCACCCCTCTCTCCCTCTCTAGTTACCTTCTTGCTCTACCTCACTCCATGTTTCAGGTGGACTGAATTGTTTGGGTTTACTGAATTTGCCACGCTAGGCTTTTGCATGTGCTGGTTTCTCTTCCTGGAACATTCTTCTGTGATATATCTCCTTCCTCTGTTGCTTCCCAAATCCTAATCATTCTTTAAATTTCACCTTCGAGATCACATCTCTCAGGAAGCTTTCCCTGACCTCCCAAGTCTGAATTACATGCCCTTTCCTATGTGTTTGTACTTCCTTATCACAGCACTTCATGCAGTATCTGCTAACTCTAACTGTGGCACCTCTCATTAGATTGAGAGAGGTAAGGATAGGGATAATATCCCCAAGCCCTAGCACAGTCTGAAATACATGAGCTATTGAATAAAGATTAAGTGAATGAAAAAAAAAATCCCAACTCAAAGAGTCATAAATAGAGACATTAAATTAAGTAGACATAACTCTAAATCAGGATATTAAATTAAGAAACTAGAGGATTCCTATGAGATTGTGTACCTGGAAATATGGAAGCTTACCTGCCATCCTGGAAGGCTACTGGAAAAAAAAAATCAGTATTTCCAAAATGATTATTAAAATTGCCTTTACTTTATACTACATTAAGTAAACATTTATAATGCAAGAATTCTACTCTTTTTTAATCCATATTGAGATTTGCATGTGTAATCTTCATGTTCAGCACATGCACATTACCACTATAAATTACTCTCATGACTTTAAATCAGTTTATTTCCTGAAGAGATTTCTTTTACATTTTTGCCTTGACGTGATGGAAGGTGACATCTAGAGCACAAGAAATAGGCTTATATCAAATCTCTCATGACTTGCCTGATGATGGATGTACTGCAGGTCCCATTGGACTGTCTAGCATTTCTGACAGATTCTCCATCTTTCACACAGCTTTGGTTTTATACAAATATAGCAAGTGCCACAATCTTGTCTCCTTAATGCCTCAATGCCAAACCTGCTCAGGCCACAAATGTGTGAGAGAACACTGATATTCCCTTGCAAGTCTCCTTTTCCTGTAAAAATGGAAGTGTCAGATTATGATAATTCTCTCTCCATCAAATGCCTATAAAAGGCAGACAAACTGAGGGAAGATAAAAGTTAGCAAGCGGTATGTAAGAATAAAAGAGAAAATATCAAGCTGTTAAGCTCTCCAAGGCTGTCGTAACTGCTGTCATTTTGATAACATAGTTCTTGCAGACCATCGGGCCATATCCAGCTTCTTCCAGCTGACAAGTCTGAGGTTCCTGCTGGTCTTACAATTGAGAGATGTGTCTCAATGGAGAGAACAGCCCGAGAGAGGCCTTGTCCTCTTGTCATAATCACAAGAAGGTTGGGGAAGTCAATCGGCATTAGTAGTTTCAAACAAAAGTGATCATCATACTTGGGGGAAGTGGGTGTTCTATAAGTTCCTGAATCCCACTCCCTAATTCTGATCCACTAGATCTATTTTTGTTCATTTTATTTTGTATTTTTCTAATGTTTGATTAAAGTAAAATTTTACATACAGTGAAATGCACAAATCTCTTTCTTGCCCTCCTTTGGGTTAACTATTAATCATTATTCTGTTTCAAATCTTTTAGGCTTTTAGCTCCACCTCTGTGTTGAATTTTTTTTTCAGTAACTTATATGTAATTACCACCTGCATATTTAAGTTATCAGTCTACTTAGAGTTAACATTTTTCCACTTGAATTAAAATAGTAGAGCCTAACAGCATGACTCTATTTATCACCATTTTCTCTGTTATTGTTGACGTGTTTTTCAAACCCACATACATTCTAAACCCCACAATACAAACTTATAATATCTGTATCAAAAAGCAGTGGTCTTAAAGTTAAAGGGGGAAGAAAAAGATATTCTTTCACATATATGGACATTTTTATCTTTCCTGCTGTTCTTCAATCCTTTCTGAAGATCTGAGTTTGCTAGTGATTATTTTTCTTCAAACTGAAGAAAATCCTTTAGCATTTCATGTAGTGCAAGTCTGCTGGTAGGAAGTTACCAGCTTTTATTTATTTGAAAAGTCTTTGCCTTTACTTTTAAGAGATATTTATTCTGAAGATAGAATTCTGAGTTGAGAGAATTTCCTTTCAGCACTTTAAAGATTTTGTTCCACTGTCTTCTAGCCTCCACTATTTTTGGTGAGATTTCAATCATCTTTGGATCATTGTTTCCCTGTACATAATAATATTCCAACACACACATACACACACACACACACACACACACACACACACAACTTCTGACTGCTTTCCACATTTTCTCTTTATTTTTTGTTATTAGCAGTTTGATTATGATGTGTACACTTACGGTTTTCAATGTATTAATTCTACTAGGAATTCTCTAAGATTTTGAAACCTGAAGTATAAGTTTTTCACCAAATTTGGAAAATTTCAGACATGTTTTTAATATATATTTTTTCACATTTTCTCTTTTTGTCAGCCGCAGATTTCATGTATACATACATTAGACAACTTGATATTATTCCACACATCTTTGAATGTCTGTTCCTTGCCTTTAGCCCTTTTTTCTCTTGTTTTTTAAACTGGATAATTTTTACTGCTCTTCCACCATCTTCAATCTACTTTCAAATCCATCATGTGACATTTTCATTTCAGATATTTTAGTTTTCAGCTCTAAAATTTATATTACATTCTATTTTATGTTCAGCATTTTTCTGCTGGGATTCTCCACATGTTCACTCAGTAAGACCATCTTTTTCTTTCAGCCCTTGAACATATTTATAAAAGCAGTTTTAAAGGTGCTTTAAAATTGGTTAAAATTAAATTAAATTTAATTTAAATAAATTAAAATTGTTAAAATAATTCCAGCATCTTATCCATATCTGGGTCTGTTGGTCTGTTTCTGTTGACTGCTTTTCCTCTTGATCTAGCATCATAATTTTATTTTGCATATTTAGTGATGTTTGTTATATTCTAAACATAGTGGATGATACATTGGTGAGAAACTGGGTTCTATATTAGTCTCTGAGTGCTACTTTTTCCCCTAGCAGTTACATTATTGGTTGCTCACCCTGAACTTGTGAATGCTAGCTTTTACATATTGTCAAAGCAGGCCTAATTTTAGATTGTTTGTATCTCAGGGAAAATCCATTCGGCAAATCCTGTGATACAGTTTTTAGTCTACAAGTATGGTATTTGAATATAACACCCACGGTATTCATCAAGCCCTTTAATTTGCCACATGATTCTCGCTCCAAATGTCTGTCTTCCCTGTGGTGGGCAGCAGCTAACATCTCTATCGAGCCTTTTAAACTTCCAAGCTATTGTTTTTCATGGATCTCCGTGGATTCTCCCTTACGCTTACACAGTTACCAAGGATTTTAGGAAAGTTAATATTTATAATGTGGTGCTCCCTCCTTCGTAACTCTTTCCTTACTGGGGGGAAATTCTCAGACACATAGGCAGCCCTACATCCTGTCTCTTGACACTCAAACCAAGAATACTGCAGCTCTCGGCCTGAGAGCTGTCTCTTGCTCCCCTATACTGTGCAAAGCAGTGGAAAAGGACAAATGCAGTCCCCTTATGGCAAGGGTCAAATTCTGCTTTGGTCATTCTCCAGTGGCTTCATCATTTTTCTTTAAGATTTTGTAATTTGTAACTATGTGAGGTGATAGCTATTAAGTAAAACTTATTGTGATAATCATTTCACAATATACACATATATCAAATCATTGTGTTGTATACCTTAAACTTATATGATGTTGTATGTCAATTACATCTCAAAAAACGGGAAAAAAAAGATTTTATAATTGTTACATAAGGTGGGGCAGGGGGAATGTCAATCAAATACAACCTACTCCAGCATTACCAGAACGAGAACATCTGTTTGGTCAGTTGGCTGGTTGGTTTTTAAATAAAGCTTCTCTTTTCTTCATTCATTAAACAAATTTTTATTTGCTGAGCACATCTTACATGCTGGTCACTCTTCCTGACTCTGACAATGCAACAGTGAACAAAATAGAGAAATTCCCCATTTTTAGAGAGCTTAAATTCTAGTGAAGTAGGGAGATGCTGTATTTTCATTTTAGCTCGATTGCTCCACTTGTCACACATAAGTAAAACTGTGAGTAAAAGAACCACTAAGAGAATCAATAAATAATTTCTTAATTAGGGAATTCTTTTGTATTATCATAGTCCAAAAATATTCCCTGTGGCTATTGCTAAGGTGCAAGGTAAAGTGGCAATGTATATTTTTTCCAAAAATAAGCTATGGAAAATAAGTCACTTTCTATGTGGCTTGGTCTGTTTGACAGGATGCAATATTAGATCAATGAGACAACTGTCATTGACTTAAGCTCCAAGGGGCTCTGACATTATTGCTGCCTGCCTCCCTTTTGCTGTCCCACAGGATGAGAACAGTGAGGGTAAGAGACTCATGGGAGAAGCAGCATGGGTTGTTCGGCGCAAATCCATCCCTACTGGGGAGCCTGGGTGGCTCAGTCATTAAGCGTCTGCCTTCGGCTCAGGTCATGATCCCAGGGCCCTGGGATTGAGCCCCGCATAGGGCTCCCTGCTCCGCAGGAGGCCTGCTTCTCCCTCTCCCACTCCCCCCACTTGTGTTCCCTCTCTCGCTGTCTCTCTGTCAAATAGATAAATAAAATCTTAAAAAAAAAAAAATCCATCCCTACTTTTGGAAACAACTTGAATTGCATGCCCTTTGTGCCTGCTCTGGTCATGTCTGACCTTGACCTCAGTTCTGCTTTGTATCCAGGGAGGCTGACCCCTGCAGTCTGCTTTTCCCAGGCTCCAGGACCATCTGCAGGAGGAAGGGAAAAGCCAAGGAGCTCCTTTTTCTGCCTTTGCAGTAACTACCTTCACTTTCGAGGTTCCAGTTCCTGCCAGAAAAGCCCACTAGCTTTAGCCTTCATGTAGTAACCCACAACCATGGGTTACCATCATACCTCTGGCTCCTTTGTCCTTCAACCTGAAAATGGTGTGAGTTTTGATTTTACCAATCTTTGGATAGCCTCATTGCCTCTGGATAGCTTCTCCGCTCCTTCCATCACGCACGCAATCTACTTCCTATACTAAATTCCTTATTTTAAATACTGAGAATGGTTTCTCTTTTTTTGTTTGGTCCCTAAACAATTGCACGCTGCTAATGGAGGGTAACATTGTCTTTTTTTTTTCTTTTTTAAGGATTTTATTTATTTGTCAGAGAGAGAGAGCACAAGCAGGGGGAGCGGCAGGCAGAGGGAGAAGGAGAAACAGGCTCCCCGCTGAGCAAGGAGCCCAATGCGGGACTCAATCCCAGGACCCTGGGATCCTGACCTGAGCCGAAGGCAGATGCTTAATTAAGTGAGCCACCCAGACGCCCCCTCTTTTTTTTTTTCTTAAGAAGAGTTCTTTTTAAAATAGATCAATAAAAACCCATGTAGACACACACTAAAAAGAGGTGATAACATTTTTAGGCATTCTGACTAAAATGTTGCTTAAGGTCATTGTACTTTGCTCACACTAAATTCTGTAACAAGATGTATATAAGAAAGAAAACTATAAGATGACAACTTTTGTATGTGATAGATGGAATACATCTAAATCAAAAACAAGAAGATGATCTATAGATTCAAAGAGTTCAAATGTAATTTTAGATTTATGGTCAAGTGAATTATCTTAATCAATAAAAGATTAAAATTGCAAGAAACAGGACAGTTTTCTTGAGATTTGCCTGATTCTTAAATTTGAATATAGTTCTTACATGTTAAACAGCTGATTGGTTTACAGATAATTAAATACAAAGAGTCTTCAGGGGTAAACCATATGAATCAGTCAAAGGATCAGTGAATCCTAAACCTTAAACAATTGGTAAGCCCCAGCTTGGAGGAGCCTGGAACCACTATTATGGCCATCTTTTCCTAAGAAGCTACGTTATTTGCCTAAATGGATTATGAGATTATATATCATCATTTCCTTCCTTTGTAGAGTCAATCACACAATGCCTGCTTACATAGTAGTTGCTAAAAGATGTATTACTATACATGATTCAATAAATGAACTGACAAGGCCTGTCAGATACATATTTTGTGTTTGCCTAAAATTGCTAATAGAAACACTGCAGACAGGCCAAAATTGCAGTAAAACTATGTAAGAGCTTTTAATAGCTTTCAAGTTAGCCCAAATCCCAAACTTGAGGTTATAAATGGGAAAAGAAAAAAATAAATGGACTCATAGACCCACTCAGGCTTACTGATGAGAGATGAAGACAAGAAGGCCTCATTCTTTCTTATCCATATTTTTAGCAAACATGTGCACTTGATTGAAATATTAGCTATAAGAAGCACAAGTTTTTATTTTTAAATTTGTAATTTTTTTTTTTTTAGATTTTATTTGAGAGAGAGAGACAGAGATAGTGAGAGAGAGAGCACAAGTGGAGAGGAGAGGGAGAAGCAGGCTCCCCACAGAGCAGGGAGCCCAATGCAGGACTCGATCCCAGGACCCTGGGATCATGACCTGAACCGAAGGCAGACGCTTAACCGACTGAGCCACCCAGGAGCCCAAATTTGTAATTATTAAAGTAAAGTAAATATTGTAGGTAGTCTAACACGTTTTAAAAAATCTATTCCCATTTTTTGGGGATTTCTTGGTGATCTTACAAGACTTGAACATTTAAGTAGTCATATTAAGAACTGTTTTAGGAACAGATCAGAATTCATTACATAGAAAAAATCACACAGCCTTATTTTAAGGGCCTCTCTAAGGTCTTCAAAACTAGTGCATGAAAACTTGACAGAACTAAGTTTAAAAGGAGGCAAAGAACTCAGAGCACCTGGCCCTCCTGGCATGAGTTAGCCTCATGATCGCACCATGAACTGCTGGCCTGTTTCCCCTCTGCCCTCAGGAGCAGGTGTAACATATTTATCTTTAACACATCATCCTAACCCGCAATGCACATATTTATCTTTAAGACCATCATCCTAACCAGCAATGCAGAATGCATTAAAAAGGAGAAAGGAGACAGATTACAACTTTCTATGGATAGTCTTCCAGTATCTTGAGAATATACATCCCAAGGCACTCTGGCTCCACCTCCTTTATCTTCCCCATAAACCCTTTAAGGTTTCCTAAGTATTATTCAAAAGTCTTTGGACAGAAAATGTCAGAACATATGACGAGCCATTTTTGCTTCCTGGTCAGTCAATGCTCCCCTGAAGAAATGAAATGCAGACCTTGGATTTACTTAAATTGTGGATGTTGAGAGGGGGAGGGTAGATAAAGAAGAAACATAAATCTTAATCTCAAAACATTATCCAGCCTCAACGATATTTAAGAGAACTAATGATTTGGGAATAATTAAATTTTGTTCTGCTGATTTACTGAGTTGTTTTGATTAGTTCTAATAATTTTCCGATTAATGCTTGGATTTTCTAATATCAGATAATTTTTTCATATATTTAAATTTTTGTTTTCTTTCTCTATGTTTATGCTACTGGATCTGTTTCACAATTTATTACATCAGCCATAATCTCCAGAATCCTAAAAAGCTATAGAATAATTTCACATTCTTCTATTTTTCCTAAATAAAACAAAAAGATTTCCTATAACTCTCTATTAGGTATGATGTTTATGCTGTTGACTACAGTCATGAAAGAGATACTCTTTACCATGAGATCAATAGAAAGGAACAGAAACTTTGGTTATAGACAAAATATATGGGATTTTATTTTTGTTTTGGTTCGGTTTTTGCACACGATAGAGGTGGCATTCTAGTAAACTGGGAAAATTGTAGTCTTACCTCACTCACGTCTTACACCAAAATATAGTCTAGGTAGATCAAGGATATAAAAGCAAAGAATTAGACTATAAAAGTACTTAAGTAAAATTATGGGATAAATATGTTTTTCTTAGAAGTCTAAGAAATTTCTACATAATAACCAGGGAGTATAAAAGAGATTATTAATAAATTTAACTTCATAATAAAATTATTTTGCATGACAAAATAAATAAAATAAAACTCTTAAGCAAACTGAAAATGACAAATGGCAAATAGGAAAGAATGGAAGAGGTTCAGCCCAATTTCTAATAAAAAGAATGCCCTGGTAGAAAAGTGGGCAAAATTCAGATAAAGACAAATGAATTTGAAAAGAATTTCAGCATTGCCATAAATAAAACTTAAGTAAAAATGAGCTTCTTTTAAGTTATGGAAATTAGAGAGCCATGACATTTGGTAATATGACTGACATTGTTTGAATTCTAGGATTGCCACTTACTAGCTATGCAAAGTCGCTTAACATTTTCGAGCTCCAGTTTCCTCATTTGATAAATCACCAGTCATGCAGGGATCCACCCACTCATACGCCAGTATGTTGTCTGCAGTGAAGCCTCACTTTCCTCATAGCCGTCATGTGGCTGAAATTAATTAATATATATGAAATATTTAGCACGATGTCTGGCACTTAGGTACTCAATTAATAGCAGATAACTGAAAAGTCTACAATTGTAAATTGATTAGGAATGGATGCAGCTGCAAATAACAAAGAACAAAAATAGAAGTTTAAACAAACAGGAATTCATTTTTCATACAGAACAATAAATCCAGAAGTGGGAAGTTAGTTCAGTGTCCTGAAGATGCTATCAGGGACTCAGGCTCTTTTCTGATGTTGTACTCCACAATCTTCAGGGTGGAAGTTTCTGTATTCATACTTACTACCTCATGATTGTAAAGTCATGCCTCCATTCCATACAGGAAAAAGGAGGAAGGAACGAAAGGCGTAAAAGTTACAGTGGAATGCCAGCTCAGCTTCTCTCTTTTTATCAGGAAAGCAAACCCCTAAAAAACAGTAAACTGCTACTTATATCTCTGACTCAGAAATGTATTATATGGCCATCACTGGCTGAAATGTCTCTGGAAAGAAGGGGCTAGTAGATAGGTACTGGGTCCACCAACCAATTGTGTTCCCCATAAACAGAAACAGTGAAAAAAACAAGACACTTAGCAGTGGCTTTCACCTTTATACTCTTATCAAAACTCTTTATTGCTTCTCCCCCACACCTCCTCCCTACTCCAACCTCTGTCAACCACTAACCTCTTTTCTGTACCTATCAGCTTGGTTGTTTTTATATTTTAGACTCCAATTATATGAGAGATCATAGAGTTTTACCTTTCTCTGACTTCTTTTGTTTAGCATAATGCCCTAAAAGTCCATCCATGTTGTTGCAAATGGCAAGATTTCATTCTTTTTTATGACTGAATAATATTATATATATATTCATTTATATTCATTTAATATTCCATTATATCTAATATTCCATTATCTATATATCTAATATTTCATTTTACATATAATATATTCATCTATCCATGGACACTTACATTGTTGCCATATTTTGGCTATTATAAATAATGTGGCAATGACCATGGGGGTGCTGATATCTTGGTATCTTTTCAGTTAAGTGTTTTTGTTTTCTTTAGATAAATACCTAGAAGTGGAATTGCTGGATCATATGGTAGTTCTGTTTTTAACTTTCTGAAGAACCTTCATACTGTTTTCCATCATGGCTATACCAATTTACATTTCCACCAACAGTGCACATGGGTTCCCTTTTCTCCAGATCCTTGCTAACAATTGTTATTTCTAGTCTTTTTGATAATAGCCATTCTAACAGGTGAGAGGTGGCTTTGATTTGCATTTCCCTGATGATTAATGATGTAGAGCATATTTACATGTACCTGTTGGCCATCTGTATGTCTTCTTTGGAAAAATGTCTGTGTGGATCTTCTGTCCTTTTTTTTTTTTTTTTTTTGATATTGGGTTGTATGAGTTCTTTATATATTTTAGATATTCGTCCCTTATCAGATATATGATTTGCAAACATTTTCTCCCATTCAGTAGGTTGCCTTTTCATTTTGTTGTTGGTTTCCTTTGCTGTGCAGAAGCTGGTTAGTTTGATGTGGTCCCAATAGTTTATTTTTGCTTTTGTTGCTTTTTAACAGTAAAAACTAATCATTAAAAAAAAAAACCTCTGATATTTACACTTCTCTCTCTACTTCTCTATAACCCTAACCCCAACCTCACACCCACCTCACACACACACACCTAAATAAAAGGGAAAATAAGAAAAAATATATTACACTGCAAAATCATTTTGGCACTTGAAGATGTTCATAGATTTTAATCTCTGTTGCCTATAAAGTATTAGGGACATTTTTTTTGTATTTGTGAGATAATAAGAAAAGTGGAGACTTCTCCCTTGTACCAAATGCATACATCTTTCTCTACTTTATAATAAATATGAGACAATAAGACAAAAATATTGCACATGTGCTCAACTGGTTTCCTTACTAAAGTTTCCCTGTTTCAAAATCCCACTTCAAGGATAAAGACCTGAGAAATTTCATACCTAAACCCTAAATAAGTATTGGAAAAGATTATAGAATGCAGTTTCTCACACTGAATTTTAATCTGATTCATTTTTAAAATTTATTATTCTAATTCCAGTATAGTTAACATACAGTATTATATTAGTTTCAGGTATAAATACAGTGATTCAACAATTCTACACATTACTCAGTACTCATCATGATAACTGTACTCTTAATACGCTTCACCTATTTCACCCATCCCTTATCCACCTCCCCTCTGGTAACCACCAGTTTGTTCTCTATAATTAAGAGTCAGCTTTTTTTTTGGTCTCTGTTGGAATCTCTTCTTTACTCCTCTCCCCTCCATATCTTAAGTATATGGTGTCATCCTTTACATCCTTTTGTTTTGTGAATTCCTTGATTCATTATTTTTTAAAGATTTATTTATTTTAGGGTGGGGGGAGGGGCAGAGGGAGAGGGAGAGAAAATCTCCAGCAGACTCACCACTGAGTGAGGAGCCCAACGCAGGGCTCCATCCCACCACCCTGGGATCACTACCTGAGCTGAAATCAAGAGTTGGATGCTTAACAGACTGAGCCACCCAGGCGCCCCTTCCTTGATTCCTTTTTATAGATAGACTTAATTTTACTGCTTTTGTGCTTCCTACTTTTCTTACTCCTGCTTATGGAAAGAATCCTCTTTAAACATTTATTGTGAGGTTGGTTTAGTGGTGATGAATTCCTTTAACTTTTTTTTATTTGGGAAACTCTTTCTCCCTCCTTATATTCTCAATGACAGCCCTGCTGGATAGAGTATTCTTGGTTGTAGGTTTTTTCCTTTCAGCACTGTGAACATATCATGTTGCTCCCTTCTGGCCTTCAGTTTGCTGTAAAATCAGCTGATGCCCTTATGGGATTTCCCTTTTATGTAACTGTTTTTTTTCTCTTGCTGCTTTTAAAATTTTCTCTTTATCACTACTTTTTGCCATTTTAATTTCTATGTGTTGACTTTGTTCGGTGCTCTCTGTGTCTCCTGGATCTGGATTTGTTTCCTTCTCCATATTTGGATAGTTTTCAGCTATGGCGTCTTTAAATAAATTTTCTGCCCCCTTTTCTCTCTTCTTCTGAGATCCCTGCAATGGGAATATTTTTTACCTTAAATTCAATTTTTATTTATTTTTTTTATTATGTTCAATCAGCCAACATATAGTACATCATTAGTTTTTGATGTAGTGTTCAATGATTCATTAGTTGCCTACAACACCCAGTGCTCATCACCACATATTCCCTCCTTAATACCCATCACCTGGTTACCCCATCCCTCTCCCTTCCATAAGCCTCAGTTTGGTTCCCAGAGTCCAGAATTTCATGGTTTGTCTCCTCCCCATTCAGTTTACCCTCCCTTCCCCTGTGGTCCTCCATGCTATTCCTTATGTTCCACATATGAGTGAAACCATATAATTGTCTTTCTCTGCTTAACTTATTTCACTTAGCATAATCCCCTCCAGTTCCATCCATGTCGATGTAAATGGTGGGTATTTATCCTTTCTGATGGCTGAGTAATATCCCATTGTATATATGAACCACATCTTTATCCATTCATCTGTTGAAGGGCATCTTGGCTCCTTTCACAGTTTGGCTATCGTGGACATTGCTGCTATGAACATTGGGGTGAATGTGTGCCTTCTTTTACTATGTCTGTATCTTTAGGGTAAATACCTAGTAGTGCAATTGCTGGGTCGTACAATGGGAATATTAAGCTTAATGGTGTCACTGAGTTCCCTAAGTCTATTTTCATTTTTTTCCTCTCTCCTGTTCAGCCTGGTTGCTCTCCATCACTCTCTCTTCCAGGTCGCTCATTCATTCGTCTGCTTCCTCTAGTCTATCCCATGTAGTGTATTTTTAATTTCACTTACTGAGTTCTTCATCTCTGGTTCTTTTTTGTTTTCTCTTTGTTGAGGGTCTCACTGAGGTCCTCCACACTTTTGTCAAGTCCAGTGAATATCTTCATGACTTATTTTAAATTCTCTATCAGGTATATTGTTTATCTGTTTTATTTAACTCTTTTGCTGTGATTCTGTCTTATTCTTTCATTTGGTACATATTCCTCTGTCTCTTCATTTTATCTAACTCTCTTTGTTTCTGTGTTAGGAAAGTCAGCTATGTCTCCTGATCCTGAAACTAGTGGCCTTATGAAGAACAGGCCCTATAGTGCCCTGCAGTGCAATGTCTCCTGATAATTAGAACCTGGTGGTTCAGGGGTGTCTCCTATTATGTTGTACGTGCCCTGCTATTGTGGCTGAGCTGTATTTGCCTTCAGTCCTGTCATCTGCAATGGCTCTCTTTGCCTATTGTGGGCTGAGTTTGGTCCTTGTGTTGTTAATGGGCCAATCTGGGGCCACCTCGGTCTTGAGTTGTGTCAGATCAGGCACTTGCCAGAAATGCAGTAGTACTGAACTGCAGGGCACTTTTCCTGGGTTGTCCCTTGAGAAACTTTCATTGGTGGGCGGGGCCTGCAGTCAGACCAGATGTCTGCCCCAAGCCCACTGCTATGGCCACAGTTGGACTGGTGTGTGTGGTTATCTTTCCCTCTCCACAAGGCAGGAGTCACTTTGGAGTTGTGCTGGCCCCTGGTGGAGCTGCTTGCAGCTGCCAGACTTGTGACACTGCTTTGGATGGGCTCCAGCCAACAGTGTACTGGGGAAGGGGGGGCAGGACTGTTGGAGAACACTGGGGCAGGGCACATGCTGTTAGCAAGGTTTGTGCAGGTCTGTTGTGGGAGGGGACCTGGAGCCACTTTAGAAAACTCCTGCCACAGGGTTGGAGGGGTGAGTCTCCAGGAGAGTATGGGGGCAGGGAACATGGTGCCAGCAAGGTCTTTGCCAGTTTGCTGTGTGAGGGGAAAACTCCCACCAGGTACTGGGTTGGAGGAGGCATCTCCACAGGAGAACATGGGGACAGGGCACACTATTAGCAAGCTAGGGGGAGAGTGGTGGCACTGAGCTGCTTCCCACGGGTGTCCATGTGTCTAGCCTGGTGGGTAGGGGAGGGAAATGGTGCCCACCAGCCCCTTTGTTCCTCAAGTCTCCTAAAGTTCTCTGCCCCTCCAGCACATGCTCTGAGATCAGTAAATAAATCTCTCTCCCATATAGCCCAGATGTTTCTCAAACTTCTATGCTGTATTTCTGAGGGGGTTGTTCGTTGTGCTATTTAAGGGTGGGGACTCAGTTTCCTCTCATTCTCCAGGCTCTCCCAGAGCAGAGCCTGCTCATTTTTAAAACTACACATGTTAAGCCCCACTGATTGTTGGGCCCCTGTGCTTTTCAAAGCCATATGTTATGGGGATTTGTCTTCCCTGTGCCTGGGGTGTCTGGCTTGAGAATCTTATCCTCTCCCCTCTCCATGTCTATGGCATCCCTCTCTCCTATTGACAGTCCCATGGGTCCATCTGGCTCCTGACCATGTCTCCGCCTTTCCTACCCATTTTGATGTGGCCTCTTCTCTACATTTAGCTGTGCACAGTTTGTTCTTCCAGTCTTCTGGTTGTTTTCTGGATTCCTTACACTAATATGGGTGTTATCTAGTTGTATCCATGGGACAAGGTGAGATTAAGATCTTCCTGTCCGGGCGCCTGGGTGGCTCAGTTGGTTAAGCGACTGCCTTCGGCTCAGGTCATGATCCTGGAGTCCCGGGATCGAGTCCCACATCGGGCTCCCTGCTCGGCAGGGAGTCTGCTTCTCCCTCTGACCCTTTCATGCTCTCTCTGTCTCATTCTCTCTCTCAAATAAATAAATAAAATATTTAAAAAAAAAAAAAAAAAAAAAAAGATCTTCCTGTCCATCATCTTCCTTGGAAGTCCCAATCTGATTCATTTTAATCAGAGAATCTCTCATTTCTAAGAAAAGGTCATGAAAGAAGAGAATGACATACTGGAGAGAACCACAGTTTCAAATAAATACATTAAGACAGTGGAGAGAGGTCTCATCAATTGTTATGTGTGGTGAGAAATACATAAAGAGTAATTATTTGATGTGATGAAGGTGTTAACTAATGCTATGGAAGTAATCATTTTGTAATATATAAGTGTATCAAATCAACACATGTACACCTTAAATTTACAGTGTTACATGTCTTGACTTTAAAAAAGGATGACTGAAGAGTGAATGGATGACCATCAAACTAAATTAGACCATTCTCTGCCTCTGCTTATTTGAAATAAAATCAATATTAACAAATCAACCTTAACACATTTTTTCTTATATGAGGGAACACATCCATAAAATATTTATTTTGCTATTTTGTTCTACTACTACAGAAGGGCAAAATCTGGTATTTAGGACAAAGTTGTAAATAATCTTTGTTATTTTATTTTGTGGGGGAAATTTAAAGGCCAAATATATTTGCATGTGAGATCAGAAAATGAAGATTGCTAAAACCTCGAGAAAAGTTTTCTGCTGACCTTAATGAAAATGGTTTGCACTAATTTCATAACAAATAAATACCCTGATAAGCTTTACAAAAGCATCTTCTTTAATTCTTACAAAAGTTCACTGCAGAAGACAGGTAGTTAATAGTGCTTCAAAAGATGACAGATATATTTATACCTGAACCTGGAAAAAAATGCAGACCCAGGAAATAGAATCATCTGTGGTAGATAACACAGTAAGTTAATGTCAGAACCAATAAGATATTTGAGTCCAGTTGACTTTTCTCAGTTATAAGAACATTCCTGGCCTAGTAGAGATTCCCATTCTACTCAGAATCTCACACAGAGTTGTTCAATTTGTTCATGATAGCCACAGTGGATTATGAATTATTATTGTTACAGCTGATATTCATGCATATATGTTAAGTGAAGAGACAAAAGACTCTCCTAAATGAACCATGTAAACTATTCAGTAAAATTCACTGAGTAACAAAACTTTTGAGACTAAAAGTTGGAATCAAAGCTTCCTAAACTCATCTAAATTCATGCCTGGTTTTCAAATTTTAGAGGAATATTGGCTTTCCAATAGACTCAGTTTTCTTGTTTTTGTTGTTGTTGTTTTAGACTATTAGGATATGAACGGGCAAGAACAAGGACAATTTGGTTTGGGTTTAATGCAAAACTAATCTCATAGAACTTTACTTACGATACCTTTACTCAGATTTATTTGGGCTCAAAAGGAGTTGCTCTCTAAAGAGATATGGATAGCGGCTATATAGAAAAACTGGTTAGTATTCTGACATTCTCCATCATACTCATGGCTCAAATATTATGCATCTGATACAAAGTATTTTAAAGCTTGCAGCCTAAAGCATATCTGTTACATGTGCAGTAAGTTTTCATTTGGCATCACAAGCCCCAAATTCATCCCCTTTTCCTTGTGGAAAGCAATTTCAAATAAATTTCATATGGAGGAATAAACAAATCCAAAGTACACAAACCACATATATCTGCTCAGAGTCAGTGAAACAGAAAAATTTGAGTATTGCAGGAAAGATCTATCTAATGGATAGATTTTCTGCCTATCAAATCCAAAACTGCTAAAGTGAAGGCGATGACATGTATCAATTATCACAATTTTATGAGTAAGGTTTAAATGGCCTATTGCAAGCAGAGATTTGAATTTCCTTGGTTATTTCAAGTGTAAGTGTTATTTTCTCTGTAGCATGATTTTGGTATTTAAGGGTGTAGCAAAATTTATAATCATTAAAATCATGGCCCAATTCACAACTAAAAAAGGCAGCAAAAATTCCTGTCAAATCTTTTAATATTAACTTGAACTTCTATTCATCCACAAAGCCCTAACAAAAACTACCCTCATCACCAAGGACATAAGAAATAATAAATTCTGCTTAATGTTAACCTTATGAAAATGTGTAAGACTTATTTTACATAATATTAACTTAAAATCAGCAATGGTTTCCTTGAATTATGCAGTACATCTAAAAGCCCAGTGGAATAAAGAATTTTTCTAATGATAATTATGAATTGATATTTCAACTATTTAATAACATCTTTTTTTTTTTAAGATTTTATTTATTTATTTGACAGAGAGACACAGCGAGAGAGGGAACACAAGCAGGGGGAGCGGGAGAGGGAGAAGCAGGCTTCCTGCTGAGCAGGGAGCCCAATGCGGGGCTCCATCCCAGGACCCTGGGATCATGACCTGAACCGAAGGCAGACGCTTAATGACTGAGCCACCCAGGCGCCCTTTAATAACATCTTTAAATGGGATTTGCAGCTTAATTAAAAATGATAGACCATACATAGTATTCTACTTTATTGAATAGATATTAAATTAGTGATTTTACACAAGTTCTAAATAGCCTAAGCATTAGTAATGTACTGGAGTTCTTCCATTTTCCTATCAATCCTCCCTGGAGACATTGGATTCATTTTAACATAATGCCTCTCTTAGGTGAAAAGTGGAAATACCAAAAACCAGAGTGCTCTTTTTATTCGTTCTCTCTTTATCTTAGAGAGTAGCATCACGCTGTGAAGACTACCATAAACACTATGATACACTGAGACTGCTTTTCTCAAGCTGCTTCAGAAAACCACTTTTATTCTGCTAGGGTCTCTTCTCAACTATGCATAAAGTTACAACATGTTTATGCTTTAGTCCAAATATCAGCTGATAACATGATCCTCCTAGGATCCTGAAAAATACAGATAAGTTTAAAAAAAGGAAACAGACACCAAAATCCCAAACTGTCAGCATTCTGATGGGTTCTGCCTGTAATTTTTAGCATGTCTGTGATTTTGAGGAAAGGGACTCCCTTGTTTACTGCGGCATTCCCAGTTCTCATCTTGTCACGTGCTCTTAACAAAGTAAATGCTCAGTGAAATTTGCTCACTGAATAAATGCATTTGATTTACATACTGAAATGGGGCCAAACTGTTAATATACTTTTTTCATGTAACAGTAAATATAAGAATGTTCTAAGATTCTTCTAAAACATGATCTTTGAAGGTTGCATTATATTCCTCTTTTTCCCCCCCTTAGGTGATCAGTAATTTATCTAATTAGTATTCTGGGGACATTGTAGTTGCTTCTATTTTTTTTAAACATCATTTTTTTGGGCATTCTCAATTTTTCATAGTTCGTAAAAAAGGAAAAACTGACAGCAAGAGGACAGTTTTTAAAAAGCTTTAAATCTGTGCCACTAAACCTTACAGAAAAAGTTTAACTCCTAACAATATATGAAAGTGTTTTTTTTTTTTTAAATCTTCAGAAAAAGAATTTCTAATACATAGATGGGAATATTTTTTATCCATTGTCTTTGGATGAAAGGCCTTTTGAAGGTTTTCTCATGATCCTCTAGAGAGGTAGATTCTAAATAAACATTGTAATATAGAATTTATCTATTTAATTTATCTATTTAATTCATACTACATACACAGAACCATAGTTGTGAATTCTTTCTACAAATGGAAAAAATCAAATTAATTATTGTTCCAAGGTTGGAAGAGGTACCTAAGAGAATCTGGACACTATAGAAGTACATTATAAATTGTGAAGGGTCATTCAAATGTACATTATTATTTAAGTCTGTAATTTTCCATTTAAAATATCACCTACTTCCTAAATGAACTGCCAGGAACATAAACAGTATTAATGGTTACATTTTGGTTTGCCAGAACACTAGTGTTTGACCTACTAAGACTGAAATCAATTGTTAAAAAAACCTCCATTCAGATGAAGAAGGAGCTAAGTAATTGGTTTTCTTCTTTCTTAAAACACTGAAATGACTGTGGACAACTTAAAAGTTCTCCAAGAAAGATCTTTCAGATGCCAAAGAGATAGTCTCATTCTGGAAGAGGAAAGAAATGATTTTAAAAATCATCTGGTTGGCTGGTTTACAATCTGCATTTCTGAACTATTGGAGGACTTTAGAAAAACAACAGGTAGAAAGTGAGGTTTTTAAACTATTTTCAACATTTCAAAAAGCTTTAAAAATTGTACAATTACCCATGAGAAATCTGCGCTGATTCCTTGCTTTTGCTTAGGATTAGATGAATTTAGTTACACTAGTTACATTAATCAGACCAAGAGATACAAATCAGGTAATGAATGTTTGCAGAGTTGGATTCCCTTATAGGGGAAGTAACTGAATTATACCACATGGTTTAACCTCCTCTGCCATGATCCTGCGGGTGTAGTCCTGTCTGAAAGATTTGTCTTATCGCTGCCTTACAATAACCAAATGTTGTGCCACAAAGACTGAGGAATATACATGCAAGCCAGGTTTCAGTAAATTTTAAGTACTGAACATGTGTCCTCTTTATAAGAACAAAATCTTATTTTCTGAGACATAAATTATGTGTCACATGCTTTTTGTGATCTTAGAGTAGAAAGTAATTTTGCACATTCAATATTGGAAATTCAGTGCTTTCAAATAGGTGTCAGTTATGGTCTGTGGAACCATAAAATAAGCATTAAAGTATCTCACCAAATATCCTGGCATAAAAAATGCATTTTGATTTGCATTTAGATTTAACTAAAACCATAGGGACTCAACACTAGTAGTGTATTACATCATTATTCTTTGTTTAAATCTCTATTATAAGAAGAGACAGGTACATGGAGTCATATAAGCCTATTCCAAAATTAGATCCTACCAAATATTAAAAAAAAACTTTCCTGAGGACTTTGTGAGAAATAAGTGATGGCTAGTGACTTAATATAACCTTAAATATAAAAAAAGTATAGATATAAAATATAAAAATAACATTAAATATAACCTCTTTTGAGTAATAAGAGCACTAGGAAATCCATAGCTTTATTTGTATTTTAGTTTTAAGAGACTCAAAGAAACTGAAGAGACTCTTATAAACTGACTATACTGCCAAAGAATTTCCACATGACATGAAATTTACAGATGACATTTTCTTCCTTTTCTACCATTGCTTCAGAGTTGTGTTTTTTAATCAGAACAAAAATATTTCCATTCTTTTTTAGTGCTTGCACACTGTGCTATTTTCAAATTCCTCCATGTGAGAAGCTATCCCCTATTTTAAAGTAAGTATCAGCCTTACTGGCACATAATGATGGATGTTTATCTTGAATTTTTCTTTCTCTTCCTTCTCACAATAAGAATGAGATATTGAGAAAATGGGATTTGAAGTAATAAAACTATCCAAAATGACCATCTCAGCAGAGGATTCTTTGGTCAGTTGGTTCAATGCTATTCACTCCATTCCATTCCCATTTCTGTAGCAGCTTCACTAGATTGGACCTGAAATGACCCAAGTATGTAGCTGTTTCCCTCTGTCACCACTGCAGCTGGGTTTGCTTGGACATTAAGGAATCAGCAAAGTAGAATAAAATAAATCCCAAATCTTCTTTGTAAGAGAGTAGCAGTAAAGAGGATTAGTTTTTGTCACCAAAACTTAGTAATAATATCAAATCCTTTATGAGGGTTTCCTATGTTAAGTGTTTTTCATATATAATTTCATTTCATCTACCATGGACCCCTCCATGGTCTTCTGAGGTGGGCACTATTACTACTCAGTTTTCCAGAGAGGATAACCAACTTGCTGGAGGTCAAAAAGCCAGTGAGAGTGCGGCCAGAGATTTAATCCGTGCAGTCTGGAGCAAGAGCTGAGGGTGACATCCCAGGATCTGATGCTTTGAGAGCTCCTTCCCGAGATGATTAGAATACGAAGCCACGGTTAAGACCCACAGACTGGTCCAGATGCTACATCGAGGTGCTTCAACTCAAACACTTTCAGGATCAGGCAGTTAATATATCTGAAGCAAGCAGATACAGACCCCATCCTCTAACTTCTAGAATGGTACTAAATCTTTTACCTGCCAAGGAATCACCTGGGGAGATTGTTATAAATGCAAATTACTAAACCTCAGCCCCATAAAATCTTTGTTCAGTCTCCATCAAAACTACCTAGGGGTGCCTAGATGGCTCAGTCATTAAGCGTCTGCCTTTGGCTCAGGTCGTAATCCCAGGGTCCTGGGATCGAGCCCCACATCGGGCTCCCTGCTCAACGGGAAACCTGCTTCTCCTTCTCCCACTGCCCCTGCTTGTGTTCCCTCTCTCCCTGTGTCTCTCTCTGTCAAATAAATAAAATCTTAAAAAAAAAAAAAACTACCTACATTTTATTTTTAAATGCAAATTTCTGGGTCCATGGTAACCACTGCTCTAAAATCACTTTACATGCTAATACATTCTAGTATTCTCAGATTTTGAGTCTGGGCTCTCAAATAGGAGATGATCATTTTATTCATTCGAGAAATATTTCCTGAGCATCTATTATAAAAAAGGAATGTGTAGGCATTGGGTAAACAGCAGGGAATAAATCCAACTCCTTCCCCAAGGAGTTCATATGCTGCTGGGGAAGGGAAACAGTATGAGCAAATAAATATATGTCACATGAGTAAGTGCAAGGGAGAAAAGTCAGTCAGGGGTAGGCTTTCTGATAGGGTCACATTGCTACAAAGGATGTGAGAGAGTGAACCATGGAACCTGGAAGAGCTCAACAATGTCCAGACTGAAGAAACAACAGAAAAGTACAAAGTCTGTGAAGGGAGAGTTTGCATGGTATGTTGAAAAGACAGAGAGACCAGTGTTTGGACAAGAGAGAGAGAAGAAAAGTAATAGTATATGATGTTGAACAGGTGGTAAGGAAATGGATCACATTGAGTGCTGAAGGCCAGGTAATCTCAACTCTGTGTGACATTAGAAAACACTGGAAAATGACATTATCTGCCTTATGTTTTAACGGATCAGCCTAGATACTGTATAGAGGATATACTGTATGGGGAAACTGTAGGAACAGGAAGACCAACTGGGGAGCTATCGCCGTAGTTCAGGCAAAAGAAGATGGTAGCATGACCAGTGGTTAAGAAGTAGTCAAATTCCGGATATATTTTAATGAGTGTACCATGATGATTTTTCAAATGGACTGGATATGGGCCATAAATGAAGAGAGGGATCAAGGATGACTAGATCTAATGTTTTGGCATTTAGAGCTTAGTAAATTTGGTATAGGTAAAATACACTCCCAGCAAGTTCCCAGCCGGGTACCAGTGTGAAGCTTGTTTTATTTATAACTTAAGCAACATCTTCCATGGAGCACTGAAGGCAAAATACAGGAGTACATATCATCCAAATGACTGTGATTCATTAAAACCCATATTCTTCCTGACTTAAAACACTGAAAACAAGACAATTATTTCATTACCAGTAAATAGAGTAGGAAAAGGTAAAAAGAGCTTATTTTCTCAGTGATATTTATATCAGAAGGGAGTTGATTTTTAATACCAGAAAAATACAAATTTTTCCTGTAGTAATTAATGCTTCTAATAATTCTTGAGTATGTGGAGATATTGGAAACATTTTACATTCATCATTAACAATAAAAACAAAACAAGAAAGTACTTCAAATAAGAGCCAAAAGGTGGACAGTCCATGGAAAATTCCCCTGCTCTATTTCTTCCATCTTCAGAGTTTACATCCTACCATTTTGGATCAAATTTCTGCATTTTTAAAAAATACTATTAGTTACATAAAATATTGTTTAGTGTGCCTAATATAAAAATCCACCTTGCTACTCTTTGTCGAGATAAATAAAAGGTTTGTATCTACTACAGATATAAGAACTTTGTTAATAAGAGCAATGTAACCTGTTGCATTTTTCATGTATAGTTAAGTTTTGTTCAAAGCCTATAGTATCCCTTAGGTTAGGAATAATGAATTGTTTTAATAGTAACTCCCCTATTTGGCTCTTGCCTTCCTGCCCTATTTCGAAAGATTGGGTCCTATGTCTGTCTTTTATTTTAAACCATCTGAAATTCTTTGTGGATACAGATACCGTATGAATAATAAATGAATGTAAATGTATGAGCTGACTTTTAAATACATACCTATTTTGTACTCTGTATTCTTTTTCTTAAGCTCCATTCAAGCTTTGATCATTGTGCAGAAATATTTGTCAATGATTCCAAAATTTAAGTACAAGTTTATTGCTCCTAAACCTAATCTAATGGGAATAAACACACAGGATTTCCTATCTAACCAAATAAAACCACAACTATGCCTATCCACTGCAAGCTATGTTTTCATGTGACTCACAAGTTAATACTTTTGATTTTAAAATGTGTTCTCTTTCCTAATTACTGTTACGGAAGCTTGAGACAAAAAGTCATTTAAAAGGTAGCTAATTTGGTACAAGATTTTAAGTTCTAGAAGGACTCTGCCCTCCAATGGAGGACAAAAATCATTCTGAAGGAATAGGAAAAAAAAAAAAAAAGGTATATACCAGAGATTCAGGGTTGTATATAAAAATGTACTTGTTTAGAAACTGTAACAATATTTGATGGAATATATTAATAGATGATAAGAAGGCTTTCAATGAACACATGCTCCAAATCTTCAGACTACTGTCAACAGATGAAATGAAAGAAACCTTTCACACAAGTTGAAAACGTCTTAAAAATGTCTTTCTTTGGTAGTTGTGGACTAGGTTGTCAGGTAAATTCTAATATAGTACCCTGCAAAGTGAACTCAAAGCACAGAATAAAAGCAAGCATGTGCATGCACACGTGCACACACATGCACATGCTATACCAATGTGCCTTTATGGCCTAGATTTCAAGGGGAAAAAATAGACAGTCTCTGAACTATCCATGTTTCACCAGCTGGCACATCTGAGGGAGAGCTCCCATATACATTAATGCATTATCCTTATCACTGTAATTGATACCTAACACTGTTCTCAATCCATCATATGCAGTCCTGAATGGAAGGACATTTATCTCCATGTAAGATGACCATCACTTCGAAACCCTAAGTGATCTCAAATTTCTTAAGAGCTTAAATCACAATACTGCAGAGAAAAATAATACGTGGTGCTACTGATTCATTCCCTGGCTGCCAAACAAAGATGTGATCTCACATACCTGAGCACACTGCAGATTTCCTGTTTAGTGAGTTCTGATACTATTTCCAAGTACCAGAGGGAAGAGAAGAAAGATTACTAGGCCCAGATTTTACCAGCTGACTAGGTCTTTTTCCTGGAGTGGGAAGGAGGCTTTGACGCCATCCAGAGATCCTGCAGGGCAAACACGGGAAGACATATCTTTATTTCCCCTCTAATGATGTTTTAGAACTTTAGGGTGACTCATCATGGCCATCATAAAGCCTTTTTTGTAATGAAAAGCCTTACAGGAGGCATCCTCCTTTCTTACATTAACATAAATTCTTCTTTTTCTACAATGAGTCCTTTGAAGCATTAAAGAATATTTCAAGACAACTGTGTCATGGCAGAGTCCTAATCTGTACTAGAAGTTGGACAGGTCTTCAAAATTCTCATCACCTAAGAACCTCCAGTAGAAACAATGAAACCAGGTCCCAGGGGCTTCAGATTTATTTAAAGGGAAAATAACACCAGACAAATCACAGACTAAAGCAATAATAATAAAATATTATTATGAATAACTATAAGGCGATAAAGTCAACAAAATAGGTAACATGCATACATTCCTATAAAAAATTCCACAACTGTTTACAGTAAGAAATAGAACACTTAAATAGACCAAAAATCAAGATAAAAGTAGAAAGTGAAATAATCAGAGAATTCCCTAAAAAGTTACTTACGCTGAGTAATTACAAACAAGTTTCTCCTTCTATATGTATTGTTATAAAGAACAAGGTCTACTTTATAAAGTGACAAAAGTTGCAGAAATATATTTATAGCATGTTATTTTTAAAAAGTATACATACACATATTTACCCATTCTTAGGGAAAACAGTCCAGAAAATTATACACCAAACTGTTAAAAGTGGTTTCCTCTGGGGTACTAGTTAGAGTAAGAATTAGTTCAACTTCATATACTTTATGCTGTTTCAATTCTTACAAATACATATTACTTTTATTTTAAAAAATTCTGGATAAAAACAAAACTTGGTGAAACACATGGTCAAAATTCAAGACACTGAAAATAATCAGAAGAATCCAGCTATTTCCCCAGATACCAAGGAAAGCTTCCAGAAAGTGTAGAAGAGAATTAGTTGGATTGAGAGTCACAAATAGTGACAAACTCATGCTTTGACTTTGGAAACAGACGAGCACAGCTGGTTAAAGATTCTGGCCCATCTCTGTGACCTGCAAGTAGCTACAGCCCAGGAACTATACGGACTCAGAAACTGCGCAGCCAGTGCCCCATTGCGTGGAGACTGCTTTCTCAGGTAGACAGAGGTGTATTCAGCTTCTTCTATTCCATTCACACCAGCCTCTCTATATTCATTCAGAAACAACTCCCAATGTGCAACACGGCCAGGTATAAAAAAAAAGAAAGGGGGGAGGAAGGGGAATTATGCACTGCATCTCGGCCGGTATAGTTCCCTCAAATAAAGCAGTATAATGGAGTGTAGGGACAGAAAGAGCGTATGAGCAGTGCACTTTTCATTACCGTGTAATCGACTGCCTCAGATTTTCTAAGCTATGCCTTCTCTTCCTCATACAGAACAGGGCAGGGGCTAAAGAGACAATCCAGTAGTATCTAAAGGATGCTGCAGAGAATGGAATTTGAGCAAAAGGCTGTACACAAACTACATGCTTAAATTTATGTAATTTTATATCTGACAGGAAGGCTACCATTATTCACATGGACAGTAAAGGGGACATAGCTCAAATCGGGGCACAGTGAATGCCTGTCTACTTGTTGCTCCAGAAACAGAATTCTCCTAGCTTTCCCGGGTCCTGATAAAGGTAAGATGCACACATCATCACTGGATAAACACTATAGGTATTAATAGAACTCTTCTTGTTCAAAGCTGAAAACAAATGAAGACAATGTGAGGGTTTATTTAAAAAAAAAGAGAAAAGAGAAATGACCTATCCCAGTACAGATTCATGTGAGGAGTTTTATTTTATCAACTTGGAGACAGCACTGTGACCTGCCGTACCTTCTGACCCCTCCCTTCTAGACTCGGTGCTTCCTGAAGAGAAAATGGCTCTCTGGCCTTCGTATCCCCAGCATACCATCGATACTGAAATCAATCGGTTCATTCACAGGGTTCCTAAAACTTTTCCCTGAAGATGTTTTGAACTAAGAGTTTACACCCAAAACAGCAGCATCAGCCTCTTTTTCTACCATCTCCGACAAGATGGTAATTCAGTGATGGGAGATGGGTAGTTAGGTCTGGGGATGGGCTAATGTACTCAGGAACTAGAATTTGGAATTATTATGAGCAGAGGAAATCGAGTATTTGAACCTTTTTTGCCAATAAAATGTTAAAAGCCTTTTGAGAGTGTAAGAAAACGTAACACTGACTTCTCTCATAATCTGTTTCCAATGTTACTTCAAGTACGTAAGGGAGGACGCATTTGCAGAAAACCCCATGCTAGCTTGTTGCCCCAGAATCCTGGCGTGGTGGGCAGTGCAGCCTCTGAACAGATTACCAGAATGCGCGTACTGACTGGCACTTAGTAACCGTGTGAACTGCGTGAAGTCAGCTCACCAAGCCTCAGTTTTATCAGGAAAATGGTTGTTGCGAAACTCAGATATATGTTAAATGCTTTGCACAGTTCCTGTTGTATAGACAGTCTTAAGTATCTGCTATATTGGCATTCCTGCTTTGATTCTTTGCCGCCAATCACGCCTCAACTCAACAAAGGGCAAATAAAGAAAACAGGTGAAATATGTACATTAATTTATTCTTCACTAATACTGAACTAGGCATATGTGTATGTCTTAGTCTTTACCAAATAATATACATACGTCTATACATATATACAAATATATAGAAGTATTTGTATAAAACTGAATATTCATGATTTAAAATTTCACAAACACTGTCAGATAAAAAGCGGACTACTCTTTGAGTTAATATCTCATTCCATGTTCAGTCTGAAATATATATTACGTAAGACTATTAAAAAAGGGTAATGTAAGTCAGTAACATTGTAATAAACCTGACTGCTTTATCAGATCAAGGTGGAATGCAATAACTTCTAATATCATGTAGAGAAACAAGCAATCAAAAGCACACAATTCAGGTCTTAGAAAATGGATTTATCCTAAATTGGTCTATAGCACCGGAAGACAGCAACTCTGCCACATACACCTAAAGTAAACCACTCCTGTTAAGTACGCTGTAGCTCACTCAGAAGAGCACTTCTCCACAAGACTACTTGTTTAAGCAGATCCCTTTGTGCAAAACCAAACCGCTAGCCGTTACATACCTTGCACTCAGTAAAAGCTGAGTGAGTTAACGTAAGGACGTTTTCTAACCCCATACCCATGCTAAAATCATTAACAATGCTGATATAAAAACCAGGGTAGGAAAAGAAGGCCAAGCACAGATGGTGGTGGGCAGACAAATTAGTGGCTGACACATGGAAAAAACAACAAGGAAAGCGATTTTTAGTGTAGGGTACCAGAACAGGTTCCCCGAAAGGGCTGCAAGGGGTAAATGAAGACAGTCCTTCTTTATTCCCCTTTCTCCTTTATGCCCCTAGCCGCCACCATACTGGAAATTTTGAGCAAAAGGAACATTTTTAACTTATTCACAAGAAGGCATTAAGATAACACAATGTTATTTGTGAAAAAAATTTACACTGTGGTTAAAATGAAAGGTAAACTATATAGTTAAACCTTTTACATGTTTTATAACAATCTCACAGAAAATAATGTTTTCTAAAATTACAGTATTTTACATATGCTAAGCTGAGTGACAATATTAGATTACGTCTTCTGCAACTGTGGTGTCAAAAATCTGATAGCAAATGTGCTGCTCTGTTCCACTCGTGACATTGTACGACCTGATGAAGCATTCCAACCACGGATATGCATCTACAAATGAGAAAAAAATGTGACTTAACCATTAAACCTAAACAAATACCTCTGAAATATGTATCTAAGCATAATGCTTAGCTAGAAAAATTAAAATTTAATTTAGCTTGAAAAGTAAATACACTTACCAAATTTAATATTATCTACTCTTCCAAATACACACTGGTTTCTTGTTACTGTTTTGTAACAATCCTAATTTGATTTTTTTTCCAACAGAAAACAATAATTAAATGTAGGGTTTTCCAAATGTTTGACAACAAAGGTAGCAGCCATCTCATTCCCAACTTTTCTTCCTTTTCTTCCTGCTGCTGACCTCCCCAGGTTTTTTTGTTTGTTTTTCTTTTTTTTCTTGGTTGACTGCAAAGAAACCGAACCTGAGGTTCACATCAGCTCAGGCTCTTATACACCTGACTAGCTGAAACTCCCATCAGGTACCAGGCACCGAGTCCAGACAATGTTGGTAGCTGTAGGTGCTATTTCCAAGCTTCGGTCATGACAGCAATAAATCTATTTAATATTTCTAGAAAAGTTTCTTAATGCTTCTTCAAGTTCAAGTTTAAAAGACACTTAATATAGTCAATATTGGCAAGAGTCAAGCAAGACAGGCACTCTCCTCCACTGCTGGTAGAACTATAAATAGGTAAAACATTCTTGAAAAGCAATCTGGCAGCGTGTATCAAAAGCCTACCAAACCCGTGCTTTTTAATGAGATGTTTATTTCAAGAAATCTATCCAAAAGAATTAAAACCAAAATCAAAGCTGCCATCAAATAAAAGTATGTAAGTTAAACCTTGTTACAGATGTATAAAAGCTATCTTTTTGGAATT
Organism: Halichoerus grypus; assembly: GCF_964656455.1. Lineage (NCBI taxonomy): Eukaryota > Metazoa > Chordata > Mammalia > Carnivora > Phocidae > Halichoerus > Halichoerus grypus. The sequence goes on from NC_135723.1 coordinate 80,442,123, forward strand.
GTTACAATATTCAAAGACTGACCAGGGGAAAATAAAGTCCGATTAAAAATAACCTAAAAAAATTAAACTGACAGCAGCTAAACCTGCAGCTGGCAAAATTTGTTACTGATGAAAAATTGTTAGAAGAATCAAACTGTCTTACTATGATTGAGGTCTTCAAATTTCAATGTAAGCAGAAATAATGGCCACAAAAGGAAGTCAGTGGCAGTAGATGTAATCGATACGATTTGACCTGAACATCTGGTTGATGAATCAAATGTTATCCAGACAACTACAGCTGATAAAAAACAATTAGTAAAATAAAAATGCATAAAACCTGAAACTAGTTAATATTATGATATTAATAATATGAACAGAAATTCATGAATGAATTAAACTGGCTAAATGAAGCCTGTTATAGAAAATGTTTCTTGTCAAAATTTCAAATGTTTGTATGCATAAAAACAGTATCAAATGTCCTTGTGATCAAAACTGCCTCCCCTTTATTATATTTCAAAAAATTTAAAAATCTTTTCATTTCAGGAACTATGATTCTTAACTATTTTCTCCCTGCCACTGTCTTCATCAAAAGGCAGATCAGACAATAATTTATTTAGATTCAGACTTCAAAGTTTTCATACCTCTAAGTCTACAGATTAGATACATGTTAAATACTGTTTCAAGAAAAAGAATGATGAGATTGTTAAACAATATTATTGCCTACCAATTTTTATTCCTGAAGGACAAAACATATCCAAGATCATATCCATACTCTGCTGAAGGCCATCATTGATTAGGATTTCTGATGCTGGGATCTGGAAGAATTTGTCCTTAAAAAAAATTATAGAAGAAAAAAGGAAATTAATCTTTTTTTTTTTTTAAAGATTTTATTTATTTGAGAAAGAGAGAGAGAGCACTACCAGGAGTAGGGGGGAGGGAGGGGGAGGGGGTGAGGCAGACTCCCCACTGAGCAGGGAGCCCAACAACAGGCTCGATCCCAGGACCCTGAGATCATGACTTGAGCCGAAGGCAGATACTCAACTGACTGAGCCACCCAGGTGCCCCGGAAGTTGATCTTTTTTTTAAAGTCATAATTAATATGAAAAGTATTTCAATATTATCTAATTAAAATAATCTAGACTATTTTATTCTATCAAGATTGTAGAATTCAGAGTTCTAGTCTGAACTCTTAAAATCTGATTTACTACTTTAATCTAAAAAGTTATTGAGATATACATATAAAAAATCCAATTAACTGCTCTGACTTAATGATAGTAAGAATAATCGTATTTAGAAAAGAGTGATGTCTATCATTCTCTTTGTGTATAGGAAAAAATCTAGTGTTAAGTTTAGAAGAGTGTAACATATTGTTGTACATTTATTTATTTTTCTTTCCTCTATCAGTTTATACTATACTTTCTTGAAAGAAGGGACTTTGTTTGCTTTGTTCACTGCTATAACCCCATCATATACAACAGTACCTAGCACACAGCAGGTGCTCATTAAATATTTATTCGATAAATGGACAAATGAATTGTTTAGGTGGGAGGAAAAATTCTCTCAACCTTACCCCAGATTGTTTCCCAATGTGTGCAGTAAAAAAATTCGACCTTACCACTAACAGAAATCTGGCATCTGCCCTTGGCTTCTGGAAATAATCTTTAAGCCCTTCGAATACGCCTGTTAGGAATGTCCTTGTTTGTCACACTAGAGATATAGGGTGCGGAGGTTGGGGAATGTGATATTAGCTTGATCTTCAGAGGGGCTGAAAACTGAGATCAGCCATATGGGCTGTCAACCACGACTACATGACAGAGCCCCAGTGAAAACTCTAGACACTAAGGCTCAGTGAGGCTTCCCTGGCTCTCAATACACAATACACGTGTACGGTGACACATCATTATCAGGCTGGTAACACTGTCTGCTACTCCATGGGAAGAGGACAACTGGATGCTCCATGTGTGGAACTTCCTGGACTCTGCCCTATGCAGCTCTTCCCTTGGATGATTTTGATTTGTATCCTTTAGGTGTAACAAACCATAATAGCATTTATAACTGATAGGAAGTTACTGGGAGTCTTTCTAGTGGATTATCAAAACTTAAGTGTGGTCCTGAGAACCCCCAAACTTGGAACTGTTGTTAGAAATGAGGGAGGTTTATGGATAGCTCCCTAGCTTCACACAATATAACCACCGACCTTCCAAAGTAATTTAGTTCCCTTTAATATGGAAATGTGGAGACTTCAAAAACCTAGTGAAATGCTGCTAGACAGGAGGTGTGCTCACACCTCTGCCTTTGGCTCCTGGAGCAAAACTGAAGAGTCTCTCCTCAAATTCCTATTCTTCAATTTATCATTACATGGATATTAAATTTAGAGTCAAATCAAAACAGCATAAATATACAGACACCTTAATTTATGTGCTTGCATTTTATTTTTTTAAGTTGTCTTAAATCCTCTCAGTAATAAAGTAGGAATGAATAAATACATTAAAATTAAAAAAATATTTTACTTAGAAATATCTACACTACCTCTGTTACTTACAGAATCCATGAGATAAGCTTCCAATACTCCTGTTCCATCATCAAGAGTAAATGTCATTACAAACACATGTTGAAGGGGTACAATACCCAGTACTAGCGAAGGGAAAAAAGATCAAACCATATGAATCTTCTATTCCATAAAATCAAAGTAAAGTAAAAATTGTTGTATGATATTGTTAGTTTTGTTTATTAAAATAATTTAAGATAAACAACTTATATATATGCCTTTTGCTCTCCAATAACAATATATATTAAACTCATTTAGCAGATTCATTTTAGAACATTACACTATACCTATATAGGGGCAATGACTCATGAGCATTGATGAAATATTAATATAATGTATCTTTAAAATGAGTTGATAACTTGATAGAAAACATAAAAACTGATTCATGTACTACAATTCATTGCATGTTAGCCTCATAAAAGACAAAATTAAAATACCAGAATGTTCTAAAAAAATTTGATTTTGTAACGTCTCTCCCCTTTGTATTATAAATATAGGGATCACTTATTTTTTAAGATATCATCTAGTTGAATGGACAAAAATGTCAGAAGATGGGATTTCATGATTTGATAAGATGAGGAAGAAGAAATTAAAGAGATATTAAATGATATGAAAATTCATAGGTTAAAATGGTACTTTGTGTTTGGAAATGGGAGACATTTAATATGTTTATAAAATGAAATACTGTCTTTCATTTGTGGAATCCATATTTAAAAGGATTAATTAAGGGACAAGTAAGAAGAATAAATCAGAGTACAGAGAAATGAATTAGGGCATACAGACATGACAAAAATTGTTAATACAGAGGACTTGATTTGTAGGATTCTAAAGGTCTCCATAGGTTAAAACTGAGCTAATACCAAGAAGGGTGAATGTAAAATCTACCCGGAGGGACCACACACACAAAGAATTGCATTAAGAATGGGATGGGGAGACCATGCTGGAAAGCAGGGAGCTCAAATGAAAGGAACCTGGAATTTCACTGGACCACAAACAAAATATGAGATAGCAGTATCATACAGTTAGATTGCAAAGAAAAAAAAAACAAAACCAAGTATACAAATAAATATTGATACAATAAAATTTTCAGGCTAGTAGAAGCAAAGTGCCCAATTTTAGAGAAATAAAGGTTTTCTTTATATTCTGAACTGGCCAACATTTGCAGCCCTATTTGCAGCTTTTAATGCCAAACTTTGAGAACATTGGTAAAATGAGATGTTTACGAAGGAGGAAAACAAAATAGTAGGGAATGTGGGAAAATACCAAATGAAGTGAGGGTGCCTAGTTGGAAAAATAAAGACTCAGTGAAGGTTTGACAGATACCTTCAAATGTGCAAAGCCTGTTAATCTTACAGAAGGCATGTATTCTAATTCTAGTGGACAGAATGTGGTCCGTAGTTTTGCTTCACTAACAACTACTTAAAAATTAAGGGGTATGTTGCCTTGCAATGTAATGAGTCCCCTGTCAATGACAGAGTTTTAAGCCAATGCTGGATGATCACAGTTAAAGAATATGATATAAAAAGTTTCTTATTATTCCAGCTAAAGATGTGTAGTGGGTAAAGAGCTGTAATAGCCATCTCTAAAACTGTTTTTAATACAAAAATACTGTGAACTGGAGGGATTTTTCAGAATCTGTATTTATGATTAATAATCAATACTAAAACAAATTATTGAACATTAAATTGTAATGATTAAAGATACTGGCAAATCCTGGAAGCAAGTTTTCAAACATTTTAAACTTCACTTTATACTTTTATTATAATCACCGTGAACGGTTTTGTTTAAGTAAAGTTTAAACTTTAGCTCAGTCTTTGCTCTGGTTTTACAATATCAACAACTGAAATAGAATCAGTGAGGTCACCTTATACGAACACAGTTATAGTTGCGGGACACAGAAATTTGCTAACCTTCTGCCACAGAAGAAGGAATCCATGGTGTTTTATCAACCAGGGAATTTAGAGTTTTTATTGGTCTCAAAGTAGAACACTGTTTACATCTGAAATTAATGACAGAAAAAAACCATAGGCATTTAAAAATAATTATTATAACATTTAATTATAACTTATCTTCGCTGTTCAAACATGCACAGTTTGAAGTTAATTATTAAACAACAGTGTTGCACCTTTCATATTGTAATGCACATATTACAAGCAGAATTGTAAAAAAAAATAAGCTTTTTACAACAGAAGCAATCAAAAAGATAGTATGGTTCAGAATAAACAACTAAGTTGAGAACAAGAGAGAGGGTCCAAATTCACATTGTTAATTAATTTGGCTGATTTTGTTGGCAAAACGAAAAAGTTGAAAGAGACATCTCTGAGGACTCTTTCATTTGATGGCTCTGTGATAACAGCTAAGGTCTTAAGTAAATATAACCAATAGGAGAAAACTATTCTCAATAAGGAAGTCGGTACTAGCAAGACTTTGAATAATATATTCAGTGAACACATATTTAGAGGTTCACAGTTTATAATGCCTAATACTATACTTATCTTTTGTAATATAAGTCAATCTGAAACTATAAAATATACTAAAAATGCACATTATTTAGTATAGGTATTTTGATTTATATACAAACATACTTTAAGTACAAGTAATTATTTTTTATATCATCATAAGATTAGATGTTGATAAGAAAATATACTTGAATAAAAATATAAAAATCAATGTCCAAAAGGTTCATGCAGACTCCTTTTCATTTCTAATCTGGCAAAAAACAGAGGGTCCCTATATTAAATATTCTCCTCTTCCACCCTTCAAATACATAGATATTTCTTCTTTAACAGAAAAAGGCAATGGAATGAAGACATATTATTTCCTTAAAAACAGGCTGTGATATTAACTCTAGACATTGATAAAGCAAGTATGCAAGCTAAAAATTAAGTATACAAATTAAAATATAAGGGTAACAAGTAAAAATTAAGTACAGAATTCATTACTTCCAAATCAGTAAAAGTGGGAAAAGGGGAAAATTAAAAACATTTTTATAAATGAATCCAATAGAAGACTAGAGGAAAAAAATAAGCTAAATAATAACAAAAAAAGGGGAAAGAGTAGAAGTGTGAGTGCAGAACAACATAAAACATAGAAATAAAACCTAAATATATCAGTAATTAACATATTTTAAACTCATCTATTAAAAAACTAAAATCTAGTCCTAATTATTTATTTATGAGACTTCCTAAAATGTAACAACAAAGAAACATGAAAGCAAACCATCAAGAGCCTCAAAATATACAAAGCAAATACTGACAGAATAAAAGATCACAAACATACCACCACAGAGGACATTAAGCACACTCTCTAAGTGATTAAACAGACAAAGTTACAAAGGAAAAAGAAGTTTTGAATATGATTAACAAGCTTGTCTAATGGACATAACTAAACACTATTAAACATTAAACACAGCTATTAAAGAATACATGTTCTTTTTAAAATATAGGCAATATATACAAAATCTGAACAAACATTTTGGGATAAAGCAAAGCTAAATGAATCTCAAAGAATCATTATGATATATATCAAGCTATTTGGCTAAAAAGTAATCTAATTAAAATACAAAAAAAATATAGAACCTAAAATGCGTCTGTGAAAACTTTAAAACACAATTAAATAATTCATGGGCCTAAGAAGAAATCATAATGAGAATTAGGAAACATTTAGAAGAGAATAAAAAAAAAAAAGAACAAACACCACTACCTATCAAATCCTGGGTTAAAGCTATGGCCATTTTCTCAGGGGAAATATTATGGGCTTAAATGTAAATATTAAAAAATATACAAAAAATTAATAAGTGAGATAAGCATTCAATTAAAAAGGTTTGAAAAAGAAAAACCAAAGAAACCTAAAAAAAGTAAGTGCAGAAAATAAAGATAAAAAAAGAAAAGCCAAGGAAACCTAAAAAAAGTAAATGCAGAAAATAAAGATATGAACAATAATATAACAATAGCGAGTATCAGAACAAATCTAGTTGCTTTGGCAAAAAAGGTAAAAAAAAAAAAAAAAGGTGCAAATAATATTAAGTGGATTCATGAACAAAGTGGAGATTTAAAAATCATCAAAAGTACTATAAACACATTTTATGTCAATAAATTTAAATTTACATAAGAGATGAAAACTTTCCTAAAAAAAAATTCATTAATAAAATAGATTCAAGAAATAAAAAACCGGAAGAGATGTATAACTGTTAAAGAAACTGAAGCATTAGTTTAAATTCTGTTTAAAAAGGATCAGGTCCAGAAATCTTGAGTAAAGTAACTAAAACCTAAGTAAGCAAAATCTTTAAGATTTCACAAGCATTTTGATAAATATAATCATATTACTATTTTAAAAATTTGTAAAATAAAAGAAACCATAAAGTTAAAAAAGTACAAGAGAGACTACAAATTTCTTGAAATGCATGCCTGTTTCTAGCTCCTAATATATTCTGATTATCTTCCAATTCCTCAGTGCCAACTACTCTGTAACTTCCTGGCACAGAAACTTTGGAATTCAATCACTTAACTTTTATGAGGATACAGCTCTGAACCTTTCTCTGTACTATTATCTAAATCTTTATGAAAGAAAACAAACGAATATTAGCCCCTGGGTTAGCCTTATACTTAGCACATTGTAGGTAGTCGATACATATGCTACCAAAAGAATAAATATATACCACAAAAATCTAGTACATATAAATTGGTATCCATTGACTATATAGCAACTACTAGGATAAAATAATAAAAATTACTGCTATGCAGTTTTTAATTCCCAAAATTCCCAGATTTGAAAGCATACCCATAGTGATGTATTTTTCCTTGTATAAGGAATGGTGCTGAAAGATCAAGGACTTCCAAGTCTTCATGGCCAGATCTCACAGGAATTACACTATGAAACTTGTTTGCGAGTTTGTAGATTTCACCGAGTGTACCTCCTATTAACAAAGAATAAATAAATCCTTCAAGTAGTACAAATATAATGAAGGCAATTTCGAGTGTCTATTAAGTAACACATGACGTATAGTAAAAGACTAAGGGGACTGAAAGAAAAAGACAATGAAGACATGAATTTAGATGATTAATACATTTATACATTTATTGTAAAATATAATAATTTGTAAAGTTAGTATCCTGCTCTGATTTTTTTTTTTTTTTTTTAAGATTTTATTTATTTATTTGACAGAGAGAGACACAGCGAGAGAGGGAACACAAGGGGGGAGTGGGAGAGAGAGAAGCAGGCTTCCCGCAGAGCAGGGAGCCCGATGTGGGGCTCGATCCCAGGACCCTGGGATCATGACCTGAGCCGAAGGCAGACGCTTAACGACTGAGCCACCCAGGCGTCCCATATCCTGCCCTGATTTAAGAAACCACTGCACAAAAATGCTGAGACTTGACAACAAAACCAAAAGACAACTGACAGAATGGGAGAAGATATTTGCAAATGACATATCAGATAAAGGGCTAGTATCCAAAATCTATAAAGAACTCATCAAACTCAACACCAAAAGAACAAAGAATCCAATCAAGAAATGGGCAGAAGACATGAACAGACATTTTTCCAAAGAAGACATCCAAATGGCCAACAGACACATGAAAAAGTGTTCAATATCGCTCGGCATCAGGGAAATCCAAATCAAAACCTCAATGAGATACCACCTCACACCAGTCAGAATGGCTAAAATTAACAAGTCAGGAAATGACAGATGTTGGCGGGGATGCGGAGAAAGGGGAACCCTCCTCCACTGTTGGTGGGAATGCAAGCTGGTGCAGCCACTCTGGAAAACAGTATGGAGGTTCCTCAAAAAGTTGAAAATAGAGCTACCATATGATCCAGCAATTGCACTACTGGGTATTTACCCCAAAGATACAAAAGTAGGGACCCGAAAGGCTACGTGCACCCCGATGTTTATAGCAGCAATGTCCACAATAGCCAAACTGTGGAAAGAGCCAAGATGTCCATCAACAGATGAATGGATAAAGAAGATGTGGTATATATATACAATGGAATATTATGCAGCCATCAAAAGGAATAAGATCTTGCCATTTGCAACGACGTGGATGGAACTGGAGGGTATTATGCTGAGCGAAATAAGTCAAACAGAGAAAGACATGTATCATATGACCTCACTGATATGAGGAATTCTTAATCTCAGGAAACAAACTGAGGGTTGCTGGAGTGGGGGGTGGGGTGGGAGGGATGGGGTGACTGGGTGATGGACACTGGGGAGGGTATGTGTTCTGGTAAGCGCTGTGAACTGTGCAAGACTGTTGAATCTCAGATCTGTACCTCTGAAACAAATAATGCAATATATGTTAAGAAAGAAAAAAAGAAGAAGAAGAATGTAGCAGGAGGGGAGGAATTAAGGGGGGGAAATCGGAGGGGGAGAAGAACCATGAGAGACGATGGACTCTGAAAAACAAACTGAGGGTTCTAGAGGGGAGGGGGTTGGGAGGATGGGTTAGCCTGGTGATGGGTATTGAGGAGGGCACGTTCTGCATGGAGCACTGGGTGTTATGCACAAACAATGAATCATGGAACACTATATCTAAAACTAATGATGTAATGTATGGGGATTAACATAACAATAAAAAAAATAAAAAAAAAAATGCTGAGACTTGAGCAAAATACAAGGCTTGTGAAATTTTAACCATTTTCCTAAATTTTTATACAAATTGCTCTTTTATGCCAGAACACTTTGGTTAAGTATTCAAAAGAAAATAAAATTGAGAGCCAAAGTATAACAGGATTCTTATTATTAAATTTGCTATACACACTAATAATGTCTAGGTAAATGTAGTCTTGAGTTTGAAATAAATCTTTTAAACTTTCAGGTCAACTTTATATTTAAATACAGATGCAAGGGGGCGCCTGGGTGGCTCAGTCGTTAAGCGTCTGCCTTCAGCTCAGGTCATGATCCCAGGGTCATGGGATCAAGCCCCACATCGGGCTCCCTGCTCAGTGGGAAGCCTGCTTCTCCCTCTCCTACTCCCTCTGCTTGTGTTCCTGCCCTCGCTATCTCTCTCTGTGAAATAAATAAATACAGATGCAAACAGTTCAGATAATAATAATTCATGTATAGTGTTTGTTCGTTTTTCCTGAAAAATCCTCAATACTTCCAATTCTATGACAAAGTGGCCATTAAAAGCCGTCATGTGGGCTGAGAAGAAAGAGGATGCCCAGTGGTGCACTACTACCAGAAGGCAGTACTCTCTCTAATCACTCAAACCTACTGGTACCTTTTCTGGTGTATTTTTCACCTAGATTGATAATTCTTCCTCTCCAAGGAAAGAGAGTACGACTTATAAAAATACTTTCGTGTACTTCCTAAAATTTGTAATGTTAAACTCAATTGTGAGGGGGAGCACTTCCAGCAAAGCAGAGTAAGGACTTCCAAAAATACACTGCTCCATAAAAGGAAAAAGAACATTGGCCAAAACTGTCAAATTTGTTTTCGGAACTCTAGAAATTAACCAAAGTCTTGAAACAATCCAAGGAGTATTTATTCAGAAAAAGGAGATAAATCTTGGTAAGGACAGCAACTTGCCCGGGTCCCGTTCCTCTTTGCACAACTTTGTGGAAACCACAGTTCTGCCATGTCATACTGCAGTTAGATCCTAGCTCTGATTAAGGTTATAATACTCAGAAATTTGATAAAATAAAAATAGCTTGCATTTTGATGGAACACTTTTAAATTTTAAAGTGCTTTCAGATATATTTTCATTGACTTTCATTAAAAAGTGTTATTACTCTGGATATACTTATTTACTTAATATATATTTAATGAGAACCAGCTGCATGCCTGTTGTCCTACCCTAGATGCTGAAGATATAGAGATTAAAATAAACATGTATCCTGCGCTTTAGGGCAGTTACATTCTAATAAGCAAACAAATCTATAAACAGACAGATATAATGCAAATATAATACAAGAAGAAAAGTGATCTACTGAAAGTTCATATACTATGCAATAAGAACCACTCAAATCTGCCTGGTGAATCAGAAGACTGCTTTGTATGTGTAGATGCTCATTAAGTATTTCACATGAATTGCTGAGTAACAGGAATTACTGAGTTACTTCTCAACATGTACTAGAGCAAAAATTCTCAGAACAGCAATGGAATGGCAAAGAGGCACAGAGAAATATCCTGGGTTTAGGGTAGATATTTCTGCCACCAGTTTGATATGGCTGGAGGGTGGAATGAGAATTGAGAAATCGTAGATGAGATTGAAAGTTTGTGGGATGGGGGCGCCTGGGTGGCTCAGTTGGTTAAGCAACTGCCTTCGGCTCAGGTCATGATCCTGGAGTCCCTGGATCGAGTCCCGCATCGGGCTCCCTGCTCGGCAGGGAGTCTGCTTCTCCCTCTGACCCTCCCCCCGCTCATGTGCTCTCTCTCATTCTCTCTCTTTCTCAAATAAATAAATAAAATCTTTAAAAAAAAAAAGAAAGTTTGTGGGATGAGTGGTAATTAAAGATAGGATCAGGAGCTAAAGGTACTTCTTCAAGCTTCTTTTGAACCCTTAAGTTTAACTTGATTGACTTCATCACAGAATTGTGGGAGGCTGTGTAACATAGGAGAACCCTATGTTATACTTGATATCCTCTTAGCTGGCCCTACAAGGACAGTTCTTACAGAACCTGATAGGTCCAGGGCTTTATTTTATTTTTAGAGCACACAAATAGTCTTACTCCATTTTTTGTGTGTGCATGTGTCTGTGTGTTTTGTTTTTATATCTATTTCCTGGTAGGGTTTAAAATATTGCTAATGGAATAAGATACCACATTTCACTCACCAAGGTGGACAAATTTTCTTAAGTGCTAGTATATGATGATGAGGTTGGGGGAACAGATAATCTCATATGCTACTAAAGCATATGAATACTATGACAGCTTTATTCGAAAGTAATTGGGCAACATTTACTTAATTCCTTGTGCCCCCCTAATTACACTTCATCCAGAGGGAAGATAAAGTTCACTGTAGAGTTACTATGTCAAAAAAAACAGGGAACAATTCAGTTCCACTTCTACCTGTACTGGGAAAGACCTACAACTTCTCTATGATTCAGTTTTCTCATGTATAAAAAACAGCTTATAATAGTACTAACTGAATAGGATTATTGTAATTAAATACATAGAAATGAAAATCATTTCTGGTAATCCATAAATATGTTAAAATAAAAGATGTTCATGAAAATAATACCAATGGTAATATTCATGTGTATTCATATATATATGTGTGTATATATATACACACACATACACTAAAACAATTACATATTACTTTTATAAACAGAAAAATGTGAGTAATAAAAATGATCATAATCCACTGTAATAAAGATCAGTTCATTTATAAAATGAAACTAAAGATTTCTCTGCAAATTAAAGATGATGTTCTACTTTTATTATGGAATGTTCTCAAGGAAGAAAAGTCTCAAGGAAAATAATGAAACTTTAAATTTGGCATGGGAAAAAATATGTGGTATATATATGTGATAAACATCAGATTAAAATTAGACAAAAGTGGAAAGGAAATGCAAAAATAAATATGACTCAGTTTCATTCTTTTAAGACATATGTCGAGTTATCTTCACTTGTTTCAAGGGTCCCTTCCTTGACTTACATATCAATAGATGACTTTCATTCTACTTTTATGGAACAACAGTGACATCCAGAGGCCAAAACAGCAGCAACTGCACCTAACCAGCATCATCTTGATTAATACTCAGCTCCACAATGAGCCTGAATCTCATTAAGATTATATCCAAAAAGATGGACAAATGCAAACACTTGAGTTCAATGTATAACTTCAAAATGTCATTCAGATTAATTTATGTATGTGTATATGTATATATTTAAATCTACCCGTTATATATAATATACTCCATTTTACGGAAGTTAAAATAACATTTGACTTTATATGTCCTAGGTTGCCCCTAAAATACATTTAACAATCATTAATCAGAGAAAGACATAAGCAAAAGCTGTATTCTAGTAAAACAGTAACTAAAATACTTTACCTTCTATCAAAATCAGACAGTCATTTGAAAGTGGAAGAATACCATTATTTTTTACAAAATGAACAGTAACTTTTCGTTCTCCTTGATCTGTAGTGGTCCACATTTTCGAATCATATAATGATGTATTTTGTAGTTTGATATCTGGGGTTTTACTTGCACCCTCTTGTAAAATTGTATCCAAATCACCCTCATGTGGAACTTCTTGCCTAAAATCATTGACAATGAAATACAAAACAATTGGTATAAGCTTAGAAAATCAAATTTAACAAATTATCCAATTTAAAAAAATTGTTTATATGCTGATGAGCCAGCTACTTATTTTAAAATATGGAGATAGTTCACTTTGCAGATTAAATGACTCTTATTCAACAAAAAAGGTATTTGATGATACTTCATGACTAAGTAGATCCATACCATAATTACATTAACTGCCAGGAATTTCCTTATCTGGTTTTGTGATACCAAGGATCTTATAACTATTTCTAGCACCAATTAATTCTCCTCTTGTATAGAATGTTAAACTTCTCTGTGGGGAAAAAAAGACAGCTGCCCATTCAATATCTACTTACCACCTAAGTAATTCCCCTTTCATAGGGGACCTACTCTACAAATCAACATTCTCTTCGATTACTTTTAACTTAGAATAATAATTTTAAAAAGTCACCTGGTAAAGTATGTATGCAATAGAAATGGCATGATCTGGAATCAAAAGGTCTATGTCCTTATCCTGGTTCTGTCCCCAACCAGCTGGTGTAACTTTAGGTAACACCTCTTAACCCTTCTCAGATGATTTTATTTGTTTAAAAAAATGCTCAGAGAGGATGGCTTTGTTTGGCAAAGCTATATGACTTTAGAGAATTTGACAAACTGTAATTTAATAATACTTCAGCAAGTACCTGATCTCTGTCTTTATATTTTAATTCCAACTACCATTTTAAGCTCAAATGCGTAGCAGATGGTCCCCCATTTTATTTAAGGTTTGATGATCAAAAATCTCTACAAACAGTACCATACTTAGATTTTGGAGGGGAAAATATACATACATTAGTATTAGTGTAGACAGATGTGCACACACAAGTAAGTACTTTAAAATGGAAATGTACTTTATTTACACATTATATATTTAGAGGAAAGACAAATTGTATAAAAAAGGAAAAGAGATTAAAAATAATTTCAGAATGTCTTGAGCTAATAAGTACATATTCATTCTAATGTCTTATAAATTTATTTATATATATAATAATTGATGTTTGGAATAAAGTCTGATGCACTGAGAATTCTCAATGATTAATAAAAATTTAAATTATATTTAACATATTATAAGACAGAAGTTTGCCAACAAGGCTTTCTCTATCACTTAGAAATTTCATCCAGGGGCACCTGGGTGGTTCAGATGGTTAGGCATCTGCCATCGGCTCAGGTCGTGATCTCCAGGTCGTGGGATTGAGCCCCACATCGGGCTCCCAGCTCAGCGGGGAGTCTGCTTCTCCCTCTCCCCCTGTGTGTGCTCTCTCTGCCTCTCTCTCTCTCTCTCAAATAAATAAAATCTTAAAAAAAAAAAAATTTCATCTAAGCAGAATTCTCTATTTAAAAATTTTAGTTATTAAAGGTTTATTTTTAAGAAGTTTTTTTGTGAAGAGAAAGCCTCCCCAAATATATATATATATTTTAAGATTTTATTTATTTACTTGACAGAGAGAGAGAGAGGGAGAAGCAGACACCCCCACTGAGCAGAGCCCAACACAGGACTCGACCCCAAGACCCTGAGATCATGACCTGAGCCGAAGGCAGACACTTAACAGACTGAGCCACCCAGGCGTCCCTCCTCAAATATTTTTATAGTTTATTATTTGTTTGCATGTATCAGAGCTACTAAATTGAATTTCAGATTGCAAAAAAGCACCTACTTATCATTATTAAGAAATATCAGAACGACTTACTAAGATTTTAGTATTTTCTCTTAAAAACGTTACCACTGGAGCACTGGGTGTTATACGCAAACAATGAATCATGGAACACTACATCAAAAATTAATGATGTAATGTATGGTGATTAACATAATAAAACAAAAAAAAACAAAAAAAAGTTACCACTGTTTCAAAATACAATACACAAAGTCATAATTTACTCATTGCCAGGACTTAAACTGATATATATGAAAATGTATATTCATAAACATTATGAAATAGAAACTTCCATTTTATTATGGAAAATACTTACAGTGCATGACATTTAGGACAATGAAGTTTAACAGACTGAGAGAGTATTCTGGGCTTATATGACCTTAATTTTGCTCGAATACGATACTGTTGAGGAGCGTTTTGTTTCAAAATAGCACATATTGGGGTTTTCTCCAAATATTGATGATCTGTAAGTACTAAAAAGAATTTTTAATTAGAATAATCTACAAGAATAAGAATATTCATAATATAAACTCCCCAAACCAGATACAGAATTGAATTATTTAAAGTTATATTGTCAGCTTTGTTAATATTTTGCCACATTTATCATCATCATGTCTTTAGCTCTCTCTCCATAACATCTCCTTACAGATTCATATATATGAATCATTTGAGAATAATTTCCAGATATCATGCTCCTTTATCCCTAAATATTTCAGTGTGTATTTCACAAGAAATTTCATTGTCCTATTACAGTGCAATTTCCAACTTCAGAACCTATAATATTGATGTAAAATTATCATTGAATCAACAGACATTATTCAAATTTCTCCATCTGTCCCCCACTTATAATGTTCTTATTCAGAATTTTATTTTCAGGTCCAGAATCCAATCCTGAAGCATGTATTGCAATTATTTTTCCTGTCTCTTTAGACTCCTTTAATGTAGAACGGTCCCTCAGCTTTTCTTTATCTTTCATGACATTGATAATATTTGAGGAGTAGAGGCCATTTATTTGGGTGTGTCTGGTTCTGCTCATGATCAGATACAGATCAGGCATTTTTGGCAGTATGCTATACAAT
Organism: Halichoerus grypus; assembly: GCF_964656455.1. Taxonomy (NCBI): domain Eukaryota; kingdom Metazoa; phylum Chordata; class Mammalia; order Carnivora; family Phocidae; genus Halichoerus; species Halichoerus grypus. The sequence continues at coordinate 80,457,628 of NC_135723.1, forward strand.
AAGTGATACAATTGTCCTTCTCTGTATCATATTAAGAGGCATATATTTTATCAGTGTTTTCACTCCTGGGAATGGTAACTTTGCTCAGTTGGTTATGGTGGTACTCAACAGATCTCTCCACTATAAATTTATTATTTTCCCCTTTATAATAAGAAAGTACTTGGAGAAATATAAATATCCCACTCCTCAGTAAACATTTAGGATCCTGATAGTTTAGGACCTACTGACGATTTACAACTAAATCAATTATTACTATCATGGTTGCAAAATGATTTTCTTCCCTAACTTCATCATTCCTTTTACATTTACTAGTCATCTTTCTATTGTAACTAAGGGCTTTCCATTTAATCTCATTTATTTATTCATTCATTTGTTCTTTTATTTACTACCCACATGGACCAATGGATTACTACTTTATTCAGTTTTATTCCATCGCTAGTATTTTTTATTTTAATGCTCATATTGTATCAAATTTGACATGCTCCATTATTAACTGAGAACTTCTTTACCTTCTGGCACAAGATGTTCCAGACTCATCTTATAATTCTCCTGTTCCAATCCTGGAGTCTGCTATTTCTATAAGCAGCCCTGACTCCTTTTAAGGGGGAGTATTATTTATAAGCCAAGATTTGTGCACCAGGTGCCTTCATTGCTACTGGGCCGTGCCATTATTTCAAAGCCCTTTAACTGGACAGAGATAGGGTATATATGCACACGTGTTCATACCTATACTTACACACATGCACCTATATGAGTATGTATTTGAATGAATACATATATACAAAGACCTGTTTGCATCGACTTCTGTATCTGTGTATAAAACCATGAGTACACACTGACACTTCCTATTCCAGTAACACCACCATAAGCTTCTTTCTTCGAGCTTTCTCCCATTTCATAATTATATGTTATTTCTCAAATAATGAGAAACTCATATTTTTTAAGAGTATATTACAGAATTTCATTTAATAGACGTGCTTAAAAATATTTGTTCTTAAATTTTTTTATCTGAGCTGAAGTAACAGAAAGAGGGCATCTGACAGATTTACTATCACTGCTAACATTAAAGTTTTGGGGTATATTGTAAGGAGCTCCTTTATGGGCACACAGCTAAGGGCACAGCATGAACAGATAAAAATTATGTCATATAAGATATTTTATGTTCTCAAAATAAGCCCCATTGCACTGTTAAATAGAGTATGTTTTATAAATCTTACATATATGTGACTTAATTATATAGTCGATGTAAAAACATGTATCTTTCTGGGTTCCATTTTATATAAGCCACTTAGGATGAGGGAGGGAAATAAAATATAAATAGGGATATATTTTTGCTCTCATGGATATCTGCTCTCAAAATTAGATAGGAACAAATCAGTTGGTAACAACAGACTTTATTATGCACACTATTATACCCACATTTCAAAAATGAAACATGGTCTTACTTGTAGCTGATAGTTGCTGACATCTTTCTACCTCATATAGTGATACTGATCCAGAGCCTACAGGAAGAAGGGAAGAAGAATTATACAGTTTTAAAATCCATTAAAAATCCCATGTGGCATTGAAAACTATAAATATTGCTGACTGGAACTGAAGAAAATCCAAATAAGAGTAAAATTTACAATGCTCACGGACTGGAAGGCTCAAAACTGTTAAGACATCAATTCTCCCCAAATTGATCTGTAGATTCAATACAATCCTAATCAAAATTGAGGAGGCTTTATTGCAGAAAAAGACAAGAGATTCTATCACTTAAGTGAATACGTGAAGAACCTAGAATATAAAATATAATCCTGAAAAAGGAACAAAACTGGAGGATTTATACTACCTGACTTCAAGACTTACTATAAAGCTATAATAATCAAGGCAATATGATACTGGCATAAAGACTGACAAACCTAACAACAGAATTACAAAAAAAGCCTAGAAATAAACCTGCATTTCATTTTTGATAAAGGTGGCAAAGCAATCCAAAGGGAGAGCAAAACTCTGGTACTGCAACAACTGGAAATTAGTATGAGGAAACAAAATGCTTACTTCACACCATTCTACTAAGTATTTCTGGCTGGAAAGCCCAGAAATAAATCCACATTTATACCCACTTGGTTTTTGACAGACACCCAAGTCATCTTACAGAAAGGAAACTAATGGTGCTTCAATGACTAGAAATTCATATTGAAAAAAATGTCTACCTCATACCATACTACTAGGAATTAAAAAGGAACTACTAATACATGCAATATGGATGAATTTCAAAAACATATAGTACGTAAAAGAGTACATAATGTATTATTCCATTTATTTGAAGTTCTGGAAGAGGCACAATTATCTATGGTGCAAAAAAAATCAGAATTTATGGGGCTAGAGTGGGGGTCAGGACTGACTGGGAAGGAGCATGAGGGAACCTCCTTCAACAAGCGTGATGTTTTAGGTTTTTAAAGGGATCTAAGTTACACGGGTTTATATATTAGCCAAAGCACCTGGAATGGTACACTTACCTTGTCCATTTCACTGCATATAACTTTACACCAAAAATTTAAAAAATCCTCAACAAATATTGAATTCTAGTTAATGATATTCATTCTGAAGTGTTTAGGAGGTGTTATTTATGTCTGCAACTTACTTTGAAATATATCAAAATATAAGATGGACTGACGGAGTAAAAGACAGAGAGAGTATATGACAGAGCAAGAGAATCCAGGTAGTAGGTATATGAGTGTTCACTATACAACTGTTTCAATTTTTCTGTATGTTTGAAAATTTTTATTATTTTGGAAAAAACACATTGTGAAAGAAACAAAGGGAGAAGTAGATAAGATAATAAACTTACTAAACTGAATAGGATGACTTGATGAACACTTAATCATAGGATTTTACTTTAACAAGAAAGCAGAAATAGTGAATATAGTAGTAAGTTTTAATGGTGCTTTCTAAAATGAAGAATTTGAGACTAAAAAAGTATCCATATTTTGCAATTACTTTAGCTTACATTCTATTACATATAGTAGTACAGTATGTTTTTATAATTTATTTTATGTGGCATCATATACAAACATATGAAACTGTCCTTCTTCCTCAACATCACTAATAAATGGCATAAGAATCCATGACAAGAGAACCTGAATGGACAACTTAAGCTGGCAAAGTATAATTTCAATGAATCTGATTACTTAATATCAGCCATTCTGCATTAAATGAAAACAATGGCAATAAAAGCAGTCAAATAAAAAGAAAATCAGTGTAAAATATATACATGGTCTCCCACAAACTGATACAAAAAAAAAGAAAGGTTAAAAAATCCAGCAGAAAATCAGGTAAAGGGTAAGAACAGACAATTCAAAAAAGAGGAAGTAAAAAGGGTTGATAAATATATAATATTTTCAGGTTTCCAAGTACTCAAGGAAACTAAATAAGATATCACCTTATATCTACCAAACTGTCAAAATTTACATATAGTGGTAACCTCCAATACCACTGAGAGTGTGAGGAAAGGACATTTTCCTACACTGCTATTTGCATATGAATCCTATGACATTCTGTCATATAATCTGACAGCATCTATTAAAATAAAAGATGTGCTTACGCTTTGATTTATCAACCCCTCTTTTAGGAGTTTATTTTAGAGAAAGAAAACCAGGAATGTACAATTGTTCAAGGATGGTTTTTAAAGCATTATTTGTTAAGAGCAAACAACTGGAAACAACCTGAATGTCTATCAAATGGAAAATAGCTGGATTTATAATGTTAGAGTCACATTATAAAATACTGTGCACTATTAGAAGAATGAGTTTGAGTAACATGGATTAGCCCATAAAAAGGTCTATGATCCACTGATAAAGAAAGCAACCGTATAGTATGGTCCCATTTTTTAAATTTAAGTAGGCTCCATGCCCAGCATGGAGCCCAACGCAGGGCTTGAACTCACAACCCTGAGATCAAGGCCTGAGCTGAAATCAAGAGTTGGATGCTCAACCAACTGAGCCACACAAGCGCTGCATTTTGATAAATATTTTAAACAGAGGGGAAAGTCAGGTCTGTCTATGTACAGGTATATATATTTGTATAAACATGAAAGTGTTGAAGACACCACACTAAACATTACCTCAGGAGTGGGCACAAGGGCATGGGGAAGCTGTGTAACTTGATATTATGACATGTATTAACTTTATAATTTAAAAACAATTTAAAAATCTTTGTAAAAGGAGAAAAGAGATTTCAAAAAGTATAATTACAAATTATGCTGTCCACAAATGACTGTCAAAAATTGAAGTAAATTGACCTGCTAATGGTAGTTTAAGTAATCACAGATCAGGCTAAAATGCCATCACCAAGGTGCTAGGAAATGTGGAGAGTTTTAAGGCAGAGAGAATAAAGAAATAAACTTAAAATATGTAAAAAAAAAAAAAAAAAAAAAAATCAAATAAGCTGTACTTGAATCTGACTGACTTTGCTATTAGTTAATAGCTAAGTAACCCTGGGCGAATTACATGACCCCTATCACTCAAAGCCTCAGTTTCCTTTCTGTAAAAGGGACAAAATAATTTCAACCTCAAAGGAGTGCTGTTAGGATTAGGCACTTAGTACCTAAACCAAGCAATACATGTTAATTTTAATGCTTATCATTACTGGTATAGAAAGAGAAAATACTCTTAAAATAGCTTATATCATAAGGGAAGGAGTTACACTGAAAAAATAAATATGGGATAAAAACATGACATAGATTCTAGGCCCCAGAAAGTACCAGCAGATATTAAAGCAAAATGGTAAAGGAGAAAATCTGTAAGATTTAAATTTAGATTTGAATAGTCACCTATTCAGGCAGGCAATAATATAAATACAGAACTAAGTGTTTAAGATCTTGTAACTAGGAACTTGATGAACTTGATAAAGACTGGGAAGCAGGTGTATTTCTAAAATATGTATGATCAAAAAATAATCTAGCTCTTTGAAATAAAGTAACAAAAACAACCATTGTTCATTTTAGAAACTGACAAGCAAAGTGGTTGCCTAGGAAATACAGAATTTTAATGAATATACACACACACACACATATACATATACACACACAATGTAAACATACATACATAAATACTACATTTTTAACAAATCAAGTAATCCCTACCATTCCAATTTGAAAATGCAATTATACAATTCAGGGAGAAATAATGTTTACCTTTACATAGGACACAGATATAGATTTAGCCTGTTCCTTTACAATGAATATGGATTTAACAAAAAAGGAGAGGCAGAGATGGGAAGATATTAAAAAAGAGAACTAATACTGATAAAGCCATTTCAGTTAGCAAAGACTAAACTGTTAACATTAAAAACTGTCCTTACTTGAAAGAGTCCGAAAGCTGTCCTCGTGCTCTGAATGACATATACCATCAAAACACTGAATGGCTGTCAAATCAGCAGATTCTAAAACCCTATAATTGAAAGAATATAATTTCAAATCTAATTGCACAAAACAAAGTCAGTATGATCAGTTTAGTTCTATCCTTAGAAACCAAGAAATCACTGAAATTGTATAAAAATTATGTGTGTGTGTAATGGCTCTCCTCAGGTGGTCTGGGGGTTCTAAGGCACCCCAAATTTAAAAAAACCAGATTCTAGAAAGATATGAGTAAAACAGTAGGACAATGAAATGCTGCAAACAAAAATAAACTGGGAATTTAATGATGGCATTCTGTCAGAACAATCTCATTCCAGTCCAAAAGAGAAATACTATGCTCTATATAAGGCAATATGAGGAATAAAGAAAACTGATACAAGATTATTAAAATAGCTTATTTAATTGGTTTTAAAAGTCATGCTGATTTCAATATATTAAAACGTAAAAATATTATTTCATTTCAACTTACTGAATGGGTTTATTTTCTAGAGCTCTTTGAAGATATGCAGAAGATTTATTTTTACTTCTTTAGATTACTGGCGAAAAAGTTTCTGTACACAGTGAGCCCTGGAGATACTTCACAAAAAAGAGAACTGCCTATGTAGCAGGACTTACTATTCACTTTCTGGGCACATCTAAAAGTTTTTAAAATATGATACTCCAAAACACTTCTGTTACCTATTTTATCAGTCATAGGCACTTTAAAGAGATATTTTTTCAGGATTAAGTATGTTTGGAATTCTAGATATGTATCAAGTTTTCCAAACTCTAGCTAAACTCCAGGTTCAACTGTTTGCTGGTGTACTTGGGAAATGTGCCAAATGGTGGAAGGAGAGCACAAGCACAGAGCAGACGTAAGTGCACAACTACTGGAAACCTTAGACCACATCCCCAGCTCTGCTACTATTTAGCTATTTGAACCTACAGTCGCTTGATTTGTTTCATTTGCTTCATCTATTTAAACAAATGGATAGTTGGCACAGGTTATGAGGATCAATTACAAAGAGCTTACCGGATCCATCCACCCCAGTCCAGAACAATAGTATCTTGGAAATCAGCTTGATTAATACCTTATTTACAATTTCTAAATAGGCATATAATTTGCTTACTTTTTCAGTTGGTCCACATCAGAATTACTTTCTGGCAAGACTCTGATTCCCCGGCCGTAACTGGTACCCCCGTGGAGATGAAACTCTAGAGCTAACAATGTTGCTTGGTTCTCCGAATTCACTGACTGAAGTTTGGTATGGAGGCTATAAATTCTAAGAAAACTTCCAACCTAAAAATATATTATTTATTATTTAGAAAATGAAGAAAAATCAAACAATTTCTGATACATAAAATACTTAAGCAATATAGGGCATAAGACCAACAATTAGGGGTGCTGACTAATCAGAAAGGATCCTGGTATGTTTTACTGGTGTGTACTGGGCATCAGCCCAAAGGACACTATATCAAAACCAAAACATGTGTTTTTGTGTGTGTGTGTGCACACGTGTGTATACATATATACATGGATGTGTGTGTATGCATGTATATATGTATGTTTATATATACCCATGTACATACATCTACATATAATATGTAAGTGCATGTATATATGCACATATATATGTATCCATTTATATATATTTTTTCAAATGGAAGACATATTTCCATGTCAGAGATATTAAAGCGTGAAATAAGATTGAGTCTTAGCATTGATAAAATGGAAGTAGTTAAGAAACCCATTACCTAAATCAAACTCAAACTTAAGCCCTCTATTTGATTTGGAAAACTGTCTGAGGTTTCTGAAGATAACTTGTTTTAGGTACTTTACGGTAAGATTTGGGGTGCCTGGGTGGTTCAGTCGGTTAAGCATCTGCCTTCGGCTCAGGTCATGATCCCAGGGTCCTGGGATCGAGGCCCTCATTGGGCTCCCTACTTGGTGGGGAGCCTGTTTCTCCCTCTCCTCCCCATTCATGCTCACTCGTCTCGCTCGTGCTCACTCGTCTCACTCATGCTCTCTGTCGCTATCTTTGTCTCTCTCTCAAATAAATAAAATCTTTTAAAAAAAGATTTAATTAAATGATTGCTAAAATACTCTCATTATGAGAATACTAGAAATTTTTTTAGTGTAATATTAAAATATTCTCCTATTCCACAAGTTTTATGGAAAGAAAACTTTTGTAATAAGCACTGTGTCTGTACACTATAATGTGAAACACATTTTATGAGTTCAAATACAAGATTAAACCAATTATAATTCTGAACTAAATGTTCTATAATTTAGATGTCTTGTTTAATCTTTTTTTTTTTTTTTTTAAAGATTTTATTTATTTATTTGACAGAGAGAGACACAGCGAGAGAGGGAACACAAGCAGGGGGAGTGGGAGAGGGAGAAGCAGGCCTCCTGCGGAGCAGGGAGCCCGATGCGGGGCTCGATCCCAGGACCCTGAGATCATGACCTGAGCTGAAGGCAGACACTTAACGACTGAGCCACCCAGGCGCCCCTAGATGTCTTGTTTAATCTTAAAAACGTCTTTAATTATAGACTATTTGATATTCTTTTAACGTAGAAGACTTAAAATGATAGATGTAGAATGTTTATCAAAGAAATTGACACCTACTCAAAAGAAAAAGCTATATAACCTTTTTCCTCCCAATAACGTTTTTGTGAGGAGGAGGGAGGAATTTAGGTCTTTTTTCCTCTGACTTCTTCCACTGACATCTATAACATGGCAGGGGTGCAGGGTAAAAAGAGTCAGAGAAGGAAAACATAGAAATTTCTAAAAAAGAAAAGAAGACAAAACTGATTTTCCTCAGGGTCTCCAAAGTAAGATACTGGAAGAAAAAACCGACTCTATTTCTATTCACTGTTATCTCACTCTTTCTGAATGTTTATCATTCTGTGATTCTTTTTAAATATAGGGAATACACTAGTACAGTTCATGTATATACAAAGCCCTTAAAGAAGACCTAAACACATGGGGGTGCATGGCTGGCTTAGCCAGTACAGCATCTGACTCTTAATCTCTGGGTCATGAGTTCCAGCCCCACTTTGAGGGAAGAGTTTACTTAAAAAAAAAAACAAAATTTAAAAACCACCTCCCTCTAGATAAAATGCTCTCTTGTACAGATACAAAAAAAAATTTTTAAAGGCCTAAACACATGGAGAAAGATATCATATTCATAAATGAAAAATTTCAACATTATAAAGATAGTAATCCCCCCAAATTAATCTTTAAATTCAGTGTAATTTCAAACAAAATCCCTAGTGTCTTTTATGGAATTTGAAAAGCTGACCTGAAAATGTATATGAACATGAATAGCAAGTCAAGTTTGAAGACTAAACTGGGAGGGGATGGGGGAGGACTTGCTTGATCTACAGAATATCATTTAAAAATAAAGCTATAAAAAATAAAAATAAAGCTACAATAATTAAGACTCTGTGATGTTAATGCAGATACATATATGAACATGGATATATCTTAAAAATATAATTTCAAAGAAAGAAAGCAAATTACAGAATAATATATATACCACATACATTTTTCAGAGATAAGTACATAAAATAAAAGCATAATAAACATGGGTGTACATACTAGGACAAATAGAAAGAAGATACTAGGGAGCAAAAAATAAGAATGAGCAGAGGTACAAAGAAGATTCAGTATGTAGAGATTTATGTCCTAAAAATTAAAAGTACCTGAAATTAGTGTGGTAAAACATTTAAAAATGTTAAATTTAGATGATAGGCACATGGGTATTTATTACACTAACTTTTCTACTACTGTCTTTCATAACAAAACAATAAAGACCAAGAAAGAATTTATTTATATAGTTTATCAAGATGACAAAATGTTATTTCCAGAAATTCCTTCTGGAGGCAGCATTGTTTTTTTTTTTAAGCTTGCTAAATATACTATGAAATGTGCCAGATGTTCTACTATAATAGACACATATTGCTTAGTCTTGTCAGTAATGGGATAAGATTCTAAACATACAAGTGAGGGAGTCAAAGCCAAAATTATAAAAAATATACTTTCAAAAACTGTGATAAAAACCCATTTCAGTAAACATCAAAAATAAAGCAAAGCAAATACGGCTATTAAGAAATTATTATCCCTTTAGAAATAATTTTAATCTTCCTTACAAGCTATCAAGAAATTCCCTTTAATGTTTTTAATTACCTGTGTATGTCTGAAAATAACCAAACTACAGCTCTTGGGTCACTGAAGGCCAAAACATAATTATGACTATATATACTTTTAATTATTTTTAAATTGTGTCAGGATAAGACTGATTGGAAATACACTGCTTTAATTTCTAGACAAAAAGTTCGAAATGTCTGTGTGTACCCATGTATATGTGGGTTTATGCATGAGTGCTTGTGTAACACTTAAAAAGCAAAATTGAGGAAAAATGTTAAGAATGATTTCAATTGTAAAATGTATATAAAAGCCAATTATACTTTAAGATTGCCTTAATTATTCTCTTTATTAAAAAAGTATTTTTTCCTGTTCCTATACAATAAAAATCTGTTCCACGTATTTCAGTATAAAAATGCAATTTCAAACAGCTGTCTTCAAGTGCTGATAAGAATTCATTTGTATTAATGTCATTGGACTCTGGGGATTTCTTAATATCAAATGGTATAGAGGTTGCCTTAGAACAAATAAAATGGGATGCCAATATACATTAAATAAAAGCCTACAGTTACATTACTTATACAGAGAAAATCCTTTTCATTTTTCTATTATGAGAAATATCTTTTCTGCATTTGGGGCAGATAGACGTTTCTGCATTTGGGGCATTTTTTTCTGCATTTCTGCAATATTTTCATTGCAGATAAATAATACAATGTTATGATATCTTCAGAAAAAGATTAAGTGCCCTATATTTTCTTAGTCATGTGTGCTCAGAGCACCCTCTAGTGGGTGAGATAAAGCAGACAAAAAGGGAGCTGAAAAAAATCAAATAAATTCACAGCCCTCATTGATTCACTCATTCACTAGTAGATATTATTTTCTTCATCCTTAGTAAAAGGAAAGTACTGTGCTAGGTGTTGTTCAGGACTTGGACAAGGGAATCAGGACAAGCAAGGGGGAACAGAAAGACCTATAAAAGCAGCATAAAGGGAAGGGAATTAAATTGTGAAAGTAGAATCTAAAATAAAACGTAAATCTTTTTCATTCATAAGAATGAAAATACATATCTATCTGTATTTTTTTTACGATTTTATTTATTTTACTTGAGAGAGAGAAAGAGAGCAGTCAAGCAGGGGGGAAGGCAAAGGGAAAGGGAGAGGCAGGGACCCCGCTGAGGTCATGACCTGAGCTGAAGGCAGATGCTTAACCCACTGAGCCACCCAGGTGCCCCAAAAATCTGTATTTAAAAAAGACTCTGAATTGGCTTTATCATTACATTTATTTTCAAAATAAAGTAATCAATGTAGAGAAAATCAGGGAAAAGCATCAAAAATGTATCTTTAACAGTCAATTTTCTCTTGGTATGTTAGGTATGAAAACATGTACACACACACATAAAGGACAAGAAAGTTCAGTTATCACCTTCCTGGACCCTGACTTTAATCTAATTTATCAATTTGAGTTGGGTAGGCTTATTTGTGTGTGTGAGGAACTATTTCCTTCTCCAAGAACATTTATTTTACAAAGGGAAACTGGACATAAAATTCAGATCTAAAACAACTGCAATTCACTTTTACTATTTTCTTCCTATAAGTAGGCCATATAACTTTCTGTAAGTAGGCTGTATAACTCCCTAAAGGTAGGATGGAAGCTATTTGCAATAAAGAAAATCATTTCTTTATACTGCTTAAAAGGACTGGTTGTGGAAACAAACACTAGATTCAAATACTGGCTTCACCCAAGTAGCCATGAAATCTTGGGCTTAACCTGTGACTGCTCAGTTTTCTCATTTGTAAAATAGGAATGGCGACAATACTAACTGCACAGGATAGTACTAAATACATATGATGTGCTTAACAAATGTTACTCTTATTATTGCTATTATTAATGATGCCACTTGTTGCTACAAAAGATACCTGCAAATAAAAGAATTAAAAGAATAAAATAAATAAAATATTCCCAATATTAATAATCAAGAAGTGTCATATCTGGACTTGTACCTAAAACCTCAAAAGCAGTGAGCAAATTCTAATAAACTGTACAGTACAAACACACACAATTAATGATATATATTAAGAAGTGGATTAACAATTTCTTAAATTAATGAGTACAAAGTTGTAGGCTAGATTTTGAAAAATTAATTAATAAAGCTTAACATTGAAGCTTATAAATATTTTATACGACTTCATACAATTAAATTTTTCCTTACTATTTTTATAATAAAATTGTGTACAGCTTTAAAATATTCAGGAAATGTTCTTTAAAAAGTTGTTCAAACCACTATAACTTAATGCATCTTCTAATAATTGAGTTTTTTTCTAATAGCTTATTTTCAATATATTTTACAAATTAAAGATTAAAGAAAAAATACATTTGGAGTTAATTTCTCGACCTCAAATATCATCTATAAATATGATTTATCCCACATTTATAAAAACAAAAAAAAGAGCAATATTTGCTACTCAACATCACCTTCAGAGATTTTGCCACTTGAACATGATTATCATAGACTAAAATGTCTACTGTCAGATTCTGCAGCCGATGGATATGACTTAAATCTCCTTCAAGTACAAGGTCTTGTATTAATACTCTCCAAGATGGGAATGGGGTCCTGGTGCCATCCCATACCTGCCATAATAGGGTAGAGTGAAGTTTAATGATCTTTCTGTGTAACTGTAGAGACTTTTAAAAGAGTTCTATCTGCTGGTAATATAACTTAAAAGTAATTAAACGTATTCCCCCAAATATCTGCTAAGCTTTAAACATGGCGTATATTCTGATTATAAAAGGACTACATAGATATAGGACATGTAGAAAATGTAAAGAAGAAAAAAATTCACACTACCTAGAAGAAAGTACTAACATATTGTTGAATTTACTTTATCTTTTTTATCATCTTATATATAAACCCTTATGACTATATTTGCTAATTTTCTTAAGTATAAATCCCTAACTTTTAGGAATGTATTCTAAACTTTGCTCATTTGTTCACTTTGTTCTAATTTGGAAAGGCCTTTAAAAGTACAGATAGGAACATTCTGTTTATGTTAGAGACTGTGAATACAAATGAATGAAAATCATGGGTGCTGGAAAAGGAAAAGATATATTGGATTGCTATGTAAGCTACCTTGAGATAAGCGGGCATAGGACGAGGAAGTATGCACCATACCATCCTCAACATGTGAGCTAGCCTGTGCTGGGCTAGGCTTTTAAGAGATGGCTATGCTTTGCTATAAAAGGGCATGACAAAAGACATCTGGCATGAGGTAAGAATGCCTCTGTATGTAAGAAATTTGGCTGGACAAGAGAAACAGGCTCAATGAACAGAAAACACTGCATTTCTACAGAGAGGTTGTCTGCCAGGGTCAGTTTACAGAGGAAGTATCTAATAATGTTGGTGACTATGCCAGGTTTCAAATAAACAGTCACTGAGTTTGGGTCACTCACTGTTGCCTAGAATATTCAAAGAACCAGGACAAACACTTTGGGAATAGTTACATTATATGTCCCAAAGGTTTTTCTCCACTTGGAATTTGTTCCTTCATTTCATGTATACTGTTTTTGTGACTTTAAAATAGCTTTATACACGAATCTACCAGTCTTTTGGGGGAGGAGCTGAGAGAGTAGAGTGTTGCTACATTATTTTTATGCTTCAGTTTTAATCACTTACAACTCAGGTTTTTTTTTTTAATAAATTCTGGAACTTTTATAATTTTGTATCAATACTTAATCTGCTAGGAATTTGTATATTATATATAGATCTGATTCCTTTTTCCAAATAGATAACAATCACCATTTAACAATCTGTCTTCATCAATTTGAAATGACAATGTTATTTTTATCATGAATATATTATATGTACAATGTAAGACTGATTCTGAGGTTCCTAATCTTTTCCATTGATCAGTCTTACTATAATCTTAATTACTGTAATTTCATAATATGCTTTGATATCTGATACGGAGGTCTGAGTTTTCTTGTCAAGTTCTTCTTGTCTTATTCTTGATCATTTACTGTTTCTAATAAATTTCAGAATCACAGTCAATTTAGAAAATATGGTTTTAATTAAAATGGCATTTTATTTTAGAACACTTTAAAAAAGAATCAAAAACCTTTTAATAGTCCTACTTTTCTTTTATGCTCCCGCTTTCTAGGTTTCCTCACAGAAGGTCAGGGATTTCTTGCCCGAACTGTCTCGTTTTACAGTCTTTGTGACATTGGAAGAACTTTTGTTCAATTATGTGTTCTATTTATTACTAATATGTAGCAAAGCTATATTTCACTAATGTTTAAACCAGTTATCTCACTAAATAATTTTATTAATCCAAGTAGCTTTTCAGGCCATTGTTTGGGTTTTTATAACTTGAGCACTGACCTTCTTTTTCTCTTTCTTTTAAAAGAGTTATATCTCTCACTTTTTTTCTTATCTTAGTGAATTCTTGAGATTTCCTGAACAATGTAACAGAGAAAATAGTGGGTATTTTTGTCTTGTTCCTGGCATTATTGACTTCAGAATTTTACCACTAATTATTTTGATTAATTTATAGGAGAAATTGTTTATCAAGTTAAGGAGACATACTTCTAATTCTGTTTTGCTAAACATTTTCACAGATATATTTAACATTCACAAAGAGGATTATAATTTTCCTTAAAATTAAACCATTTCTGATTTCTAAAAATAAACTGTGGATTACAGTATATTATTGTTTTAATATGTTTTTGGTGTAGCATGTCTACAAGAATAATTAAAATAAATTAGTATCATAGTTACTAATATAGGAAACAACACTAGTATCAAATCCAAGCTGAGAAAGAAAATAATTATGCTACATTCCATGCTTTTCAGACCTCACTTGGAGTAATGTCTGGCTCCTTTTGTGTTTAAAACATAATTTAAAAAGTTATTTCTGGTATGTGATAGGAAAATCAATTTCAGAAAAAAAATCACTCAAAATTTGACTTCCCAGAGATAATATAAGTAAAATATTGCTATATATTCTTTTTAATGTACTTTTACTATGCATATATTTTAGTATATAAATAAAACTGCATTAATTGCCAGATAGAATATTATGAACATCTATCTTAATAACCATGTCTACAATGTCATTTTATTGTAACAGAGTATTCCATAATATATCAATACTTCACACAATTCTGTTAGTAATGAGTGTTTCCAATTTTTGTTACTGTAAGAAATAAAATATTCTTTTAAATGCATTTTTCCACATTTACAAAATAAATTTAGAAAATTTACAAAAATAAATTCACTTCTGAATGCTGTATTTTAAAATAACATCTAAATCAAAGCTTTCACTTATCTGAAAAAGCTATCTATAAAAATGGAATGCATGCGTATGTTTTGTTGCTTTAGAGTGAATGTAGATTCAGCCATGTCAGCTAAAAGGTGGCAGATTTTATCTCAGAATTTAAGAATTTTCTAACACAGCAGTCAAAAGATCTACACTCATACTCTGCAACGATTACTTGTCATTGGAAGTATTTGGTGATTAACAAATGCTCATCTGTTAAGGATGTCACTTTGGGCAAAAAGTATGACCAGTTGACCGAGGATTCCTTCTAATTTTGGATGATTTTACTTTGCTTTAACTTTAGCTGTCATACTTGACTTAAATTTTTTTACAGCATGCAATTACTTTTTTTGGAGTATGTCATGTGTATATAAATGTGCTATTTCAACTTTAAACACTTCATCTTTTATTCAGGGATTTCTATCTTCCTCATTCCTTAATAAGGGCAAAGTATAAATGATAAATAAAGCTACACCCAATACTTGTGCCTCTGTACTCTGTTTCTTATCCTATTGTTTCAAAGAGTAAGAAGATAAAGAAATAACCACAGGAGCCGAGCTGAAGCAGTGTTTGTTTAAATGTATTGTGTGTAGGATGGGCAGGTGAGGATTAGTATCAGACAACTGTCTTTTTCTCTAGCTATTCATGAGTAAATTGGGGTAAGTATAAACAAAGATTAGATGGGTCTTATGTTACTTTTAAAAAATCATGCTGATTTAGAAAGAAAACAGAACAGAACAAAAATGAACATTTCAAAACCATCTGTGATCTACCCAATGAAACAGGCAGTGAAATGACATGGGAAGAGAACCCAACATGAATGAGCCAAGAAAGTAAATGAGAAGGAAGGCTACCCTGACAAGGAAGCAGAAATATGCATATGTAGAAATGTAACTAAAATACAACATAGAAAACAACTTTTTATTTTATTAATACTAAAATAAGAAATAAAGCATAAACTATATCTAAACTATTGATAATACTATTTTTCTCTGGAAGTATAAAGAAGTTCAAGAGTAGAGTTGCATGAATATCTAAGTTCATCAAACATGGTAAGTTAGATTTAAAGTTCTTATTATAATACACAGTATGCATATTTATCCCACCAGAATGAAATATAAGCTCTTTTTAGATACGTAGGTGGTGCTAATTTACAATTTTAAGTATTTAAAATACCTACCTTTAGAAGAAATGATGCTCCATCCACTTCTGCTTTGCCCAAGAGCTGACAAGTCAGGTCAAAATACTGCAGTGGTTGAACATCACACAATTTTACTAATGTCGAAGAAGGTGAAATATGAGTAGATGCCCAAACACGTAGAGCTTCTACCATTTTGTGGTCCTCGGCAGTGAAGTTAAAATACTTGCTTGAGGTACGAGGTATGATAGGAGCTCCCAAAGTTCCCTCAAATGTCAAAGATGAAAAGCCAGAGCTGGTGATACCCTGAGTCTCCTTTTTATATACTTGGATCTAAGAAAGTTGGGCAAAGCAGAAAACAAAACAGCTGACGCAGAACCCCAAAACTCAAGAAACTTGAAAGATTAGAAAGTCTTGCCAGCATAGTTCAGAGGATATAATTATTTAATATATTTTACTTAATTAGCATACAAAATTATAAAATCAACTGGGCTGTACCAAGATCCACAAGCACCATGTAAACTGTAAAACACTATGTAGTATTTATTTCTATTTTTTAAAGGTCTAGGTGGTCGACTCCCTGATACTATAAGGCTTGCACTTTTACATTTATTACTTTTCCTACTAATGTATAATTTACAAAAGGAAAAACATAGTGACAATTACTTATGACCATTACAAGGAAAACTAGAACACTCAAAGTACAAGACTTCAAAGTGGGGGCACCTGGGTGGCTCAGTCGTTAAGCGTCTGCCTTCAGCTCAGGTCATGATCCCAGGGTCCTGGGATCAAGCCCCACATCGGGCTCCATGCTCCGCAGGAAGCCTGCTTCTCCCTCTCTCACTCCCACTGCTTGTGTTCCCTCTCTTACTGTGTCTGTCTCTGTCAAATAAATAAATAAAATCTTTAAAAAAAAAAAAAAGACTTCAAAGTGAATAAAATGCAGTGAGGCTAAGATTTCATCAGTCTGAGAGCCAAGATAAGCCACAAAGACTCTGGCTTTCAAATTCCTGAGACTCGGCTAGTATATGCATGTGCATTACCATGGTTACATCTTCTTCATTAAGCAATCTTTTTGTACTTATGAAATGCCCCCCTTTCAATCCCCTGTAATACTCCATCTGATATTAATATAGTGTTTTCATTTTCCTTATGCTTCTTGTTTGCTTGGTATATCTTTTCTACAGTTTTACTTAGAACTTATTTGTGTCTTCATTTCTTGTAGGGAGTGATATTTGTTCTTGCTTTTTTATTCAGTCTATTTTTCCTTACAAAAGGAGTGTTTAGTACATTTACGTAAAATTATTGATATGGTTATATTTAAGTCTACTATCTTATTTGTTTTCCTTCTGTATCCCCCCTTTTTTGTTTTTTAAAAATTGTTTTTCTACTGTTCCTTTCCTCTCATATTTTGAACTTATTAGTATTCTGTTTACCTCCTCTGAGCTATGAAAGAATCCTTATCTCAAAGTCTATTAGGAATCAATATAGTTCTACTACATAATCCCTACTTTCTGTATCATATTCCCCACTTGCCCATATCCCATTTTACACTTTCTACTGAAAGTGTAATAACCTCTGAAGGTACGTACTAACCTTTTGGTGGTTAATTCCACTTAACCATCCTAACCATCCCTGTGCTATCATTCATATTTTTCTACATATTTTATAAACTCCACCTTCCTAAATGTTACTGTTTTTCTTTTAAAGAGCCATTTATCTTTTAGTGAAATTATGGGAAGAAATACACAACAGTATCTTTCACCATTTATCACCATTTCCTTTTTTGTTGTTGTTTTTGGTCATTTCCTAACCATCAAGTTTCTGGTTGGTAGCATTCTTTTTTGTCCTGAACACCATCCTTTAGCATTTACTTATAGCAAAGATATGCTGGCTGTGGATTCTCTCATTTTTGAAAAATATTTTCTCTGGATACAAAATTCCAGGTGAATCCATTTTCTATCACCACTTTAAATTTATCATTGCTTTGTTCCTCAAATGCCATTATTTCTGATAAGAAATCAAAGATGGCTGGTATTACGTTTCCTATATGGAATGTGTTATTTCTCTGCCAGCTCATTTCAAGTTCTTTTTTCAAATCTTTTTCAATGGTACACAGTGATTTGTTTAGGCATGCTATTCTTTGTGGTGCCATGAATGGAGTGCACTGAGTTTCTAAAATCTGTAAGTCAATGTTTTCCATCAAATTTGGAAAAATTCTGGTCACTTCTATGTATTTCTATAAGTATTTTTGTTTCCCATTCACACAGTTTTCTTGTGCATTTCAAATGACACGTTTCACAATTTTGATATTATTTCACAGGTCCCCAAGGCTCTGTCAATCTTTTGTTTATCCTTGTTCTTCAGATTAGATAATTTCTATTGATCTACGTTCAAGTAAAAATGATATAGCTAATCTATTTAGCCTATCCAGTAAATTTTTCATTAATAATAAAAATATTAATATATATATTCACGAAAAGATATGTATTAGACTGTTTATAGCAGAATAAGATTCTCAAACTGGATGTCCCACAGAATATATAAATTGATGCATTCACACACTTACCAATGAAAATGAACAAAGTGAAACTATACACAGTAATATGGTTGAATCACACAAGCATAAGCCATACATTAAAAAACAAAACCTACAGTCTCTTCTCTTTAAAACAAATAGAACTGAGAGATATATATCCTACTTCAGTTAAACAGCAAGAATAACAACTAAAAACATTAGGAGGGAAGAGTGTACTGTCTGAAACAATAGTGTGTGAGAAATAAGTTATTTTTTGAAGTTGGGATAAACTTGCTACGATGATAATATTTCTATTTCCTTTTTAACTTCACACAAATATTCTCTACTACTCTTCTATTCTCAGGGAAAGGCATTAGAGATCAAGAAAGGTAATTTCCACCAAAACTAAGAACAGAACATACCCAGAATATTGTGCTCACTTATGAGCATCGCACTGACCATGAGGGACACAGATAAACTGAAGCATTAGAAGAAGAAGATAATGAAAGAGCTTCATGGAAACCCATCTAACAAGAGGAAAAGATGAAGGGTCAATTGAAATGCTTAAAACCTAAGGGATTGAAAATATTAAAGTACTTATTTTTTTTAATTACATACTATTTAATAGCTTTACCTTCATATTAAAGGTTTCCTTACATTTAATTGTTTGATAGCATATTTTGAAAAGTACCAAAATATCTGTTCATGTTTTAATACATTTTTCATAAATGAAATCAACTTACTTTGATTTTATACTTAATATCTCAATGCTTTCACTGTACTTGAATTAACACAACAAACAGGGGAAAATAATATAACCTCTCAATCATTATAGAATTACTTTATCAAAAAGTAAAAAAAAAAAAAAAAAAAAAAAAAAAAGAAAAGAAAAAAAAGAAAAAGCCCTGTTGGCCTAGGGCTTTTTTTTTTTTTAAACCCAGCTCTACATGGAAACCTTTAAAGCATCAATCTACATTCAGAAATGAGAAGACAGAATGCACCAGCAACTCGTCTTAATCATGGTATCTAATACACTTCTTGTGGAAGGAGCACAGGCAGTTTGTCCAAATGAAGAGGTTTCCTAATATTAATTATTTGAAGTCTGGTATTATTTACATTTCTTCTTGTCTCTTGAAATGCTTGATGCCATGTTCTGCCACAGCAACCACATAATTAGGGCTAATTAGTATTAGTGAAAATACAGAGTTCTCTTCAAACAGATATGAGTTCTGGACAATCGGAATTATACCTTCAGCCTATGAAAGCGAACAATATCTCCATTTTTATAAATTATTGGAAGGGCTTCATAATTTCCACTAAAGAGCAGGCAGGTTAACTTTACATTTGTCTGGTCCACAATTGTTACAACTGAGCAATAATCTGGAAAACACAAACATATTTTACCTTTTAGCGTTTCAAAGCATTTGACAAAATAAGAATATGGTTGAATTCAAAACACCAAACTCTTATCCTTTTAATTAAGCCTTCTGAGAACAGGATCAAAACACAGAGACAGTTTCTTGGCTCTCAAAATGCACTGTCAAATTATTCTGCAAGAGTGTTCCACAAAAGTTAATTTTATAAAGTTTAGTAAAACAAAAATAAAATTCCTAATTAATATAAATTGTCTGGAGGGGTGGTAACTTTTTTATTACTTCAAAGTTTAGAAATCACAAAACAGATAAACATATTCAAATAAAATATAATTTATAAAATGAACATAATTAAAATTAGGGTGAAAACAAAGACTAGAAGATGGTTGAAGCAAATGTGATGAAGAGTCTATATACTACATAAAGATTCTAGGAAAACTGCTTATAAAACCCAGGACTTCACAGTGCCAATGAAATTCAAAGGAACAAACAATTCCTAGAAAATTATATTAACAACAAACTCAAAAGAAAAAATGAGGATTTGCTAGTTTCTTATAGATGATTACACATTAGAACCAGAAACATATACACTTTAGCTGGCAAAAAAAATGTAATAGTTGGGATGCTATAAAAATGAAAATTTCAAATACTGGTGGTAGTAAAAACTGTAACAGATACTGCCTTTTGATATGCATGTTTCAGAAAGCTGCACACTGAGAAAATGTGTTGACTTCCAGTCCTACTCAGTACCCTAGTAATTACAACATCAAGATAGAAAAGCATAAACCCAGAACAGTGAAGGAAGAGAGGAGAGGGGAGTGAAGGAGCAGGGGAGAAGACAGCAATATGTTTCGGGAAGATGGGAAAACAAAGGGTTAGGGATAAAATGAACAGGGGAGACAATCCAGAAGATAGTATAAAGTAGCTACAATGAAGATGGGAGTCACTGGGATTAAGGGTGGCAGTGAAAAGTAGAGTCAAAATCAAGGTTAATTAAAAGTTTACACATAAAACAACTGTTTCAATAACCATCCATCCTGACCTCTACTGCCCAGGAAAATGATTTCAGGTTGGGAGGCAGAGTATTTAAACCAACCACTTCCAGGACCACATGCTATTTCCAAGGACATTTCACTGATTAACCAGGAAGTGCTAAGGCTTCCAGTGTGGGGTTACCACCCAGAATAAATCCCTCTGCATTATCACAATAGGGGGCCTACAGCCAGATGGGCTGGTCTCTTTTCACCCACCATACAGTGACACTGTCAATCAACGTGCCCTATGAAAATTCTATTTGTCTCTCAGATTTCCCATTCAAGAAGGAGATCAAATAGGAAAAACAATCTTGAAAAAGCACAAAGCTGGAGGTATCACAATCTCAGACTTCAAGATGTACTACAAAGCTGTAGTAATTCAAAAAGTATGGAAAAACAAAGTACTTATATACAAGCAAACAAGATGAGAGTCTATAACCTAAAATAAACCATACCTACATTTTTAAATATAAAGACAGTAAACAATCACCAGATATAGAGCAAAACTGGAAGGCAGGAAGGAAGGAAGGAGGAAAATGGAAAGTGGATGGGAGAGAAAGAGGTGGAGCAGAAGAGAGCAGGAGTGGAAGGATAGGGAAAAAGGAATGGGAGGGGAAAGGGAGGAAGGGGGGGTGAAGGAAGGAGGGAGGAAAAGAAATCTGATTCTGTGAGGAAGGGGAAATAATTTAGAGAACATTAAAAAAAACTTAAAATCAAAACCTTGGTAAGCATCTTCAAAGAGTAAATAATATTACATTCTCATTTCTTAATACATCAGCAGGATCCACTGGAACCAAATTTATATTGAGTTTCCTTTTTCAGTAGCTCTATTTGGGAGGAGTACTGTTTCACGACATTTTTTTTTTCTCTTAGCAGTCTTACAAACTATCAAAGATCAATTTTACTTATTTTTAACAGAATGACACATTTTTTTTTTGCAATTATCATATGGCTCTATTGTACCATTCTATATAAGTCTACGATGCATTATGGAATCTTAATCATCTATATTCCTGTATCTTGTTTTTGTTTCCAAAAAATGACTTGGTGGACTGCAAAGAACACCAGGGGACCCTGAGAATAGGTTCACTATCTACAGGGTCTTTATAGGGCCACTGCTAGCTTTTGCTGTGCTTTCCTGCAAATTAGAAAAAGCCTCTCCTTTTTCAAATAGAAATACTGCACAACCTGAAGAGCTTTCCAGAGGAAGTTTACTGAGCCCGAGAGAGTAGCAGTCTTGGCTGCACACACACATGTATCTTCGTTCTGGCCTTTTCTTAAAAACCAGCAGAAAGAAGGACACATAAGCCACTTGCAAGGCACACATTCCTTCCCTTCTCCAGGCCCTTCCCCTTCCCCATTCCCCCGGGAGTATCTATGTCACATTCAGAGTTAGGGTGGTTAAAGTCTGTGTCAGGTTCAGAGATGGGGTGGGAATGGACTGCCGAGAGACAAAAGCAACCTCAGGGGATGCCCAAAGAGCATCATAAGAGGTATGTGTGTGCCAAGTAAGTGCCTGCTTGGAATTCTGAGTGGGTAAATATGACGGCTCCATGTGCTGTCCAGATTTGTGTAGAAGAGAGCATTCCCCAGCTGCATCAGGACTTGACTGACAAGCCTGAAATCGCCACACTTGCATGTTTTCATGTAAGTGACTCTATGTGGATGCAAATGGCATCTCCTTACATGGAGCATATTTGTACACCATT
Source organism: Halichoerus grypus (assembly GCF_964656455.1). Taxonomy (NCBI): domain Eukaryota; kingdom Metazoa; phylum Chordata; class Mammalia; order Carnivora; family Phocidae; genus Halichoerus; species Halichoerus grypus. The sequence goes on from NC_135723.1 coordinate 80,480,240, forward strand.
TATCTGAGCCATCACATGCTAAATCCCTGTTCCTTACTCTTTTTCTCTTGGCTTATATTTTCTCTTTTGAAAGTATCATCCACGACTTTTAGCAAGTTTAAGCCAAAGAGACTCACCATGAGTTCAAATCCTTTAATATAATAAGATTTTATTAACAAAGAAAGAAGAAAACAAAAATTCAGATTCAAGAAAACAAGGGCATTTAAAAAAAAAAAAAAAACCTGTCCAGGGGCACCTGGTTGCGTCCAACTCTTGATTTTGGCTCAGATCGTGATCTTGGGGTCTTGAGATTGAGCCCTAGGTCAGGATCTGTGCTCAGCAGGAAGTATGCTTGGGATACTCTCCCTCTGCGCCGCCCCCCCTCCCACTCACAGATGCAGGCTCCCTCTCTCTCAAATAAATAAATAAAATCTTAAAAAAAAAAATCTGTCCAATAATTTGCTCTCAATAACAAAAACAAATAACAATCTAAATGAAATATTAAATAGCTTTCAGGTTCTTTCAATTAGCATGATTCATGACCAGAAACCAAGCTACCTATTTTAACAAGTACTAACGAGGCAAACTGCTAAATGTTTTATTTTACTGCTTCAAGGAAGTGAAGTGTCTTACCAAATAAATAATCCATCAAAAATGGCTACATAAAATAATAAAGATACTTTCTTTCCCAATGCCTCATTTTAACTCATTCCCAAATGGAGGAAAAACAACTTGTGAAATTACAACTTACAACTTCATATTTTAATAATGAAATTACAAAACTAAAAGATAATAGTCCATTTTCTTGATAGCTAACACCAGCAGGAAAGGCATGAAGAGTAGAAAGAACTTTCATAAATCAGTATTCTCACCTTATCTACCAAAATAGTACATTTAGGTGCTAATGTAATATAAAAATAAATATAAATTACTTAAAACATATTTTAAGATATTAAAATAGATATTTAAGCTTGTCAAGTCTTGACTTTAGAGTAAGACTTCATATGTAAACTGCTGACATAGTATTTACTTTAACTCTTAACTTCATGTAACCTGATATAAATCTGGAAAAAATAACAAATGATAAATTAAGTCCTATATTCTGCAATCTTGAGTAATTCACCTAATTTCATCAGCATGATTAAGTGTAAATTGCCTTGGAGTTTTATAAGGGAAAGCTGGTAATTCATCTAATCAAAGAAGCATGCATGTATAAATTATACAATCCATAAAAAAATTCCTCCATGAAAGTTGTTTCACCTCCTTGTTATCTACTATAGCACTATTTATAAACCAATCAGTATTTCAGTAAGTTTCCATTTGTATAAAAGTTTATTACTGAAACACCCAAGTAAAAGTTATGACAGCAAATCACTGAATCAAGGCAATATTATATACTACAATCTTACTAATTTTACAAGGAAACTTTACTACATATAGTAGCACTCGCTTTATTATGCTGGTGTGAAATTATATAGATTTCCCCTCATGTTTTAATTATATTTAAAAAGGTAATGAAAGGAAGGAAAAGAGAAGAAAGCATAATTATGCTAGAGATATACATATTAACACACACACACATACATATATATACATATACATATATATACACATACAGATTAAGCACAAATAGAGGGGTGCCTGCATGGCTGAGTCAGTTAAATGTCTGACTCGTGATTTTGGCTCCAGTCATGATCTCATGGGTTCTGAGATCGAGCCGCACATCCAACTCCGCGCTCAGAGGGGAGTCTGCTTAAAGATCTCTCCCTCTGCCCCTCCCCACACTTGCGCTCACATTCTCTCTCTGTCTCTCAAATAAATAAATAAATAGATCTTTAAAAAAAAAAAAACCCACAGAATAGATAGGCATGTAGGCTGATATTCTCTGAGTTCATAAATGTTATTCTGGAGTTTTACATTTTACTCCACGTACTGAGCAACCACAGTAAATGGTATTCCTAGGTATAAGGATTTATAGTAATACTTAGCAATGATCTCTATCTTCACAGAGTTTATATTAAAAATAAGAAAGACAAACAATTAGAATAATTTGTTAAATAACTATAAAAGTATATTGATATTCAGCAATAAAAATGAATACATGCTACAACATGAATGAAACTCAAAATCATTATGTTAAGTGAAAGAAGCCAGAAGTAAAGGCCACATGCTGTATGAGTCTCTATATGAAGTATCCAGAAGGGGACAGAGACAGAAAGCAAATTAGTATGAATATTGCAGATGCATGCAACATATTCCTGTAAGTCTTAAAAAATACTGAAATGATAAATGAAGAACTAAAAAACTGAGCTTAACAATAGGACTGCATTATTATATCTCTAAAAAGTTCATGTGGAGATTGTAGCAAATACTCTAATGATTAAAAATTGGACATCTGAACAGTCCTCCTCTTAATTAAGGAGAACTATCACAGGGTCACATACTGGGAGAAGAAAATTCATCTCAGGCTCTCTGTTAAGTGTTGCTCCATAGATCTTTATATACAGGTATATATATTATACGTGACTTATACATCGCATTATTTAATAAATTATTTTGAAACAAGTGGGCTGCCAACAAAAAGATCATTTTGCACTACATACAAAACAAAATTCCAGGCAATATATGCAATATCTGTTTTTAAAAATATAAAAGAATTTTAAGAAAATATAGACCACTACTTTTCAGATCTTGTATTGAATGGGTAAAAGCCTTTCTAAACAAAATTATGACTCCAAATTGTAGGTTAAACATTTGTATTTCAAAGACCATCAGCACTAAAACTAAAGTACTGGGAAAAGCATCTTAACAGTTATGACAAAAAAGAGACTAATATCATTAATACCTGAGAAGCTTCCAGAAATTGCTGAAAAAGACAACCAAACTGAAAAAGAGAATATATTTTGATTTCCTCAATCATGATGTGTAAAGTGGTGGAAAAGTAGTAAACTGAAATAGAAGAACTTAAAAATGCAGATGGAAATCAACACAATTTGTAATTTGAAAGTAATTTTTGTGAACCTAAATATTACTAGAATCCCTTTGACCTGAGAAGTAATGTAGCAAAGCATTCCATTGATAGCTGCTTAAAACATTTTACCTGTAATAATTCTGAGTACATCTTTCAAAGACCAACTGCCAACTATATTATAGTTCTATCATATAAATAAGGTTACTGATTACATATATGTTAAAAAATCAGTTTTACCCTATATAGAAACCATAAATACAAAAAATACTTTTTAAATTATGGTCTAGAATATAAACAAAGTGTACACCACAAAGTATCCTAAGTCTTTAATAATGATCCTTGAAAAAGACTGCTACAAGAGCATAAAATTATGCATCAATATCCTGCAGACATTCCATTACTTAAAATTATATTTAAGTCAACTTCTTCAGCAGTTAGCTTTTCAAATTGAAAAGTTCACATTTTCATTATAAAAGTCTGACAACTGTTGCTGCAATTCCAAAGTCTGGAATGTTGGCCTCTTCTTCCTCATCTATCAACACCCAATTTATCCTCAAAAGTTCAGCTTAAATGCAGTTTCTCTTAGAAGACTTCCCCCTGTTGGCATTAATCTCTCCATTCTCACTCCCAAAGCACTCTGCTTATTTCTTAAGCTATAGCATACAACAGTGCCTTAGCCAGTTGATTAAATTTAGGTCTTCCTCATCTCCCTCACGATAAACTCTCTGAGAGTCTATCACTTTATCACTATGGACAACAACTAAGTCCAGTACAATGCTATACAAGGCTGGCAAAGAAATCGTTTAATTGAATGAATAAAAGCATGTAACCTAAGTTTTAAGAAAGAATGAGGAAACGGTACTGATTTTTATGCTCCATTAAAGCAATTCAAATTATAAACTAATGAAACATAAGGGTGATTTTCTAAATTAGCAGGCTAATAATTTCTTAGAGGAAAAGGTCATAAAGGACAGAGTCAGTCCTAGGATATGAACTGAAAGCCAGATGGAGACCTCAAGCTTCATCACAGTCATTCCTGAATATAAGCAAGCAAGCAATACAAAAGTTCAGTGAGAGGGGAAGAAAGATCTTTCTCCACCTTCCTTTTCCAAGTGGAAACCAACTTCTTATTGGCATGGACAAAACAGCAGGAAATAGTAATGAAGAGAGGCTTAGCTCACCTCTCCAAGGCCTTAAAGAGATAAGTAATAACTAACAATGCCCCCTAGATGTCTTCCCATTCCTGAAAGATAGCCAAGCACTTGCGAAGAGTCTTACCTCACTCAACTAGACTTAATTTTTCAGCTCTTGGGAAATGGAAAACTCCATGCCTGCCCAATCCACAACCTCCATCCTTTAGAATAGGTAAATCCATTGTTCAACTTTAATAAACTCAAAAGGATGGTATGTTTTACAATGAAGAGTCTATCTTATATAGCCAACAAGTGGAGAAATAAAAGTGGAGTCTTATAAATTGAGGAAAGACTAAAAAATTGAGGAAAGACTAAATTAAATCATGAACTATTATAATCATTGTATTGTAATTATTATCTGTCTTAAACATTCCTTGAGTGTAGAAAGTGACTTAGATATCTTTGCATTTCCCACTCTAGTATAATACCTGGCATATAAAAAGTACTTAATAAATGTTTGTTGAATAAATGAGCAAATAAGTGAATGAAAAAACAAAACTATATTTATTTATTTATTTATTTATTTTAAAGCAAAACAAAAACAAAACTGAACTATTGGGACACTTCATCAAGATAAAACCTTCTGTACAGCAAAGGAAACAATCAATAAAACTAAAAGGCAACCTATGGAATGGGAGAAGATATTTGCAAATGACCTATCTGATAAAGGGCTAGTATCCAAAATCTATAAAGAACTTATCAAACTCCACACCAAAAAAACAAAAAATCCAGTCAAGAAATGGACAGAAGACCTGAACAGACATTTCTCCAAAGAAGACATACAGATGGCTAACAGACACATGAAAAAATGCCTAACATCACTCATCATCAGGGAAATCCAAATCAAAACCTCAATGAGATACCACCTCCCACCAGTCAGGGTGACTAAAATTAACAAGTCAGGAAACGACAGATGTTGGCGGGGATGCGGAGAAAGGGGAACACGTTTACACTGTTGGTGGGAATGCAAACTGGTGCAGCCACTCTGGAAAACAGTATGGAAGTTCCTCAAAAAGCTGAAAATAGAGCTACCCTACAACCTAGCAACTGCACTACTAGATATTTAACCAAAGGATACAAAAATAGTGATTTGAAGGGATACATGCACTCTGATGTTTATAGCAGCATCAGCAATAACTAAATTAGGGAAAGAGCCCACATGTCCATCAACTGACGAAGAAAGCAGCAGTATGTATATGTACACACACACACACACACACACACACACAATAGAATACTGCTCAGCCATCAAAAAGAATGAAATCTTGCCATTTGCAACAATGTGGATGGAGCTAGAGTATATTATGCTAAGCAAAATAAGTCAATCAGAGAAAGACAAATACCATAAGAGTTCAATCATATGTGGAATTTAAGAAACAAAACAGGTGAACATAGAGGAAGGAAGGGGAAAAAAAAAAATAGAGAAGCAGGCAAACCATAAAAGACTCTTAACTATAGAGAACAAACTGAGGGTTGCTGGAAGGAGGAGTGTGAGAAGATGGGGTAATTGGATGATGGGCATTAAGGAAGATACTTGATGTAATAAGCACTGGATGTTCTATGCAACTGATGAATCACTAAATTCTACCCCTGAAACTAATAATACATACTATATGTTAACTAACTTGAATTTAAATAAAATCTAAAAAAACCCCAAACCAAAACCCAAACCAAAAAACTTCCAAAGATGCATTACCAATTTTAAAATATAAAAAATATAATTCAACATACATGTAATTTTACATCATACTAGATGCTTTAATCTCTCTTCGATGATTCAGAAGTGTCCTGGATCTTATAGAACACCAATGAGTTATGAATTATTCAGTAATTAATAAATTCTTTTTAATGTGGAATATGGAGTTTGTTACACTTTAAAAAATTAAAAGACACTGGGGCGCCTGGGTGGCTCAGTCGTTAAGCGTCTGCCTTCGGCTCAGGTCATGATCCCAGGGTCCTGGGATCGAGCCCCGCATCGGGCTCCCTGCTCAGCGGGAAGCCTGCTTCTCCCTCTCCCGCTCCCCCTGCTTGTGTTCCCTCTCTCGCTGTGTCTCTCTCTATCAAATAAATAAATAAAATCTTTAAAAAATAAAAAAATAAAAAATAAAATAAAAAATTAAAAGACACTATATAATCATTTAATATGCAACCAATATTACTCATACAAAACAAAATAATCAAACAATAATGCTACATGACATTAATGTATATACATCAAATCATTCTCCTAAGTGAAAATATTTTTACACAACCAAAAATAGCGTTCTAGAGTTAGCTGGGATGTTCTACAGACAAGGAAAAGAAAAACTCCTAGGGCCCTATCCCAAGAACTAAAAGAAAACAAAATACATAGGGTCTCTCAAAAGTCCAATGTTTTGGATACTGCTCTAAGAAATTTGATTATAATGCTCAGTTTGTGGCTAAAATAGGTATCCTTTTATAAGATAATGACCAGCAAGAGATAGATCTGCTTCTTGAAACATTGTAACATCCAAAATTGTTCAAGTTTAATCAAACTGCTTTCCAAAAATGGAGAATTTTAATGGGAGGCAGGTATGAAAACCAAATAATTTTGGAACATAACGCATTCCTGAGGTTAGCTAGGGAGCCACAGGCGATATGCCACATTATGTGGCACCAAAAGACTGAGACCTGTAGGGTCCCAGAGTTTGAGGAAAGAAAAAGAAAGTGGAGGGGGAGAGATAGAGGTGGACAGTCAAAAAATGACAAAAATATTTTGGCTATCCTCTCCCTTCCTCTGGACTCAAATATTAGAAAAGTAAGCACAAACAGGGTTCCCTCTACTCCTCCCATTTGCTCATAGAGCAAGCAGGCATTATGATATTAATAACAAGCAAGCACGACCCACATACTATTAAGTCTATTATCTTACTTAGCAAGAACAGACAATAAGAACAGAGTAAATGTGTCTCAAGCTTAAAAAAATGGTAGGCTATTTCTTAAAATCTGAGACAAAGCTAAAATTAAACTTAATAGGCATTAACTAAAAAAATATCAATGTTACCTGTGTAAGGCAAAAAACTTACGTACCTAACTCTGTCTAGCCAGCTCTCTGAAGCATAAGTAAATGTGAGGCTTTCAAAGATAATTGCTATAAAATCTCAAAATCCTAAGGCAGCAATGACCTTGTCTTCCTACATAAAAGAGGACATATTATGTACCCCTGATGAATCATTATCAAAATCAATTTTGATGATACAATGATCTTTTACTGAATATTGTTTCCATAATTTTTGAGAAATTCTCGGTTTTCATGATGAATCTTATCACAATTGAATAAGAATGTAACTATCTATATTGTCCTTTTAACAACAGGACTGATAGGACTTCTATAATAAAAAGCTACAACTCTCCCAAGACTGAATATAAAACCTGGGAAATAAGCATTTGCTACCAGAAATAAGACAGCAGCATGCTACAGGTCATATGTAATCACTACTAGTATGAAGAGGAAAGTCTTCCAGAAAAATTTTAGTCAAGAAGTACAAATGCTAGAGTGTACCAAATAGCCTCAGTGGCACTGAATTAAAAATTTATAAAATAAATTTTAGTGAAAAAATTCTAGCTAATGATATAGAGCAGAATAGACTTCTTTCCATTTACCTAAATTTGAGCTGCATAAAGGTAATTTTCCTCCATATAACTACTTATGTACAGCTGGATGTAATATTTAAGATTTGGTCCCATATTTGCAAAATAATACTGCTTTATGTAATACAAAAAAGGCACAGCTGTGGATTGTTCCTGTACATTTATTCTGGTACATCTCAGTAGTAATACTAATGAAGTTGATCCCTTCCTCAACACGAAAAGAGCTATTTGTCTGACTCTCCTACAGATGTTGAAGGATGAGTTCTATCAGTAGAAATAAAAAGTGTAACTAAAGTTATGTAATAGATAATTTTAAAACTTTACCGTCTTGCTAGCAGTAAAGACATCTCACTATATTTTAAAATATACTTTAGAGTTTCAATGAATTTGTGATAAAATTGATGATCTTCATTTTAATTTAGTATCTCAGAAGAAGTAGAGAAACATATCATCATTGTAATAACAGATGGTTTATTACTACTCATGAATTTTTTTATTAAGGGACTGGATCCAACTACACATATCTGATAGAGATATAAAATACATCTGAATATGTAATAAAAATTATAGTTCCCCAAGGCTTTCATTATAGACACATGATTTAATAACATTGTCAGAAGAAAACATGATTATGCTAAGACAATTTAAAATTAAAATTGAGTCATCAATGTTTTAAAAACAGCTATCATTTTATTCTATACTACTATCATTTGTTATTTTTGAATACACTTGCTGATTAGTAAAAACTTTCGGTGACAAGAATTAGTGACATATCAAGCGCAGAAAGTTTTTAAATTCTATCTTCTACCAAGTCAGGTAGAAATAATTGGCAGTAATGTAGCTTATTCCTAAATTCAGCAGGCCAATGAGAGCCACAAGATAACACTCACAACTGGAAGAGGATCATAGTGATCACACCTTTATAGCAAATCTACAGAATATTAAGATTCAGGAGACAATAAACCTGATGATGCAAACAAACCACCAAGATGAAAGTATGCAAATATATGTTGAACAGTATGATAGCGTGGAGAATGTAGACTGTAGGAAAAAGTCAAATGAAAATATTTGAGAAATAAACAATAACTTCTCTGCTTCAACCTTACTGTTTAACATTCCCTTTCTGCTAAAACAGAAATCACCAGAGTTTTCAATAAAACATCCCTCTGCAGCCTTCAGACTTAGTTACCACCTATTTCAAATTTCTCTGGATTTCAGTCTTCACACAGTCACTTTCATAGAGTAAGTCTTCACATTCTGCATTAACAAAATCCTCTGACTACATGAAAATAAGATGTTCCCCTCACCTCCCACTAAAGAGTATACTTCGAGTTCACTCCACAATAATAAAATTTATATATATATAATTTAATAAAAGTATTTTTTAAAATATAAACTCAATGAGAACATCTTTGTTGTAGTAGGTAAACTACACGCAGTAGGCATGCAGTAGATAAAGACAGAATTTCATCAACAACACTGTTTTGCGTTTTTAACATCTCTAAAATATGGCTACATCTAGAGCGCCTGGGTGGCTCAGTCGTTAAGCGTCTGCCTTCAGCTCAGGTCATGATCCCAGAGTCCTGGGATCGAGCCCCGCATCGGGTTCCCTGCTCTGCGGGAAACCTGCTTCTCCCTCTCCCACTCCCCCTGCTTGTGTTCCCTCTCTCGCTGTCTCTGTCAAATAAATAAATAAACTCTTTAAAAAAAAAAATATGGCTACATCTTAAAATTGACAGTGAATCATAACTTAATTGGCAGAGCTTTTCTTGATGATACATACATAATGGTGCTTTTACAAATGCTGTTTCAGGTTAGATTAAATAGATTAATAACTTAAATTTAGTTGAACTGAATTAAACCAAGGTAAAGGTATATGGTCTGTTTACTATATTAACTCTCTGAAAACTGAAATTCATTTTTTTGATTCTTTTCTATGTCAGTATCTAAAAGCTTTTATTATTATACAGAATTAGTAGGTTATATCTTAATTTATCTTTAAAAACAACCAAAGTACTATGCCTTTTGACTGAGGTGCTTAATTTTTTTACATTTGAAGTAATTATTGATAGGAAAGGACTTACTACTGCCATTGTGCTAATTGTTTTCTGTCTTTTAGCACTTTTGTCCTCCTTCGTCCTTCCCTGATTTTTTTTTATGTAGTGACATACTCTGATTCCTTTCTCATTTCCTTTTGTGTATCTTCTGTAGGTATTTTCTTTGTGGTTACCATGGAGTTTACATAAAACATCTTAAAGTTATAATAACCTATTTTAAGCTGATAAATATTATATATAAAAACTATACTTCTACTCTTCCTCACATACACTTTGCTATTAATGTTATAATTTGTATCTTTTTATACTGTGTATTCATTAACATGTTCACAGGTAGTTATTTTTTATACTTTCATCTTTTTTAAGTTCTATACCAGAATTAAAAGTGATTTATATACCACCATTATAGTATTAAAATATTCTATATTTGTCTATATATTTACCTTTTCTAGCCTATTTCATATTTTCATATGCTGTCATGTTGCAGTTTAGCATCCTTTTCTTAATTTAGGCTTCGGAATCTAAAGATGACACTTATTTTATAGATGAAAATGGCCAAAAAATATGCATCCATGTTGTTTGGCAATTATAAATCAGAACTGAGGGGCACCTGGGTGGCTCGTCACTTACACGGCTGACTCCAAATTTTGGCTCAGATCATGATCCCAGGGTCCTGGGAAAGAGCCCCACATTGGGCTCTGTGCTCAGCAGGGAATCTGCTTGAGGATTTTCCCTCTCTCCCTCTCTCTCTACAACCCCTCCCCCAACTCACCTGCAACCATGCACGTGCATGCGCTCTCTCTCTCTAATAAATAAATCTTTTTAAAAATAAATAAATCAGAACTGAGCTTCTAAGACTTAACAGTATTGAAGGAGCTATGTTTCTGAAACCAATAAAGCAGTTTCAGCCCATTAAAATCTTCACCAATTTTAATACCTACCAGTTCCTTTGCTTAGATATGGAGGCTTAAAGAACTTCACAACACCATAGACATTGACAATTGTACCACCCTTAAGTTGATTCAGGGGTGTATATATATAATGTGTTGCTGGAACCTAAGAAAGAGAAGACAGTGAATACATCAATACTAAGTATTTACATTTTAGAATAATTTTATGATTAAATTTTTAAATTAACAACCAATCTAATTGCATTTTTTTCCTTTTAAGTTTCTAAAAAGAGGATATAGCCTGAAAAAAAAAGGAAATGCAGAGCTTATAAAGAATACTATACAAACCAACCAGGTTTTCTTAGAAAGAATTCTGATGATAAATTATGTAATTTGTACACAATTCTAAGAAATGCAATTTAAGAGATTTTGGTTCTGGATTTTAACTTTAAGTAATATCCCTTCAAAATTTGTGGTATATATTTCTTTTTTTTCTCCCTATATTACTATAAAGATTTTACTTAGGCCTAAAAAGCCAGGTTTTGATTGTAAATGGTATATACATTAAAAATGGTAAAAATAGAAAAGAAAAATTATCTGAAATAATTGTACATAAGTTTGGAAAGAAAGGGGAAAGTGATTTACACGGACATATCTGCATATTAGTCAAACAATCCTTAAAAGGGTTCACATATCTGGCCCCATCACCCATCCATCCCACCCACAACTGGAAATAAGGTTACTACCTACCACACTACGAGTTAAAACTTTAAAAATCAAATCAAAATGAGTTAATTGGCTTTTTCAAGGAAGCTGATACTTTAGTTCAAATATAAGAAAGGCAGTGCTTAGAAATCTTATCAAACCTCAATATAAAAAAAGTTGTAGCTCATAAATGATGGAAGAAAAATAATGGTCAGCATATGGGACAGAAAAGAAAGATACGTGCTCAGCTGACAAATAACTAGATCCAAGACATTAAAGTTATGTCCCTAATGTACAGATGAATGCGGCAGGCCAGCACAGCTCGATGACACTAACCATTATGGTCATCCATGTAATGTACTTGTTAATTCATGAACAACCAACAACTAACTTCTTGATTATAATTTGACTTTCCATGTAAATAGACCAGTATATATGTGCAGATATTCCAAATAAAAGAACAACCAGGTATTAATTACTTGGTAAATACAGAACTCAAATTTAACATTATTAAAGGTAGAGATTTTGTTTTCCCATTGTATTACTATTTTAAAATTAGACTATAAGTGGATCTCATATATATATATATATATGGGATGCATACATATATATGTATCATATATGTGTGTATCTTTATGTGTGTGTGGGGGGTGAGTATTTTAAGTTAAATTGAATATCATCTTACCAAAGACATTGATTCTGCAGAAAAATCCCTTACAGATTTAACATAAACCTGAAAACAAAAAAAGAGGATTTACTTGTATACAAACAACCTCCAATGTGATACAGACCTTTAACTGCACCAAAGCTACACACTTAACTGTGTAATATTCAAATTCACTAGAATGGCACAAAATTATGGCTTACAAATTAAGACTAATATGTGCAAAACTGTCTAAGTTTCAGTCTAACCCATTAATTTCACAATATCACAGGACTACCCCTAGCCCATATAATGCCCTTGTGGATACTACAGAAAAACAGGCAGACGGTGGCCTGCAACCACAGGACTTGGCCCAACTCTACTTCTCTGACAGCCTTGACCAAACTGGTGGTCTCCATGTGTGCACATGTGTGCACACGCACACACACACAGGGCTGTGGGAGGAGGGGTAAAGTGGGAGGCAGAAAATGATCATCTCTGTAAAAAATAAAATAGAATGAAATCAGTTTTACCTAAAAAAGGGCACTTGATCAATTTAAAGTGAAATCAAGCAGACCATCAAAAGGGGCTGATGGTGTAAGAGCAAAGAATGAGATCAGGTCTAGAGTACCTATAAAGTTTTAAAAATTCTATTAATAAATATTTTTAAGGGATCTTTCTTTTCTACCTGGAGTCATTCTAAACATAAAGCCAAGAAAAGAATTTTTGCTTTAAACTTAAAATATTTAATTAAAATAATCCAGTCAGACTAAATAGTTTATCTGCAGATTTATAGATATACTGCTCCTTTTCCATCCCCTTAGCTCATTAAAACCACAAATGATTGGACTAAAAGTTATACACTTACATAAACAGTTGATTTGAAGTCCTCAAATGCTTTCAAAAATAAGCAATGTTTACCATCTCTGCTTGTAGATGAAGATGCTGACAAGACAGTAAATCCAGCTACTGCAATGGTATCCTACATAGGAAAAAATGGTTTTAAATCATCAAAATATCTGTAATTCTGAATGTCATATAAATTCTTATATTATTATTTAAAAACAGGAGTAATTTCCATAAAATGGAAAACTGGTTAGCCTAAATTTGTTTAATGCTTCCTGAATATAAGATTGAGACTACTACTTCCTCGAAAAGGACATCAACAATGTAGCCCTAGACAAGTGTAATGTCTCATTTCATTGACCAGGAAATCACTAACTAAATCACTCAAAAATTTTTATTTATTTAGTGGGAGTTCAAAAATCAATGTTTATCTCAATTTATATGAATAAGTTTGCAGAAATAAACAATGAGATAACAGATGACCCAACAGTATTAAGAATGAAATTTAAATGAAACTAAATGTCAGAGTTGAGAAACTACATTGAGAAAGACATGCCATTAGTATAAAAACTCCATATTGTCACAAAGCTAATACTTGTGCATATAAATCCAGGGTATGAGACATAAATAAGAAATTTCCATTGACATACTAATAAGAAAAAAATATTTTCTATCTACTTAGGTTTATAATAGTAATAAGAAGCCAGTCCCCATTTATTCTTGTTTCTCTCATTCTTTAGTTAAATCTCCTTTTCTTAATTTCCAAGTACTGGAACATACACATTCAGCAAATTTTGTCCTGCTGCACTATACATATATAATATGTAATAATATATATTATATATATATAAAATTATCCTACTCTTCTAATTTTTTTTTTTTTTTTTAAGATTTTATTTATCAGAGAGAGAGAGACAGAGGCAGGTAGAGGGAGAAACAGGCTCCTTGCTGAGCAAGGAGCCCAATGTGGGACTCGATCCCAGGACCCTGGGATCATGACCTGAGCCAAAGGCAGACACTTAACTGACTGAGCCACCCAGGCATCCCCCTACTCTTCTAATTTTAATACCAAAATCTTAAGATACATAAAAATTCCTGGGCTTTAGGCAGCTTCCTTCAATAATCCTAATTTCTACCAAACAGAAGCCTCCCGCGTTACTGACTTTTGCTTTGCACATGCGAGAAAGGGTCTGGTGTCAATCCGCATTTAGATCCATTAAACAAGGCTGTGAATACCTTGTAGGCAGGGGTCACGTCTCATGTCTTTTTTTTTTTTTTTTTAAGATTTTATTTATTTATTTGACAGAGAAAGAGTGTGTGCGCGCACAAGCTGGGGAGCGGCAGACAGAGGGAGAAGCAGACTCCCCGCTGAGCAAGGAGCCCAACGCGGGACTCGACCCCAGGACCTTGGAATCATGACCTGAGCTGAAGGCAGACACTTAACCAACTGAGCCACCCAGGCATCCCTAGGCAGTTTTAAAGGGGAATAAAATAAATAGTAAGACTGCTTCTGGAATAAATTACTCTTAAAACTGAAAAATAATGCTTTCAACTGACTAAAAATTCTGATTTAAATGAAAACGAGATTTTAGTCAAAGATTTAAAGTTGTTTAATCAAACTAACAGGGGAAGATAAACAGAAGTAGGGGAGTTTATCAGTTCTATATTCTCTTAAAAGCACAAAAAAAATAACCTATCTCATTTTCTATTTTACTTAAAAATGTCTTAAATATTATATGGAAAGAATACACAAAATGCAAGTGTTGTGCAGATGAACATTTTTCTATTTTTCTTTATAACCTAAACTTAAGTATTTATTTTATGATGGAGAAAACATTTTAAATAGAAAAAAATCACTAAAAGAAGGACATCAGCATTCATAAGAAAAATTTTTTCAAAAGATTAATTCTATTTTAATATTAGCAATACAATTCAGTAAAACGTTATAATAAAACTTTTCCTCTAGCACAAATTTGACAACATAGAAATAACAACCAAAAATATTTACAAAAACTAATGTTTAATTTATTATATTTCTAAATATGAACTTACATTTGAATATACCTATATAAATTGCATGAAAGGCCCTCAGTGATCCCATCCCAATCAACCTGGCCTGTTTTATTTCCATATACGTCTATTCAATACTATAAAAATCAGATTCTCTTATATTCGTAGTGCTTTGCACATATATTCTTTGCTTATTCTGAGCCCCACTAGTAATAGCATTTTTCTCTTTTGCATGTATCTAATCCTATCTATCTTTTAAAACCTGGACTGTAACTGCTTTTCTTATGAGGTCTATCTTAGATTGTCTCTCTCTGAGAAAAATAATTCTTCCTTCCTCTGAACTCTCCTATGCAGTATTTTAATATTTTTCATTTGTGTGTTATTTACAAGTGCTTCTTAATGTTTTTAATGCTCTTAGAAGTCTATAAGATCCCTGGGACTAAGAATGTCTTATCTACCTTTATATCCCATAAAAGAGACAGTAAGGGGCTTCTGTTCATAGTTACAAGTATATGTTGAATAAATTAATACTGGTAAAATTAAAGTACAAACCTAAACAGAAGAGAGAAAAAAATGGCTCTTAGAATCCAGTTACCATGAATTTACAAATTGTAATAGCTTTTAAATTAATTCAAATGCACAGAGGATAAGAAAGATAAACATATAATAGGCAGTATTAGTTTATATAAACACTCATTAGACTGAGTTGAAAATGAGATTTAATATGCATTGTTCTAAGTTCTAAGCTTCTGAAAAGAGCATACTGAAGCCATTCAAACAAGAATAGGAATTACACAGTTGAGTGCTAAGAATGCATTCTGATATACAGAGTAGGTATTTATTTCAATCTGCTGAAAAGAAGTATTAGGAAACCAGCCTGAGAGAATACCATATTACTAAAAGTGATAAGCCTTTATCAATATCTGTGCAGGAATGTTCTAAAAATAAAAACACATTTGGTATACCTGAAATCTTTGAACTAACTCAGGATACCAGATATCAGCAAGTGGGTCATTTTCCTTTTGTGTCATTTTTCTGTCACAGTGTCTTAAAGGAGTGAGACTTTGTCATTAAACAATTTCCTTTTTGGTTTAGCCAAGAGGAATATTTCTACCGCAAACCAGTTTCAGAGAAAAATCAACGAAAACAGCACAGGTTTTTTTAACATAAAGAAGCGTTCTTAAAAATCAATAACAAAAGGAAAAAAAAAGCAGACAACTTATTTGCATATTAACAGATGTCATTTTTACATACTAATATCTTATAATGTAGAACATAATCAGTGGTGGAACAAGAAACAAATCAATACGTGACTAAAAAAATGTAAACTACAAGACTAGCATATTAACTTGCTAATTTTTAATTGAGATTGTAACCAAAATTCTCAAGTTGTTGCACTTTTAGTAAGCAGGAAAAGGACACAGAAAATATGAAAAAACTGATAATCCAAAAAGAAAAACACTTATCTGACTTTAACAGGCATTAAGTAATTTTTACTATACTCACCTTGCAAATCCTGTTATCATATTTTAAAACACCGATTAAGAGTGAAAGACTGCAGGGAGAAGCCAGGAATCTGATGTCACTGGTAACAAAGTGACTGAGAGAAAATGTTTCTCTAATATAAAGAATGTATTTTATGAGTGTTAACATCAATTTGGTCATGGAATTTAATTGGAAGTAATATAGATAATATTAGCATAAAATCCAAAATCTTTAAATGGTTTACAAGTCACTATATAATCTGATGCCCACCACCTCACCAGCTACCTACTATGTGACACACCCTGGAATAGTGCCTTTTGTAATTTTTAGCATTCCAGGCTCCTCAATCAGGGCCTTTGTATATGTTGTTCTCTTTTACTAATCAATCCACTCTCCCAGTACCCATCTTCATTCTTTCTGCTACTTTTCTGATTCTACTACTCAATCTCAGTCATATCACATCTGGCTAAAGTAATTAATTATGTAATAGTTGTTTAATTCCCTCTGCTCCACTGAGCACTGTCCCATGATGGCAAGGTCCATTACCCTCTTATTCAGGACATCGAGCACAGAAGACCAAAACATTCAACAAGTATCTGGACAATTAAATGAATATGTGTATATTATATACACATATATATATATAAAATACCTTCATTAAATCTTAACTAAACTATACAAGTACTACAAAACTTATTTCAAAGAATCTTAGCATTTCAGAACTGAAAACAGGACTTTAGAGATCACATAATCAAACACCTTCATTTTTCAGATAAGAAAATAAGGGCGAGAGAGGGTAAATGAACAGTCTAAGGTCACATTCAGCTAATTAGTTGTAGATCAAGACAAGAATCAAGATCTCCTAATTTCTAAGACAGGCACTACTCTACAACATCTTTCAGAACTAAATCTCACAAGGAAGGAAAACAATGTATTGACAAATGTCTGTAATTCCGATGGTTTTGTGATAAAATATTTTTTAAACTTTCAAAATACTTTGAAAAAGTCTTTCCCCATATTTTATGTCCATTTATTAAATGTTAAATCTTACTTTAAAGGAAAGCTAAAACTGAAAAAAGTGTCTCATACGGAAAAAGGTTCAATTACAGGATATATATTCCTGTAAAATGTATCATTAGTCTAGCAAAGCAAGGATTAAAATTTTGTTAAAAATCATTTTAATGTTTAGGATTTTTTTTTTTTTTTTTGGTAATCAAATGTGGAGCTAACCTTAATGGAATAAACCAGTGACAAAGAAAGGTTTAAGAATTGAATTAGAAAATCCATTCTTCTATATAAAAAGTTTTACCTTGGACTTTCAATAATTTTTAACCTTACTACTATAAACTCTAAAATAAATAGCCTATTTAGACCTCCCCAGTGATCAGCATTCATGGATTTTAAACCCAGAAAGATTTTAAATTGTGACCTCAGTCTTCTACCATTATATTTTAAAAAGGAAAAACTTTGACTTACCATTATTAACATTCTCTGTTATCTGACAAGTACTAATTAGCTAGTGTAGTTCTATTCTGTTTTAATGAATACCTATTTAAAATATATTTCAATTGCAGAAACACCTTTCATATGTCAGTTAGGTAAAATACGACTATCTCATACATTGTACATGTTTTGTACATGCATTGCACGTGTTTTTCTAATTCACTGTATTATAACCCTTTTATTTTGTTTCCAAATAATAATTTAATATAAGAATCTTAAAGGAAAAAGATAAAAATGTATTTAAAATATAAACAGATCCCTAATATTCAATACCATGTATTTATTTTTAAAACCCTTCTCTAAAGATGTCCAAGATATGCTGTAAAATAAAGCAATTTACAAAACATGAATAAGTACTGTCATTTGATGAAAAATGTGCATATATAAGCTTATCTACATGCATATATAGATATATACATACATGCATAAATATACAGATATACACACACACACATAAAAGCTGGAAAGGTGCAAGATAAAGAAGCAGTGGTTTTATCCAATTTTATCACACTAGGCAATGTGAGTGGCTTCAGAGGAAAAGGGGCAGCTTCTGCTTTTCTGGTTATACCCTTCCACACAGCTTGAATGTTTTTTAAAACATTCAAGACCAGTCAAAAAGACTAAGCAAAAAGAACAAAATCTTCTAAACCAAATTATTTACAAGATCTAATCCAAGTCCACACTATCTTCCTGAGGCAGGAAAAGAATACAGTTGTGGAGTTAGAGTAGTATCTCCACTTACTGCAAGTTCTATAACAATACTTAGGATATTACATTTGTATGGAATCTTATAGATTACAAAGTGCTTCTATACATGTTTATCATTTGAGCCTTTAGTAACCCTCCACAGTGATGGTCATTTGTAGTTTTATGAAGATAGCCACTGTAAAGCTAAGGTTTGTTATAGGACTTCTCACTAAAAATAATACAGGATTTTTACAAGACACTAATTTCTAATATCAAATCATTATTATTTCTGTATAATGTGGGCACATAACTAATTACTCTTGGAACTTCAATACTAACTCAACTATACACCATAATAGAATCATATGAAATTCTGTCCTTAAAAAGCAGTTCTTAATGATTGTGGGTTCATGGATCTTTCTGAGAATGAGAGAAGAGTTAAAAATGGCCTTCTCAGAGAGGGAAAAAAAAAAACATACATACATTTACATACACATTGAATTGGTTCAAGAACCTCTGCTGGGGCACCTGGGTGGTTCAGTCGGCTAAGCTCAGCAAAGGAGTCTGCTTTTCTCTTTCACTCCCCTCTGTACTCTATCTCTCTCTCTCTCTCAAATAAATAAATAAAATTTTGGGTGCCTGGGTGGCTCAGATAGTTAAGTGACTGCCTTCACCTCAGGTCACGAAACCGGAATCCTGGGATAGAGTCCCACATCGGGCTTCTGGCTCAGCAGGGAGCCTGCTTCTCCCTCTCCCCTCTTATGCTGTTTCTCTCTCTCTCTCTAATAAATAAAATCTTTAAAAAATAAATAAATAAATAAAATCTTAAAAAAAAAAATCTCTTCTGATGATCTCTTCTGATGATCTGTACACTACTGGGGGTTCAATGAAGATCCCTGCACCCTAGAATACTCATCTTCATCTACAAACTGATGGTCCTTTCACAAAAATTAAGTGGGTTTAATTTTTACAGCTAGTTGACTCTTAAAAAAAAGATGCTAGAGCCTCCCTCCTTACCATGCATTAAACTGTCTTTTTTCTCTGGCCGGAATTTGAAGCAGATAGTTTAATGTCTGACTTACTAAAAAATATCAGGAGAGAAGAAAGGAAAGGCAACTTTAATGATCTTAGCAAGTTGAAAGGTAGCGAACTATAATTTCCTGGCCCTGGTCTGCAAAATCTTTAAAACTGTTAAAAGTGGACCTCTTGGGGCACCTGGGTGGCTCAGGAGGTTAAGCGTCTGCCTTGGGCTCAGGTCATGATCCCTGGGTCCTGGAATCAAGTCCTGGATAGGGCTCCCTGCTCGGCGGGAAGCCTGCTTCTCCTTCTCCCACTCTCCCTGCTTGTGTTCCCTCTCTCGCTGTGTCTCTGTCAAATAAATAAATAAAATCTTTAAAACAAAAAAAAAAGGGGACCTCTTTACAGAATGGAAAGAGTTCATCTGAAATAAGAACATAAAACTACATTTCATATTTATTTCATATATTCTGTAATTCATGAAAACTAAATATTACTAATTCAATGTATTAGGGCAAAACTTCCCTGTGCATACCTAGCAGCCTGAAGAATAAGGAAGCTGTTAACAGCATTTGTTTGGTTTTGTTTACTTTTTTTTTTGGAAGGATGGGGAGTCAGAGAAAATATCTGTTATAGCTTAGTATCACATGCAAATTAGTCACTGAACTGATGTATTTTTCATTTTCCCCTATCTCAACAAAGTATTGTAACATACCACTTTCTAGTTCAAAGGAAAAATGATATGTTGTTTTTCTAAATGAGTGAATCTTCCCCTGTTAAACACCTAATGTTCTCGCTTTCATCCATATTCTCTCCCTTTTCCTCCCTCTCCACCTCATTTCTGAAGAATATGGCCCTTAAAAAATGGCATGACTTCAGATCTTCTTGAGCACTGAATTCTTAATAATTCAGAACTGTCATCATGAATATTAATTATTTTACCTAGGCCGAAATAAAGTCATGCCTTCAAGGGCAAGAATAAGAATAACAGGAATAATAGTAATGACAACATCCCTTTACTGGAGGCACCCACAAAAGTGCCCCATCAAAATAGCTATATAGAGCTACTGATTCCTACCCTACCTGAGTGGCCTGAAGCAGACTGTCAGGTCACACCTCTTTTTCAGTATATTTGCTTCTGGAACTTTGCTGTGCCATACCAACTAGATTAGAACTATGTATCTCCAATTTTTAAAATTGTACCTAAAATTACTCTACTTACCATTCTAAGAGAAAGTCTGATGAAATGTCATAGGAGTTTTAGGACATGAATCACATAGAAAATACCTTATTTCCTTAAATTCTAAAGTAAGATTTTAAGATACACCAGGAATTTAATAACAAACTTTTCACAGAAGGGAAAAATCACTCCACTGATTCTCCTTTCCTTTATTCAAATTATAAATTAGGAAAACATTAACTGATTTACCACCTCTTTACAGAAGCTTTGGCAAAAAACACAAAACTTGAGTTTGGCAATCTATTCCCAAAATACTTGTTAGAAGAAAAAAAAAAAGGTAGATGTTCTGACAGTTTCTGTGAAATAAATCTTTACTCTAGACTCCAAACACAGGTTTTACAAAAATAGCATCATTTCTGAAGTCCACTGAATTATTTATAAAAGATCAGTTTATGAAACCATAGTATGCCAGAATTATTCAGAATTCTCAGCTAATCCAACATTCTTACTTTATATTTGATTAAATTTATATCTGGAGATTATCAATGGTTACTCAAAATCCAGTAATTAACTGGAAGCCACACTCCTGGGCTCAGACCCAGCTGCCCTTTCTCTACCCTGCTTTTCCTCATTGGAGCTGCATCCAGTTACACTAAGATAACAAGTCATAACAATAATAACAACAGTGGCCACACACTGAGTTCCCAGGTAGTTCCAGCGGTAGGTACATTTATCTCTAATCCTAACAACAATCCAGAAAGAGAGGTATTATTACTCCTATCTTGATTCTTAAAAGATTTTAAAATTTTTATTGATTTTAATCTAAAGATTAATTTTTTAAACATAAAAAATTTTTAAAGAATTTTTTTTTATATTTTATTTATTTATTTGACAGAGAGAGACATAGCGAGAGCAGGAACACAAGCAGGGGGAGTGGGAGTGGGAGAAGCAGGCTTCCCGCCGAGGAAGGAGCCCGATGTGGGGCTCGATCCCAGAACCCTGGGTTCATCACCTGAGCCGAAGGCAGACGCTTAATGACTGAGCCACCCAGGCGCCCCTAAAGAATTTTTTAATCTTTCAAGATTAAAATAAAAAAAGGCTGCACAGCGTTAAGCATTTTGCCCCAGTCACATCTGCTGGGATTTAGACACTGACCCCCTGCTGTGTCTGGACCATGCACTCATACTTCTGAGCCTTTGTACTTGTAAATTCCTGGTCAAGAATACTCTTACTCCAAATATCTAAGGACCACTTCACTTCTTTCAAGTTTCTGCTCAAATGTCACCTTATCAGAGTCTTCATCAAATTAAAATATATCCTCACATCTCTCTCTCCCACTGCTTTATTTTCTCCACAGCATTGTCTGCCACTTGAAAAATTACGTTTATCTGTTCACTGTCTACCTTTCTCTAACAGAAAGTATGCTGTATAAGAACCTTGAAGGACTCTAATTTTCTATTACAGAACCGTATTGCCTAAATATTGCACTGCAGACATGTATTTTTTTTAACTGAGGCAAAATATAAAACTTGCCATTTTAACCATTTTTAATCGTATAACTCAGTGGCATTAATTACAATCGCAATGTGTGCAACCATCACCACTACCTACTGTCAAAACATTTTCTTCATCCCAAGTGGAAATTCTTTAACCATTAAGCAAAAACTCCCCATTCCCCCCACCAACCCCGGCTCTTGGTAACCTCTCATCTACTTTCTGTCTCTGTGAATTTGCCTATTCCGCATATTCATATAGGTGGAATCATACAATAGTTGTCCTTTTGTGTTTGGCTTCTTTCACTTAGCATAACCTTTCCAAGGTTCATCCATGATATAGCATGTATCAGAACTTCATTCCTTCTTATGGCTGAATAATATTCCATTATATGAATATATCACATTCTTTATCCATTCATCTAATGGACACTTGGGTTATTGCCACCTTTCGGCTATTATTAATGAGGTAGTCCCCCTCATTCACGAGTTTGCTTTCCATGGTTTCAGATGCCTACTGTCAACCGTGGTCTAGAAGCAGATGACCCTCCTTCTGACATACTGTCAGAAGGTCAGTAGTAGCCTAACACTACATCACAGTGCCTATGCCATTCACCTCACTGCATCTCATCATGTACACATTTTATCATCTCACATCATCACAAGAGTGAGCACTGTACAATAAGATATTTTGAGAGAGAAACCACATTCACATTAATTTTATTACAGTATATTGCTATAAATATTCTATTTTATTAGGGATTGTTCTTAATCTCCTACTGTGCCTAACTTATAAATTAAACTTCTTATAGGTGTGTATATGTAGGAAAAACAGTGCATATAGGGTTCAGTACTATCCATGGTTTCAGGCTTCCAGTGGGGGTCCTGGAACCTGTCCCCACAGATAAAGGGGGGGAACTACTGTAATGCTGCACTGAACATCGTTATACAAATATCTGTTCAAGTTCTTTTCAATTATTTTGTCTGTATACCTAGTAGTGGGGTTACTGGGTCATACCATGATTCTATGAAGAAATGCCCAACTGTTTTCCACAGTAGCTGTATCATTTTACACTGAGTGGATGTAGGACCTTTGTCAAAAATCAATTGCCCATAGATAAATGGGTTTATTTCTTGACCCTTAATTCTGTTTTGTTGGTATACATGTCTATCCTTATAACAGTTCCACACTGTTGATTACAGTATCTTTGTGGTAAATTTTGAAATCATAAAGGGTGAGTCCTCTGACTCTGTTACTCTTTTCCTAGATTGTTCAGGGCCCCTTGAAACGGTCTATGAATTTGAGAGTCAACCTTTCCATTTCTAAAGATTGTTAGAATTTTGATAGGGATTGCACTAAATCTACACATCACTTTTGTTGGTATTGATAGCTTAACAATATTGTCCTACCCAAGCAAGAACATGGATGTCTTTCCATTTATTTAGCTCTTATTTAATTTCTTTTAGCAATGTTTTTTAACTTTCAGTGTAGAAATCTTTCACCTCATTGGTTGTATCTATTAATCGGTATATTAGTCCTTCAGATGCTAACACATATAGAATTGTTTTCATAGTTTCCTTTCCAGATCACTTATTGTGGGTGTATAGTAACAACAGATTTTTATGTGTACATTTTGTACCCTGCAATGTTGCTGAATTCATTTATCAATCCCAGCAGCTTTCTTTTGGATGCTTTGGGATTTTCAAATACAGAATCATGTCATCTGAGAAGACAGACAGTCTTACTTCTTCCTTTACAATTAGGTGTCTTATTTCATTTTCTTATTTAACTAGCTCTGGCTAGAACTTTCAGTGGAATGTTGAAGAGCAGTGGTAAAGGGAGCATCCTTGTCTTGTTCCTAATCTTAGTGAGGAACTTTGAGTCTTTCACCACTGAGTTTGACGTTACCTGTGAGTTTCTCATAATTGCCCTACAGTATGCTGAGGAAGTTCCCTTCTATTCCTAGTTTCCCGAGTGTTTTGATTACAAAAGAGTATAGGATTTTATCAAATGCCTTTTGTGTATCAGTTAAGATGACCATCTGTTTCTTCCCTTTTTCTATTAATGTGATATGTTACAAGGACTGATTTTTTTAAGCTGAACCAAACTGTACTCCTGGGATAAATCCCACTTGGTCATAGTGTCCACTCCTTTTAATATGCTGTTGGTTCAGTTTGGTAGCATTTTGGATTTAACAGGCATGTATTTTGAAACAATGATCAGAAAATAATACAAAAATACAGTTATAGCTTATATTATTTTTTAGTTGTTAAGAATTATTTTTTAATTGAGGGGGAAATGTACATATCTTTAAGACATTCTGTTAAATACTAAATATTAAAATGAAGTGAAAGGAAATATTATCCCTTTTTATGTCAGTGATAAGTTTTACAACCTCTTTGGAATGTTGCAATTTTAAAGCTGTTGCTTAAGTATCCTTTTTACATACCTGCAAATATATAATGTAAAAAAAAAAAAAAAAAAAAAGATCTACAGGATGAATGTAACATCAATAATTTAAAATCTACTCCTAAAACAAAAAGTAACAAGAAAATAATTTACCCCTTCATAGAAAACTTTTGCACAGTCCTTTGCTAATTTTCCAAAAAATAATACATTGATGGTGTTGATCTCTGAATTTGAATTTTCTTGTTCTATAGAGAAAAACACACATACAGAAAAATACTAATTAGATACAACAGTTTCACACATACAAGAAAATTGATGACAACTACATTCTAAAAACTATAGTTATTTCAAAATATAATTATGAAGGATAATTAAACTTTTTATAATTCACTTTTAGTTTAATACCTTAAGTATTGCAAAGATCATGCACAGAATACTATTAGGTACTAAAACCAAAACTGTAACAAGCTTCAACTAGAATACATTTTATAAATTTCTATAAATATCACATTAACAGCATAAAATAACTGCATTCTATTTATTTTCCATGTTTATAATAAAAAGAAACTGAATATGGTATTCAATTTTTATACTATATAACGTATCACCCCCAAAGTAGTTTACTTTTTCTGAGCTTCTAGTAATCTACAGTGTCAGCACATTAAGGTTTTTATTTTGTTTTGTTTTAATTTATTTATTTGACAGAGAGAGAGAGAGCGCAAGCAGGGGGAGCGGCAGGCAGAGAGAGAGGGAGAAACAGGCTCTCCGTTGAGCAAGGAACCCGACCTGGGGCTTGATCCCAGGACCCCAGGGATCATGACCGGAACTGAAGGCAGACGCTTAACGGACTGAGGCACCCAAGCGCCCCTCAGCACATTAAGTTTTAATAGAGGTAAGTGTATTTTCTCCTCCAGCATGCACAAATGAAAGAGTAAAAGAGCAGAGTGTGTGTAAAGACCAAACTATGATTTTAAAAATGAAATTTAATTGGGGGAAAAAAAAAGAATTTCCACAATGTTCACTCTCCAGAGATCACCTTCTATAACCAATGCAGCAGGGCCAAATGCTAAGACTGAATTATATCATCTGAGGAAAGACTCATTCATATCAGCTTTCAAATATTCAACTACTCCAAGAAACTGCCATCATATCAGATTTTTATGCATCTATAGAGTATATGAAAGATCTTTCCCAAAATGATAGTCTCTTTTGTGTAACCTAGAACTCTTGAATCTGCTACTCTGTCAGGTCTGGTGGCGCTCACAGTGAAACCACCACCACATAGCTGACACTGACCTCTTCAACTCCTCAAACCAAGTGTATACATAAACTGAAACACTGATGTTTCTCAAATACAAAAGCACAGTGGTTTCTAACCATAACATAACACACTGTTAATATCTTAAATGACCTATCAGATGTCTGTGTCTGGCCATGATGGACTAATAGAGACTGGGTTTATTCTCCAGTCTTAAAATGACTAGAAAACTAAGAAAAAATATATGAAACAACAGTCTTCAGGTATCAGACAACAGGGAGTGCAGGAAAGTGATCTGAGAAGGAAAATAAGGCAATATCCCTATCTTACTTCCTGGAGAGTTTCCAGGCAGCAGAAAATGGAGCTAAAATCCAAACAAAGCTCAGCAGCCTTCCCTGAATTCAGAAGAGTTCAGATATGAGGATACCAAGGTGGCTAGAATGTGCAGGGCAGAGTGCTGAAGGCAGGACAGCAGCACAAACAGAGAGTGCTCTGGCGATCTGAAGATGGGGGCCTTCGAGTCTTTGGATGAATATTTATCTCCAAGTATACGGAAGGCAAGTACCTCATGAAGAGGAAGAACCACTTGAAAGGAATAGGCAGAACAATTCTGAGACTCACGCAGGGCTAGGAATTTTCTTGTTTCAACCAGACAGAATGGAATCCACACACACGAGGCATAGAGTAGAATTGTCAGAAGGGTATTTCCTTAGTGATATGGCCAAATTAGCCTGAAAATAAAGGCTGTTCTATACCCACCCCAACAAAGCTAATCAAACTGATTCCAAGAAAATTAAATGTATCCCAAAATAAAGACACATAATAGTTAAAGGATGGATAACAAATAAATCCAACATTTGCTAATATAAAATTCTAAATGTTTGGTATCCAGTAAAAAAATTACCAGCCATGAACATGATGAGGAGAAATGGAAGATATAAAAAAAAAAAATCTCAAAATGAACTTTCAGAATTGAAAAATATAGTATTAGAAGTTAACAGTACACTGAATGGAATTAACAGATTAACTGAAAGTAAAATGTTACAGAAAACCGAAAAACAGAGAAGAATCAATGAAAAGAAAAGCTGATTTTAAAGATCAATAAAATAAATATCTAGCCAGAATGATCGGGGAAAAAAATGAAAGAGTAGTCACAAATTATCAATGAATGAAACAGGACATCACTATAAACCCCACCAACATTAAAAGTATATCAAATATATATTATGAATAACTTTATGCCAATATACTTGACAACTAAGATGAAACAGATAAATTCCTTTAGAAACACAAACTACTGAAGCTTACTCAAGGAAAAAAAGATAAAAAAGAAAAGCCCTATTAACAAATAAATTACACTGAACTTAGGGTTTGGAACTTGCCCATAAAGAAATTTTCAGGCACAGGTGGCTTCACTGATGAATTCTACAAACATTTAAGGAAGAAATAAAAGCAATTATAGATAAACTCTTCCAGAATATAGAAGAGAAGGAAGCACTTAATAGCTCTTTTCAGGAGGACAGCATTACATTGATACCAAAATCACTCAAAATCATTACAAGAAGAGACAGACATGGAACAATATCCTTCATAAACTTAGATGTAAAAATCCTTAATCAAATATTTGTAAATTAAACCTAACAACGTATCAAAAGGATGATTCATCAGGCCCACTACCTTATCATGCTATTTTTTTCTTCAGACCACATTTCTACCTAATATTACTTATGTAATTATTTATTGAATTTATTTACCCCTCTAAAATGTAAACTTCATGAAGGCAAGGGCTTTATTTTGGTCACTGCTATATCTCCCATACCTAGAACAGTGTCTAATATATAACTGGTTTTCAGTAGTTACAGAATGTTGTAGTTCAAAGTCTGTTTCCCATTCACTGCTGCAGGCCATTCTTCAATCCAATTTTAGGCTTCAGATGAGATCTATTTTGGTCCTCAAATACTCCATAGCTCTTCCTAGCCTACCAGGATTATTTCAGGGTTACTAGGAAGAAGGCATAATCTCATATAACTACACCTAGGTAAAAAATAACATGCTGAAAGGAGTGTCTTATAAGTTAGGTTTGCTAAGCTGTTTAGGTCACACTAGTGAAACCAGAAGTAGGGGGACCAGTTAGCTATTGTAACAGTTTAGATATGAGATTAAAGGAATCTGAAGTAAAATAGAAGAAATGGGTGAGGGGGGAGAGGATAGATGGTACAGAAAAATTTAGTGAAAAAAAATTTCATTCTATAGTTCTTTACACTACTGTGTATGTATTACCCATTAGAAATCATTTTTGTGCTTATGTGTGTACATATATATATTAAGTTATCCATTTGTAGATTATAAGAAAAGGTTAAGCAGAAACGGTCTTATTAAATTGTATACCTTGTAGGGCAATCTTCAAAACAGCTGTTCTGTTTCCACCATAAGTTAAAGAAGAAATAAGTGACAGTTTTCCCTAAAATGAGAGAAAAATAGTTATACAGAAAACCCAAAAGAGCTTATTATAACACCAAGAGATAAGTTAAAATTAGAAAAACTATTTTAAAAGCAATAAGCTTTTATTTTTTCAAAAAAATTCAAAGTACTATGTTCAAGTCACCATATTTAAGAAATGAAAGTGATTTTACTAAAGAAATTTCAGAAGGCCTAATTATTTAGGGTCATAACTTAATTTTTTAAACAATCTTATTATTAAATATTATCCAATTCCTCATTTTACAGAGAGATGAGCTGGCTCAACTTCAGTTTCATGTTAACCCCTATAAGGTTGTTTCTACTGAAGAAAAATGAAGAGTTTGCTCCTAGAAAGAAATAAACAATAAATTAAAAAATGCAAACTGGTAATCTCATAAATAAGGGCAGTGTGGACAAAGCAATGAACTAAAGCACACATAAAGTTTAGTCCTCATTCTTCTGTAACTAACCAGCTCTGTCACCTTAAAAAAGCTATTTAATCAGCATCTCTCAGATAAAATGAAGTATTTAATCTAGGTAGTTTCTATACTTTCTTCTGGCTCTAAAATTTAATGATCCTATGAATAAATACATTATAGGTCTCTTTGAAAATTTCCACACAGAAATAAAATGTATTTAATAAAATTTAAAAATGGATCTCTAATACATTATCTCCCACACTAATATTCCAGACTTTGATATAGCCAACAACAACAAAACCTATGTTCATACACCAATTTTACTTATAAGACAGGAATCAAAAAAAAATTAAAATAAGGCTATCAGCTATGCATGATTCGGTCAAAAGTAAAATAGTTCCATTTAGGAGGTAGAAAGCTGTAAAGAACAACAAAAAGTTGGACAATGTAGAAATTTCAACCTTTTTTTGACCCACCAGAGAACTGAAGTCAGAAGACAACTGACTAACCAGAAATCTAAGAGAAGTACTTCCAATAAGAGAGGGGCAACAGTGAGTTGAGGTCACAAAGCAACCAACTAATCAGAAATCTTAAGAAAGAGAAGATCCCCAAGGAGAGATGGGTGGTAAGCACTTGCTTACCTGAAGTAAATGGCAAATGCTGCCTGACATTTGTCAGAAAATTCATCTAACATTTTTAATGAGTTGCTGAAGGCCAAGTGTGGGCTAGTGAGAAGACATGGAGCTTGTGGGAGCTGCAAACACAAGGGGAATTCACACCCACTTACAAGCTCGTCTCCAAAAACCTGATGACAAAGTCAGGCCAGGAGTCAGGGCAAGGGTGCTAGCAGTTACTGTAGGAAAGCCTGCCTGAGTCTTCCCCATCTTCCTTTCAAAACAAAGTCCTTAAACTGCTGGGAGAAAGACAACAAACCTATGAATCTCATTAGAGCTTTGATTAAAATGCACTGCAGAAAAAAACACTCTCCACCCTTCTAGGGATAAGCAGAAAGAGGTATACAGGTGTGAGGGCCAGACCTACAGCTAGGGACAGGGCAGAATCACTGTAAGACCTCACCCACAAGACCCAGGTTAATCTTTTTAATCTTTGTCTTTCATAACTATTCCAGAAGCCTTTCCCTTACCCCAAAGGAAAAGGCACTCTGGAGCTGCTCTCACAAACTACAGGGGACTCTGAAAGTTAACTAACTGCATCCCTCACCTGACGGCCCCAACCATGAGCCAGCAGGGCATGGCCCAGCTCCTGTACCTTCCATGTAAGATACTTTCAAACTTTTCTACAACTCTTACATGGCAAATGAGCTGGACAGGTAGGCCAGATTTAACTGACTGCTCTCAAGTGGTCTCTCTGCAAACAAGGACTAAACTGAAGTACCGTGAACTAGGTAGGGGCCGTGAGGCTTCCCAGCTGGCAGAGCACACAGGGGAGCCAGTCAACCTGTGCCGCCTGAGTGACCTCCGTCCTTTCTGGAGGGTCCCCAACAACTGTAAACTCTTTGTTTCCAAGGGTAGCATGTATGCCCTCAGTATTTGTGCTTCCTGTGTGAAAGGCAGAAATCAACCAAAAAAAAAAAAAAAAACAGTGTGATTTGCTCCTAGGGATGGTTGTAAGAAATATTCGAGTTTTTAAGGAAACACTTTTAGTTGATTATGTGGCCCTCAGTTATAAATTAAGTAGGCAGTTTTACTCACAATAAGAGTTATCCCATTAGAAAGATAGTCTATAATTTGTTCCTGTCTTTAGCTGAAGTGAGCAAAGAAAAAATGGAAGTTGAACTAAACAATAAGCTTTGGAAGTTTAAGGATGACTTGAATAGTGAGAGACTTCCAGGGGGATTTATGTCCCCAGAGTTCTGTGTTTACATTTCAATATGGGATGAACCCTAGAGACAGTTCTTTACATTCTAAATAATGTATTTACATTCAGGAGATGAGGTTTTTCTGTCAGGAGGGGAGGGTAAAGCTGGAGAGCTGTCCTATATAAACTCCCAGATTCATAGTTTCAAGGTTCCTTTTCTACAGTGCAAGAAATCCCCTTTACACACACAGAAAGACTTGTGATCCTCACCATATTGCCTTGCATGAGGAAGATGGGGGATAGAAAACTGATGCAGTCACTGCTGAGAGTAAAAATTATAGTTGGCCTATACTCCAGAAATCTCATGTTAGCTTTCAGGATAAAAGTGAATTAATATTAGATATTAAAAATGTATCACCCCCAATATAAGAGTGGAGTTTTCCTAAGGTCAGTGCCTCTCAGATGGGATACAAATGCTTTTGTGCACAGTATGAACCTAATCTTTTTGGCTCCTCTCGAGATCAACCAAATCTACTGAACTGTATGTAGCACACCAACATAGAATGTGGATTATACACTGTTGCTTGAGAACTACTTGACCACTTGACATTTACCCAAATAAAATAAATACCTATGTTTACATAAAAATTTGTACATGAATGTTTATAGCTGCTTTACTCATCATTATAAAAAACTGGAAAGAATCCAAATACTGCTACACTGAGGAATGAAGAAATGGACTGTGAGGGAATTCTAGTCACCAATAAAAAAGGAACAGTACTGACCAACATAACAACCTGGAAGAATCTCAAATGCATCATGCTAAGTGAAAGAAGCCAAACTAAAAAGGCTACATAGTAGAGGACTCCATTTACATGGCATTCTTAAAAGGCAAAACGTATACTGTCAGAAAATTGGTAAAAATTGGTTGCCAGGGGTTAGAATTGGAGTAGCAGCTGACTATGAAATTTTGGGGAGTGACAGATTCTTATACAGCTTAATTATGTTTGTGATTATATGTTCTTATATATCTGTCAAAACTTGCAGAACTGTACACTAAAAACAATGAATTTAAGCAGTAAAATGCATTTAACAAAATTCAAGAAACATATATAAGAGGTATCTGCAGGTTAAAAAAAGGGTAAGTATTCAAACTGAGAGTTGAAAAATAAGAGACTCATTCAGATATATGAAAGAACAGAAATATACTTTGACCTAACTTTTTAAAATAAATGAGCATGTTCATGAAAATGTGATAATCATGAGAAATAAGTAAAAGGTATTTCCTAGTTTTAACCCCACTGAATACTAACATGTTCACTTACAGCTAAAAGGAATTATTATAATAAAAGAGCTAAAACTGAAAAATATTTCACTAACACAAGTAGGAACAAATATTTAAAAATACAGGTAGTTAGTAGACTGCATAATCAGAAGAAAAGAACTTAGCAAACAACTGTATCATTTAAATGCCTCTATATCAAGCACACAAAATAAAAATGCTACAACTAGATACAACTCAGTAGTAACTTGTATTGATAATTTGTTAGAAAGAAAATTGAATCACAGCACTTTATTAATAAAATACATAAGAAACATCACATTAGTCAGCCAAATGCAAAAAAGTTTGACAATACTAAGTATTTGATAAGACTTTAAATGCAATGAAGTAGAAAACCAACTGTAATCCATAAAACTGTATTTCATATGAAAGAAAATACCAGGGAAATGGAAAATAAACATAAGAAAATATGTAAGAAACAAATGTCTATACAGAGAATATTGATTAGAAAAGCAAAACTGAAATGTAGCATTATTCTCTTTCTTTCACTATCAGACCCATTTTACTAATAAAGCCCCTACCTCATTCCTATTACATTCTTCCCCTAGTCCCTAACTCAGGCACAAGAACTAAAATGAAAAATTCACTAACTATGCATAACAGAATATTGGATATGGCAGAAAAAAACATTCAATGAACTTGAAGACAGATCAATAGAAATTAATTTGAAAATTTCACTCAGGCAAAAACCAAAACAATACTGAAGAAAATGGAACAATACCTCAGAGACCTATGGGACAATATCAAACAGCTTAACATACATGTAACTGATATCCTGAAAGGAGAAAAAAGTAATCAGGTGGTAGAAAATAAAAATTCCAAGAAACATAGCCAATCATTTTCTTAATTTGATGAAAAACATTGACTTATGGATCCAAGAAGCTCAGTTATACATAAGCAGGAGAAATTCCAAGAAAAGCCACACCCAGGCACATGAGAGTCCAACTGCTAAAAACAAAAGATAAATAAGAAAAGAGCCAAAAGTAAAACAGGGCACATTATGTAAGAAACAATGGAAGCCAGAAAGCAACATAATATGTTAAAAAGTACTGAAAAGGAAAAAAAAATGTCAACCTCTGATTCTATATCCAGTAAAAATGATCTTCAAAAACAAATGGGTGATGGGTATTAAGGAGGACACTTGTGATGAGCACTTGGTATTGTATGTAAATGATGAATCACTAAATTCTACTCCTGAAACTAATATTACACTGTATGTTAACTAACTAGAATTTAAATAAAAACCTGAAAAAAAGAAAAAAAAAACAAAGATGAAATAAAGGCATTCTCACATGAATGAATACTAAGCAAATTCATCTCCAGCTGTACTACAAGAAATGCTAATGGATGTTTTTCAAGATGAAGGGAAACTTGGGTCTACTGGTAAAAATAAAGCACATCAGAAATAGTAAATATGTCAGTTGGTATAAAAGACTATGTTTTTGCCTTCTCTTAATTTCCTTAAAAGACAACTCCCCATTTAAAAGCGAGAGCTAACATTGTAAGGTGAAGTTTATAATACACATAAAAACAGATATAACAGCTCAAGGAACAGGGGAGTAGGAAATGGAATTTTACTGCTGTAAAATTCTTCTATTTGTCAAGTGAGAAGAATGAAGCAGGACATGAGAAATAAGAATTGTCACATGAAAAGTGGTACAACATTAACTCTAAGCAGATTTTAGTAAGAACGTATATTGTTAGTACTAAAGTAACCATTAAAGACAATAATAAGGCAGGTGTTGTTCAAACCAACAGAGAAAATAGAACAGAATGGGGAAAAAATATTTAATGAACCCACAGAACTCAGGAAAGAAGGAAAGAGGATCAGAGAAAGGACAAATGGAAATCAAAGAGCAAGATGGTATTACTTAAACACCATTATAAAATTACATATAAATTAAGCACTCCAATTAAAGTCTGTCTGAGATTGACAGAATGGATTAAAAAGCATGACCCAATGACATGCCATCTAAGGTATACTTAAAATATAAAAACATAAATAAATTAAAAATAAAAGATACACCATCCAAACAGTTAATCTAAGAATGTTGGCAGAACTATATTACCACATAAAACAGATGCTCAAAGAGTTACCAGAGATAGAGAGACATCTGATAATGACAAAAAGATCCATTCATCAAAAAGAAATAACAATCCTAAATACATATGCACTTAATAAAAAAGCTTCAAAATAGATGAATACTGACATAACTAAAGGAAGAAATAGACAAATCTACAATCATACCTGGTATTAACACCTCTCTCTTAGTAACTGATAGAACAAGGAGAAATAAATCAGTACAAATACAGACCTGAAAACACACTCACACAAGTTTATACCATTAACATTCATAGACCACCAGGCCAGAATGTGCTGAAAACACATTCTTGTCAACTACGCATGGAATGTTCAGGAAGGCAAACCACATGGTGACCTAATTAAGTCTTAATAAACTTCAAAAAAACTGAAATCCTGCAGAAATTACAGATCAGTAACAATAACATATTTAGCTATTACAATTCCTAGCTTACAAATGGAAAAGATAAGGCATAGGTAGATAAAATTACTTTCCCAACTACATAGCTAGTAAATGGTGGATCTGTGTTATTAAATGTCCCCCATGTTATTAACTCTTTAATCTTAAACATCCTTTTTAAATGCATCCCTTCCTCTTCATTCCTTCACAACAAAATGTATTCTTTAATATGAAATGGAATATTTAAAATGAGAAATCACAATTATTTTTGTTATTGATAGTTTACAACAATTGTATTTACTTCATCACTCGTTATTAGTAATGTTGTGTAAATTTTTAGGACTGTTGACAAGTTTGAAAAAACTTCTATTAAGTTTCTCTCCTTTATAAGCTGTGAGATTTCTAACAATTGTCCTTGAAGTAGCTTCAGATTCCATAGTTTCAGTACCTATTTTCATTCACTAACTATATACACCACAAGCTAGGTGTGACTATATATTCATACCCTGGTACAACTTTTTTTTTTTATGTTATGTTAATCACCATACATTACATCATTAGTTTTTGATGTAATGTTCCATGATTCATTGTTTGCGTATAACACCCAGTGCTCCATTCAGTATGTGCCCTCTTTAATACCCATCACCAGGCTAACCCATCTTCCCATCCCCCTCCCCTCTAGAACCCTCAGTTTGTTTCTCAGAGTCCACAGTCTCTCATGGTTCATCTCCCCCTCCGATTTCCCCCCCTTCATTATTTTTCCCTTCTGCTATCTTCTTTTTCTTTTAACATATAATGTATTATTTGTTTCAGAGGTACAGGTCTGTGATTCAACAGTCTTACACAATTCACAGCATTCACCATAGCACATACCCTCCCCGATGTCTATCACCCAGCCACCCCATCCCTCCCACCCCCCACCACTCCAGCAACCCTCAGTTTGTTTCCTGAGATTAAGAATTCCTCTTATCAGTGAGGTCATATGATACATGTCTTTCTGTGACTGACTTATTTCGCTCAGCATAATACCCTCCAGTTCCATCCACGTCGTTGCAAATGGCAATATTTCATTCCTTTTGATGGCTGCATAATATTCCATTGTCCTGGTACAACTTCTGACTCCATACTTTTCTTCTACACTAACCAGTGTGTGGGAATGTTCCTGGAAAACATTTCTACACCAGGAGAGCTGGCATATCCTGGCTATAAATGCAAGTAACTGCAAAGCACACAAATACATCTCATTAAACCTATTCCACAAGTCAACTTCCCCTTAGCTACATATTCCAAAAATGTTCTCAGCCATTCCAATGCCACTGGATAAGACAGGAAATGTGATGGAAGGGGAAGTCAAAATGGAAAGAGACAGCAATCTTAACCATTTTAGGTTAGAACATCCCCCTTGTGTAAATTTTACAAATATGAAAATGTAAATTCATTTCTAAGACCCCTAACATGGTCTTGGGCTTGTTCAAGTAAAGTCTTTGAAGCCTGAGCTTCACTAATTGCAAAATAATTCTGTCTCTGCTCAATGAGATTATGGTACATTATTTTCACTGAGAACTATGAGACTAGGTAAATTCCTTGTCCAAAGGCATGTTAATGATATCATTATCTTGACCACAGTAACCAGCACTTACCGAATGCTTAGAATTCATTAAGTAAGCACTTTACATTTAATCCTCATTGCATTTCTATGAAGTAGGTTCTATTATAATTCCTAGCTTACAAATGGAAAAGATAAGGCACAGGCAGATAAAATTACTTCCCAATTTCATAGCTAGTAAATGGTGGATCTGTGCTTGAATCCAGCCAGCCTGTCTCCAGGGCTTCCACTCCTTTTCAGGATGTTAAACTGCTCTAGGAATAAGTTTGTGAATATGGCCTATGAGTTTGAGTATGAGTGTACTCGGAGGAAAGGGGATAGGGTGAGGGCAGAATAGAAGAGGAAAGGAAATGCAGATAAATTTTTAAAAATTGAATTTGTTTTATTTCACTTTAGTGCAGCAGTTGTGAAGTTGATTGTAGGTAGTATAAAAGCCAATCACTGTTAACCAAATGCAAAACTGACTCAGCTAAAATTAAAAAACTTTCCACTCCTATTTCAGGACTATGACTTCCATAATCAAAATATCAAAATACCACAACATACTCTTTTTCTTTTTTTAAAAAGATTTTATGTACTTATTTGACAGAGAGAGAGCACAAGTAGGCAGAGCAGCAGGCAGAGGGAGAGGGAGGAGCAGACTCCCTGCCGAGCGGTGGGAGGGGAAGCCCGATGTTGGGTGGATCCCAGGACTCTGGGATCATGATCTGAGCCAAAGGCAGCCGCTTAACCGGTTGACTGAGCCACCCAGGCGCCCCACACAACATACTCCTTGAAAGACATTTCCTGCTTTCACTTTCTCACCCAACATTCAATCCTCAAACCACTAAAAAGCCGACCCAGCAACATTAGTCTTCCCAAGTGACCAATATTTTCTTGATTATTAAATCAAACAGAATCTTTTCAGACCTTAGACTGAGCATTTAGCAGTAACATAGCAAAGACAATGAAAATTCAAATCACAGCTCAGCCACTTATTAGCTAATCTTGGATCTAACCTTGGATGAATTACTTAACCTGTATCTGTTTTCCCAACTATAAAATGGGAATAATAACATCTATTTACAGGGTTCTTTCAAGAATTAAAACAGAGAACATACGTAAACCACTTAGGAGAGTGCGTACCAGAGAGCAATTTATGTTAAGAGTTACTGATACTACTCCTTGAAACTTACCTTACTAAATATACAAGACACCACTCTCTCCTGGTTTTTCTCCCACGCCTGTGGATTATCTCTTATTCATGCTATCTTCTTAACACTGACATCCTTCAACACATCTCATTCTATTCTTTGGCCCAAATCTCCCTGAGTAGGAACCCTTTGAGCTCCAGAACCCCAAATCTACCTGCCTATAGGGCATTACTACCTGGATACCTCTAATAACCTCTGAAAGATATCCAAAACTGAACTCATTATCTTTCTTCTTATATGCATGGCTATTATCTTCCCAGGGTTGACAGGACTTAAAACCAGGGAAATTTCCTGAACTCCTCTTTACCTCTCTCATCTAACCGTTCTCCAAGACCTGTTGATTCTGCTTCTTTATCTTGTCAGTTCCAAAGCAGAATGTCTAGATTCTAACACCAGCTCTACACTTATCAACTGCATCTCAGGCCAATCACTTAACCTTTTGGAAATGCAGTCTCCTCATTTACAGCCAAAGAATAATAGGACCCAATCCATAGAGTTTTGTGATGATTAAATGAGTTGATATATGTAAAGCACTTAAAATACTACCTAGTTCCTAGAAAGAGCTCAATGTTAACTTTTGTTATTATTATTATTTTATTACTATTTTGTCTGTCTCCTTCCCATCATCTCCTCTGCCCCTGGTTCAGACCAACATCAACTCTAAACTAGATTACTGTAACTATGTCTTAACTAATTAATTATCCTTCCTCTAATCTTGCCCTTTATGATATATTCTTCACCCAAGAGGCAGAGTAATTTGAACTCAAAGTGAATCATGTCTTTGTCCTGCTTAAAATCTATTAAGGGTCTCCCACAGTTCTTAGGGTAAATTCTTCAACATGCACATGAGGACTGCTTATACCCAAAATGAAAGGTATAATCTCAGTCATCCTTTAAGTTCCAGCTCCATTTTCCTGACCTAACTTGTCAGAACCAAAGGTTCTCTCCTAAATGTTCACATACCACAATTCTAATACTAACTTATTAATTATAATTAGAGATTAGGTAAACTGTCCAAACCCAAAAGAATTCAGTCCCCTTTAGTTCAAGGATCATATTCACTCATCTTTGTACCCTCAAAACTTACTCCAGTGTATCACAAAAGAATTCAATAAATGTTTGCTAAATGAACGCTAAATAATTAAGAATAATAGCCTCAAATAGTCACAAACATTATGACACACGTAAAACTATTCCTAAAACAACCCTTACAAATAAGCTCAACATAAAAATGAGCATTCCTTTTAGAAGAAAAAAGCATTCTGAGTTATGAAAATTCTTACCTGGATGTACTTCTTGCTATAATCACAACCTGGCTGTAGAGAACTGAAATCTACTTTGTTTAATTCACTTAGCAGCTCAACTTCAGGCACTCCATTGACTTCTTTTACTAATTCAAGTGGCATATCAGATCTGCTTCAAAATGTTGTCCAAAGCAAATTCAACTAGAGCAGTTGACAGCTTGCTGCTGAAAACACAAAGACCAGTGTTTTACCCAAAGTGTAGTCCGTAATTTTAAGCTTCTTTGACTCACTTTCGCTTTTTCTTTCCTTTAAGCTGGTTAGTAATCACTCTCGGGGGTAGAGTGGATTATTCTGTAATTTTATAACAAGGATCAATACATGCGTTCCCCTAAGACATTGAGACTCAAGCCTTCTTTATTTAGTTTTCTTTTTAAAGGAGTACCTCTAAAAGCCAGTTTTAGGATCTGTGAAAACTACACTGACAATGTCCTTTATCAAAACTGTGCTTTAAAATGTACAAGCTACTGGGGAAGGGGAGGGTGATTGAAAAATTTGGTTTTCTTTTTTAATCCCTTAGCAGTTGTAACAGTGTGTACTCAAATTGGGCACCAAAAGGTTATTACTCCAAAATATATCTGCTGTCTCCTTCCTCCAGCCCCTATACAATTTCGAGGACTATTGAACTGATACTGACTTGTACTTTGTAGTCTCAATCTCATTTCTCAAACGTCCGAGTGGGACACGCACTAGTGTCAAAACTTAATTTTAATGTGTGAGCATCAACCTTCCCTAAGCCAGTTGAGCTCCGTGAGGGCGGGGACTTGAACTAACTCCAGGCAGAGGCTCACAAAACGCCAAGCAAGATACTGAACACAGCAGGCTCACGCTAAAGACAAATATGAAGAGTCTTTCTGCAATAACTACACCAAATTTTGATCTAAACTAAATCAGTCTCTTTATCATACCCGTTCACAAGCCGAACCACTTCACACCCACGCAACGAACTCCCACACCGACTTATAAATTCACTCACCCACACTCTAGAGAAAAACAAGGAAGTTTAGAAGGGCGCGCACGTGACGTCACACGCACGCGGCGGCCCAGTTCTCACGCATGCGTACACGGTCTCTAGGGCTAAACTTACTGCTCCCAGGCCCGCGGAGGACGAACTGCATGCATGATGGTTCGTAGGCCTAAGGTATCCTGGAAGTTTCGCATTATAGGTAGATGGTGCGGGCCAGGGGGAGGATGAGGCCGTGGTACAGTATCCACCAGGAATTTTCGCTGCTCCCCTCAGCCCTGCCTCCGCTCAGTCTCCCGCGGTCCCGGCTGAAGGCGCGGGAGGGGGATGCAGGGGCGGTTCGCTGGGTGATTCATAAATCCTGTAACCAATAAGAAGTCTTTTCCAAACCCCGGGCGGGATTTGAAATTAGAAGCTCCTGTGGGCAGGGCACTTCCTATAACCCCCGGTTTTCTACTTCAGAAGCAATCACCCAAATGCATATTTTACAAAGAAATAATTTCATCAATGAGTAATGCTGTTTTTAGATAGGTTGGATTAACTTCTTCATTGG
Organism: Halichoerus grypus; assembly: GCF_964656455.1. Taxonomy (NCBI): domain Eukaryota; kingdom Metazoa; phylum Chordata; class Mammalia; order Carnivora; family Phocidae; genus Halichoerus; species Halichoerus grypus. Next base: position 80,520,315 of record NC_135723.1, read on the forward strand.
TCTATAGGGCTATAGCTTGGGGATATAATTAAGACGTATTATTAAATGTGAATCTTTTGCTAATTTCTGATTTATATTTCCGATCATTTGATGAAAGTGAAACCCACCTCAATGCAAAGACAGGATGTAATAAATAATTACCTAAATATTTCCAAGGCTAATTTGGACTAAAATATCCGCTGTAGGTACATATTTGCAGGTGGAAATAACTCTGTTTAAGATAACTATTTTTTTTTAGCAGGAAGCATTCTGCTAGCCCACCTTCTCTTTTCCCTCACACCGCTGTATTCACATACCATGCGTAAACCAGCGGTGACAAGAGGCTGAGCTCAGGAGCTGAACTGTCCATTTAAAGAAAACAATGCTTAGTAAGGCTTAGATCCCCTTCTTGTTCTTATCCTAGCCTCACCCAACTCAGAAATACTGTACTTTGTCCCTAAGTGAAGTCCCCTACCTTGGCTCCGGATTCTGGCCACTTTCATTTCACCTCCTATCATTAGTTATATCTTCTCTCAACATATTTTCAACTTCTCCTTATTCTTCCCCATCGGCATTTAAACATATTCTTCCACAGCCTAAGCTTATTAAGGGCAGGGAGAACTGTTTACTATTATATGCTTAGAGCCTGCACAGTGTCTGGCACATTGTAGGGGCTAAATATTTGTTGAGTGAACAAATGCTCAGGAAAAAATGTTTCTCTTTCCTCACCTCTGGCTTCCACCACTCCATCTTGGCTCCACCCCCACCCTCATTACACTGAAATTGCCTTTGCCAAGATCACTGAAGACTACTTTGTTGCTAAGCCAAAAGAGCACTCTTCATACTCTTTAGTCTTTCCTACTCATCTTTCTAAAGAGCATTTTCATTTTGTTACCACATGTTTAGTTTAGCTCTTTTTCTATAGCAACGGAATCTTTTAAAGTTTTTCTCTTTCTCTAGTTAGCCTATGAATGTCCGTATTCTATTCTGACAGAGATATCTATAACTGCTTTTTTGGTTGTGATTGTTCTCAGTTTCTCTGGGACCTAAATACTTCATGTACATCCACGTAACTTCCAATCTTGTTTCTTGTTCACTATCTCTCAGTTAGTGGCTGGGGATACATATGACTCCAGAGTCTATACTGCTTTCCCTCACATTAGCAATTAGTTTGTATTCATTCTATAAATGAAGAAAATTGAATATGAATATCCAGTACAAGTGAAGTACAATGAGAGAAAAAAGAATGGATCAACTAGATAAGGCTGTGAAGACATAATGTTAAAACAATCCATTACTGTTTTTCTACGTCTATTGAAGCAGCATAAAAAAATTCCAAGACTAAAAAAAAAAAAAATCCAAGACTGACAATTAATGTATTATCTATTACAAGTACAATTTTTAAAGTGCAATGAAGAAATTTTTGATAAAAAACTACCGTTAACTTGAAAATGAGAACCACAATGAGAGGCAAGTAAGTATTTCATTTGGGATTAAAGAATTTCAATTCAGGGAGCACAGAATCATAGAAACTCAAATAGTGTCCAGCTTGTAGGGTAAAAGCAAGGGTTTTTATGAGGAAAAGAAAGGGAGCCAATTACATGAGTTGAAGAGGGGGGGGAAGTTTCCTGTGGGTATTAACGAGTTAAGTTATTTTAGGTTATACATTGATTGACTACTAATTCTATCTTCAGAAATTTCAGACCATCGGGATTGTTAAGAACAGTTGCAATTGTTAAGAACAATTGTTAAGAATAGTTGCCATTTTGCAATTGTTAAGAACAGTTGCCATTTTGCCTAATCCAAAGTTTATGGCCCAGTTCAAACAAAGACAGGTAAAGCGCTTTCTCTGCAGTGGCCCCTCTGGCTCTATTTCAAAATAACTGTAGTCATGACAGTTTTTCGTACTACAACGTGAAATGCTCAATTTTTAAAAAGTTAAAATGAGATTCTCACTAATAAATAATGACTACTAAAAGTGGATGAGTATTTTTATTAATAAAAGCATAAATATAAAGATATGGTGCTGTTTATAAGTACTTGAGCAAAGATAAAAGGAATTAATCTGCATATTTCTGGTACTTCTGTAATGGAGACCAAGCTCCTGTTCACCGCACAGTAGGCCAATAAGTTGAGAGGCAAGATGTTGGGGTAAGGAAAGTAACTTTATTTGGAAAGCCAGCAAACTGAGGAGATGGTGGACTCTTGTCCCAAACAACCATCTCCCCTGGTATAAAATTCAGGCTTCTTTTATGTTAGCAAAAGGGGGAAGTAGGAGGGGAGGTTGGAGTCAAAAGGTGACTGACCTCTGTAGACATCCCAGGAGGCTTGTATAACTTCTTTGTCCTTGGTCAGTTGATCTTTACATACAGGAACCTGGTCATGCCATTTCTTAAACATAGCCTAGTCAGTTCTATATGTATTTCCTTATCTCCTTGGAGAGGTAGATTTGGGGTAAAAATCAATTTTTACAAATCTTAACTGTAACATGCCTATGTGCAGGGCTAAGCAGAAATTTCTAAGCTATAGGTCACAGCAGCAAAATAAACAGAAGCAATATGGAGTCAGACATGCTAAGTTTCTCCCTGATACACTTCTTCTCGTTAGCATTTTCACATTGCTCTTTACTATTTACTTTTTAATCTGAAACTTTGAATTGAATCTCCTAGTCTCCCAGCACTTCAAATTTATTTTCTTGGGCAATAATTGCTGCATCATTAACCCATTTCTATTGTGATTTACAATTTTCCTGCAAGTTGTTGTTGGCAAGTTGCATCCCTATAGTTTCTGAGATTTCCTAGCAGATTTCTTAGCTAGGCTACATTGGTTAGAGTTCATTTCCCTGTAATCTAAGGGCATTTTTGTCCAATCCTATTGAACATCTAGATCAATTTATAAACTCCTATTTCAATGAAGCATCAAATTTTTATATTGTTATATATTTGAAACAAGATAACTCAAACACAAATTTATAGCAAATTTATGTTTGAATTATAAATTTAAATGATGAGATCTGTAATCACTAGTGCATATTAGGAAGGTAGCATAACAGGGAATCCAAATGTGCAAAGCAAGGCATGGGCTAAGCAAGAAGGGCCAAGATTTTCATATGAAGAGGAAAGGGTCATTCTCCTGTTTGAATCATGCCGTCTGGCACCTAGTGACTTATAGTGTGTAAAAGGGTTAAGATAGGCTGACTCAACAGAGATAGCCTTCTGTTGAGTTATACCAATGATATATGTTGAGATGGAAAAAAACAAACAAACCTGCATTCACCAAAATTAACATGAGTATTAATTCAGAAAAAGATTCTCTGACAAGTTGGCTTATAGAATAAAACCGAGACTTGGAGGTGCCTATGTATGGGAAGAACCATGTTTCCTAAGAATATGATTGGTTCTTCAGGTTTCTCTGTAGAGGTGGGGAAGAGAGAAATTAAAGAGGAACCACCAAAAAGCTAGAAGATGTGTACTCTCTGATGCTGTCTTCCATTCACATATTTAAAAAAAAAAAAAAAAAAAACTTTACTAAAGTAAAGTTACTGAGCTCACAGTAAGGAAGCAAGGACCTTGGTATATGTTCAGATTGATACCAGTATAATTGAGGCCGCACACAGAAGAGAGATGCAGAAAAATAAGAGGAAAAGACCTGCTGGAAATTAACAGACATGAAGGATAAATTAGAAGATCTTTCAACTTCTTAACACTATAAAAATAGGGGTTTAGGTCTAGAGTTTAGAGTGCCTCTTTTATACGTGCCGTATATTTTATACCATGAGGATATGTCCTGGAAAATCCTGCAGTAACACTCACATATAAAACCTTATTTCTGTGTAACCTTAGAATAAAAAAATGCACTGATGGCTTGTTTGTTTTGGAAAGTCAGTGGTCTAAAAGTTGGAGAGCACCATAGCAGGTAGCTATTTATTAGCCTGATATTTTTCTCTTTTTTTTCCTTCTTTTTTGAGTGACCCAAAATAGGTACACTTTTAAAACCTTTATAACGAAAGATTTTAAGTAATGGAAAATTGATTAGGAGGTTGCATGTTTTTTAAATTCATGATGGTTATTTGGAATAATTGAGAACCATTTGCTTTAGGTTCAAAATGCATTTTTGACACAAAAAGACATTTCCTAACTTTGTAAGATCTTCTATTAAATAGAATCTGCATTTATTCATTACATTCATACATTTTTTTCAGGAATGGAAAAGTCAACATCACAGAGTTCCCTTGATGAACACTGAAGGTATTTTATTCGTTTTTCACCTGTATACAATAACAGTGAGACTTTCTGTGGCTAAATGACAGTGTATCTTTTCTTCCCACAACTTGCCCATCAAAGATTATGCGTTGTTAGAATGATAGGGTTGTAGCCTACTGTATTAATTAGAGGATAAAATATCATTTGTGTTGGCCCTACTTTTATCTAGTTCTCAATAGTAAAAAATTAGTCCAAGACATCTTTCCTATGATTAGAGCAGAATAGAATGATTACCATATAATCACATTGGAAAAACTTCAGTTTAATTAGGGCATATTCAACCCAGAGTGCAGTGTCAGAGTCTGGCACATCCAAAGGAATAGAACAGATGGAGAAAAACAAATACTCTGCCATTCCTACTTATTTTCATATTAAGATGGTGTAAACAGGTCCAAGGTCTAGAGGCATGTTTAACAGTCTTTTAAGTGTATTAGAATTTTTTTAAAAAGATAAAAAAGAAATACATTCTATTTTGTTTTGTGTTTTTACCTGACCATTAAGATTTTTTGTATACGCCAAGTAATCTGCTAATTCTATCCATATTAGACTTCCAAATGCTAATAATATTGATCAATCTCATCCCTAATTTTTCCTTATCTTAGAAATACCTCTTTTTTTTCCATTTATGCCTGATTTTCTTTATATCAAGTCGTCTATTCCCGCATCAAAAAACTCCTATCCTCTTTGCCACAGTTAACAGATTCAGGAAGGAGCATGTAACCCAATGCAGTCCAAGGAGAGATGAAGAGATATTTGCTGGAGGCTACCGGGGGAGATTTTTTTTCTGTCTCTCTGTAGAGATAACATGACACATAACCTCCCCTTTTACTGGTACCAAGTGAGGAAATCTGTAGACCTGGCATCCAGTCCATGGATGACTGGGCATCCATTCCATGACCAAAAAGGAACCAAATTTAAGATGAAGCCAGTCTATGGTGACAAATCTAAGAATTCAGATTTTATTTAATTAATTAATTTATTTTTAAAGGCTTTATTTATTTATTTGAGTGAGAGAACATGAGTGAGAGAGCAGAAGCAGGGGGAGCAGCAGAGGGAGAGGGAGAAGCGGGAGAAGGCAGCCGCTTAACCGACTGAGCCACCCAGGCGCCCCAAGAATTCAGATTTTAATTTCTTGTCCATCCATTATCCTACAACACCTTGACATTCTACTGGTGAATCACTCCTTTCCCACTCTCAAAGCAGTTATATGTTCATGATTTCCCATTTATGTCTTTAGCTCTAGACATATTTCCAAAATTTATATTTCCTATGAATTCCAGACTTATATTTTCAGCTGCAAACTAGATATCTCCACTCAGATGTCTAGACGATATCTCCAACTTTCAAACCATATCAAACCTAAAAGAGAACTCTTGATTTTATAAACCCTCAAATTGCTCCTCTTTAATACTTTAGTATTTCCCCTAACTCAGTGAACACCACCACCTTCATGTAATTAATCACTCAAGCTAAACCACCTTGAAGATACCCTTAATTCTTCTTATAAAAGCCCATAACCAATCTGGAAGCAAGTCCTGTTGTCTCTATCTTCAGAACATATCCCATCCTGGATCCAGTACTTCTTACCAACTCCATCAAGCTAATTATCTCTCACTATTTCAAAGCACAGACTCCTAAAATGGTTTCAAACTCCCATTCTTATTTTCTTATATCTGATTCTCTTCATAGGACCCAGAGTGATTCTTTTAAAATATAATTGGAAAATGACACTCCTCTATGCAATATTTTTTAATATTTTTTAATTAAAAAAAATTTTTAAGATTTTATTTATTTAAGAGAGAGAGCACACAAGAGGAGGGAAGGACAGAGGGAAAGGGAAAGGGACAAGCAGACTCCCCGCTGAGCATGGAACCCATGGAGCTCCATCCCAGGACTCTGAGATCAGACTTGAGCCAAAGTTAGGTGCTTCACTGAGCCACCCAGATGCCCCCTTTTTAATTTTTTTTTTAATCACACCCAGAAAAAAATAATCTGCCTTCCACCACGTTCACCTCTGTATTCAAATATCCTCCCTAATCTCTCTGCTAACCAGAGACTGCCTTGTAGGGTAGCTGGCTTTGGGCCACTCCACAGATCCATACTCCCTAAGGTCTACTATCAGGGCTACCATTGGCCGAAGCCAGAGGGTATGAGATAGTAATGATGTCTGTACATGTCAGCCTTCTCAAGCAGAGAGCAGGTCAAAGAAGAATGACAAGAAGGTCTGGAAGGCAAAGAGAGGCTATATGGCATGTCCTTCTAAGAATTTTTATTCCACTTTTTGAAGACTAATTTACAACTATCTATTTTCAGGATATGGATTAGGAGGTAAATCACTTACCCGTTAGGAATTACTGAATAAAAAAGAACAAGTCCAGACAGTGAGTGCCTCAAGGCAAAGCAAACCTAACTGAAACTATTTGTTTTTGAGGATAAATAAGCAATCTGGAAGGAGACAGGAACAAAGACACTTTTCAGGACATGACTGGGATTTGTGATAAATTGTTAATTTAATTCCAGTTTCATAGGACCCTTTGGTAAATACAATTATCTATTACTGTAGTTTAGTACTATTGTAAATCCTGGAAGGCCTGCTAAAATAAGTCATAAAATATTAATGTAAGGATGAAATATTAAAATTATCAGACTCTTCCCTGAAATTTTACATGGGATAATTTCTATAAACCTATATAAACTTCATAATTTTCTAGCTTTCCCCAGAATCAAATAGTAAAATACATATTACAGCTAGAGTCACATTTGTAGATTGATGGTTTAAGCATTTTCTACTTATAACTGCACAGTTTGATTATATTCAGATAGCTCCAAGTTTTAATATGATTTTCCAAGTTATCTTTGGCATATCCCCCATTTTTTAAGGCAAGAAAATATAGGGGAGCAATATTTGCCCCCCTTCCAAATGTATCTGTTTGGCATGTGGATTATTATAGGCTGATTATTTTTAAGAAACAGAAGGCTCAGGAAAAACCTTTCACCTTCTCCCTAACTGCCTAAAAGAATTCAGATAGAGGACCTGTTACAAGAAGTGAGCTATTATCATAAATAACCACAGTATAATATGAACTAGGTGTGATAGAGAGGAATTTAGCAAAATCTGTTAAAATTCCTCTGTGTGTTCCATTGTTTTCAGAATGGCCCAGCAAACATTTGATTACTAAACAGTGACTCTTTTTCATCTTCCTGTGAATTGTTTTCTTTCCCTTTGAAGTCCCAAACCTCTATGCCCTTGTTCTTAGTTTAGAAAGACCTATATACCTCACTTTGCCTTACTGTCTTTGGAATCTCTCATGTTTATGTGCATTCCCCATACATACATAATTAAATTTAATTTTCTCCCATTAATCTGTCTCTTGTCAATTTAATTCTTAGCCCAGCCAAAAGAATCTTGAATGGTAGAGGAAAATTTTTCCTCCTCAACACAAACATAACAATAATAGCCATTTAAGTTGGAGTGCAAATATCCACATTTTTCATAGGACCATCTGTACTATGTCTGCACCTTGATATTTTCATTCTGTGGTGATGACTACCACAGAGAGGAAAAACATGGGCATTACCAAATATGTAAAAGCCCCCAATAACCTAAATCAAAAGTTTAAAAAGGCCCCTTTCAATTAGGACTATTAGATAATATCTACTATCTATTCTTCAAATCGTTGCACCATGACTTATGCATAAGGTATAATCAGGCCACTCTTCTACCATTACGGCTTTTATAAGCCATCTCATCTTTTACAAACACATGGAAAAAACATTCTGCAAGTGACAAATTCCCTCACAAAAAATACCACTAAAACAAACCTCCAAATTTCTAGAAAAGATAAGTCTACAAGATACTACATTACCTTCTTAGAAATGTTTAACCCAGGCCACAGAAAAAAACAGGTTTCAAATCAGTAATCACAGAAGTGTTGAACAAGGACATTGGATGAGACGGCTGACAAAATATAAAAACTCTCTCCAACCCAAATCACCTTTAAATGGCCATATATATTACAAAATAATATATCTAAAGTGGTTATGGAAAACTAGAATATCTTTTATCAATTAGTCATGTCATTTGAGGAACCCATTAAATACAGAAAAAAGAGAAAAGAGGCTTACAGAAGAGGATTGAGCACAGATGTGAAATGGTACCAAAGGATGCTTCAAGCTCAGAGCAACACATTCAAACAGTTGGGGAGGCCCCCAGAGAAGGGATTATTTGGGTGAATGCATGTGGAATAGCTGGACAGAGTCCTCTCCTCCCCTGGGCATCAGCTACATTTGCCCTTGGAGCAAAGTGGCAAGGGTGAGTGCATGCATCATTGAAGCCAGACATAATCAGACAGAAATTTCTGGCATAGTCTACCAGCATTTTGCTCCCACAGTCTCCTAAGGCCAGCTCTTATGTCAGAATGTACATCCACAGCTAGGCAAAAACAAATTATCAAACAAAAATATCACCAAAATTTTGAGGAAAATGTGCTTTACTAACATAAGTTACCAAACCCAATTTGACAAGAAATTAATCTCAAGATTGTAGAAAGCAGATGGTAGACTTTAAAAGGAATGTAATTAACTTATTCAAAGTGAGTCAAGATGTTAAAAAAATATCAGAAATAATAAAGGGACCTATTATAGATGTAGGATATTAAATGAGTATAAAATAATTGGTGTAACAATTTTTTTTGTAAGTATGAAATATGTAATATGTAAATATTAAACAGCACATTACTGCACAAGCAATGGGACAAATAAGAAATCAAATGGCAAATCAAAATATGTCTCAAAACAAAGTATGTCTCAAAACAAAAGAAAAAGAAAACACGATATTCCAAAACTTATGGGATACAGCAAAAGCAGATATTAGAGTGAAATTTATGCTATAAATGCTTGTATAGAGAAAAAAAAAAAAGTTCAAATAAACAACATTAATTGTAAAAATCTACACCAATAAAATTTAAAGGCTAAATGAAATGGATAAAATTTGGGGAATATAAATTAGCCAGATTTGCTCTAGAGTGATAGAAACTGAATTAATGAGCAATTATAGATAAAATGTTAAAAGATCTACTCTTAAAAAATACATGATTAAGACATTTCACTTTTAAGCTGGAGAAGAAACAAAATCTCTGTCCACTTCTAACAAAGAAAATGACAAATGGAAGTAGAAATTTTATATTAGATGATATTAGCACAGATAATCCCAAACTTTAAAATATTTTAATAAAGTATACCATGTGTATTGAATAGGGGACCATTCTGAGAGAGAAGGCTAAGAGATCACTGACCATTTTAGATGATGAGCAAATCTGTCAGAGCAGCACATTTCCAAAGTGGTTGGTGCCATCCAGTGGAAAATTAACTCTTGTGTTAGACATCAGGCTCAAGTGCGTGGGCTGAAAAAGCCTTCCTAATCCTTTGTCCTCATGGAGTGGCAAGGGAGTTAGAGTTGAAGGAAAAAAAAAACCTACATATATTCCATTTTTGCAACAAAGCAGTTTACCACACTCTTCATGTTAGCCCAAAGTAGTCATCCGGTCTCTTCCCACATCAAATTCTGTAAATAACTGAGGCCAGAAAGGACTTCTCACGTTCACAATGCAGCATTATAGAAGGAACATAAAAGGCAAAAAGTCATAAAAAAATTAAAAGCTAAAAACAAAGCCAAAAAATATTTTAACATGGAGAAGATAAAAACTTTGGTGAAGTATTTTTCTATGGAATCAAGTAGCTTGATTAAAGAAAAAATTCTCGGGTGCCTGGGTGGCTCAGATGGTTAAGCGTCTGCCTTCGGCTCAGGTCATGATCTCAGGGTCCTGGGATCGAGTCCCGCATCGGGCTCCCTGCTCCTTGGGAGCCTGCTTCTCCCTCTGCCTCTCTCTCTCTCTGTCTCTCATGAATAAATAAATAAAATCTTTAAAAAAAAAAAAAAAAGAAAAAATTCTCCATGCATGAAGATGTTAAGACAGAAATACAGGAACTCAAAGAAGAAATAATAACACAACAAAATAAGTGGGAACAAAGATAAAACCATATGTGTGATGCAACAGTTGAAGCATCCACACCATTGAAAACAAATCTACTTAAATGAAGGACAAATTTCAGTATATTGAATTATGTAATAGAAAAAAAAGCATTTAAATAATTAAGAAGAAAGATATGTGAAAACTTGCCAAAAATAAATCTATTATACACGTACCCAGGGTACACATAAAAAAGAAAAGAACAATTAAAACAGAAAGTAGACTTAAAAATATAAATCAAGAAAAAAAATCCTGAAATTAAGAAAACTTGACTCAACAAATTGAAGGTGGACATCATATTCTAATTAAAATGGACTCAGACTTATTAATACTGTGACATTTTCACATAAATTTCCTGGACTTAAAATTAAAGAAAGATTTCTATGGCACATAAACCACCAAAACTAAGTAAAATTTAAAAAAACTCACTTAAGATTGGTTTGAACCTTCTCTACAGCATTTTTCAATGTGAGAACAAGGTAAAGCAATTCTAGGAAATCCTCAAGTAGAGGAAGTGTGACTCAAATATTTTGTAAAAATTTTGGTTTATCTATAACGGCAACAGACAAGTGATAGCGGCTGACTCCCTTGGTATAGCCAGCTCTGAAAATATAGGCCATTTGCTTTCATTTGGGTAACCTATGTAATTTCTACCAGATTTAAAAGGACTTCTTAAAAGCTTCATAGAAACTTTAATAAGGAAATATGTCTTGTGAACCTCTAACACAGGAAGGTAAAAGAAATGTTTCTCCTACTTTGTTCTTACTCTATGCATTCTTTTCTCAGAGCACATTCCCATAAGTGGGTTTGTGGTAATGTTGTAGAAGTCTTTCCAACGCAATTCTTTTTAGCTTGTCAGTTATCTTTCTGGGAAAATAAATAATGGTGCATGGACACAAATGAAGAAAGTTTTCTTTTCCCCCCCCCACATTTATAAGCATAATTTTATTGGGCTGAACTTATATTAGATATAAATGGTAAATGTTTTGAATAATTTTAAATTACACTATGATATATATTTCCTTTCTTAATGAAAACCGTCTGCCTGGGATATCACTCATTTTTTTTATAAGTAGTTAAAAAACAGATATCCTTGATTTCTCTCTTTAGCCACTTGTATTTTCTGCATCTTAAATTGTTGATATATGGCAGAAACTCTCTCTTTGCTTTTTTTCTTCATTTCCAATTTCCCTCTTCTGCAAGGGCAAATATAAATTAAAAATAAGAGACTTAATTCTCCATGTTGAAAATAAGAGACTCCGCCTCACCCATTTTCTTAGAGAACTTTAGAAAACTTGTAAGTTCTTTCTCTGTCTCCTTGAAATGTATGTAAATCTTTTTAGAAGAAAAATAGACCTCTTACTAGCTTATGATCCAAGCATATCTCTTTCAAGGACCTATAAGCATCTCTTTGAAATATAATTATCAAGAGAGATAGCATCCTGATCTCTCCCCATTTCTGTAGCTTCATTTAAGTGGCTGCCTTTCTCCAAGTTACAAAACTGCCTCCTATCATAAAGATGTGAGAAGTTTGTCTTTCCTTTGGATAAAGCCAATTAACTAACACAGATGGTCACGTCAATTACCAGGTAAATTTAGAATGAACTATGTGTGGTGGCAAATAGTTCTGTCAAGTTCTCTTTCTTGGTAAACTAAATTCCTCTATTCTAGATTTGGCATTTAATTAAAAAAATCTAAACATAGAACTATATATATTTTTTTATTCAGTTTTTTTTTAAGATTTTATTTATTTATTTGACAGAGAGAGAGAGAGACAGTGAGAGAGGGAACACAAGCGGGGGAATGGGAGAGGGAGAAGCAGGCTTCCTGCGGAGCAGGTAGCCTGATGCGGGGCTCAATCCCAGCACCCTGGGATTAAGACCTGAGCCGAAGGCAGACGCTTAACCAACTGAGCCACACAGGTGCCCCTTTTTTATTCAGTTTTATCTGGCTATAATCAGCTCATATATTTTTTTTTCTAGCAGGGCTTTTTGAATGTCAACGTGTTCTCCAAAGTGTTAGCTATGATTTCAGTTCTGGATTAGTAACAGATTTGGTAAGTGTATCTTTTATTTTTCCTCTAGGTGAGAAATTGACTAGCATTAGTTATTCTCTGGAACAATCTAATATCCAGAGAGATAATAGAAACCACAGAATTGAAAATGTATGTCATTCAACACATGATATAATAATACATTATTAGATTGAGGATGTCTTGAACTCATCTATAATGTTTATATATGCCAGGTACTGTTCCAAATAGAAATATGAACCCAGTTAACCTTTATCACAGCTCCATGAGGTAGTACCATTATCATTCCATTTACAGATGACTAAACTGAGGTACAGAGTGGTTATATAACTTACCCAAAAAAGCCTTATATAGTAAATAGTAGAACCAATATCTTAAACCAGAAAATCTCACCCCAGACTCATTGTTTTAAAACCACGCTCAATTCCTGTTCTATGCCAATATATTACTTTGTAGTAACATTACAGTTTTATCACATGATAGATGAATTCAGTGTTATTTTTATTATTGATAAAATCTTTGGCAGTATTGTAAAATGCTTTTTGTGTTTATGCTCAGAAATTTATTTTACCAATTATTTTCATTAGTTCTAAGAACCCTTTTTGAAATAGTAGTAGTTAAGTAGCAGAAGCTAAGAAAGACACTAAGAAATGAAGTTATTTAATTAAGTTTCCATAACTGGATCTGAGCATTTTTATCTTGGAATATAACTTCAAGCACTGAAATACTCTGAAGTTAACACTTTTTAAGATAAATAGAGGAAATTCGCACCTCTTGGTGTTAAATTGTTCCAGGCTGTCTGGCTTCATAGCAGTTTACAAGAAGCTAGTGCATTGATTTATAGCATGAAGCCTATCTCTGCAGTCAGAGAGGCTAGCTGTTTTATTATTTGGTAACTGGAATCTTAGATTGTGAAAACACAGCAAAATCTATAGTGAGAAGAGTAAGCCCTCACAATCTGTTTTTCATATACAGAGCTCAAGTCAAACTTAAAGTAAATCATCTGAAAAATAAAGATATTTTAAAATGAAAACAGAGTCATATTTACTCTTAATTCTTATGGTTAGCCATTATCTTATACTGATCTTCAAAATCTTTCTCTGAACACATATATCAGGAAAACTGCTAGATGAACTATAACACCAAAGAGAATATAGAAAATGTATATATAACAAATGACAAAAACTTATACATTATATTTGTACTTGACATTATTCTTGCAGTTCTAATTTGTTTGAAATATTTAAGAATTATTTTAGGGCTAATTTTTACTTTTTAATGTCTAGGAAATGAAGTCATCATTTTCAAAATCTGTATTGGAATGGGCCAGAAATTTCACTTTTTACTGTGAATTTTTATCTATTAAATATGAATAATGCAGGCAGTCATACCTTTTCCCTTCATCTTAACAGGAAAAGTTCTGAGATAAATATAGTGAGACTTTTCTTCCTTGCATTTTGGGGAGAATGCAGTTTTTATTTATCAATAACTAATTGAGAGACAATTAGATCTTCTATATATTTTAGAAAAAGCCCTTTATATTTATTTTATGGCACTATTGCCATTTGACATCATAGAACTCAAGGGAAACTTGTATTTATTTATTTTTAAAGATTTTACTTATTTCTTTTAGAGAGAGAGAACATGAGCAGGGGGAGGGGCAGATGGAGAGGGAGAGAGAGAATCTCAAGCAGACTCTGTGCCGAGCGCAGAGCCCAATGTGGGGCTCGATCTCAACCCTGAGATCATGACCTGAGCCAAGATCAAAAGGCGGTTGCTTAACCAACTGAGCCACACAGGCGCCCCTCAGGGGAAACTTTTAAATAATGAATGATATAAAAGCAAATAAGCTACAAAAACAGATATGCTGAAAATAAAGTTTTATACTTTCACCTGAAAGTGAAAATGAGTAGATTATTTCTGCAGGGGAAAAAATATTCTTTAGAAATTAATTAATATAATAATAAAAACAGCACTTCTAAAGATTTTAAAAGATTAAATTATGAGAAAATGAGATTGACATCAATTGGGAAATGTAACTGAGCAAAACAATTTTTTATGAAGTAGGTTCAGATAACTAAGGCAGACTATATCAGCTGTTAATCATGTTGAGAAAGCATGTTTAAAGCTTCATTCTACATCAAATGTATAGAATTATGCAAAGCCAAATACCCATTTTAATAAATTGGAAGTGTGCTTAAATTAGATTTTCATCCAAATCACAAGTTCAAAAATATATGAAATAATTTCAGCATGTTATATAAAATCAAACAGTTTTACATTCTGTAGACCTATCCATCTGCTCCTGTAAAATCTTTGTGTTGAAGCTAAGAAAAATTACGGTTATACAACGTAGTACATATAGTTATGAGGTGTATAGCTTAGCAATTGTTTTAATTGATGGAGTAAGCCATATCAGTAAATTTATACATACCAAGCACATTTTATATCTTTGTTTTTGCTTGTCTTTCCTGAATAAGCTAATAGAAATTTAATACAGATACTGAACTTGCTAGCTCTCTAAGATAGAAGTAGTCAAAGTTGTATGACTAGAAAATATTTTGGGGGCTATGTGAAATCACTTGTGTTTTGTAAGAAAACCTCTGATTTGTAATTAATGTTTTGTTAAAATATTTATTAGGAAAAAACAAGTGTTGGTAAAATGCTGATATATTGCTTCTCAAAATGTGTTTGACGGCATACAACACACGAATAGCTTTCCAGAAACAAAGACATTTTGACAAGAAAAAAACTTAAATGTTTAAAATTTTAGTTTAAAATATATTTCATAGATGAACTTTTAGAATAACATCATCAATATGAATAAAATCCGAGCTTTAAAGTAAAAATATTAGAAATAAGTATTTATTTTATTACCCCTTTAGTAGAAATGAAAGATGGATAGTCCATCTCAAGAATTACAAGTAAATGTTCTCAAGATTATTGTGGTTTGTTGAATCATTTCTATGCATTAATAATTGAAGTTAGAAAGTTTCCCATAGCTAATTATTTTTTTTTTCAGTAAAATGGTTAAAATTTTCTCTGGAACCTTTGTTCTGAGACCTTAAAAATCAATTATTCAAATCATGTATCTCCATGAATGTTTCATTGCAGTGAGGGAAAAACAACATTTAGAAATTGTGTGCTTCAGTACAATACCACCTGCCTTTATATTTGACTAAATGGTTTCCACTTCAAGTAAGTACATTCTGTATTATATATAGAATGACAGACACCAATTTCTTTTTATTTCAAAATCCATATGTAGGGGCGCCTGGGTGGCTCAGTCGTTAAGCGTCTGTCTTCGGCTCAGGTCCTGGGATCGAGCCCCACATCAGGCTCTGGGCTCAGTGGGAAGCCTGCTTCTCCCTCTCCCACTCCCCCTACTTGTGTTCCCTCTCTCACTGTCTCTCTCTCTGTCAAATAAATAAATAAAATCTTTTTTTAAAAAAATCCATTTGTAAATTAGTTATTTGAAACTCAGAATGCATGTTTTCCTAGAAGAAAAAATATTATAATATTAATTAACTCCCAAGGTAAATCAGGCATACATGTAACTCAATGTATAACTAAAGAATAATAACAAAATTAATGTAATAATTCCATTTATTGAGTGGCAACTGACTTACTCTAATTATTAGTACGTTGGCTTGGATCAAATTATCTCATTTAATCCTGATAATAGCTTTGTGTATTCAGTATACAAATGGTTTTAGAGTATTCATGTTAATAGACTTTAGAATACTTATTTTTTGTTTCCATAGGAGAATATAATCCATATTTGAACTTTTTCAATGGTATTTGAATTTTCAATGTGGACCTTTGAAGTTGTCAAACAAAAATAATCAATATATTTGAATTCTGCTTCCAGCAAAGATTTTGACCAAAATATCTCTGCTCCCATGAATACTTAGAAGACATAATAAATTGTAACTCAAAGTGATAGATACAGATATAAATATATAAACATATATCTATATGTATGTTTGCAATGAATGAATGCAAATCTTGAAGTGTTAAAAATAAAGCTCAATTAAGAACAGAAGTTGCTGTACATCTAGGAGGTGATTATCAAATTCAGAGATGAGTTACAATGCCCAAAGCCTTGACTTTAATGGCCATGCAGAAACAAAAGGTGAGACTTTGGGGGGCAATTAAGACATGAAGTTGGAATGAAGGGACTTGCACAAATCTGAGGTTCTCTGATTTTTTTTTTTTAATCTGTGGTAATAAAGGGATAACAAAATGTTTCCAGTGACCTAATATGAATCAAGTTATCATGTGTATGTTCAGTTCTCTGGGTAGTAAACAGAAATATCTCACAAGAATTCAAAACCAAGTGTTTGCTATGCATGGGTTTGAACTCTGATCCTAAACTACTGTTTATATGCCTGAATCCTATATGTGTAAATCCTGAAATAGAAACATTAAGTATTAAAATTGGTAGTTCAGGTTATAAGGATAGATCTATAGATAAATGGAATAGAAGGAAGAAAATTGAAAGTCCAGAAATAAACCCTTACAATTGAAGCCAGTTGATTTTTGACAACGGTGCTGTATTAGTCAGGGTTGTCGGGGTTCTCCAGAGAAACAGGCCAAATAAGATAGGTCTGTGTGTGTGTGTGTGTGTGTGTGTGTGTGTGTGTGTGTGTGTAGATAGATAGATAGATACACAGATGGATAGGATAGATTTTAAGGAATTCACCTTCACAGTTGTGGAGGCTTGGCAAGTCCAAAATCTTTAAGGTAGGCTTGCAGACTGTAGACCCAGGGAAAAGTTGCAGTTTGAGTCCAAAGGCAGTCTGCTAGAGTCCCCTTCTTGCTAGGGGGACATCTTGGTTCTATTAAGGCCTTCAACTGATTGGGTGAGGTTAACCTACATTGTGGAGAGTAATCTGCTTTACTCAAAGTCTACCAGTTTAAATGTTAATCTCATTTTAAAAAAACTCCTTCACAGAAAAATTCAAAATGTTTGACCAAATATCTGGCTACTGTGGTCTAGCCAAGTGGACATGTAAAATTTGCTGTTATAGGTGCCAAGACAAGTCTAGAGCAAAGATTGTCTTTTCACCAAATAGTGTAAAAAACCCCAAATATCCACAGGCAAAAGAATGAAATTGGACCCCTTCCTTAAGCCATACACAAAAATAAACTCAAAGTGGACCATAGACTTAAAAGTAAGAGTTAAAACTATAAAATTCCTGGATGAAAACATCAGAGTAAAGACATAAATCTTCATGAACTTGGATTAAGCAATGGTTTATTAGATTTGACACCAAAAGCCATGTGGACAAAAAGGAAAAAAATTAGACTACATTGGACTACATCAAAATTCAATTGCTTTTGCTGAAAGTAAAACCATCAAGAAAGTGAAAGGACTACCTACTGAATGGGAGAAAACATTTGCAAATCATTTATCTGATAAGGGACTAGTATCCAGAATATACAAACACTTATAACTCAATAATAAAAAGAGAACACGTTCAAAAAAATGGGAAAAATAATCTGAATAGACACATCTCCAGAAAATATATACAAAATTCCAATAGGCACATAAAAAGATGCTCAACATCATTAGCCCATTAGGGAAATGCAACTCAAAATTATAATGAGATACCACTTCATACTCACTAGATGGCTTATAATAAAAACAATAGATCATAACAAATGTTTATGAGGATGTGGAGAAATCAGAACCCTCAAACACTGCTTGTGGGCACGTACAATGCTATAAACATGACAGAAAACAGTTTGGCAATTCCTTAACATGCTAAACATAGAGTTACCATATGGTGTAGTAATTCCACTCCTGGGTTTATACTCAAAGAAAAATGAAAATATACATCCGTGCTAAAACTTATACATGAATATTCATAAAAGCATTATTTATAATAATCAAAAAGTGAAAACCACCCAGATGTCCATCAAATAATGAAAGAATAAGCAACATGCAGTATAGC
This sequence comes from Halichoerus grypus, assembly GCF_964656455.1. NCBI lineage: Eukaryota > Metazoa > Chordata > Mammalia > Carnivora > Phocidae > Halichoerus > Halichoerus grypus. The sequence goes on from NC_135723.1 coordinate 80,538,577, forward strand.
TATACTATGGGATACTATTTGTCAGTAAAAAGGAAAAAAGTATTGGTACATGATACAACATAGATGTACTTTGAAAATATTATGCTCAATGAAAGAGGTCAAGACACCACATATTACATGATTCTATTTATATAAAAAAATTCCAGAATAGGCAAATCCTTAGGACAGACAGTATATTAGCAGTTGCTTGGGGAAGGGGAAGAGATGAGCAACTTCTAATGGGTACAGTCTTTCTTTTTGGGGTGATAACTTTTTCTAAACTTAGATTGTGATGATGGTTGCAGAATTCTGTGAATATACTGAAGCCGTTGAATTGTGTGCTTTAAACTCATGAATTTTATGGTATGTGAACTCTATCTCAATAAAGATGCTTAAAAAATGATTCCTGGGTGAGCATTTCTCCTGACACACTTGGAAAAAGTAAATGTAAAACTACTTTGAAGAGATATTTTTTATAATCTATGCTGCACAAAATGCCTATGGAGTAAATAGTTGATTTGCAAGATAAGATCACAATCAAATATTTTAAAAATCACAAGGAAATGATTTACCTGAGAACCAGCAAATATAAGAAATATATTTGAAATATATAAAAGAATAATAAAACAGTTTGAGACAGAAAATAAAATTTTATTTAATATAAAGCCATATATGAGTGGAAACCATAAGAAAAGAATTAGACACTAGGAAAAAAAGGCAGACTGATTTGAAAAATCATCGCTTAAACCTTCTAAAAATTAAACAATTTTAAGGATTCTTGAAATAAAGATGAACAATGAGCAGGTCAAACAGTAGATGAAATAAAGCTGAAGAGAAAATGTTGAATGATTGGCTGGTAAAATTTCTCAGGATGTAGCCCAGAGAGATAAAAGATTAAGCAAATGAAAGAGAGACTAAGACATGTAGAAGACAGAATAGAAAATCCAACATATATATCAATATAAGTTAAAGAAGTAGAATAAAAGAAGGGCAATATTTGAAATGATAATGGTTAAAAGTTTTTCCAGGTTGAGGAAAAATAAGATTCCTTATAATCCAGAAGCAAAATGATTTCTAACCAGGATAAATACAAATAAAGTTATACCAGTAATATCCAGTTGAAACTGCTGGACACGAGAGGCAACAAAAAAATAAAGACAATCAGGAGAAAGAAGATTACCAGGAAAGAAAAGGTGAGGAAGAGGAAGAGATTAACTACACAGAAATAACATTTGGACCGCAGCAGATATCTCAAAAACAATAAGAAAGCTTAGAAAATAAAGAATAAATAATAGTCTCACGATGCTTAGAGGAAATAACTACCAGTTTAGAGTTCTATACCCCACTAAATAGTTCTTCAAGAGTTGGTGGAGGGTGGAGATATTTTCAGATAGAGGACTTTTCGTTTGCTGGATTTTTGTTTTTAGTCACTAGAGACCTTCCATCACTTAAAGTACCACTTAGTAATTTACTGTGGGAAGAAGAAAATTGAACCCAGAAGGTAGGAGCAGGATTCATAAATGGATGATAAGAATGGATATTGATAAATATGAGGTAAACCTAAATGAAAATTACTGTAAAAATAATGACTAATCGTATGTGGTTTAAAAATCAGACAAGGGGTGCCTGGGTGGCTCAGATGGTTAAGCGTCTGCTTCAGCTCAGGTCATGATCTCAGGGTCCTGGGATCGAGCCCCACGTCAGGCTCTCTGCTCAGCAGGAAGCCTGCTTCTCCCTCTCCCTCTACTGCTCCCCCTGCTTGTACTCTTTCACTCTCTCTGTTAAATAAATAAATAAAATCTTAAAAAAAAAAGACAATGAAAATGTTAGACATAAATTACAGGGAAGGAGTTAGAAGTTACTTATATCATGGGTGGGGAGTATAAGGATATTGATTAATGTTAGACTTTGTCAGGTTAGGTTACACATATTAGAAACTTAAGGGGAACCACTAAAATAACAGAAAAATAATGTATAACTTCCAATAGTTTAAAGGGGAAAAAATGGAATAAAGACAGTTGGTCAGTGCAACTGGAGACAATAAAGAAAAAAAGAACATCAAAATACAAAGTAAGTTGGCAGAAATAAAATACTAAGAAACACAATAAAGGAAAATGTAATAAACTTGACAATTAAAAGGTGAAAATTTGATGACTGGATTCCAAATTTCCAGCTATATGCTATTTTTTTGGGAGGGGGCAAAGGCAGAGGAAGAGAGACTCAAGCAGGCTCCACACCTAGCATTGAACCTGACATGGGGCTTGATCTCACAACCCTGAGCTGAAACCAAGAGTCGGACACTTAACCAACTGAGCCACCCAGGCACCCCAGCTATATGCTATTTTAAAAGGTACATCTTAAACATAGTAACATGGTAAATTTAAAAGTAAGAGGAATAAAAATCATATACCCGACAAATATTAACCATAAGAAGCTGGTGTAGGTGTACAACTCCCAGGGAAAACAGTTTAAGGTAGAAAACAGTAGTAAGGTTAAAGAGGGTCACTGTAAAATGATAACTTTAAAAAAACTTCACTAAGACGATGTAATAAGAAAAAAAGAAAAATCCATTTTCCTATTACTTATGCATGTATAATTCTCAAAAGGTTTAAAACTAGATTAGTCCTACTTGAACAAACTTCCTTTTATTCCTTGACATCTCTCCTTGAAAGCTTAGAACACATTTCTTTCACTAAGCCTTCTAGTACTGATTTTTTTCCAACCTTTTTCTGTCTCCCCTTTTGCTCTTACATGGCATATTGTATATCGAGTTATGTGGGAAACCTCACAGGAGCTTTGTCTTTTATGTGTTTGTAAGTGCCATGTACCCTTACAACTATTATAAATAAATAATCATCATCATCTTGGGATAAAAATGAAACATAAAAGTGTCAACCTTTCAAACAAAAATGAGTTACCTTTCTCTCTTTAACTATACCTTAGAGATGCATTCTTGTAAAATTCTAGAAACTCAAGTATATTATTTAAGTTAAAAAAAGAAAAAAAGTGTTGTATCAGTCTAGAGTGAACAACCATCCTGGTTTGCCTGATTTTAGCACTGAAAGTCCTGTATCCCAGGAAACTCTTTGGGCACCTGGGATACTTGTTTGCTCAATAATATCACTTGTCTTTTAAGAAAGCCAAAGCACATACATCTTATATCTTTTATTGAAAATTCATCTAAATGTTCAGGCAAAAAGACCAAAAGTTAATATCCATAATGGAGAAAAATATTAACAGTTTTCCTTAATCTGAGTCCTCTATTTCTGTTGTTAAAAAAAAAAAAGTCCACATTTTTGTAGCCTATCTCTTTAATTTGATTAAATGTAGGGCATCTTATTAAGTGCGAAGTTTGCAAAGCAGTGGAAATGGCTTTTCCTTTAAACTAACATCTGTCGTCAAGAAGTCTCTGGTGTTCCTGGAATTTTTATTAAGTATGCTCGAGAAACTCACAATTATTTTCAAGCGCCATAGCATCTAACAAGTTGAAGACGGTGAAGGAAGTATAAGGCTAGTAACCCATTCTTAAAAAGAATGCATCAGAAATGTTTCTTAGCCTTGCATTCACCTATATTGAATAGTTTTTTTGTTTGTTTGTTTGTTTTTTGCCAAGGAAGTGGATAAAATTGACCAGAATTTACAGGCAAGGAGAAAAAGTATAGTTAGATTATGATACATTTCCATAAGCAAATAATATAAACCTCTCTACTATCTGAATTATAAAAAAAACATATTTTCCACATCTGATAACTTACAAATTTAAATTTTCTCATGTGGTCATTATGGCTCTGGAAACCTAATAATATTTTCTCAAAAGTGTTCATCCGCTTACAAAACTATATACTAACTGGTAGGGAGTTCCAATAGGTCAGGAGTTCCAATAGGAATAGGAATTGGAAGTTCCCCCTAATCTTTAGGGGACTCATATTTTATTAGATATCAAAAGTAAACAAATGAGTTTATTTAAGTAGAATAAAACTGTATATAGGAGGTGCCATCATTATAACAAAGAAATTACTGAGGTGTGTAGCAAAAAATTCACAAAGGATATGATGCTTGAACTGGATCTTGAATTCATTCATTCATCCATTTGTGCATGCATTTATCAAAATTATTAAGCATCAGTTCTGTGCCAGGCACTGTGCTTAGTGCTGGCTATCATTGTTTGTTGGTTTGTTTTACTTCCAAGATTTTATTTAAATTCAAGTTAGTTAACATATAGTGTAGTATTGGTTTCAGGAGTAGAATTTAGTGATTTTTTTTTAAAAGATTTTATTTATTTATTTGAGAGAGGGAGAGCACAGAGGGAGAGTGAGAGGGAGAAGCAGACTCCCTGCTGAGCAGGGAGCCCAATGTGGGACTCGATCCCAGGACCCTGAGATCATGACCTGAACCAAAGGCAGACGCTTAACCGACTAAGCCACTCCAGCACCCCAAATTTAGGGTTTTATCACTTACATATAACACCCAGTGCTCATCACAACACGTGCCCTCCTTAATGAGTTCTGGCTATGGTTGTAAACAAGATAGAGAGGCTCCTAACATCACATAGCATACACTCTATTAGGAAGGAGAGACAATAAACATATTCACAAATAAATAAAATACATTAATTTCGGATGGCAGCAAATGTTATCAAAGGAATAAGCAGGTGATATGGGAGAGGCCACTGGAGGAAGCTGAGGGATGGGCAGATGGGATGGGGGTAAACAAGGGCATTTCAAGGGACAGGTCCTTTTAAGCTGTCTGGCTCCTTTCTACAACATGAAGTTGGCATTTCACGTAAGTGGTCACCAAAATCCTTGCTTTTTCTTGGTAACTGTCTTAAAGAATAAATCCTAACGTTACATCTACCACATTCTAATTTGTCTTTAATCTTTCACTCTTTTGACTTCACATCTTTTTTCTCTCTTTATTGTCTTGCCAGACTGTTATTTAACACCCTTTTCTTGCTTGCAAACTTTCCATATTCTGATTCCTATTTTTTCCCTGGCATGGCCAGAAGTAAAGGGAGTCGGAGAACAGGAGATGAATACCAAGCCAGAAAGCCATTATCTTCTGTAACTTCCAGGACAATACATATAGGAGCAGGAAGAGCCAAATAAAATTAAGAATAGACCTCAGAGGAGTGGAGTAATGTAGAAAGAAGAAAAGAGCAAGAAGAGAAGGTCCGGATATTTTGCCATTAACAGGGATGAAAGAACTAAAATTCTACCTTATTAGATACAAACACGGGAGTGAGTCAGACTCAGATGAAAGTCCAGAGTTTTTAGAAACCCGCCAACCTTTTGGCACCAACTGATACTGTTACGAACTTGGGGACCAATTCCTGGTTATATATTGAACTGTAGGACTGATGAGCCAAAGCAACGTTTACCACTAGAAATGTTCTATCACTGTAGGTCTGTGCTTCCTTGCTAATCAGCCCTCTGTCCCCGAAGACATTTATGATCTGTTCCAACAACTAAAAGATGGGGAGTTAGAGTACACAGTATATGGGGACTTATATTCCTCCTGCCATTAATGTCTACTTTAGAACCAAGATCTGAAGAGAATGATCATCTTTTACCTCTACTCTGCTTGTGTCTACCTTGGCCCTATGTTGAGCAAATTCCAGTGATTACAGTTGCTTTGATGGAAGACTGTAGCAGGTTATAACAATAACTACACAATTATTATGTTTCAAGGTATTACTGTCTTAACAGTTTTTTAAAATGGCCTTACAATCAGAAAAAAACACAGCAACTTAAATAGAAACACTAAATGATCCACAGTCTCACTGATGCTTGTGATCCTTTTTTACTATTTTCACTGCTAATGCCTTAACTTACAAGGTAGGTGAGAAATTCATTCAGAGATTGTCATTTCCTTCACATACTTAAAAGAAAGCAGAAGAGTCTGTTTAAAATGAGATATCTTGGTTTGGCACCCAAATATGCCTTCTTTTCATTTAGTGTTACACTAATTAGTTCAGCACTATCATCCAACTGTCAGATCGTATTTACTTCAGTTAATTTCATTTCCACCCAAAGCTTTTCCATAAAAGTGAACAATAGCTTATTGTTTTCATCAATAATTTGTCATAGTGACTGCTCTATATTCAGGTGTAATATTCCTTATCTTGGAAGATAAAAAATTCTGTGCGCATACATGGACATATAAATACGAGTTTGCTGATAAATTCTAGCAAAAAAAAATGCACACACTTTGCTAATGAGCTATTTCATAAACAAGGAGTTTTTGTTATATAACTTTGTATGTGTCTTCAGGGATATTTCATTTTAATTTTCTAAGTGAAGGGAGGACAGTATAGGCACATGACATTTTTTAAATACAAACCTAAAATTATTTTTAATACATGTTCACTAAGCATTTAACATTATAAATATTTGCCCTAACTATTTCTTTATAAGATACTTAAAAATTACATGTGGCTGTATTATCTGTGACATGACAGTTTAGTAGCCAATTAAGTTTTGAAAGTTGGTCTTCTTTTAGAAGTGAAAGAAACAGGCACAAAATAAACATTCTATACTGAGCAATTATGAGTAGGATGTTTTTAAGGATGCAAAAAGTTATTTTTGTGAATGCAATTTTACTTCCAAGCGCTGGCAGAATTATTTATGTATTTGTCTATGTGAAAAGAGATTCATATTTGAAAACATTATCAAATTTTTCCCTATTTGGTACAAATTTGTTCCCAAATGTGTCCTAATTCTCTCAGTGCATCTGGACAAAGACATTTGCCAAGAAGATAAGCAGACATGACTCCTAAGATGACTAACTTTTTGGTCCAGGGAGGAATGAGGTTTGTTCATCTCCCAACCACTTTTTCTCTGTGTGGACGATTCTTGGCTCTCCTTGGTAGACATAAACATGCACTCAGGATTGGCTTAATGTAAGGGGAATGTGTAAATCTCCCTAGGCATGATTTCAAGTTATCTCTGGTCTAGGCTTAAATTTCAAGGACTGGGAGAGCAATCCTTTGTGTCTCCCTGGGAATAAAGGTAAACTCCAGGACAATGGGATTGGCAGGACAGCGTCAATGGGAGATGAGGAGGACTAGGGCATCTAAGATAAAGAGGCAGGTTGACCATAAAGGAGGAATTTCAGATTTGCTATAGATTTCTATTTCTAGAATTAATGTTTAACTTTTATAAATTTTGACAAGATTTCCTATATCTTAGTATTCATTAGGGTGAAAGTACATTCATAAGGAACACTTTAGATCTTAATGTCACAAGAAGTACAGCATCCTGTCCTAAAATATAACTTTTGAAAGATAATTGCAGAGTTTTGGCTTTGAATGATTTACCATGTCCCATTCCAATATGCTCTCATTGTTAGGGGAAATGGGAAAAAAAGTGTGATTAGTAGTTTGGGCAGGTAGGAAAGAGCAAGTCTAAGGTGAATATTACTAAGTATTTCTAATGTTCATGGTTCATGGCATAATTATTCATAAGAATGAAAACAGTGAGCATAACCCAAATGTTCAACTATGAAATATCTGTTGTAGATATCATGAGTGTTAGACATTAAGAAATACGCAGGTCTTTGGGAAATGTTCAAAATACATTAAATGAAAAACTAAGTTATAAAAGAGTAATCCATAGATAATGTCTTAAATACATTATGTAGGGGACATGGGGACATGCCCCGCAGAGCCCCCCCCCTTCAAGGATAGATTTCTTGTTCAGCCACAGGGCTGTGGTTGGCAGACAGCTTCTGGCTGTCAGTTCCTTCTGGGTCAGCCTCAGCTTCGGGGAGCTGCTTTGCCTGACCTCACTCTCTTCCTGGGGCAGCCCACACCCAGCACTTGATGCAGGTTGGGGTAGGATTCAACAATCTGGACCTGACATAAACCACTCTGAAAGGTAAGACTTGCGCTCGAGCTCCTCCTCAGGTTGGCTGAGATTTTTCAGACCTGACAAAGTTTGATTTCTTCCTCCACCCAAGCCTGTTTTTCCCTTCCCTTTCACATTAAATCCTGAAAAACATCTTCCATCTAAAACTCTGTGTCAGCATCTGCCTCTGGAGAACCCATCTGTGGTAGAATTCCCCCCAGAGATATCCATATTATAATCCCAGAATCCTGTGAATATGTTACCCTACATGGCAGAGGGGACTTTGCAATGAGTAGAGATTATTTGGTGGGCCCAGTGTAAACACAGTGGGAATTAGGAATATCAGATTGAAAGGAGGGGATATGATTAAAAAAACAAAACAAAACAAAAAAACAGAGGTCAGAGTCAGAGAGAGATTCCAAGATGCTAGTTTGCTGGCTTTGAAAATAGAGAAAGGAGACATGAGCCTAGGAAACCTAAGGCAGTCTCGAAAAGGTGAGGAAATGGATTCTTCCCCAGAGCCTCTAGAAGGAGCAGACAACTTGGTTTCAGCTTAGCAAAACCCATTTGAGGTTTCTGACTTTCAGAACCATGAAATTGTAAATTTGTTTTAAGCCTCTAAGTTTGTGATAATTTGTCAAAACAGCAATAAGAAACTAATTTACCACCCAACATCTCATTTTGTACGATATCATTTTAGTGAAAAATATTTTTCAGAGGGAAAAATCCTGGGACAATATATACTGAAAGGTATATAATATTTATCAATGAGTAAGATTTTCCTATTTTGCTTATTTGTTTTCTAGATTTTCTATAATAAATACATGTTTCTTCTGTAATACATGAATTTTTAAAGCAGAAAAAGAATTGTCTTCATGACTTTAATCAAGATACTCAAAAGTAATAATGGAATACATGGACTCAACAACCTTTCTTTTTTTTCTTTCTTTTTTTTTTTAAATTTTATTATGTTATGTTAGTCACCATACCATACATCATTAGTTTTTGATGTGATGATCCATGATCCATTGTTTTCATATAATACCCAGTGCTCCATGCAGTACGTGTCCTCCTTAATACCCATCACCGGGCTAACCAATCCCCATTCCCCCCTCCCCTCTAAAACCTTGTTTGTTTCTCAGAGTCCATAGTCTCTCATGGTTCATCTCTCCCTCCATTCCCCCCCCTCATTTTTCCCTTCCTTCTCCTAATGTCCTCCATGCTATTCCTTATGTTCCACAAATAAGTGAAACCATATGATGATTGACTTTCTCTGCTTGACTTATTTCACTTAGCATAATCTCCTCCAGTCCCATCCATGTTGATGTAAAAGTTGGGTATTCATCCTTTCTGATGGCTGAGTAATATTCCATTGTATATATGGACCACATCTTCTTTATCCATTCATCTGTTGAAGGGCATCTCGGCTCTTTCCACAGTTTGGCCATTGCAGACATTGCTGCTATGAACATTGGGGTGCATATGGCCCTTCTTTTCACTACATCTGTGTCTTTGGGGTAAATACCCAGGAGTGCAATTCCTGGGTCATAGGGTAGCTCTATTTTTAAATTTTTTAGGAACCTCCACACTGTTTTCCAAAGTGGCTGTACTAACTTGCATTCCCACCAACAGTGTAGGAGGGTTCCCCTTTCTCCACAACCTCTCCAACATTTGTTGTTTCTTTCCCTGTCCATTTTTGCCATTCTAACTGGTGTAAGGTGGTATCTCAGTGTGGTTTTGATTTGAATTTCCCTGATGGCTAATGATGATGAACATTTTTTCATGTGTCTGTTAACCATTTGTATGTCTTCTTCAGAGAAGTGTCTTTTCATGTCTTCTGCCCATTTCTTTGACTTGATTATTTGTTTTTTGGGTGTTGAGTTTGAGAAGTTCTTTATAGATCTTGGATACCAGCCCTTTATCTGTAGAGTCATTTGCAAATATCTTCTCGCATTCTGTGGGTTGCCTCTTTGTTTTGTTGACTGTTTCCTTTGCTGTGCAGAAGCTTTTTATCTTGATGAAGTCCCAAAAGTTCATTTTTGCTTTTGTTTCACTAGCTTTTGGAGATTAAACAACTTTTCTAAAGGAAAAGTGAGAAAAGAACCCTATTGATTATAGTAATAGAATAATCCTTCACAAACAGAATTGTGAAATCAGATCAATTCAAATGGATTAAATAACAGCTTAATACATGCAAAATTAAGTCATTAATAATAATAATAATTTAGTTTCATTCAATCATTCCTCTGTTTTTTTGTTTGTTTGTTTTGAGAGGCAGGGGGCAGAGGGAGAAGGACAAGCAGACTCCACACCCAGCACGGGGCCCAACACAGGGATCGATCTCACAACCCTGGGATCATGGCCTGAGCTGAAATCAAGCATTGGACACTTAACCAAGTGAACCACCCAGGCGCCCCTCATTCCTCTGTTAATGGTGGTTATTCATGTTGATTTTTTGTTTTTAATTTTTTCTTCACCATTAACAATGCTACCATATATCCTTCTACCTAGATTTTTATCTATTGGCTCTTTAATGCTTTTAGGATAGATTCTTAAGAAATGAATTCCTGGGTAGAGAATTTATATATTTTCATTTCTAATAGATGTTGTAAGATCGCTCTGCAAACATGCTACAATTTAAATTTTCACTAGCAATACATAGGTACTACCCATTCCCCAGAGTGCTCTTTTAGATTTTTACAAACTCAAGACACAAATGATATGACTGGGCTTAGGAAGCAGGCAGAACTTGCAGTAAAGGTGATTTGAAACTTAACTCAAGGTTTTTGGCTGGGAAATGTTTATATATATCCTATTTCTGATTGAGATCGGTCCTGAGAGCAAGAGGTTGAGTGTATGACCCACCTTTCCAGTCTCATCTCCAGTTAGTTACCTTAGCTCTAATCCAACCACACTGAGATGTATTCTCCTTGCCATCCTTTCATTGTTCACAGTTTGATTTTCTTCTGCCTGGAATGTTGCCTATTATCAATCTATTTTCATATTATAAGATGATGGAATCCAAGAAGTTCAGAATTTGGGGGGGAGACAAGATATGCATATTTCCACCGAACCCAGTATACATTGCTTTTCTCCTGACTTGTCCTTTAACACCTAAACTTAAAACTGTGCTAGTGGGAAGCTTTCCCTCATTTCTTCAGCTGATGTTATTTTCACCTTATTGGAATCTATAATGCTTTGCTTGTACTTTTTTTTTTTAAAGATTAGTACAGTAAGTACCTTAGAATTTAGATAGTCTTCTTCAAAATTAAAATTTAGGTAGTCTTCTAAATTAAAACATCCCTGGAGGAATGAGTTGCCCTTACATATCTTTATATACCCCTCTTCCTCCCAAAACAGCATCTTATAATGAATAGAGATGTAAATATTTATTGAATGAAATGTATGCCTGTTTATAGTACAAATGTGAAACTATTAGCAGTTATGGCAAACAAAGTAAACAACAACAAAATCCCTAAATCCCACTAATATGCATAAGACAAAGACTTTGAGAAGTTTTCTTCTCAAAGGAAACCATATCTGAGGCAGAGAAACCATACCTGTAGAATCAGGGGTATATTTATCCAAAGTCAGAAATTCTAATAATTTTGAACAGTCCTAAATTCCTGTAATGAATGTGACCAGTCAGCCTATAACCATTTGTTATAGATTTAATTGCATTCTCCAAAAAGATAGGCTGAAATTCTAATTTCCACTATCTCAGAATGTGACTTTATTTGAATAGAGGATTGTTGCAGATGTAATTAGTTAAGATGCGGTCATACTAGAGTACGGTGGGCTCTTAATCTAATATAGATAGTGTCCTTATAAGAAGAGAGGAGACATAAGAGACAAAAACACAGAGAGAACACCATGTAAAGATAAAGCAGATATCTTGGAGTGGGTGCCTCTACAAACCAGGGTCACTGAGGATTGTCAGCAACCACCAAAAGCTAAGAGAGAAGCGTGGAGCAGAGTGTCTCCCTCACAGTCCCCAGTAGGAACCAAACTTGTCGATACCCTGGTTTTGGACTTCTAGCCTCCAGAACTGTGGGAGGGTAAATTTGTTTTTTTTTAAAGATTTTATTTATTTGACAGAGGGAGACATAGTAAGAGAGGGAACACAAGCAGGGGGAGTGGAAGAGGGAGAAGCAGACTTCCCGCGGAGCAGGGAGCCCGGTGCGGGGCTCGATCCCAGGACCCTGGGATCATGACCTGAGCCAAAGGCAGACGCTTAATGACTGAGCCACCCAGGTGCCCCGGTAAATTTGTTTTTTGAGATCCTTCAGTTTGTGGTAATTTGTTATGCAGCCCTGGAAAACTAATATGCCATTCTTCTCCCTTATCCTTTGTTCACAATAAAAATTTAAATTCAATGTTTTTAATAAGCTGATGGCCAACTGGTATTTGAGAAAAGTTGAGAAGGTGAAAACTATTATTTGTGATTACCTCTTCAGGCAGTGGGTAGAGAAGCCCCTTGAGGAACTGTAATGAGGAAAGCCAAACACAGACAGAATGCTATGTCCCAGCCAGGGAAGTATCCAATGGCCAGGTAAGTAGATAAAAGGGACAAAGCAGAGGTCTAAGGTTCCTGTATTAATCAACATCAGGGAGATCTGAAGAAATTGAAGCAGCAGGTAGGCTGCTTGGGTTGGTTCCAACACTGATGGATCAGAAGTCTTCATCAATTGAAGGAACAAGGGCAATGTAACTCGAGAACAGAGACACAGAGCCAGAGGAAAGAGAAAGAAAAGGAGTAATTCTGAAGTTAAGGCTGTTTGTTTCCCCAAACTTCAACTTCCTTTGTTCTTGCCTCACAAAGACAAGTTTCAGTCTTAAGGAACTCTTTCTTGCCTGGATGCCTATAGAGGTCTTACAATCTAAAAACAAATAGATGAGTACCGCGGGATTGCCAGAGCAGGGCAAAGACACAATTTTCTGGCGGAGGTAGTTCTTATATTGATCATTTAAGCCAGTCTCTTCATAAAATATTAACATTACAAGGCTTAGTTAGAAGATGTTAACTGCTGAGAGCTCTAGTGAGGTCTGAGTTTATGTTGGACTGTAACTCCAACATAATATTTTTCTTTTAAATCAGTAAACACAAAGACACGTTTCTTTTTCGCTACAGAGGAAACTTCAGAATATTATTGTGGAACACCCTGCAGGTATTGCACAGTAAAGAAATATTCCTCATTTTAGTCTAGCATCTGAAACTTCACATAGATATAAAAGTATACAAAAATTATTGTCAACATCTCATGCCTCCAACTTTCATTTTCAGCCTTCAGAGTACAGTCAGTGTGATGTTTTGCCCAGAGACTGTTGTTATCCCAAATGAGAAGGAATGTGTGGTGCTATTAGAAATGAATATGTCAAGCTATAGTCAAGCACCAGGAGATGAATAGGGTAAGTATGAGAATTTTTCAAAGATATGTCATTGCTCTAGAGTAATACTTGGGTGCTCAAATGGCAAAGGAGACTCGTGGCAGAAGACCGCAGAGGATGTTTCCCTCCATTTATATAAAATGGGAAATCAAGGTCTGCAAAGACCTTTTGAGGTTTTGGGTTTTTTTTTTGTTTTATACAGGATATTTAAATGAAACATTATCTGTGATGTCCTAATCTGCCAGTTCATTCACTTACAGTTGACCCTTGAGCAATGTGGGTGTTAGTGGTACTGATGCCCCCCCATGCAGTCAAAAATCCCCGTATAACTTGATACCCCCAAAACTAATAGCCTACTGCCAACTGGAAGCCTTATTAATAACATAGTCGATTAACACATATTTTTAATGTTATATGTATTACATACTATATTCTTACAATAAAATAAGCTAGAGAAAAGAAATGTTATTGAGAAAATACATTTACAGTACTGTACTGTATTTATATTTTAAAAAACTACCTATAAATGGAACCATGCAGTACAAACCCATCTTCTTCAAGAGTCAACTGTAGTAAAATTCCACAAAACCTTTCAAATATAAATGGGATACAAAGTGATAAATATAGTTCCTGTGCCTTAGGACTATATATAGGGAAGAGACAGATGTATAAAATTAATCATAATTTATGGCAGAATGTGATAAATCAATTATAGAGTCAAATCAAAATCTGTATGTATACAAGAGAGCATAATTCCCACCAGAAAATCAGAGGCGTTTTCTTGGAAGATATGGGATTTGAGTATTTGAACAGAGCTTTAAAAGTTAGGTGAGGTTTCACCAGTCAGAGGCAGAGAGAGAGAGGAATTCAGACCAGAGACTAGCAGTGAAGGCTTATAGATGGTAAATGTAGAGGTCAGGTAAGAATTCTAGTGTGTCTGGACTATAGGGAACGAGGACAGTCATTTGACATTGAGATCACAGAGTGCCTAGAATGCCAAAGTTAAAGTAGTTGTATGATATTCCTTGAGAATTGGCAAGTCATAAAAATATTTTAGTGAGTCATAGAGTCTTTTTTTTTTAAATCACCTTCCACTCAACACATCAACTATACAACTCTTTCTTGATCTCATTACTCAGATGACAGATTGCAAGTTTTAGTCTGTTTTCAGAGATTTACCCTTCTTTCCCTTTTCCCTGACAGCTTTTCTCTTCAGATTCTAACTTTTGACATTTGATACATAAGTCTCTGAACTACAGTGTTTGTGTTGAGTTATTTGATCAAGCCATAAGCTTGTATTTGTAGATTATCAATATTTGTTTTAAATCTTGGTAAAACTGAGCTTACCCTGTGATAAAATTTTGGCATGAATGTTAACATTAGCTCAGTGCTTCAAAATCAATCTGACTCACTTTACATTAACTTGATTTTTAGCATGAGATCCACAAAGATTACCCATCTAGCATCAAAATATGATGTAGAAATAAGATAACTGAATTGACATGTATTCCTTAGAGCAACTCTATCCACTGTTTCTTTCTCCAAAACAGTTTTGACAGCTTGTCAAACATTTTCTCACAAAGAGTCATCATATGACTACCTTCATCAAACTACCTGTCTGTTCACACCCATTCAGGCTTAAAACAGAATCAGTGTATATCCATTTGTTTCTAGCATTGTGAATAAGAATTGCTCAATTCAACACATCCTGAGAGATAACATGGTCTAATGGATTGAGCAACAAATAGAAAGTTTAAAGTTTAGGCATCTATTTCTGGCGGGTTTTTATTTTTATTTATATTTATATTTATATTTATTTATTTATTTATTTATTTATTTATTTATTTATTTATTTATTACAGATTTGTCATATACTTGAGAGGATTTTACTTCACTTCTGTCTATATTCTCTTGTCCAGCTCCTAAACTTCTTTTGTGGCATTTGCCATCTGTCATTAAGAAGATGATGCTGATGTACAAGATACGATCTATAGAGGAGAGCATTATTTCTAAAAGCTCTTGGGAAGATATTTATTGAGAAAACACCCTCTCTGTTTTCTTCTCCAGTTATAAGTTCTTGCACCCTGATTCATTGTGCAGCTCCAAATTAAAAAGAGTTCTCGGGGCGCCTGGGTGGCTCAGTCGGTTAAGCGTCTGCCTTCAGCTCAGGTCATGATCCCAGGGTCCTGGGATCCAGCCCCGCATCGGGCTCCCTGCTCAGTGGGGAGTTTGCTTCTTGCTCTCTTTCCTGCCTCTCCCCTTGCTTGTGCTCTCTCTCAAGTAAATAAATAAAATCTTAAAAAAATAATAAAAATAAGAAGAGTTCTCATTCACGCTTGTTAAAATTCTTGTCACATTTTGCCTCTGTTTTTAAGATGTTAGTTCTGTCAAAGTAAAATGTTCCATATTACATTTCTATTTCTTTGGGATAAAAATGAAATCTAAGCTATTTCTAAAGGAAAAAAAACTTGGTTGCATGGATGCTTGTGTGCTTTCTGTCTCTCTCTCTTTCTCTGATTCTGTCTTTTTCATTCTTGAGAATGATTACAAAAATATGTGCTTTCATGAACTACCCCTACCCAATCTTGGGGCTTATATATTTTTTGATATCAATTATTATGTTGATAAACCTATTTAACAGTTCAAATTTATTTTTTGAATATGCGTGAAAAGTGGAAGACACACCACTTAATCTGCACACAACTTAATCCTTACTATCATGAAAGCAACTTCATTTAAGTTCTACATGCATCTCAACTTATCTTTAAGAAACAAAATAGTGTATGATATATCAATAAGGACTTTAAAAGAATATCTGAAAATAAAATATTCAGTGTAAAATTATTTTTCAATTGCATGATGCCACACGTTTTCATTATTAACTATTATTTTAAATAATTCTGTTTTAAGTTTTCCCATGAGAGAAAGAAGTTTTAAACTGGCTGCCAGGATTAATTTTTTATTATTTTTTAATTTAATTTTTTTATCAGGAGTAATTTTAAAACCAGGAAGAAAAAAATAAATAAGAAAACATGAAATGTCAACAACAGTAAAGATGGTCAAAGAGGCTTCTTAGTCCTCTTAACTGAATGGCAGGTGACCAATGGAAATGCTTTGCAACCTTTGATGGAATTATGCATCAATTCCATCCTAGCCTTTTAAGAGAACTAATGGCAAACACTTTATATTTCTGTGATAATCAAATTCTTTCTTTCACTATACTATGCTTAAGCATATTGAGTCCATTTATACCTAAAGTAATACAATTGACTTTTTTTGTTTGTTTTGTTTCAAGTTTTTATTTAAATTCTAGTTAGTTAACATAGAGTGTAATACTGGTTTCAGGAATAGAATTTAGTGATTCATCACTTACATATAATATCCAATGCTCATCACAAGTACACTCCTTAATACCCACTACCCATTTAACCATCCCCCACCCATCTCCCCTTCAGCAACCCTCAGTTTGTTCTCTGTAGTTGAGAGTCTCTTATGGTTTGCCTCCATCTTATTTTTTCTTTTTTTTCTTCCTTTCCCTATGTTCATCTGTTTTGTTTCTTAAATTCCACACATGAGTGAAATCATATGGTATTTGTCTTTCTCTGACTAATTTCGCTTAGCATAATATATTCTAGCTCTATCCACATTATTGCAAATGGCAAGATTTCATTCTTTTTGATGGCTGAATAATATTATATATATATATATATATATACACACACACACACACACACACACACGTTTGTATATACATATATAATATGTGTATGTATATATATGTATATACATATATACAATATATATATACATCATATCTTCTTTATCCATTCATCAGTCAATGGATATTTGGGATCTTCCCAAATTTAGTTATTGTTAATAATGCTGCTATAAACATCGGGGTGCATGTGCCCCTTTGAATCAGTATTTTTGTATACTTTGGGTAAAACCTAGTGGTACAATTGTTGGGTCATAAGGCAGTTCCATTCTTAACTTTTTGAGGAGCCTCCTTACTGTTTTCCACAGTGGCTGCACCGGTTTGCATTCCCACCAACAATGTAAGAGGGTTTCCTTTTTTCCACATCCTTGCCAAAATCTATTATTTCCTGTGTTGTTAATTTAGCCATTCTGACTGGTATGAGGTGATATCTCATCATGGTTTTGATTTATACTTCCCTGATGATAAGTGATGTTGAGCACTTTTTCATGTGCCTACTGGCCATTTGTATGTCTTCTTTGGAAAAATGTCTATTCATGTCTTCTACCCATTTCTTAACTGGATTATTTGTTTTTTGGGTGTTGAGTTTGGTAAGGTTATAGATTTTGGATGCTAGCCCTTATCAGATATGTCATTTGCAGATATCTTCTCCCATTCCATATGTTGCCTTTTAGTTTTGTTGATTGTTTCCTTTGCTGTACAAAAGCTTTTTATTTTGATGAGGTCCTAATAGTTCATTGCTTTTGTTTCCCTTGCCTCAGAAGAGTTGTTTAGTAAAAAGTTGCTAAGGTTGATGTCAAAGAGGTTGCTGCCTGTTTCTCCTGGAGGATTCTGGTGGTTTCCTGTCTCACATTTAGGTCTTTCATCCATTTTGATTTTATTTCTGTGTATGGTATAAAAAAGTGGTCCAGTTTTTTCTGCATGTGTCTGTCCAGTTTTCCCAACACTATTTGTAAAAGAGACTATCTTTATTCCATTGGATATTTTTTCTTGCTTTGCCGAAGATTAGTTGACCATATAGCAGTGGGTCCATTTCTGGGTTTTCTATTCTGTTCCATTGATCTATGTGTCTCTTTTTGTGTCAGTACTATACTGTCTCAGTGACTACAGCTTTGTAATATAGCATGAAGTTGGAATTGTGATGCTTCTAGCTTTGCTTTCCTTTTTCAGGATTTGCTTTAGGTATTTTGGGTTCCATACAAATTTTAGGATTGTTTGTTCTAGCTCTGTGATAACTTGTAACTATCCTAGAATACAGTGCCCTTTTATATCAGTATTGAAAAATACTATCACTTCTGATAGATTTGGCCTATCTTTCTCAATGTCAGTTTTAAAACTTAAAAAACAATTTGATTGGTATCTGGAGAGTAGGTTTCTGAAAAGTCTAGACAGTGAGTTCTTCAGAAAATATTTAAGTCTCAGTAACAGGGAAGCTCTTGATTTTCTTTGGATTTGAAGTAACTATTGTAAAATAAATGGATTGTTCACAAGATTTTTGAGCATTTCTTTTTCTGTAAGTATTTTATTCTATTGTATTATGCTTGCCTGAAAACTGGATAACTTTTTCAGATTTCAGAACTTTATCAGTATTCTCTTTCAGGGATGGAAATGCATTTCTCTCAGTAAGTGAAAAAGTTGATGGCAAAAAGGTTTGTCACCTTTGAGTATGATTCACTGTCATCCTCTCTCCAAAATCTATGAAAATTCAACATGAAAGATATTATTCTTTTAGGCGATGACATAATTCATACTCACAATGATTCACCTGTATTGTATTTGAAACCTGCTTATTTTTCTGCATCCTAGAATGAAAATAATTTGGTTGATGGGATTCTTTGTGATCTCTAATACTATTCATTTAAGCTGGTCTTTAGTTATAAAATTTCTCTATGCTTACATTTTTCTAAAGTTCCAAATAACCAAAAGTTCTCAGGGAATAGGAAGATGCCATTACAAGTAGAAAGATTAGCATATCACAAAGACCAAATAACAATACAAAGAAACTGAGATTACTGATTTTCCTCTCAAATATTCACCTAATGTTATTTGAAGACTTTTGTTTAGCAATGCTGCATACACATCAGACACTCGATTAAACCTTGTTCAATAAATGAATGAACTCCGAATAAAACTTGGATTTAATTTTTTTAGTTTAGTTTATTTAATGTGATATTAACATATTTTACTATATCATTTTGCTATGTCCAGATGATTTTATTACTTTGTCAAGGAGAATTTTTTAATAATTAATTTGATTTTATAATACATAGGTTATGAAGTAACCATACTTGGAAGATATTAGATAAATAACAATGAATATTAAAAAAAAAACAACAACTCATCACTTTCCACAGAACATGTTTTAAACTAGTCCAGATTGTTTCCTTAAAATTTTCATATTTATTTAATTTACTATTTCAAAATTTTCATTGGTACCTAAAGACTAAATTAGGCAATATTTCTGCTATCTGTAAGGATCATAATGACAAAAGTTTGATACTAAAAATATAGAAGAATATTATATGTAAGAAGGAACCCTTATATTTAGCCTATATTAAAAGAGAAAGGTAACATACATCTAGGGGGATATATCAGTTATTTTCTATTCATAGATAAAATGTGTTGGCAAAATATTATTCAATATTATGTCTACTTATATATCATTTTGTTTCAGTGATATTGTTATACATACCCTTTATTTCAATAATGTTATATTACATATTCCTATTAATGTATGACAGTTAAAATTTCAGAATAAACATACTTTTCTCAAGAAAAAGGTGACCAGATTACTCACTTCATAGAACTTAATTATTTTACACTTTAATAAAGCATGATTACTTTACACTTTAATAAGATCTTAAAGACAATATAGCTTAACTCCTATTGTCTCATTTCCCTTTCTTCCATCCACATTTCATACATGGATATTGAGGATGGATGAAATTATATGTATTTAAGGTCATGCTATAATTATTGACAGGGAGACAACCAAGATACCTGACCTGCAATTTGTGTGTTTTTGCCCACTACACCATTCTATTTCTTCCCAAATTTTCGGCTTTTAAATAGCAATGACTTATGGTGAATCCAAGTCTTTTAAGCCCAATTTTCCATTAGTTCCTTTTAATCTGTGCATAAATAATATGACCAGCAAACCTGGTTGAGATAAGGGGCATTCACAAAGTTCAAGGGACATGTTTAAGACTGTGCATGTCCTTAGTATAAGAGCCAGTATCATAAATCAAACCTAAGACTCTATGTTCAGTACATTTTTCACTATATCACACAGTTTTTGGTCTAAATGTGCATTCAAGCCAGAGCATATTACCATATGGGGGAAAGGCAAGGGTGGTTATGGCCAAAATATGTAAATGAGCACCTGCTGAAGACCACCAGAGCCATCTGCTGCTTGGATTCTCATACCCATTTGCCGACCTCTTTATGCTAGCTTTTTCTCTCCATTTTTCAGGATGTGAAGGGAGGGCCACGTTCTGTACAGATTTTAAGGCATTAGCAATCTTTGAGATTACCTCATAATGAACTTATTAAAGAAGTACCTGCTTGATTTAGTGTGCTAGGGTCCTAAACTGCTTGAAGACTCTGTGGGTCATTCTTAGAATGCAGCTTACAAGAATACTTAAAGCTAGCCTTATAGATTCTCAGTCATTCATTCCAGTATTCATTTCAGCATTGACCATAATTGTTGATTTATGACCT
The DNA here is from genome assembly GCF_964656455.1 of Halichoerus grypus. Lineage (NCBI taxonomy): Eukaryota > Metazoa > Chordata > Mammalia > Carnivora > Phocidae > Halichoerus > Halichoerus grypus. The sequence goes on from NC_135723.1 coordinate 80,559,223, forward strand.
AACTTTTCAATTCAAATCAATGTACTCACTAAATACCTTTCCTAGTCTTATCAGCATCTATAAAAAAGTCCTTTTGAAGATCATTCAATTGATATTAACATTAAAAAAAATAAAGCATAGTCAAATGAAAAATTGGAAAAGACAGAAAAAAGAATAAAAGACACAAGTAATCACACAGGCACAACTGTTCAGTTTAGGTATATATTTTTCATTATGAGTGTGTGTATAATTTGTATGTAAATTTTAAAATATAAGTAATATCAGATCAATGTTATTTATGTATATTCAAAACATAGTTAAATCATCTCATGTGTACAAATTTTACCATTTAGCAATATCCCATTAAAAATGTATCCTTTCATCCAGTATTATTCTTCAACATCATTTAAAATGGATTCATAGTGTTTCATGATTCATAGTGAATCATGATTGATTTAAACATTCCCCTCTTAAGACTTAGGTTGCTAACAAAATCTTTGTTCAAATTAATTTCTGTGAAAATCATTGCATATATATCTAATTATTTCTTTAGGAAAAGCTTCTCAAAGTGGATATTGCTGTGTCAAAGAGTATGAAACTTACTCCTAACAGATATTCTTAAAGACTTTTGTATGGTGAGACTTTTGAGGTGACTTCATTATCCTTCTTTTTTTTTTTTAAGATTTTATTTATTTATTTGAGAGAGAGCAAGCATGAGTGAGAGAGAGAGCAGAAGCAGAGCGGCAGAGGGAGAGGGAGAAGCAGAATTTGGGGAATGGTTAAGAAGTGCCTATAGTGAAAATCTAACATGGGGCTCAATCCCAGGACCTCGTAATCATGACCTGAGCTGAAGGCAGATGCTTAACTGACTGAGCCATCCAGGCATCCCTCATTATCCTTCTCACCATTAATTTCCATTCTTGAACATTTACTATGTGCTGAGCGTAGTTCACATTACATGGATTTTCTTGTTTATTTTATACAACAAAATCCTTGCTCTTTACTATTATTTTGCACAATTTACTGATTGGGTAGAATATAACTCAAATTTTATTATATTTTTTAACATGCTTGATCATGTCAGTATCCTTATGTTTTATGTAAGCTGGCTTTATATACCTTTACTTACTACTGTTAATATTCCCTCATGTGTCAAAGATCTTTTATTTTTATAAGGTAGAGAGGGACAAACTAGAAAACTACCCTGCTAACTCCCTCATGCACTTGTGACAAAGACCTTCCTTCAATCAAATTGTGGTTACAACTACTTCCTACCATTCTTTTCATCATTTCCTTCCTCTCAGGCCATTATTTCCAAGTCAGGTGGGTAATTCATAGGCGTGTGCTCATTAAGAACCATTGCATGGAGTCATTCTCTCTCCGAATTAGACACCAACAAACAGAACTGACTTCTAAAAATAATTAATGAGAATTGATTTTGCTACCAAATAGAGATACTATGGAAGAGAATTTGGGGAATGGTTAAGAAGTGCCTTTAGTGAAAAGCGCCACACTACATATTACATTACATGTGGGTGATGTAATGTTATATATCCCATATTTTATGTAACAACAAACTTTTTGGTAATGAATTACTACACCTTAACTGGTAATTCTTTTTTGACTCATGATACAGAATTAGGCAGAAAGGGACTTCTGGAAATATGGTATTTCAATATTAAATCATTTTATGCAAATCATTTCATTCTATTTTTACTTTTTAGCTTCTAGTTAGGTGTTTAATTCTCCTGTGTTGGTATGTCAGGTTACATATCTATGCTTGTCAATGGATTATAATGCACATTTATTAGTGACTTCTTTGCCAATAATAATGTTTTAACAAGAATAACTTAATATGCTGTCCTTTCTATACATGGATCAATAAAATTGTGGAATAGATGTAATAAATAAGATTCTTAAATATATACCTAAATTATGAAAAATAGTTAAGTCAATTTAACTTTCTCAAGAGTATTATTTGCTTATAATTTCAAAAAATTATCACTTTTTTATAGTAATTTGAACTAAATAAAATTTTAGTCAATTCTCTTGAGAATTCATTTTTAATCATCATGCTTCTCTAATTAAAAATAAAAAAGCTTTGTAGCTCTTAGAGCTATAGTTATATTTTGTGGTTTACAATGTTATTTCACTACAAAGAACACTTTTCAAGTTATTTTCAACACTTTCAATACTCTAAACTTTTAATAAGAGTAGTTTTTAGTTTGATAATCTAGATTTGTTAACCAACTGTCCCTGCAAGTGTAACAAAAAGCTTCTATGAGCTTGGAGAGGAAGAACATGCTGGCCAAGGAATTTATCACTTAGTTTCACAAGCCAAAAAACACTTTGGCTCCCATTAAAGCACTTTTGAGAGCTACAATATTTCCCCCTTATCTTCAGGGCATCCATTCTACACCCCCAATGGATGCCTGAAATTGCAGATAATACCAAACCCTATATACACTATGTTTTTTTCCTATACATACATATCCATGATAAAGTTTCATTTATAAATTAAACATAGTAAGATATTAACAACAATAATAATAAAATAGAACAATTATAACAATATACTGTAATAAGAGTTATATGAATGTAGTCTCTCAAAATATCTTTTTTTTTTTTAAATATTTTATTCACTTTCAAGATAGAGAGAAAGAGAACACAAGCAAGGGGAGGAGCAGAGGGAGAGGGACAAGCAGACTCCGGGCTGAGCACAGAGCCTGACATGGGGCTCCATCCCATGACTCTGAGATCATGATCTGAGTTGAAATCAAGAGTCAGAAGCTTAACCAACTGAGCCACCCAGTCACTCCTCAAAATATCTTATTGTACTGTACTCATCTTTCTCCTTTTGATGTGAGATGATAAAGTGCCTACATGATGATAAGAAGTGAGGTCAGTGACATAGGCATCATGACATAATGTTAGGCTACTACTCACTTTCTGCCCATTTGTCAGAAGAAGGATCATCTTGACTGCAGGTAACTGAACCCACAGAAAGTGAAAATGTGGAGAAGGGGGGACTCCTATACATTGAAAACAACCATAGTGTCATGGGTGTAGAAATCCCATCTTTTAATTCTGAAGTTTAATTTTGGTTTTCCCAAGGATTTAGCAAAATTTCCAGTTTGATCAGGCTACCTTTTTTATTGTGGAGTGACTTAATCTCTCCCTCTTTCTTTGAAATTTTCCTGCTAGGAATTGGCACATACCAACAAACACGATGGCCTCATTTCTTTCCCTAAACCAGTTTTTCATTGGCTTTGTAACAATCAAAACAAATTTCATTTTCACCTTTTATTATATGTGCCATTCATGCATTTTTAGTTTAGTACTGAAAACCCAAGGGTACCACTTTATTTTTCACATTACTGACTTTTTAATTGTAACTAATTCATCAGAAGATTTTGGACCATGCAAAATGGCTTATCAGAGTTGAGATCAGCATGCATTCTACTGAAGCCTACTGGGTTTGAAGCATCAGCTATCCAAGATCTCTCTCATGAAGCATCAGCTGTGGGCCCTATATTTTCATATTCCCAACAGTTGGTGTAGTCATGGGGAATCAGAGATAACTAAGCTGGAAGAGATTTTTAAAAATCATTTGGTTCCATCCATTTGTGCTATATTCCAATGTAACTCATCCCAATTGCCATTAAACCATGCTTCTAAATTCTCCTGTTTTGTTGATCTTTCCAGTGAAATAGCTCTTGCATGTTGCCAACCTATTGTTAACTTCTCATCTTTATCCTACTTCATTTTTCAGCAGCATTAGACATAATTAACCATGATAGCCTTCTTGGGCCACTCTATTCTCTTGACTTCTCTGCTATGACACTCTTCAGTGGGTGCTGCTTCTCATCTTACTTTTCTGGTTCCTTCTTTTATATCTGATTTCTAAACATCCCTTGTGCCCCAGGGATCAGACTTAAGCCCCTTTCTCTTTTCTCCATAGATAATTTCATCTAGTCCTGTGGCTCTAAATACCATCTACATTCTGTTGACTCTCAAATTTGTATCTTTAGCCTTGAATATCCAGGAACTCTAGATCATGTGATATGTCCACTTCCGTCTATCAATATAGACATCTAATAGACATCTGAAATTTTACATGTACAAAAAAACTAGTTGGTTTCCACAATCCTTTCCCTTGCACTGTGAACTTACTCAAGCTACATACACAGTGGCAACTTTGGAGTTCTTTATTTTCCCTTAAATCCCATGTGAAGATGCACCAGCAAAACATGTTAACATTACTAGCAAAACTAATCCAAAATTGTAGCAGATTTATTATGTGTAAATTACCCCCTAAATATATCTCCAAAGAAAAGCCACATGACACTCTTTCTCTAGGCTATGAGAAATAAATGGTGAGTGGAGTGCCAACATCTTTCAGAAATGAATTGTGGAGAATTGTTTTCTCTAAAGTAGGGGTACTCATGGTCTTACTTGTTGACGGAAATGAAAATATCAACCAAAAAATATCAAAGCTACTATAGATTAGGTATGGACACAAAAGCTCAGCAAAAATCAACAAAATGGATTTTTGTCTCCATGAGAGACACTACAGATGAAAAGGACTCCCTGATTTCTTTTTTTTTAAGATTTTATTTATTTATTTATTTATTTATTTATTTATTTAATTTATTTGACAGAGAGAGAGAGAGCATGCACAAGCAGGCAGAGGGAGAAGTGGACTCCCTGCTGAGCCAGGAGCCTGACGCAGGGCTCCATCCCAGGACCCTGGGATCATGACCAGAGCCAAAGGCAGATGCTTAACCGACTGAGCCACCCAGGCACCCCAACAACTCCCTGATTTCTATGAGAATCTCCACACCCCAAGGTTGTAGAGAGCAAGGAGAAATACTTAACTAACAGAAACAAAGTAAGTATGGGTGGCTCAATAGAAAGCAGTGTTGGTGTGGCACCTAGGATAATCTAATTTACAAACTTTTGGTGGTAGGTAATGATGGGATTATGACTGAAATAAATGGGCAGCTCCTTAAATAAAGGAAATGCCGCAACAATAGTAAGTATGTCCTATGAATATCCCTCCTAGTCTTCTGTATAGGGACCGGTGGCCATTTCCACAGAAGCTCTATGATGGGAAAGAAAAATACTGAATATTCTTGGTGACTTTGGACACTGAATTTCATCTTGAATGAGCAGAAATGCCACAAAGGTGCTCGTTAGAACAGGAGATTATAGAGATAAGGAAATAAAGTGAGTGCTGACTTTAGTTCAAACATATGTTAAACCTAGTATTCATTTCTGTGCTTTTTTTCTTTTTGAGTGGATGGATGGGAAATAAATATACTGAATATTTCAATTTGAGTCCCAAGGGCAAACAGCACACTCAAATTAGGATAATTCTAGTTTTTATTTATTTGCTTTTAAACAAAGGGGCTAATTTCAAAGGCATATGAATGTTGTAGAGGAACACAAAGTGAGGGAAACACGGGCTAACAACAGTGCAGTTTTTACCATCCCTAGGCCCAAAGAGATAAGGGGAAGGAGGGATTCCCAGAAACTGAAGGTAAGATGGGAGTTTAGACAAGAATGCTTTGAGAACAGCAACTTTCTGTCAAGGGATGTAGGTAGCATGACTTGAACTCACAGACTGGGAACCAGGAAAAGAAATACTCTGACTTCACTCCTTTGCAAAGAATCATTAGCTAAAACTACCCAGACATCAGAGGACTCAGAATTTCATGATGTAATCCATACAGGTCAGCCTCCTGGGTAGAGATCAGGATAGAAAAGGATGGAAAGTGAATCTGGAAGGGCAATATCAGGCACATTCAAAAACTGACAAACTCCTCACATTGGTCCCCTGACTCAAGAAGAAAGGGACAGTGTGGGGCAAGGGAAGATTCTAGAGCTTTTTTTTTCTTTACGAAAACAACAGATCAAAAGTAATATTCATACTTTTAAGTTGTAGTTTTGGTGATTCTTATCACATCCTTATTTAACCATCTGGCTTGTCAGGGGCAGAAGATGGATGCATTTTGGAGAATATTAATAGATTACCATAAATGTAGTCAACTGTTGGTCAAATTATGGTTTTCTCACTGAAGATTTTATTTCTACCTCCGGTGAATGGTAAGCAGATAATAACCTTAAAAATGATGTTTTGTCTTGCCCAACATAGCCGAAAACTCCAGACATTTGATTACACTGAGCAGGGATAGTAATATAAATTCATAGCCTTGTCTCAAGGATTTATGCCAAATAGAGCCTTGATTATCTTATCATGCCATAGGTTATCACTGGCCCACTGGTGGCACTAAGCTGACAAGACCTAGAAAGCCAGAATTTGTTTGTGCCTTCAATGCCCACGTAGGACAAGTATGTACCAAACGAAGGGTAGGAAATCCATGGAAATACAATTTCCTGCAACCTCATTAGAGCTTTTGGGGGATCAATGAGTAGGGTGGCTGTCTGCTCCAAGGGACAAGTTGCTTCATCATATTTCACTTACTTTAAGAAAGACACACAATGCTTGTTAGACTGCTTGCTATTTTGATGCTTTGTGTAATTCAAAAAGGCAAAAATTCAATAAATAAATATAAAAATGTGCATTTATCAATATTTTGAGGTAGAACAAAGGCTTTCTTTGTGCAAAAAAATAGGCTTTGTTTTTCTTTGCTTAGATTACTAACAGTATTTTTTTTTTTATAACCACATTTAAGCTTTTCTAAACTGGGTGAGAACTTAGAAACACTTGCAAAACAATGTAAGTGCAGAGATCTTTACAGACATAGTTTTTATTATTATCTCACACCTAACTGATCATAATTTTTAAGAATTTAATTTTATTAAATATTTCCATACATTTAACTTAGTTTTTAAAGAATCAACTTTTTTCACATTCATATTTCACTAGTTTACATAATAGTTAATTAACAAGCAATTTTAGAAGCAAAATATACACAAATACACATTGTATTTATCAGAATAAATACAATGGAATTTTGGCAAGCATATAACAACTCAATTAGTAGACATAAAAGTGTATGTGTATATAAAAGCATTTGTTAATTCTGCAAATAGGTAAAAGTTAAGTGGAGATGGGTTAAGAGGGCTTAAGTTTACCATATTTTTGTGTGTACTTACCCAAATTATCTAACAGGTGATTTGAAAGATGACTTACTTTTAGCGGGACCAAGACCAAGAGAAGGGCACTGTGTAAACAGTTTTACTTCTTAGCCCTTATGGTCCAATAGATCCAATGGTGCTAAAATTGTGGCAGATCAGGATACTGTATGGGCTCTTAAAGAACCCCATATTTTAGTGGTCCAACCAGCTACCTAGTGAGGCTAATTACATTGGACAACTTCTCTCATTCTCATGAGAATAGATATTTATTTTGGAATAAAACAAAACACCCAAAACAAATAGACTTACTAGTACCAATGTGCATATAGGAAAAACATGAAGTGTTGACCTAGGCTATTTAATAGAAAATAGGATATTGATACACAGTAGGAACAGAGAGGAGTATGAACAAAACCCAGCTGGTTCCCTGGGGAACCTCATGGTACTTGACCCAATGGTAGAAACTAAAGAAAGACTACTATAACCCTCCAAAGTAAAACCACCAGATCATAGGAATGAAGATATGATCACTATCCTGAAGGCATCCTAATCTTACCATCTTAAAAGTACTAAAGAAGTCTAAGCATCACCCCAAAAATCTGAATTTAGAAATAGATGAACAGATATGATGCTGGCTAGGAGAGTGTAAACATATACTAGGTATATTGGGAAGTCAAAAGTATAAACTTTATTGGATATTTTTCAAATTTGGCTACCCAACATTCAAACACCTTTTGATTTGGGAGGATCACAAACTAGGCAGAAAGGTTTTATTTATTCTTTAGCTTCTATGGAAGTTAAAGTGGGGTATATAGCACTACTCCTGGCTTTCTGGCAGTTAAACATAGACTTCAGATCTAATTCAGCTATAGAGATGCTCTAGCTTTAGATACTCAACTTTGACGTTGCTGGGAGGAAAAATTTCTTGTACTACCCTTCAAAGATTCTTTCAGCTGGTCTGAGGATTAAGTTGACAGGAGACAGATAAACAGGAGAAATCAAATTTAATTTTGTATATACAGGAACCCCATGTATATGAGAGGTTCAAAGACAGAAAGGTAATATGAGGTACATGTGCCATCCTGAGTTAAGGAATGGGATGGGAGCCGGGGGTTCAAAGGTGAGGAGGGCAATTCACAGGGCACTAAGAAGAACAATATTTGGTAATTAGGTGTTTGCTCAGCCATACAGATGGGCCACTCAGGTAAAATTTATCTCTAGTAATAATCAATTCTGGGAAAGACGCTCAGTTTAGATTTTTCTATGTAGTTAAAGGAGGAGCAAAAGTTTCTCTCAAGCCTACAGGGTCTCAGTTGACTTCAGCTCGAAGTAGTCCACATGCCAACGTGGCACATTTTGGGAATACTTGCTCTGAACCCATTCAAGGTTATGAGGTAAAGACAGGGACACTTGTTAGTGTTTATTTTTATGTCGATGCCCAGTACTTTGAGACCAATGGTGTGGCAGTGAATGTTCAGTCCTTGCCGCAGTGAGCAGCAGGAAGTCAGCAAGTGTCTAATCGCAGGTCTCCTTGACCTCCCATGGCCTTTACTTACTTTCCAAGCTTGCTTATTTGCATACCAGCTGATTCTTGGGGGTTTCTCTAAATCCTTTTATAAATTCCTCCTCTGGAATAGTCGTCCAGGGCCAGAGCTAGATTCTTTTGTTTACAACCAAGAATTCTGATTTGGTAGTGTATTTTAAACACATACAAACATATTTTGCCTTTCACAACAGGCATAGATTTAGCACATTTATGTGGCAGGAATGCCAACTAGGCTAAAAACTCTTTAAAGACAATTAAACCAAGCATAGAATTGTACGTTTATTTGAGATTTTCTTTTCTTTATTAATGATATTCACCTAGCCCATTCGTATACTTGCACAACAAATACCTACCCTATACATTAGCTACTATTTTTACAAATGCTTAGAATTAATATTTACAAAGTTGGCTTGGAGTTTTCCCTTTTCAATATTCTGCTAGAATTAAATATATTATAACCTTAAAAATAAAAGTACACCTACTATTGCAAAAATAGCATATGGCATACAATTTTTTTTTTTTTTTTGCTTATTGATTTTAATTCAGCCTAATATTTGTTGAGCTACTACAGCCTTCTCTTTGGTTTAATTTGCATTGTTTTTTGTCTAGTATATGAAGCTGAACATTGAAAAAAGTTTGTTTATATTTACATTTCTTCTTTTGCAAATAATCTTTAAAGTATGGAAGATTTTGTGTTATACATATTTTCCCATTTTATTAGCCCCTTAAATTTACTTTTATAATTTTTGCCATATCATAGGAAAGTTTTAAGTTGCTATTTTCGTGAACACAACAATCTTTTCTTGGTATTTTTCTCCTTTATTTTTGATCCTGGGCCTTGGTTACACTGCCACTATTCCTTTGTCCCTTAATCATGGGGGAGTCATAACAGCTTCCTGCTGTTGCTACATTTTGCATTACCTTTTTGGTTTTTCACCAATACCATTATAGGAAAAATCAATTTTCTGTATTAAACTCTCTTTGTTTAAAATGTCTGGATGGGGGGGGTATTTTTAATTAACTGGAAAATCTCTGGAATTTGTTTCTCTAAATAGTATAAGAAATGAATTTAACTTGATCATTTTCTTAACAATTTGACCAGCTGTTACAAAAAGTTGTTTAATCATCCAGTGTTATACTGAGAATTAGAAATGCCACTTTAAAAAAAAACACTGAATAAGTCTGTTTCTGTACTTACCACCTGTTCCATTAGAGTTTCTCTATAGGTATGCCCCTCACAGTTTGTTTATAATCTGATAATATCTGGAAGTTTAAGATTGTCACCATTTGATGTGGTTTTCAAAATTATCTTTGTTATTTTCTTCTGTTTATATTACTTTATTATATTTTTCCATTATATTATTCTCTCAGAAAAATTGCTATCATTTTTGTTAAATTTGATAAAGAATCCTTTAGGATATTTGTAAGAGTGGCATTACTGTAGAAAGAACAAACATCTTTATAATAATCTATTTTTGTAGCTAGGAACATGAAATGCTTTTCATTTGCTCAAGTTTTGTTTTAATATTCAGTAAAATTTTGTAATTTTAATTATATAGGTTTTACAGTTATTCTTAGATATTTACTCTTTTTTAGCTAAAAATCAAAAATATTTTATTATATCGTCTATTAATATTTTAGAAAATATATTATAATATTTTATATTATATATATAATATAATATTTTAGAAAATATATATCTATATTAACAAAACACTGCATCTGCATAATTAGGTATTTATTGCAGCATAGCACAAAAACTAGCAATTTTACTAAAATTTTCACTGGTAAAGAAATGGCAAATAAAATGTGATATATATAAAACAGTTAAAAAGATGGGTTAGAAGGGTACCTGGATGGCTTAGTTGGTTAAGCAACCAACTCTTGATTTCAGCTCAGGTCATGATCTCAGCGTTTGAGATCAAGCCCCATGTCAGACTCTGCACTCAGTGTGGCGTCCGCTGGAGATTCTCTCCCCCCTCTCCCTCTGCCCCTCTTGCTTGTGCTCTTTCTCTCTCTCTAAAACAAATAAACAAATCTTAAAAAAAAAAAGATATTTTTATAGCATGGACTTAACTCTAAAACTTATACTAAGAGATATTTTATTTAAAATTTAAAATACAAAAATGTGGAACTCATATGAAAATCTAAAAAACAAAACAAACTAACAAAGACACAAAGAAATAAACCAACCAAATAAACACTCTTCAATGCTGAGAATAAACTGGTGGTTGCCAGAGGAGCTGGGTGGAGGATGGGTGATAATAGATAAAGAGGATTAAGAGGTACAAACTTCTAGTAGTGGAATAAATAAGTCACAGAGATGAAAGGTACAGCATAGAGAATGTAGTCAGTAATATTGTAATAACATTGTGTGGTGACAGGTGATGGCTACACTTACCATGGTGAGCACTGTGTAATGTATAGGATTATTGAATCAATATGTTGTATACCTGAAACTAATATAACACTGTGTGTTAATTGTACTTCAATTAAATTTTTTTGAACTATGGAATATATCTATATACCAACATATATATATATATAAAAAATATATAAATATATAAATTTGAAAAAAATTTAAGCAAACTCATTAGCAAATTAAAAATACTACAAAAAGGTATTGAAAATAGCAAACTAACTCCTCCATATCCAGCACTCAGATTAAACAATTAGCAAGGTTTTATTGCATTTTCCTTATCAATCCCTTTTGTTATTGTTGCCAATACTCATATTTTAAAGCAAATCCTAGACCTAATTTACCCCATGCATACCTCAGTATGCATTAATTGTTAAAAAATAAGAGCATTTTCTTAATATGTATTAATGCTATTTTCACACCTAAAAATGGTGTTATGTAATATGCCATCCATATTTAAATTTCCCTGACTTTTTAAAATGTCTTTTTACTGTTGATTTGCTTCAGTTAACATTAATGTGTCAAATTAGTGTTTTCTTTTTTTTTAAAGATTTATTTATTTATTTATTTGAGAGAGAGAGAGAGCATGAGGGGGAGGGGCAGAGAGAGAAGGAGACAGACTCCCTGCCGAGTGGGAAGTCCAACACAGGGCCCCATCCCAGGACCCTGAGATCATGATCTGAGCTGAAACCAAGAGTCGGATGCTCAACCGACTGAGCCACCCAGGTGCCCCCTCAAATTAGTGTTGTTTCTTAAGACTTTTGAAAATCTGGATCAGTCCTATTTCCCACTGCCCACATCCCCCCAACTTCTTTTTTTAAAACTTTTCTTTATACCTTTGACTTATTGTAAAAACTGAATCAGTTGCTCTTAGCAAATGGATTCTGGATTTTTGTTTTCTTCTTTGTGGCTCATTTAACTTGTTCTTCGTCTAATTATTTCTTCTTTCTTGTTAAAAATGTGTCTTTTAATTGTATTTTTTCTGATGTAAATATTGTGATAAAGCAATATATTGTCTTTTATTTGTTTTTAATCTGGAATATATTTTATTTTAAAATATTATATATATTTATTAAGAGTACATTTATCTTGATGAGCACTGAGTAATATGTAGAATTCTTGAATCACTAGACTGTACACCTGAAACTAATATAACACTTTAGCTATACTGGAGTTAAAAGAAAAAAGAAAAAAAAGAATCTTTCAGGAGTTGAAACAGACATTGTATTAGTAATCACTGCTGCTCCTTATGCCCTTTCCTCATAACCTGAAGAAAAAAAATCTAACAAATAATAACAAAATGCCATGTCATTAAAATACAACCTCAAATCTGTTCTCCTATCCTTCATAGAAAACTGTGTGTAATAATAGTAATAAAAATTTGTTTTGCCCATACAAAAAATATCAAAAAATTAAATATTATATATATTTATATATTTAAAGACTTTATTTTCTTGAGAGCCATTTTAGGTACATGGCGAAATTGAGAGGAAGATACAAAGATTTTCCATTTACCTTTGCCCTCACACATGCATAAGGCTCCATTATTAACATTCCCCTTCCAGAATGGTACATTGTTGCAACTGATGGGCCTACAGGTCATCACCCAAAGTCCATAATTTATTTACATTATGGTTCATTCTTGGTGGTGTACATTCTGTAGTTTTGGGTGAATGTATAATGACATATATCCACAATAATAGCATCTTACTATATATTTTAAATATACAGAACACATAATTTATTCCCAAGTATGCATGAGCCAGCTCTATCAATTCTAACATTCCTCTATTTTTGACTTAAAATTTGGAAAATAAAAAAATACATTATATACTACTGAAACCTCCTACAGACCATTTGTCAATCACATTTTCCTTCCTCCTCTCCTCCCAGAAATAGTAACTCACTTGAATTTGTTGTTTATCAATCCTATGCATAATTCATACCATTACTTTACATGTACTTATTCACAATGAATATATTATGTTTTGTGTTTCCACAGTTTTTATGTGACATCATACTATATGTGTCATTTGTAACCTCTGTGTCATTTCTGCTTCTTTTCATTTCAGAAGATGTATCTGCATTTAAGGGGTAATATGTTTTCATTTATGTCTGTGAATAGCTAAGTGTTGTTATTTTTAAAGTTATTATCTGATCTTTCTAATAACTTATATAGTAAATTCATGATCTGATTTTTATTTTCACGGCTGGCTTTCCTCATGAGCATTCTGTTTTGTCTGCTGAATTATTTGACTGCATTTTTATACTTTTTCTCTCTTCTCCTCCATTCCCCTACCTGTCAGCCCATCCCCTTTCCTCTCCTTTTATCTCTCTCTTCCCTTTAGAGGATTCAGAAAATTGCCATTGCTTTTACCTGGATCTTTGCTTCAGCCCAGATCCTGTTGTGCCTCCTAACAACATTTCAACCCACCCACCACCCAACAAGGAGGTATCGGTTATTATTGCTTCGGGCCTTTTGACAGAATCCCTAGAGCAAAGGCCAATGGAGCATGCCAACTACAATGATTTCATCAAAAAGAGATTAATTTTTCTCACATAAGAGAAATTCTGGACACAGGCTATCCGTGAAATCATAGATGTCCAAGCTTTTTCCAACCTTCTGCTTCCCCATTGTTAGGACGTGATTTTCATCCTCAAAGACTCCAGAGAGCTCTTATGCTTCCATGCCTCCTGAGGGAGAAAGGGAAGTGAAAAGGTCAATAGAGCATACCAGCTATACTTATACTTGTACAAAAATTGCTGGAAATTCCACTAAGTATTTTCCGTTTATCTTCTTGACCCCATTATGTGTGTGTGACAACTTCATCTCCACGGGATTCTGAGGAGGCAAGTATTTTTAATTGGACATATTTTTTAGCTGAGAAAAATCAGGAACATCTTAGTAAGGAAGAAGGGGAGAGGGAACATTGGGTGGGAAACTAGCAGTGATTTGACAGAGATGTTGGGGTTACTGCGGATTCATCCTCCAGGCCAGGGGCAGCTGTCTAGGTGTCTCTGCTCACTTGGCTATGTCCCCATCCTCTCACCTCTTCCAGGCCTACAGCTTCTTCTTTTCTTTTTTTTTTTTTTTAAGATTTTATTTATTTATTTAAGGGGGAGAGTGAGTGAGAGTGAGTGAGCACCAGCTGGGGAAAGGGCAAAGGGAGAGGGACAAGCAGACTCCCTGCTGAGCTGGGAGCCTGACATGGGGCTGGACGTGGGGCTGGACACGGGGCTAGATCCCAGGACCCTGAGATCATGACCGGAGCTGAAGTCAGATGCTTAACCTACTGAGCCACGCGGGCACCCCTGGACCTATAGCTTTGTATAAAGGAGGATTGGTTAACTCCTGCTGGCAGGATTTTACATTTTTTCAAAGGATTGCTCAAAAATAAAAGAAGAATATGTGATAGAGACCCTCAAAGCCTAAGATATTTACTATTTAGCTCTTTGTAAGAAAATTTCGTGTCCCTGTTTTAAAGCTCCAGGCTCAGGCTCCAGCAGGTTTTCCCCTCATCTTCCTTTTTAGTTAACTCTAGCTACTAGATATTGTGGAACGTTTTCACTTTCCCATTACTCTATAGGATTTATGTTTCCTACTCTCACTTTCTGCTTTAGCTTGGAAGCCCAACATCCCGCAACATCATGCAACCCATGAAGCCCATGCAACTTCATCCCACTCATTATATTATACACACGCATACACATCTACACACACACACACACACATATATATATATATATATAGTAATGACAGTGAATGACTCATGTATCCCAGTTTTGAGTTAATCAGCAGATGGCATTTTGCTAGCTACAGGAACTGCTTTAGTAGGTTCAGGGAACATGAGCTCAAGCTTTTGGTTAATTAAGGTGGGAAGTGTTCTCCCCAGCTAGACATACAAGAGGAAATATAAAGCTCAAATACCTCTTGCAGACCTCCCATGATCAAGGTGAAATCAGTCTTAGAGCAAAACTGACATTGTGAGGGGCAGAGGAGGCGGCGGAGAAAACAGAGGAAACCAATCACAAATTCTTTCCTGCCTCTGGATTTCCGTTTACGTCCTTACTGTTTTAAGTTTTGCCACTCAGAGTGCCCCATGGACCAGCAGCCTTACTATCGTTTGGGAGCTTGTTAGAAGTGAAGACTCTAAGGCCCTATCCTAGACCAACAAAATCACAATCTGTATTTTATCAGAATCTCTGAGTGATTAGCAGACATCAAAATTTCAGAAGTATTTCTATAGCTGTGGCTCTCTAGATGTGTTTTGTGGGTTCCTGAGGACTTCCAAGGCCTTTCTGTAGAGTCTGGGAAGTCAAACTGATTTCATAATGATAAGACATGATTTTCCCTATCTACAGTACCAGCTACTAGAGTCTTCATATTCTTAGTGAGAAATAATGCAGAGGGAGTTTTTCTCCCTCTTTACTTCATAGTGGACTTAGCAGTTCCTGATTTTTTAGCACATTTGTCTCTTTCTTCTTATGCCAGTGATGTGATTATACGTGGAAGAACCCACTCTTAGTCCATGGAGTTTAGGTGTGGATGACCGCCTGCCCTTACTGTTCTCTGAGTAAGGTAAGGAGAGATAACCTAAGTTTGGCCAATTAACTCATTTAATTCTTTTGGCCAGTGATTGATTCAGAAATTGGAATATGACTCATGTTGGTGCATTCAGAAGAAATCTCAATACTTGTTTTTTTTTTCTGGCAATATTGGGAACAAGAAGCTCTCTTTACCTTATTTTCTTTTTGAAAAGGTAGTATAGGCTAGCATTGCCAGGAGTTCCCTTTGGAGATGACTTCTCTGTTATAGCCAGGTATAGAATTTAGGTCTAAAATAACTTGGCTTAGAATGTTGAAGCATATGCTTATGTTACTGAAGTCCAAGTCTATTTTGTGAAACAAAGGTAAGGTAGAACATTAACTAAAACTTGGAAATTTACCAGTTCTCATTCATTTCCTTCTAGATACTGGTATTGATTTTTACTCATCTCTGTAATTGATGATACTGAAAACATTATTTCCCCCTCTATTTTCATGAGTTTTTGAGTGAAGTTTGGGTAGGCTTCATGAATATCAAATCCAGGTATGTTTTGAATTGAAGGTTCTAGCAACCCTTTTTTTTTTTCTCTTTCAATTCTCAGTACCTAGCACACTGCCTACTTCAGAGTCATTGCTGAAATGAAGCAGGAAGTTTTGAATATAGGTACTGCAACTTCAAATCCTTCTTTGGCTACAATGAACTATTATGTTGTTAATTTTGTGAGGAGTCAAAAACATTTTTTCAAGGTTGACATCCTATTATCCTACAAGAATCCTCAATTATATTTTGACTTCTAAAGCTTCAAAGAATATTATGAAAAACCTTATAGAAAAATGTCCCTTTAATGTAATATTTATTGTGTACCTAATATAGGCTGGGCCTTACCTTGGCTTGAATAAGATACACTCCACAATCTCCATACTCAAGAAAGACCATGTTTAGGGACGCCTGGGTGGCTCAGTCAGTTAAGTGTCTGCCTTCGGCTCAGGTCATGATCCCAGGGTCCTGGGATCAAGCCCCACATCAGGCTCCCTGCTCAGCGGGGAGCCTGCTTCTCCCTCTCCCTCTGCCTGCTGCTCATCCTGCTTGTGTGCTCTCTCTCGCTCTATCTCTGGCAAAAAATAAATAAAATCTTAAAAAAAAAAAAGACTGTGTTTGCCATATCAAGGAACTTCGACATTATTCAGCTGACCACAGCTACTTACTTTGAAAAGAAATCCACTTGAAAAACATACAAATCCCTCCTAAATAATTGAGATTATAGTATCTTATATCTCCCTCCTTCTGTGGGAATTATTTATATAGACAAGGGGGATCCTTTAAAATGTCTTGCGGAGGACAGAGGCATTCTAAAAACAATGGGAGATGGATCAGATGATAGACTTGAAAGGTAGATTTCAGGAGTGGCGCTGTGAATGGAGAGGTAGATAGAGCTGAAGAATTTGAGGGGTGATAGGATCAAAGGAATTCTGTAAGTCAGGGCTTTAACTAACTTATTTACTGATATTTTAGTGAGAAGAAGGAAGCTTTAAAAATAATTACCCCTTAGGGTTTCATGGCCATAACCAGTGGACTTTAGATCTGATAATATATGTGATTTAACTTTACAAATATGGAGCCTATTTATAGCCCCTTTAGAGAATGATATTTATAAATGTATTACATAAAGGGGAAGGGGTTACTGCGTCATGAACTGAAATAATGAATTTATAGCTGTCTTTGAGACTTTTGACAAAAGATGCCCACTTACTCCTTCACTTTAGATTCAATGTCATACTCATGTATAGATTTTTTTAATTAATTAATTAATTTATTTATTTATAGCAGGAGAGGGAGGGGCAGAGAGAGAGGGAGAGAGAATCTCAAGCAGACTCCCCTGCTGAGTGTGGAGCCCTATGCAGGGCTCAATCTCATGACCCTGAGTTCATGACCTGAGCCGAAATCAAGAGTTGGATGCTTAACCAGCTGAGTCACCCATGCGCCCTGATGTATAGCTTTATACTCTCTGAAATAGTCTAATATCTGTTGGTTCCAATTTTACATAGATAATATTAAATTAGTTTTCATGACCCTGACTGTGACCTTTTCCTAAATTTCTTCTGCTCTTTATTTCTTTACCTTCATTGTAATTTGCATTTTTGATTTTATAACTTGGTTGGTTAGAGTAATACTTCTCAATTTCTTTTACATCATGACATACCTAAAAAATGATATATGTATACAGGACATGAAAGGCAACAGATAAGGCTGCTTGCTTTAGGAGACCACAAGCCAGATGCTCTAGCCTACCGTACCTTATCAGACCACTCGACACTGGAGGGAATTGCTACCTGCCCACAACCCCATAGCCCATTCACACTGGTTGGAATGCTCTGGGCTGTGGAATAGAACTTAAAGTGCTCATGACTATGGGATGCACACCTGCACTGTCAGCGAGTATTGTGATAACATTTGACATATCATATAGCACCAAGGCCACCTGGCTCAAGAAACAATTGCTAGCGGTCACGTAGGGATCTTGCAACATGGTATACAAAACTCAGGACAACTTACAATCATTACAGAGAACATGACTGAAAGCACATATTTTATTGATGAATGTTCAGGAGCATTTGATAGGATATTGTAAATACCCAATTCTTTTATTTCATAATGAGAACACTTGAGACTAAAGAAATTATGTGTATTGACTAAAGGTTAAATGACTGGACTGTAAGCTCTATGAAGTGAGGGATATTTTGTTAACTGCTATATCCTGTTGCGTAGTGGAGTTCATAGTAGATGGCAGAAGTTTTCTAAAATGTTGAGTGAATGAATGAACGAATTGGCCAGGGTCACACGGGTAATGACAGCCAAAATGAGACTTACAGTCTTCCATCTCCCAGTTCAGTGATTTGATCCAGTGTGTCTAAGACTGTATGTCACATTGTTATCAATGCTCTATGAATAATTCATTATGTGGCACAAAGCACAAAAGGTCAGAAACACATTCTAGAATTGAATATTTTAAGGATTTACCTTCTGTTTTGTAACAGTTCCTATCCATCACATTCATAAATCAAACATGAAATATTTGGGTTGCCATAAAGCTTATATTTATCTTAATATATTTCTGTAAATAGAGTTAAAAACAACAAAGTAGGTCTTAGAAGAGCTTTCACAAATTTTTTTCTTTTTTGGTAGTTACAATATTTTGCCACTTTCTTCAGTAATAGAACATATTTAGGTTTGTCTTTATTTCCCACTAACTAAATAATGAAAGGCAAAGCTTTAAATAAGTAATTATTGATGTATCCTATATGCATTAAACTCAGAGTGAGCACAGTCACTGAAAGGTTATGTCACTCATGAATTCATTAAACATTCATTAGCCTCACCTCAGGTATAGGTGTCCTTGTTTACATATTTTAGATTTGCATACACATGCCCTGAACAAGATTTTAAAAATGTTTATGACCCTATGACCACCTTAATTATGAATCCCCAGGTAGATATTTGTGAAATCCTTACCCAGTGTGGCTTTCCCCCCTCTACCAGGTTTTTAAGCAGTTCAGTATACAAGGTGACACTAAGATAAGACAAGTGAAGTTTCAGTGTGGGTGCCTCCATCTTCCTCCTGTGATTCCTGATCTCATGGCTGCCAAAGCCAGAAGAGACCTGGGGTAAAATGCTTGGTCATGGGGAAGGCTGTTATGGTTGGCCTGGCAGTTGGGGAAAGAAGAAGGCTTCAATTTTTCACAGTGAATGACATTCTCATTCTCTAATGTATGGTCTTAACCCACTGTTTGAGAATTGTGTTTCACAGAGAGACCCTCCCCCCCAGACCGAAAGATATTTAATTCTTTGATAAGGTTTTTGTGAATATTCGTGTGGAAATCCTCCATGTGATCCTGGGATAAGGCTGCACCACTGGAGGTGTGTAATCTGTCACCTGGCCTTTGGGCTTGGTGAAATCTTCACTAGTTTTTGTTAGTACCAGATATTTTCCAATAGGTCACCAAAATTCCAGCAGTGATGGGCAGAGATGGATGCACAGGGAGGAACCTTATAGATGATATCCAATTCTTCAGTGGAGATCTGATCAATCTTATTTAACACATAGATACAAAGGATATAGATTCTGTTTCCTTCCACCATGTCAATGAGGTCATCTACTGTGGCATCACTATGCAGAGCCACGCCGGCATTACTAATTTTATATTCAGCCAGAATGCTCTTCACAATTTCAGCCTCCAGCTCACTTTGACGGCAAGTGACAGTGAGATTGATGCCTCCCTTATCCTTCTTCTTAAAGCCAATGTTAGGGGGTTTGCTGTTCAAGTGAATGCTAAAGACTTTCAGCTTGTTTTCAATGATCCTCTCATGTCCCAGTGGTTTCAGGACATCCAGAACAATCAGGATCAAGTTACACACTCAGGCCACTGCAATGACTTCCTTTACTTTTTCCATTCTTGGCACCTTCATTGATAACTGGGAGATCCAGAAGCTGGGTCTTGGCACCTTTGTATCTGATTACACCAGGAACTCTGGTGAGAGTAGTGAACTCAGGCTGTCATGTTGAAATACACCACTGCCAGGTTACTGAGCAGTGTTGACTTCTCTACAGATGGAAAATCCACAAACCCAGTATTTGAGCATCACCTGCTTGGCCACATCAAAATCTCCTAGCCCACTACCACCACCTTCTGGAGTAATGAGTTCTCTGCAAAGCTTAGAAAGGCAAGCCTTAATCAGGCTTATGTGGTGTGCAGTGGCCTTGTTTTTCTTGAGTCTGAGCCATCTCAGCTTCAATCTCTGTGATCTTGGTTAAAGTGCCACTCCTGGTGGCAAATCCCAGGGGGTGCAGTGGTCTCTATACCGTCTCCTGTCACACACCTGATGCAGATTAGCCAGTTCCATCAGGTGCTAATGCAATGCACAGATGAGGTACTTTCTCCTTCTAGTGAGAGATCCACCTGTGATGCTTACGGAGACACGGTGTGGAGCATTCTCCTCCCCCGCCCCCCCAGCCAACTCCCCATTTTTTTTTAAATTGTTTTTTGTTTTTTTGTCATTTCTTTATGGGGGAAGGGGATGCATCATTCACTATGGAGCTTGGTGCTGGCCCCTATGTGCACACAGATTTGTATTGCTGAACTCTGCACACTGAATAAAACAAAGCAGAAAGATGAGTTTATTCAAGGGTTTTGACCTGCAAACCGGGAAACCCAAGGCTATGGGAGCTGTGAGTTCCGAGTTGCTCACAGACTAAAGAGGTTTAAAAAAAAATGTATTTATTTGAGAGAGCGAGAGAGCACGCGAATGGGGCGGGGGGTAGAGAAAGAGAGAGAGACTCCTGGAGGGGCAGGGAGGCGGTGTGGGCTCCATCCCAGGACCCTCAGGTCATGAGCTGAGGCGAAATCAAGAATTGGTCGCTTAACTGACTGAGCCACCCGGGCGCCCCCAGACTAAAAGGTTTTAATAAGGCAAATGCAGAATATATTTGACTTTTTCAGCTGACTGCCTAGTGGTCTTCTTCCTTATTTGGATCAGGGTAGCCCAGTCAGTGGAACAAGGAAGTCCCAAGATGACAAAACAGACTTGGTGTTTGGGGATTGGCTGGCGTCCTTCGCTGATTTTTGAGAAGATCTGTAAATTTCTGTAACTTAGGTAAGTTTGTTTTGTTTTTCTTAAATGGGACTGTACTGCCAACTTCATCGTGTCCTTGATACATGTGACCCCACTTCTGTTTTAGTTCTACAGCATACACACGTGTGTATACACATCCGCAGGAGGCCGGAGCTCTGACGGGTTGAGGAGCTCCAGCTCTTTTGTAAATGAGGGTATTGGAAAGAGGCTGATTCTAACAGATGGGTGGCTGTACCCCTACCCTGGTGGGAAGCCAGCTCTGTCTGCATGACTGGATAAAGCACTGGGGGTTGGGTGGGAGTGGGGGTAACTAGATGGTGAGAGGAGCTCAGGTGGACATAGCATCGCTCCCACCCCGTCGTGGACTGGTGGCCAGGTCTAGCCCTGCCCCTGACGTAGGTCACTGGGCTCTGTGGGGACAGGGCCTGAAGACTCCACGGGCTCCATGGGACCACTCCTTGGGCTCTTCACCATGCCATACTTGTCAGAGTCCTCGACTCTTCATCTTTCATAATTTATATTAATCAAATGTTTGGGGGAGAGGAATGAGAAATTGAATGATTTATTATAAATGATTAATAGCAACTTGGCAGAGTGATGTGAATTATACTGCTGTCCCTTTCACTCTTTCTCCTCTAGGCTGTAGTGTATAGAAAGCAGACACTAAAGTGGTGATTTAGCAACTGCCACATTATGTGATTTGAGATATGATGGAAAAAGGAAAGGTTACAGAATTTAAAGTAGGGAAACACTAACAATTTGGGTTTTTTAAAGAAGTTTTTATTCTAAAAATTGTGGGGTTTTAAATTTGTAGTTAATACTAGAGAAGAGTTTGAATTTTGTTATGAAAGGGACAGTTTATTCACATAGAGAAAAGGGTGTATTGATTAGTAGGAGTTACTATGTGGTGATTTAGAATAAATTTTGCCAAAAAAAAACCCCTTAATTTCAGGATTTGGAAGGGTTTGGGTGGTATACCAGAAACAATGTAACGTGTTCTTAGCTAATCACTTAACAGTTTTTTAAGACATGCCTGAGGGCAAAATAGAGACATGCAGACAAGATGATTCTAAAGATGAGCAAACTTTTAGTTGTTACAAAAACGTAACTGAAGATTCCTACATAGCAGTTGCACAAATAATTGGCACAATTCTGTTTGAAATTTAGTAATGGCTTAGAACACAGAGGCATACTTATAAAACTAATTAACATTCATCTAGCAGTGCTAAATTAATAGCTAATGTAATCTGGAGTAGAATCAGAATTCAGAAATATCTCTAAGAGTTGGAAATAATGGGCTCGATTTGATAAGAAAGTATATCAAATGTCTAGAATAGACAAATTCATAGAGACAGAAAGTAGATTAATGGTTACTAGGGCCTGGGGGAAGTGGGCAATGGAGGGTGATTACTAATGAATAGTTTCTATTTGGAGTGATGACATGTTCTGGAATTAGTTAAGGGTAATGGTTGCATAATTTTGTGAATATTCTAAAACCTACTAAATGTACACCTTAAAAGGGTGAATTTTATGGTAAGTGAATTATATCTCAATAAAAAGTTTAAAAAGACATTTATGGCTAATAAACTAGGAATAGAACAAAAACTTATGAAAAACAGAAGGAAACTGAACACAGTAAAGAGTTTTTATCTTGCACAGGTAGCCAGGTAAGACTAGTTGCATTCAAAGTAACTTATGAGTTAAAAAATGAATAAAAATAAAAGTAGTTATTATCTCCATTATTGTTTGGCATTGTTTTAGATATTCTAACCAGGGCATATGTTTTAAATATTCTAACAGGATATATATCATATTTAAATACTGGAAAAGAGAAGGCAATGCTATATTTAATGCAGATGATTTGATTATCTGCAGAGAACACACAAAGGATTTAAAATGAAAACATTTATTTTTATTTTATTTTATTTAAGCATAGTTGACACACAATGTTACATTAGTTTCAGGTGTACAACATAGTGATTTGACAAGTCTATACATTATGCTGTGCTCACCAGAAGTGTAGCTACCATTTGTCACCTTGCAACACTATTACAATACCGTTGACTATATCCCTTATGTTGCAGCTTTCATCCCCATGACTTATTCGTTCAAAATGAAAACATTTAAATTTGAAATTGAAAGAATTCAAAAAGGTGGACGGATAGAAAAAGAATTGTTTTAAAAAAAAATCAACAGCTTTCCTATATGTTATAAACAAACTAGCATAACAGAATATCAAATGGAAAAGAGAGCTCATTCACAATAACTGTCTAAATAATAAAATACTCAGGAGTTAAATTCATAAGATATGTGCAAAGATGAAACCCTTATATGGGTCTCAGAGATGGATAATTGTAGGAAATTGATTGAAAACAATTTCAATCAGAAGTTGTTACAGAATTTTTGGTACAGAATTGGTACAGAATTTTTCTAGGTAGAGAAAATATTTTTTAGGTAGAGAATCCAAAACTTCTATCAGATTTATAAATGGCTTTAAGAAACAAGAAAGTTTACATAACCCTGTCCAGTAAGCAGCAGTGTCTATAATAGTTTAATAAGAATACATTGAGAAAGAGGTAGAAGAATAGGTTGATAGATAAACAAGTGGCAATAGACAGATAAATGGAGGCATATAGAAAATCAAAAACTCAGGAACTAGTATATTTAAGTATTTGGTTTGTGATAAAGGTGACATCTCAAATAGTAGAAAAAATGAATTATTAAATGATTTCCAAGAAAATTATTTAGAAAAAAAATGTATTTTCTATTTCTTCCCATACACCAAATTTCAGATTTATTTAAGAGTTTCTATAAAAATTAAACCTTAAAAAAGTATTGGAAGAAAATATAGGTTAATTTTTATGTAATGTATGTCTTGAAGAAGGCCTCCAGTCATTATTAAGAAATGAATATTCTTTTGAATACAGGAAAATACAGGAACTTTACATAGGGTATAAAAGGCAAATAACAAATTGGAAAAGCACTGCAATATATATGACAAGGTTTAATGTCCTCAATACAGAATACTCTCTAAAACACTTCAAAGAGAAAGATCAAAAGAAAAATGATCAAAGGCCAAGAAAAAGCAATTTCTAAGAATACAAATAACCAGTAGATATATAAAATGTTCAAATGTACTAGTAATTGAAGAAATGTGAATTTAAATAACAATAATATATTGGCTAATATTAAGAAGTCTGATAATACCCAGTTTTTAAGCTGAAGTTAGGAACAGACTTTTCCATTCATAGACTGGTGATCAGGGTCTAAATTGCCATCATGTTTCTGAATGACAATTTGCCAGTATCTATCAAAAGCCTTAGAAATGTGGGTAAACTTTGACCCAGTAATCACTGTTCTCGGAATATACCCTAGGGAAATCATTATGTAAATGCCCACAAATGAATATTTGAGAAATATTTCTGCAGCATTTTTTATAATGGGGGAAATTTTAAACAGTATCAAGTAGGTTAAATGAATTATGGCCATAGTAATTTCCCCAAATCATCATAAAAATATTTCCAGTCCCACATGCTTTTCCTTAACCTTGTCCCTCCCCTGTTTGCAGTTGGAGTCTGTTTTGCCTCCCCCTAGACCTGGGTAGGACTTTGTGGCTTTCTCATTGAATAGAATATGCTGAAAGTGATGTTTAAAGGCAATATGACTTTCCATCTGGTTCTGTCTCTTTTAGAACTTTTCTCCCTCAAAACCCTGTTTGTTGTGTTTCCATGTTGTGAGGAAGCCCAGACTACATGGCAAGGTCACCTGTAGGTGTTCTAATAGAAAGTCAGCATCTAGTATTCATGTAAGTGAGTGAGATTTCAGATAAAACCAGCCTCCAGCCTTTGAGCCACTACAGCTGATTCTAAGTAGAGCAGACAAGTCTGTTGAGTTCTTCCAAACCGTAGATTTGAGAGCAAAAGAAAGACTGTTGTTTTAAGTCACTACATTTTGAAGTGGTTTCTTACATGGCCATAGTACCTTGAACATTGTTGTTATATCTAAAACCGGAATATTGTGAAGCCATTTCACACAAAAATATAGATGAATAAATATGTATCTTAAAAATTTAAAGACATTTACAAAGTTACAGCTTGGAAAACGTTCATAAGATCATAGAATATATATAATTACATATTGTATGTGTGCACAAAAAATGCACATAAATATCCAACAGCCAGCATATGTATGCATAGAAAAAGAGGTTGACAAAATATTTACCAAAATGGAAATGCTGGTTATCTTCAAATGTTTGGAATAAAGGGATGATTTATACTTAATTTTTATTCTTGCTCATTTTGCTTACTTGCTATATTTTCTAATTTTTCTTAAAGTGGACATTGATCATTTGTTCAATAAGGATGAAACAAATTTGGACTTAAATTAATCAACTGATGAAATACAAAATATGGATGAGCCTGGCTCAATAGCTGTTCTTAGAAAAAGACCGGAGTTTTAGTTGATTACAAATTCAAAATCAGCCAAAAGTGTTCTGTAACTGCCAAAGCGTTAATGCAAAATTAGGCAGCAATTACAAAATTCAAGAGTCCAAAGCACTGGAGGCCATAGTCCTATTATATGACACACTGAACAAATTAGACTTTGAGGTATCACAGTTTAAGAAGAACTGCAACTGCATTTCTTCCAGAAGGGACTGACCCTGATGGTGGTAAGTTCTGAAAGAGGGTTATGAGGCATAGTAGAAACATCAGGGAATCCTGTTGTGTTAGGAAAGAAAAAAAAGACTAACAGATACAGGTATGGAGAAGTAGGGTTAGACTTCATCTGGATAATTTTAGAGAGCAAGAATTAAACAATAAATGAAAACCTCAAAGAGATAGATTCAGCTCAGTTGAAGACAATACTTTCAGTTAAATTGAGATATTCAAAAATTAACCAAAGAATATAGTGAATCCTCCTCTCCTCCAGGTTCCTGGATGTCAGGATGTTTAGATGAGAACTCTGTACTTCATGAGGGGGTCTTCTGGGGTATCATTTAAAGTCCTGTTCCTGCCCAAATCTACAAGAGTCTCAGTCATAGGATCAGAGCCCCAACAATACACTCTCTGGGCAGGATTCTGTAAAGTCACTCGTTAGCATACCTTTTTCTAACAGGATAGCTTTCTGAATTCCCAATCTCTGCTGATTAGTACAGCTGAGCTAAGTTTGGTGGTGA
Source organism: Halichoerus grypus (assembly GCF_964656455.1). Taxonomy (NCBI): domain Eukaryota; kingdom Metazoa; phylum Chordata; class Mammalia; order Carnivora; family Phocidae; genus Halichoerus; species Halichoerus grypus. The sequence goes on from NC_135723.1 coordinate 80,585,621, forward strand.
TTTTTCTCAGAATTAAGGATTCCTATTTCTGAAGATGATGTGTGTTTTTAATTAAGTCTCCTCATTAAAACTTTCTAGCTTTGATTGTCAGTGTCTGTCTCCATGCAGCACATAATAGATATTTGGCCATTTCTTATTTAATCTGATTAATGCAGAAAGCTCATCTTAGTCATTCAGCCCCACAAAGTGAATTTAAAGCTTTTGTTTCCCAGATAGGCTGAGTGTAGATCTGTTTCTTATGTACTTCTTTTAAGTGGGGTTCGTGACACACCTTAAAATTCTGGTTAGCTACAGAGAGAAGATTTTATCAAGTTGTTTGAAGAAAAAAGATATATTTTTTTTCTCTATCAGCAATTATGAGAAAACAATTTAAGTGGAGCATTTGAAAGAAAAATAATCTTTTATTAAAAAAGGAAGAAGAAAATAAACTCTATGAGTTTTGTTAAGACCCATGCAATTTTCCTATCATGAGAATCCTCGCCCCTGGCCCTGCCCTCTCACTCATGTTTAGCTAGCACTGATGGATTTCAGGAGGTCTGTATTTGTAATAAAACACCACCCTACCTTACCTTGCTAAAGCATATGCACAGGTCTCTAAACACTTGATATTTGGACCAAATGGTCTGCCTCCATTACCTCCTTCCATAGCTCTCCTTTGGTCTTGCAAACAGGAGGTGATGAGTGGGTTATGAAATAAGAGCATATTTCCAGAAAATACATGGTCCCCTTCTTTTGGCTTTCATCTAGATACATTCAAATAACTGGACCCAGGATGTGGCATTGAAAGGGGGATTTTATGGTACTTACAAAATAATCAAATTTGATTTGTTAACTGTACCTAAAATGAACATAGGCAGTTCCTAATAATATAATTCAAACAAAATCTTCCATAATAATAATAGCAGAGAAACTCTGTGTATAAAATTCAGGAGAAGATAAAGTTATGTTATAGATATTTAAATATTCCATTTACTAGAAATGATGTCTCTTTGGAATACATCTAATAAAGCATTTTCTGAGGAAATTTAAAAAGACAAATCCCCATTTAGAAGATAAATAATAAGCAAAAAGAAGAGATATATAAATGTATGATATAACTGTCTTTACTAATCATTTGGAAAGCCTTTTCAGCAAAAAATCCCAGTGTAGACTATGTGCAGATGATCTGTACTATTTACTATCAGTCAAGATACAGATCACTTTCTTTCTTTTTTTTTTTTTTGAAGATTTTATTTATTTGTCAGAGAGATACTATATAGTGAGCACAAGCAGGGGGAGCTGCAGAGGGGCGGCGGGAGAGGGAGAAGCAGGCTCCCCGTTGAGCAGGGAGCATGATGCGGGGCTTGATCCCAGGACCCTGGGACCATGACCTGAGCCGAAGGCAGACACTTAACCGACTGAGCCACCCAGGTGCCCCCAGATCACTTTCAAGTAAAATTAGTCCTAGGAATAATCCATATTTGGCTAACTTTTGCTTTACTAGTTGTAAAAATTCCTGAACTACTTGCCAAATTGGTGAAATGTCCTTTTCCTTGTGGGAAGATCCATATAATGGTATGTGGAAGAGGAGGACTTACACTGATTCTTCTCTGCCCTTTGGAAAAGGACCCACTCAATTGGACTTATCACTCAATTCCCACTGGTGAACCCTGTCCATTTGGTGGGCAGTCCTTGAATACTATGACTTTTCATTGATCAAGCACCAGAGAAATTTTATCTCATTGACAGATATGATTATATAGAAACAAAAACAAACAATCCTCCCCCTAAATAAAGGAAAAAACACCTCCATTTTAGCTTAATAATATTCTCTACGTGTAAAGGATTAGAAGATGTAGAGAGTAATAGATCATGAGGTTCCCTTCATTTCCCTCTGAGAGTGGTTGCATATTTACCTGAATTAGGCATTGATTGCTGGGTTTGGGAGCATCTCAAGTTTGGAAGTCAAATTCATAGTCATTACTAAACATATGTTGAGAAATCATGACCACGTTTTCAGATCTGATCACCTTCTCTGCCTTTGCTCTGCCCCTACTCTTCTTCTAGCTCAGCTTGTAGGAGTGGTTGAATATATGGGTTTTGGGTTATGATTACCTGGTCCCATCCCAGCTCTATCACTTACCAGCATGTGAGATGGACAAGTCGCTTAACATTCTTATGTTCTGGATTCTTTATCTTTAAAGTAGGGATAGTGCTCCTGCCTCATGATTTTGTGCAGATTAATAGACTAATGCTAGTAACAAGCTTAGTGAAAAGTCTTGTGGAGGCTATGGTGTAGGACTCAATGACTATAGCTATTATTGCTATTATCTTAACAGTGTTTGGTATACACAAAGGAAAGAAATAGCAAACCTTGCTCTTTGCACTGATTCTGTTTTCCACTAGTGTATGTGTTATTGAGCAGGAATTTTCTTTTCTGTGTGCTCCGTGGTTGCTACTTTTCATTCTTATACATTTTAGCATTCTTTTCAGGAGAATAATGTACCCATCTTGAAGATTCAATACATATAAGTGCCATCTGCCAGCCATATCCCAAAGAAACTAAATATAATTTACAGGAGTCAGGTGTCAGAAATCTGAGAAGTATACCACTACTATAGGAATTTCTTTACAGGCATACCTCAGAGATATTGCGGGTTTGGTTCCGGACCACCACAATAAAGTGAACATTGCAATAAAGTGAGTCAAATGAATTTTTTGGTTTCCCAGTCGTATAAAAGTTACATTTATACTATACTGTAGTCTGTTAAGTGTGCACTAGCACTAGGTTTAAAAAACAATGTACATACCTTAATTAAAAACTTCTTTATTGCTGAAAATCGCTAACTATCATCTGAGCTTTCAGCGAGTCATAATCCACTGACCACAGAGATCATCATAAAAATATAGTAATCATGAAAAAGTTTGAAATGTTGTGAGAATTATCAAAATGTATTACAGAGACATGAACCAAGCAAATGCTTGGAAAAATGGTTCCGGTAGTCTTGCTCGACACAGGGTCGTCACAAACCTTCCATTTGTGAAAAATGGAATATCTGTCAAACACAGTAAAGACAAGCACAAGAAAATGACATATCCTTGTATTTAGTGACACAAAATTCTCTTTGTCTAGTAAAAGTATTTCAAAGAAAACAAAAGAATAATTTCTCTTCTTAGGAAATAATTTATACATTATGATTTCTTTAGGTTCCAAGAAAACACAAATGCTATTGGCAGCAAGATTAAGTGATGAATCTAGGTTCATCTATAAACTTGATAATATCAGTGATTCCTAAAACTGGTAGCTCATCAAGACCCTCTGGGAATTTTTTTTTTTTTTTTAAGACTTCTGTAAAATCTGGATCCATTGGTTGCTGATCAGGTGCAGGAGGAGGTGGGGATGTGGTTGAAGTGTGGACTAGTGGCAACAGGGCATGGGAGTACCAGACAAGGACTAAAGCTAAGAACATTTCAGATTATGGCACATCCTTCCTATTGCTCTGACACTCTGAATTTCATCCTGACTTCTTTGAATTTCCTTAGAAAGAAAATTTGGCAAAAAAATAAAAAATAAAAAAGGCAAAGCTATAAACAGTTAGTGGCGCAGTTGTGGTCATTAATTTTGCAACTGCCATCACCATGTCTCTCAAAGGGCAAGAATCCTTAGGCTGTGAAAGTATTTTGCCCAAGAGGCCACATGAGAGACCAGGAGGCATAGGACCAAGAACTAGGCAGACATCTTCTATGTTTGACCACCGTACTCAGTGAATATACCTGATGTAAGCTTCTACTTTAAAGATATCAACTTAATTCTGAGAATATGGATGTGTTAGGGAGGGTTTAAAGGATTATTCTAACACAGAGGACCCATCCGTACACCCTCCAGACTCTTAACTCTCTTTGGTGTTTTGAAGTCCTGATATCCTTCCAAAGGAGATGTTTTCATAATTCTAAGACTGCTTGAAGTCTCAGGGCAGTAGAATCGCCTTTGTTTTGTGGTACTTGGAAAGAAGCTGTACTTCCTTTAGTTCTCCTCATTTCAGTAAATGCAGCGTGAGCATACATTCCACTGTGCCTGGTGTTAGAGTGTGCAAAACGGCCACAATACTTAGCAGTAGCTCTCACCAAAAGGTGGAGTCTGGTTCCCCACTCCTTACGAGAACTGAGGATTGACTTTGTGACCTTCTTTGACACACTGAATGTAGTAGAAATGATGAGTTACAAGTCATATGATTTATGAGCCTAGGCCTCAAGAGGTCTTGTAGCTTCAAATTTTGTTGCTTGTAAAACCCTGTTGCGACCCTGTGAGTGAGCCAGCCTGATCGATGATGAGAGACCAGAGGCACATTTGCTCCAATATCCCTGGTTGAGAACAACCAGACATATGAGTCCATAGTGATTCAAAGACCATCTTAGATTCTGTAGCCACCTTCAGACTGGCCTTCTCCAGTCTGCCTGTGAGCCCAGAGGAAATCCTCCAAGCAGGATCAGACCACAAAATGCTTCTAACTAACTAACTCAGTTAAATAAATGTTGTTTAAATCCAATGAGTAGTATGTTATAGCAAAAGGCAGCTAATACACCCGGGACAGTCCTGGTGTGGACCCGTTGTCATACAGTAACCATCAGTAATGCCTCCTTTTATTCTCAAAACTATCTTTGTTTGAGTAAAAGTTATAAAGTCTGCTTAAGCAAGTAGTACCATCAACTACTACTTGCCAGGCAAATTTTACACTGAAAAATATAAATTAGATAGTTTCTTTCTGGTTTAAACTCCTTAAGTGAATTCCAATGTTATTTAGAATAAAATGCAAACTCTTCCAGCCTCTATAAAGTCTTATATAATCTGTCCCCATTCCCACCTTTGTAGATTTCACTCATGCCATTCTCCCTCTGCTTCTACCGTCCAGTGCACAGGCCTCCTTTTTGCTCCACAAACAGCAGCAGTTCTTTCTTAAAACCTCAGGGACTATGTTTTTCTTTCTATTTGTAAGTTCTTCCTTCTGCTCTACACGAGCTGCTGCTTCTGATCCTTTAGTGCTGGGCTCATCCCTCCACTCAGAGAGGCCCAACCTGAGTCTTAAAAACAGCACACTCTTCATTTACATCATATAATTTATCACAAAATGTTATTTAAAAAAATAAGTTAGTCCACATGATACTATCAGTCTCTCCCAGTAACAAGTAAGTTCCTCCGGAGGATGGCATTCCAGCGTCTTTGAGGAACACCCAGCAGAGAGGAGCTAAATACATATTTGGTGAATAAATGCTATATGCTCAACTCTGAACTTAGAATGTTCGGATCCTGGATTGGAGGGTCTCCTCTTCTGTTTCGAGAGTGTTTTGTTTTGACTAAGTCACTTACTCTGGCGGCACTTGTTTCACCATCTTGAACATTAAAAAAAAAATGGGATATTAAATGTGATAATGGAAGAATCCAAGGTCAGCTAGAAGGTGTTGGGAAATGTCAGCTCTTATTGTTCGCCTTTATCTCTCCAAATGAGGTGATGCTTTTTATATCAGATATATACTTATTTAAAATGTGTTTTTGATAGGGATTAAGTGCTTTCCTTACAGTTCAGCATTGCCTGTACTTATCTCAAAAGTGAAAAAAGCACTGCCAATCCCATCCTATCCCCTTCTGCATCCGTGAATTATTATTTCTTTGGTGAGTCTGATTGAACTGAAGGCAAAACGAGCAGTTGTGGCTCATCTTATTGTTAAGTCTACTCTCATGTATTTCTTGTCCATCAGATTACAGCTTTTTAAAAAAAAAAAACATTTTGAAACAGACAAGTAGATTCATTTTTTTTTGTTATAGGTGTTTTTCCCCTTTCAACTGAAATAATATCTTGAACTGATATCTCATCATCCCACCTCAGTATAGTTTGAAAGTGATGAGACTTGCTCCTGATTTGATGTTGAATAATTGTAAAACTGGAATTATGGGGATCAAAAAGCTGGTGCTGTTTTCAAAGAAATACTAAATATCAGTAGTTGTAGATAGAGCACAATGCAGCTTTCTATTAATAAAGTGACTAGTGAGCAGTTATATATTACAGTGAGAATACATTTCACAAGGGCCTTTCAAAATGAATATGTAAAATAATTCAAAAAAAAGGAAACAAACTATATTTTTGTAATATATTTTTCCCAAAAGCATATTCATAACACTTATAAAATACATATTTTTTGTGTGTTTATAAATTACCCTAAATATTCTGTTCAAACGGGACTGACCATGGGCAAGACTGTGGTATTGACGGTTTGGGCCTTGGCTTTTCTCCTTTCATTTGGTATCCCTTGCCAAGTGGAGCATCAGTAACACACATTCAGGGTAGGTAATATTTTTCCTCTTTTTTTTTTTTTTAACAGGAAGTGTAACAATACGCACATAACAAACCTTTCAGAAAGTACAAATGTGTTTATAGTAAAATATCAACCCTCCTCTCACTATAGATTCTTCATTCCCCCTGGAAGTAACCTCTGCTGAGTTTCTTTTATGTATCTGTTCTGTGCATATGCATATATATTTTATATACATGTAAATGATATTTATCTTAAGTATTACGGAGAATCTCTTGTCTCCCAGGTGGTTCTCTCCTTTGGAAACTGTCTTAACCTTTGTTTCTCTCAGATGCCTCATCTATATAATTAACCCAACTTCAGAGAGTTAATTTGGGATTAACTGGTTATTATTCATGAAGCCCCTGGAAGAGTTCTGGCACAAGGGAGCCATTCTGCGTTAGCTGGTATTGTATTCACATTTTGCCCAAGATCTTGCATCACTGATTGACATAATTACATCTTAATAAGGGTATTTAAATTTTGAATCCAAACGATTTCATCTCAAAAAAAAAAAAAGTTCTATGGTACAGACTATAAGAAGCTTCACACATAGACAAATTCTTACCAAATTCAAAAGAGGATTAAAAATCCTTTAAGCATGAGCTTAGAATATGCAGTTTATTTACTACAGAGCAAAGTTTACCTTTCTTTAGATGCCTTTGTTCTATTGCTAAATGTCGGAGGAAGATGAAGTAATATAGATAAGGACTTTCTTTGTCTTTACTCGTTTGTTCATTTATTCATTTAAAAATATATGTCCTGTATACTTTGTATCTACACAAACCTAGGTGACTCAAAGGCAAATAAAATAATCACAGTCCCTATTACTGTGGGGTTTCCAGGGTGGTGGGGACGAAGTTTATCAGTGAAATAATTATGTATATAATATTAGTAACAAAATGTGAAATACAAGATGTATTTGTGTGTGTGGGTATAACCTAGTCCAGTATAGGGTGTGAAGGAGGCCCTTTCGGTGGAATTTTGAAGGAAAATGTTTTGATCTAATAATTTTATTTCAAGCCAGTTTGTCATTCAATTCTGAAGGCAACTGAGAGTTATTTTCTGTTATTGAAAGGATTATAAAATATAACTCTCATATACTTCCCTAAAACAAATTGTTAGATGATATATTCCAACAGGCTCTCTTTCTCATTCTCTCTTTTTCTTGACAAAGCCCTTCTTCCTGTCCATATAGAAATCTGCAAAATCAATGTGGAATACTTAAACAAATTTCTATTAACTTTACCTGATTTCTTATGAATTAGAGTTTGTGTTAGTTTATGTCACTGTGCTTTTAGTTTTAGTGTGTATTATTAATAATTATTTTAATTTTATTGGGCTTGTAGTATTTCTATGAAAATAAAAACAATTATTATAGTCCTCATACCATAATTTATTTGCTCTTTCTCCTATTACATATTTTGATATTATAAATGTAAACTCTGTTAGACAATATACTGCAATGAATAAATGTGTGCATCTATATAATTTTTCACCTGTGCAAGTATATCTGAAAAATGTTATGTGTTGGATTGTTGTATCAGAGGTTTCTGTAATTGTTACTTATTGCCAAATTTTTGTTCATAGTTATTGCACTAATATATATTCCAATCAGCAATGTGTGAAGATGTGTGTTTTTCCATCATCTTACTAATGGAGTGTTTTCTCAAACTTTCCAGTTTTTACAAATATGATAAGATAAAGTGGCATCTCAAAGTAGTTTAATTGTATTTTTCATTATAGATGATTTTGAGCATCTGTTTATTACTTGCATTTCCTTTTCATGACCTTTGCCTATTTTTCATTTTTTAAATTTATTTTTAGTCAATAATATATTCTAGTAAGAGTAGTTCTTTGTCTGTGATAAAATTACAAATACTTTTCCTGGGTTGCCTTTTGGGTTTATTTATGGTATTTCTTGACTTGTAGAATGTTTGTTTGTTTGTTTTTTTAATGTAGTGAAAGTTATCTTTTCTTTGAGAACTCTGGATTCTGAGTGATGGTTAGAACATCCTTTCCTATTCCAGGTTTATATGTGAAGTTTATATATGAAACTCCGTAGCTTCCTCCACTACTTCTATAGTTTCTTCTTCTTCTTTTTTTTTACAGTTAAATTTTTGCTTATAATTATTACTTATGAAATATGTCAGAAAAGAATCTACCCTAATTTTACTCCAGACTTCTGGGGGAGAAGAAACTGGAGTCCAAGTTCTATGAAGTAAATTGGGCTCTGGTAGATGCCTGTAGCTTTGAAGAAAGACCCAGAGGATACAACCCCAGAGTGAGGGTGAAGTGTATATAAAGAGGCCTTCAAAGAGACTGAAGTTAGCTCTGAAACATTTCCATTTCTGGGAGTGGATGAAGATAATCCCATGTTCATAGTGCCCCCAGCAGAAACAAAAAATAGATCACTTCTGGAAGAAGCTGATGTCATTTTAGGCCCCAACTGAAATTATTTATACAATCAATTTTGCAAATACAATGTCTGGAACAAAATTAAAAATCTCCAAGATATCAAGGCACATGAAGAGAAAAGACTGATTTGAAAGAAACCCAAAGAAACAGGCAATAAAAAAGACTCATCAAAGACCCTGAAATAACAAGTTTATTGGGCTAAAGGAGATAAAATATGAACTTAAACATTTGGCAGAGAATTGGGGCTCCTGGGTGCCTCAGTCTGTTGAGCATCCAACTCTTGATTTCAGCTCAGGTCGTGATCTCAGGGTCATGAGATGGAGCCCTGCGTTGGGCTCCATGCTCAGCGAGGAGTCTGCTTCTCTCCCTCTTCCTTTCCCTCTGCCCCTCCCCCCAACCATGGGTGCTCTCTTTCTCTCTCAAAATAAATAAATAAAATCTTTAAAAACATTGGAGAGAATTGGACACTATACAAAATTGAAATTTTAGGACTAACAAATATAATAACCAAATTTATAAATAAATGGTAAAGATTTAACAGCATATTAGATACAGATGAGGACAGCATTTGTGAATAAGTCAGAAGAAAATATCAGAATGAGCATGGACAGGTTGACTGAAATAAGAGTGTAAGGTACATAAGTGGGGCATTTAATGTAAATAAGATTATTGAGAGAAAGAGAAAAGAGGGAATATAATATTAAGAAAAATGTAAGAAAATGTTAAGTGTATAGCTGACAAAAAAAGATGAAAGCAGCAATGATCACAGGCAGGTGACTCTTCGCTAGAAAATTATGTGATCTCAAAGATAATGAAATAGTAACTTCAGAATGCCAACAAGTATCCTTTATTGAGAGAAAAATTTCATTGAGAATGATAATGAAGTAAATAAATTTTGAATGAACAATAACTGCACATTTGCCATCAGTAACCCAGCCCCAAAGAAAATGCTAAAAGGGTTTTATTCAGGCAAAGGAAAACCTTTTTCTGATGGAAACTCAAAAATGCATGAGGAAATAAAGAGCGATGGAAATAGAAACTATATGCTCAAACCCCTTTAATCTCCATTTTTACTTTAGCCAAAGTTCTGTAATAGATGATTTCAGTCTGACTGACATTTTTTTTTCATGATTTCTCCAGCAATTTCCGAAGTAGATCCTCAAGGAAGTTCATGGAAACAATAACTTGACCAGGATATTGCTCAGTGTTGATCATTCTGGGTCACTTTTACTAGGTGACCCTGTGCTTTTCTAGTATGTGTATTCAGCAAACACTTTTGGAATTGCATACTTAAATATTATAGGTTTTTTCTTTCCATGTTTTGCTTTGGAGGCTCCAGTTATGTACATATTGGCTCATTTTGCTTGTCTTCTGTACTTATTACATCTAATTCTCCTCAACTTTAACTCCCTTTCTTTATGTTGGATACTTACATTTGTACTCTTTATGTCACTATATTTTCACCAGTTTCTCTTCTCCTTTGTATTTCTTCAAAATTTGTCATTTCTGTGATTGTTTCTATTCCTTCTACTTCTTTCCCAAGTTCTAACAGCTCGCACATTAGTTTCCCTGTTGTGTCACCATCTTGCCCTGAGTTCTTATATTTCTCCTTGGGTGACTTCCTTCACAAAAGAGATGGCTTCATTAAGGTTTTTTTTTTTTTAATTGTGACAAAATAACCGGTACCATTTTCATCTTGTTTATGGTGAATATTCTTTGTCTATTGGTAGGTTTTGCTGCTATGTCTCACATGTTTTATAGTATCCTCTAAATACTTGATTAAATATACCTACAATCCCTCCCTGATTTCTGGCGATTTTGTTGGCTTATTCTTATTTTACATGCTGTCCAAAACTCAAATATTTGTCCTGAGTCAAAACTTCACTATGTGAAATTCTGTGTAGGCTTTATTTGAATTTATCATTTCCTCTCCCGTATTTATGGGGTTCGCATTGTGTGTCAGGCTTTGCACTAAGCTCTGGGGATAGAACAGTGAACGGTAAAGGCAGGTTTTCTGTTTTCATAGGGCTTATAAGGTTAGTAGAGGAAAAAAATTAAATAAGCAGATTCAATACGGTGCATGCTAAGTACTGTAAGAGAAGAAATATAGGATACTATGGAAACACATTTTGATAACATTAAATGTTTATATTCTTCTAATGTGTCTTGCATAAGTCCTGTATTTTGGGGAGAGTCAAAGATTCTCCCGTAAGTGTTTAACATTTGAAAAGAGTCATGAAATGATTCCTAGAGGAAGAAAGGTTTAAACTGAGATTCATATCTAACTCAGAGTGGTCTAAGCTAGTCTCCGTGTTCATAATAATATATAGAGATCAGAGAAAGAGCAAAAGAATATAACATGGCAGATGAAGGAGTTTCATTGCTTTGTTTTCATTTTACGAATCTATCAATAGAGGAAATCTCTGAAACTCCTCATTTTAGAAACACAATTTGGATTTTATTTATTTATAAAGATTATTTATTTGAGAGAGATAGAAAGAGAGAGAGGGAGCAGGGAGAGGGGCAGACAGAAAGGGAGAGGCAGAGAATCTCAAGCAGACTCTGCACTGAGCGAGGAGCCTCACATGGAGTTGATCCCCTGACTCTGAGATCATGACCTGAACAGAAACCAAGAGTCCCACACTTAACTGACTGAACCTCCCAGGCGCCCCAACAATTTGGATTTTAAATAGGATTTACTAGCCCCCTGTAGGACTGTCTTCAGAAATAGGAAAAACCGAGAAGGGCATTAAAAAAAATTATTCCCTCTCTCTGTGAGAAACCTTAGATTGAGTTAATACTCAGAGTTAGCAGATTTCGAGTAAAATATAATCCTTTGGCTGATGTTCCAATGAGGATTTGGAATATTCTTTCTTTGGAAAATCCTTGTTGGTTAATGTCGCTGCTGTTATTCTTAATAACTATCCCATTGTGAATCATTTCCCAAGATCCTTCTACTCTTTGTCTTCCTAGCACCTTCCCCCAGCCAGACTTTGAAGTTTAAAATACAGGTATTCCCGGGGTGCCTGGGTGGCTCAGTCATTAAGCGTCTGCCTTTGGCTTGGGTCATGATCTCAGGATCCCGGGATCGAGCCCCACATCGGGCTCCCTGCTCTGCAGGAAGCCTGCTTCTCCCTCTCCCACTCCCCCTGCTCGTGTTCCCTCTCTCGCTGTGTCTCCCTCTCTCAAATAAATAAATAAATGAATAAATAAATGCCTAAAAAAAAAAAAAATACAGGTATTCCCTGCGCTTCCAAAGTTTGTATTACACCACTTTGCTTTTATGAAAGACCTACATCAGTACCTGTTTTTGCCACCCAATGGAAATTCGAAGAGGATTTTTGCTTTTACGGGAAAAAAGCGAAAATGGCGTTCAGCATTTGTTTTGCAGTGAGCAGTTATAGAAGCCGCGTGCACCCCAGCAGCAAGAGTGGCGCCACCCAGCGCCTTTCCCAGGAACTACACACAGCGTCTCAGCCGCAAGCTGCTATGGCTTTGAACCACGTCGGTGAACCTCTGTGTTTATCTCAATTTATTTTCTTCATCTGTTAGCAAGATGTATCCAAGGTATCAACAAAACCTATAAGAAGTTATTTTGTGGGCCTGGGAATGCTTAAGATTTTTTCCATATACAATTGATCCTTGAATAACACGGGGGCTAGGGGTACTGAGCCCCATGCAGGCGAAAATTTGCATGTAAGGGTTGACTTCCCCAAAACTTAAATAATAGGCGGCTATTGACGGATAGCCTTGCTGATAACGTACAGTTGGTTGACACATTTTCTGTATGTTGTATGTATTATATCCTGTCTTCTCACAATAAAGTGAGCTTGAGAAAAAATGTTAAGAAAATCATAATAGAAAATATATTTACACTACTGTACTATATTTATTGAAAAGCAAAATCTGCCTACAAGTGGCCCTGCACAGTTCAAATTCTTGTTCAAAGGTCAACTGTAAATTAATGATAGTTGCTTCCTCACATTAGGGCCACTTCAGTTTACAAAAGATTTCATAGGAACCTACCTTCAGATAGCGGGGGGGCCCCTATATCTAATGTGATCTAGACTACTGTGAAGCAGCTTTGGGGAGTCTTCAGGATTCTCCCTTTGAAAGCGATATTTTAGGCCTTATCTGTGGATTCCTGCAGCTTCATGACAAAGACTGCTCTTGACCTTTTTTTTTCTTTAACAGTTATCACCTCCATAAGACTATATTAATTTTTCCAATATTTCTACTCTGCACAGCAAAATTCTATAAGGAATAACAGCATTTTTTGTCCAAGAGCTGTCAGCTAATTGCAACTCTAATAGTATCCATATGGCAAATTTCCAGCCTGTCAGCTGTGATACAGCATTCAGGCTGGCTTGCTGGATCCTTCCGTTTGTTTTTGTGTTTAGAGAAAGCACACAAACATTAACTAACCTATCATACTGATGTCACAAATGTCAAAGTCTTGTTACAATTAAATCCTCTGAGTATTTCCTTTTATGTATGAAAATGAAAACATATTTGGGCAACTGTAAATGCATGTTTTCTATTTTTAGGATGGAAACTACAGCTTGTTTACTTAATTGATTTGGCAAGGAAAAAAACTGTTAGGAGAAAAACAGAACAACTAATCTCTGGTCTCTTCTCATTTATCCTGTGTTTCCAAATAGAAGCATTTGATCCTTTTTGTGAGGACACATACCCAGCGAGACTAGAAATTTGCAAATTATAATGAACTGCAAGTAATAGTGTGAATTCTTCTTAGAGTGAAGTCAGAGTAAGAGAATAATCTGACAAATACGAGTTAAGCTGTTTTTTAAAACTGTGATTCTGTAAAAAAAAAAAAAAAAAAAAATGTGTGGGTGAACAATGGAAACCTAAAGAAGGTAATATTTTATTCCCAGAAACGTAAGTTCCAAATCTCTCTGCGGTCAAAATGTGAAAATGAAGAGATACAAGGGGTCCAATTAACTTTACTCTTTTGATATTGCTAAGTTCACTTTCTGGTTTTGAGCCTGGTAGGTGTTAAAGTTATTTCTCTCTTAGGTTCCTGTGATATAGGGACATAATGATCTCTGACTAGCTCCTACCCTTCCTCCTACTTGTCCCCAGTTTTCTGGAAGTCTACTTTATCTAGGTTTTTCTGTTTATGTTACATAGTGTGGTGCTAAAGGAACTCTGGAACTTCACTACCTGAGTTCAAATCCTGGTTCTACCACTTACTGTTGTGTAACTTTAGGCAGGTTACTTAATATTTTTTGCTTCAGTATCCTCATCTGAAAGTGGGATGATAATAAATAGAACTAACTTCATAGATTTGCTAAGAGGAAATTGTATTTATCTACCATCCATCCATCCATCCATCCATACCACAGATGGATGTAATATTCATTACCATTATCATCATTTTCCCTGTGAGAAAATGTTTGTCTACTGACCCACAGGGAAGGCTCATGCCTTTTTTGGACAACCTCTGAAGACTTAAATGATGCCCTCCCTACATGCAGCAAGTTCTTCATTGCTAATTTTGCACCTTTGGCACAGTTATCTGGTGTCTCTGCCTTTTAGACTTTCTAGTCAACTGTGTCCCCATCCAACCTCAGGAGACACATATTGTTAGGATTGTTATATCTGTCAGGTGAATTAATCTTTTCATTATTGTGGTGATGAATTTTACCTGTCAACTTGACTGGGCCATAGGTGCCCAGTTATTTGGTCAAACATTATTCTAAGTGTGTCTGTGAAGGTGTTTCGGATGAGACTAGCATTTCAGTTGACAGACTGAGTAAAGCACATGCTTTTCCTCAATGTGGGTGGTTCTCATCCAGTCAGCTGAAGGTCTGAGTAGACCAGAAAGCCGACCCCCTGGGAGCAATAGGGAACAGCTTCTGCCTAATTATCTTGGACCTGGAAGATGAGGTTTTTTGTTTTATTTTGTTTTTTTGTTTGTTTTGTTTTCCTGCTATTGGCTTTCAGAATGGAACCACACCACTGTCAACTGTAGGTCTGGAGACTTGTTACCCTTCATAATTAAATGAGCTAATTTCCTTATAATAAGTCTATAGATAGATAGATCGATCCTATTGGTTCTGTTTCCCTGGAGATCCCTGTTTCTCTGGAGAACCCTGAATCGTTAGGAGGTATATGTCATTTTCCTCCTTACCTTGATGTGTATATTGTCTGATATTAGTATGAACAGTTTTTGTTTTTTTTGGTAGTTGTGTAGCATATATTTTCATCCTTTCTTTCAAACTTCCTGTGTCTTTTCATATGTAATGTATATCCATTTTAAGCAGTATTCAGTTTGGTTTTGTTTTTCTATCCAGCCTGACAATCTTTTAAAGAAATTTGGAGTATTTAATTGATTTCAATTTCATATAATTAATGTACTGATGCATGTGGAATTTAAATCTGTTAGCTTACTTTTTTTCCCCTCTTTTTTCTATTTGGTTTTGTTTATTTTTTTCTCCATTCTTATTCTCTTTTGGAGTAATCATATAATTTTTAAAATATTTTTTATCCTTCTATTATCTTTTTCATTATATACTTATATTTATTATTCTTTAAGTGAAATCTCTAGAGGTTTCAGCAGTCTACTTCTTATTAATGTTTTTACCATTTCCTGGACAATACACTAAGCTTACACATTTTAAGTTCATTTTTCTATGTCCTGAGCTTTGTGCTATTGTTGTCGTGTTGTATATATAAACATAGACATGCATATTATATTATGTATATTTGTATATATATGCAAATACATATACATATGTAGGATATGAATATGTGTGTATACATACACACACACAAATACATACACATACGTAGATACATACACACACACACACATCAAGCTCAGGACAGTCAGTCAGTTTTCATTTAGATTTACCTTCATTTTTACACTTTCCAAAATTATTCATCCTTTTGCATTATTATGCTTCTATTTCCAAAGGACTACTTTGTTATATCTTTTAGCACAGTTGTCCTTGAATGACTTTTCTCAGATGTTATTTATTTGAAAATTTATTCATCACACCATCATTTTAAGGATGTCTTCACTGGCTGAAGGAATCTAGGTTGGCATTTATTTTTTTCAGTACTTTGAATCTGTCACTTCCTTGTCTCCTGACTTGCATCATGTCTGCTCAGTGAGCTGTCAGTCTTATTGTCTGTCGCTCCTTTGAAGGTAAAATGTCCTTTTTGTCCTTCTATCTTCTTTTAAGTTTTTCTCTTTTTCTTTTTCAGCAGGTAGACAGCTCACATGCCTAGGACGTTTTTTCTTTATCCTCTTTGACCTCAGGGCTTTTTGATGTCTTTTATGTTTGATGTTGCTGGCTAGTTTTTATCCATCTTGGAAAATTCGCTAATATATCTTCAAGTATACTTTCTTTCCATTCCTTCTTGGATTCCAATTTCATGCATGTTAAATATTTTCAGTGTTCTCATATGACTCATTCTCTGTTACATATTTAAATTTTTTTTCCAACTGTGTATTTCAAACCATTAATTTTTTTACTGATCTGTTTCCTAGTTATTAATCTTCTTTTATGTGGTATCTAATCATTTGTTAAAATATCTGTTAAGTTTATAATTTAATTTATTGTATACTTTCTAGAATTTTCAATAGATTGTTTTTAATAAATTCAGTTTGCTAGTAAAATTCCCCATCTTATCTATTTCCTGGACACATTAATTGTAGTTATTTTAAAGTCCTTGTCTGATTCTTGCAGTATCTAAATGGACTACCTTTTTTCTATCATCTGGCTTTTGATGTGTGTGTGTGTGTGCATGAGAGAGAGAGAGAGATTTGGTTAATGCCACCATTTTGTAGGAAAAGTTATAGAGGTACTAGGTGATGTTTTCTTCCTCCAGAGAGGATATAATTTCCTTCCTATTGGAAGGAAAAGGCAAAGAAATCACCTTTATCCATACATGGATTGAAACAATTTCAGAATTTCTGAGTGCTGTTCTGGTTCCAGTTTATCTTTACAAACTGCAGCCCTTTGGGAATTCCAACCGAAAGCCCTAAATATTTCTCATAGACTGTCCTCCTTGGAGAATCTTGAACTCCCAATTTTTATAACCTCAGAAGTGAGACTGCCACGATTCCTGCATAGCTTTCGAGCCTTTTAACAAAAACTTTTTCTTATTTTCTTGATTTTTCTCTTCTGCCTGCTCAGATTAGTTCTAAGCAAATGTTTCAAGGGAAAAATATAGGGAAGAAGTATGTTAGACTTGCTTCTTTGTGGTTCCCAGTTTCCTAGATCTTGGTCTTTCAAGTAATGGCTGCCTTATAATCCTGTTACCAGATAGCTTCCCAACTGACTATAAATGTGAGAAGATTCACGTAAATTTTTAATTCCAGCTACCACGCAGGAAACACTATAGGCAAGTCACCAGGTAAGCTCTCTTTAGGAAATTATTATATTTAGAAGGAAAAGACTGATAGCTAGCTATTCATGGACAAAATAAATGCATAATGTCCTAAAACTGAACTTTGGGGTTGTTTTGCTCTACCAAAAACAGTAGTAACAACTTTAATATAAATCCCTAGGATAGTTTTTCTTAAAATAAAATTAATATTAGCTACTAAGTGCCTACTCTATGCCCCCATGGCCCTACATATTTTTCTTGGAGTTTATCTGCCACACAAGTATTATGTGCAATGTATTATTATCCATATTTTACATAAGAGGAAGAGAAGCTCAGAGAATTTAAGTCATTTGCTCAAAGTTACACAGGAAGTGACAGAACTAGATTTCTTGTTTGTTTGTTTTGTTTTGTTTTTTAGAGAGAGAGGGAGGGGAGGGACTGAGGGAGAGGGAGAGAGAGAACCTTAAGCAGGCTCTACACCTGGCATGGAGCCTGATGTGGGGCTTGATCTCAGGACCCTGATATCATGCATGACCTGAGCTGAAATCAAGAGTCAAACACTTAACTGACGAAGCCACCCAGGGGACCAACAGAACTAAGTTTTGATTCTAATTCTACGGTCTGTTTCCTTTCTTCATGTGATTTTGCTAATTAACTATAACAATTTTTAATCATTTCTAATTTATTTTATAAGTATTTCAGTATAATGAAACTTATAATCATAATTGTGTGTTATATATTTAAGTATAAATGGAGATCTTTGGAAAAAATTTTTAAATGTTATATTTTAGATTAGGAAATGTTACTATGAAATTTCAAAGAAATAGATTTTGAAGTCCTCCTTAGGCAGTCTCCTTATTGTGTGTTCTTTTTTTTTATTTTTTATTTTTTTTAAAGATTTTATTTATTTATTTGACAGAGAGAGACACAGCGAGAGAGGGAACACAAGCAGGGGGAGTGGGAGAGGGAGAAGCAGGCTTCCTGCCGAGCAGGGAGCCCAATGTGGGGCTCGATTCCAGGACCCTGGGATCATGACCTGAGCCGAAGGCAGACGCTTAATGACTGAGCCACCCAGGCACCCCTTCTATTTTTTTTTTTTTTTAAGATTTTATTTATTTGACAGAGAGAGAGACAGCGAGAGGGGGGAACACAAGTAGGGGGAGGGCAAGCAGAGGGAGGAGCAGGCTCTGCTGAGCAGGGAGCCTGATGCGGGGCTTGATCCCAGGCCCCTGGGATCATGACCTGAGCCAAAGGCAGATGCTTAATGACTGAGCCACCCAGGCACCCCTCCTTATTGTGTGTTCTTATGCAAATCTCCTAAGCTTTCAGAACATCAGTCTCTACATATTTAAATGTGGGGATATTAACTACTTCATAGAATTTTTCTGAGGACTAGATGACTTACATGCCTGTGAAATTTTAAGGAAAACTCCATGTCTTAATTAGTTTCTTAATTGATGTTATATTTTTTATCATGATTTTTATTATTATGCATTTAAAATCAAAAAGCCAATGAGTTTATAGGAGATCTACTAAGATAAGAGCTTAGAGAAATGCTTACCTAAGAGTTGTGTTATTATACTTTTTTTTTTTTTTTTTTTTTTTTTTTTTTTTAATATTTTATTTATTTGACAGAGAGAGACACAGCGTGAGAGGGAACACAAGCAGGGGGAGTGGGAGGGAGAAGCAGGCTTCCCGCGGAGCAGGGAGCCCGATGTGGGGCTCGATCCCAGGACCCTGGGATCATGACCTGAGCTGAAGGCAGACGCTTAACGACTGAGCCACCCAGGCGCCCAGAGTTGTGTTATTATACTTTTAATAAAAACAATTACTCAACTTCCTTTTTGGTTCAATTCCCTGCATAGTTTAGACTGAAGCTTTTTCTACTCTGGAAAGAGTATGGTTCAAAAGTCTAGAAAGTTTTCACAAAGTTGAGTTACATGATTTACAGACTGATTTAAATTTATGACCCAAGAAATACTATTGCTATATAAACACTAAAAACTGGTCAGTAACACAAATTTATTAAAGAAAGCTTATAAAAAACTACTCTTATCTTCTTCTTTAATGCAATGATGGATTTATTAGATAAGGGAATACTGGGGATCAATGTGCTATATATTATAGATTCAATAAATTGTTTGATGAAATGTCACATAGCACAGTACCAAAAACATCAATTTTAAAATACCAAGACTTAAATGGTATTTATTTAAAAGGCAAGCAGGGTCAGAAGGAAGAATGATCGGATATAAAGTTACCCTAAGTTTGTTTGGCTTAGTCTGTCCAGCTTCTGAGCTTTCTGGCATATCACACGCACCTCTATTACGACATCAGTATAGTAAGTTATGGTTATTTGTCATTTTGCCTTCCCCACTATACTACAAGATCTTTCAGATCAGAGAACCATATTTATTCATCTTTGGATCCTCAATGTCTAATAAAATGCCTGGCATAGATTAGAAATTCCTTTATTACCTGAAAATGGTCAGTTTCATAATTAGCAAAACGTATTAATTTTAATCTTAAGCTATGTCAAAATTCTCAAACTTTCCCAAGGTGTGCAAGGTTGAAAAATATTCCTCTGAGAAAAGAGACATTGTACATGAACAGATCTTGTTTAAAATGTTTTTCCTTAGTTGAAGAGAAGACAATAGAACAGAAGTCACGGCAGTGATCTTCAGTTCCTCATCTGTAAAACAGGTGATTGAAGGAGTCAATGCTTCTAAAGTACTTTGTTTTGCTTTGAAAATACTTCTATGAGATCAGCTTTCCCCATTGTAGTGTCATAGGTACAGTGCTCAGGGACAGGAATGTAGAAATGGATTCCTCACAGCCAGCCCACCTCACCAGTGTGAGGAATCTGCTAAGAATTTAGCAGATTAAGCTTACCTGAGAGTGTGCCATTGTAAATCTGACCATACAAAATGTGCTATTATCGTTTAAAAGAAAAAGATATGCATTTGAAACAAAATATTGTTGTCTTCTTGGTATGGGACTTCCTTAAAGTTAAAAGTTCTGTCATACAACAATTAATTGATCCAGAAGGATTCATGATGAATAAATATATTTAATAAAACCTATCAGTGTGATTTAGTATTAATTGCAAAGTTCCTTCAAATATAACAGCTTCAGGTATATAACTAACTTGACTGCCAGCTAACAACAGTTTATTATGTATTTTCGGGAAACATTAGCAGCTCCCTGAGAATATAAATATGGAGAAAGTAGAGCAGGAACCATGGGGCTAGGTGAATATACAATATAACCTCTTTATGAGACAATTTTGGAGAATCTTGAAAAGAGCTAATATAAAGAAAATTTTCACTAATCTTTCTGAAAGTAGATGTTTTGTACTGAGAAATTAATCACACAAAAATAATTGTAGGAACTCTAGTAATCATGCACATCAGAAAAATGCATTTGAGGTATTTCATTTTTTGGTCTACTTATTGAAATTTCTTTCCTAAAACTAATTATTAGACAAAATTCTGCCTGTTTTGAAATACTGAAAATAAAACAAAATGCAGATATTGTTTTTTTAAAAAAAAATTGTAACTATAAATTTTCACTAATCTTCTTTTCTACATTCTCAATATAGAGTTAAAATATGGAAAATGTGGAATTTAAAATAGGGATAAAGAAAATGCAGACATTTATTTACCAACGTATAAGAAGTAGTACAAAACCCAAAAAAGAAGTCAAAAATTTCAATGTGAAGTTGAGATGAGCTGTTTGCAGATCCATTTCCCGTATGATGTGTGTAGTTGGGGTTGGGGGGAAGGGAGGAAATCCTTAACTAACATGTTGCTTAAAATTGTCACCAAACAGTGTCTAACTTGTACCTGAGATCCTGATTACTGTAGAAGATTTAAAGTGGTAGCTCTTTGAAAAACTAATTCAGGGACCCATAAATGACAAATAAGAATTTTTGCTCATCTAAACTAATTTTAAACAGACACTGAAACGTCTAGAATTTTGTAACCCGTTGAATGAAAGCTAACTGTGTTATATATTAATAGAAAAGTTTAGGTGAGTGGAGATTTAAGAGAAACACGTTCTAGTTTTTCCCAATATAGGGGTAAGAACTTAAAGGCCAAATTGGGGTTTATTGTCTGCATACTGGATTTTCTTGCAAAGCTTGAGGTGAGAGGACAAAATAATTGGGAGGTCTTCTATGCATTGGTTAACAAAACAGCTATTCAGTGATAGGGACTTTGAGCACAATAGAAAAAAAGTAGAAGAAAGTAAGGGTAAGAGAAGTGGTAGGGGATACAACACAGGGAAATAGAGTCAATGGTGTTGTAATAATGTTGTATCGTGACAGATGGTGGCAACACTTGTGGGGAACACAGCATAACGTATAGACTCCTCTGATCACTATGTTGTACACCCGAAACGAATGTAACATTGTGTGTCAACTGTACTTCAATTTAAAAGAAAAGAAATGATTTTAAAAAGAGAGAGCAGTAGTAGGGAAAGAAAAATGAGAGGGAAAGATGAACAAATGAAAAACAGTGAGCATTAAATAGGAGCCCTTTGAAGCAGATTGTGTATATTAATAAGTAGCTTTTACACCTTCTCAGAAACATGAAATATAGCTTCAGCTTCCCACAGGATTTATGTGTTATTTATATTCTCTTCAACTTCAGCCACCATTATTGAGTCCTCTTATTCACTGCTGGTGCTCTGAACTGTCACATTGTAGGGTCTGCTACAAGAGATCAACCAAACTACCTCTTCACAAAGAATGGGTATGTAGGAAATGAATATATATTGAGTACCCATTAAATACTATGCATTTGTGCTGTCTCTTTTTTTTTTTCAGATTTTATTTAAATTCTAGTGCTATCTCTTTTAATTCTTATACTTTACAACTAAAAAAAATCAAATTTGAGAAAAGGTGAGCCAAATTCAACTGCAAGGTTTATGATATTTTATTACTGTCTACTCTGATCTTTGCTTAGTTGTTAAAGGTAAGTGGATAATATTTAAAAACAAGAAATAAATTTCTGCACTAAGTAACTTACATGAACCTTGCTCAGATGGTTAGCAGGGTAAGGCTATAATTATAAGAGACGACACACAGAGAATGTTGCAAGTTATTCAAGCAGTGATGAGTTTTCTTGGGACAAGGTTGGCAGTGACAGTTGTGTCTGAGCTGAATACAGAAATGTTCTCAGAAGCACTTTATAAGTGAGATTAGAATGGAGATATGTTCTATTTACCCACTTAAGCTCAAACATAGTTCCTCATTTTCCCCTCAGTTAAAATTCCGAGAAGCATGGAACATTGTGTCTTACATCATAGAGGACAAAGTAATAATAAGCAATAGATATTAAATTAGTATTTTCTTAATTACACTCATAACTATAGCAACTGCATTCTTCTGAATTTAATGACTGTGCATAGTCTAATTCTTCAATAGCACAAGTATTTAAATTATAGCTTTCCACACCAGTTTAAGTAATCATCTAGCAATTTTAATAATCTTCATTAAATGGTGAAGCAGCTGAAGTTAGTGTTTAATGATACTCGAAAATCTATATTATTTTACTTTCTTCATATTCAAAGTGTCTACACTATTCTGTCAATTTTAAGTGGTGCATTTTTCACATTTTAACATCTCTGAAATTAAGATGTAACTTTAAGTTAATGTGATAAAAAAAAGCATTATCACTGTCATGGAGAATTGGCATTTTTTCTTAGTGGTAGGTACACCAAAAAATGGTGCATTTTACAATTAATGGCATCTTAGATTTAGTGAAATTAAACATAAGGCAATAAAGGCATACAGGCAATGTATTCCTGTAGAGATTTCTGAATGTCCAATAATATTTAGATGAAAATCTTTAGGCATTACTTCTTTTAGGGCTACACATATGTTTAAAAATCTTCTAAAGTGAAAAAAAATAAAGTCAAGTAGAATAACTTTAGGACTCAAAGGATGATTTGCTAAGAGTGGACTTTGAATCATGGCGCCAGGTGCTGGCAGGTATGTGTCTGGTCACAGTCTATTTCTGGCACCACTGATATCTGTTCCAGTTGCTCCAATCTTAGCTTTTTATCCTCGCAAATCATGTGACCATGGCCAAAGACTTACCCTCTTTTAATCTCAACAAATGGGAATATAAAATCTAACTCCCAGAACCATAAACTACATGAGATGGCAGATGTAAATAAGTAGCACAATTCCTAGCACATAAATATTAATTTTTTTCTTAAAGAATGGGCCTTGAAATAAACTCCATTTTGAAAATTGAAATTTGTCACAGGTGGTAGAAAGTATTCCTGATTGCTGGCTTAGTCTGACTGCAGACTGGAATGACAGTGTGTTTGAACTAGACCCTGTTAAAGCAGAATCTTGAGATTGAATATCCTCTGCTCTTTTTAGTACATGATTAGCAGGACACAACAGGATGAAGGATGGGAAGAAAAAAACTCCTGTTATGAAGTGATTATACTCATCAATCAAAGGTCTACACCTAAGTTTCTAAAACAGAAGGTGTGAGCGTCATATTGGGAGCATCTTACTGTGAGATGAGCGATGCAATTAAATAACAAAATACTTTTCACATTTTACACCAGGTGGCTATAAGCAGAATCCCTGCATGGGTATATAGGTAACTACTTATGAATTCAGTCCAATCATCTCCTCAAACTGTCTATCTCAGAGTTTGAAATCCCTATCATTAGAGTTACTTTGGTTTAACTACATGATCTCTAGAAGGACATTGTATACATGCACAACTATCACACAGAAGGGGAGAGAGATTTTGATTCATTGGCATATAGTAGTATGTCAGGTTAGATAGGGAAGGAAATAGAAATCAAGCCAAATAAGTTTGATGAAGATGAGAGAATTTTAGATATTCTCAGGAGAATGGCAGACTAACAGCAGGAAAACAAAGTGAATAATCTGTCCAGATGGGAGGCTTTAGGAGCTTTGTTATTGGGAAAAGAATAAACATAAAAATTATAGTTTTGAGAAAACTGTAGAAATACACTGATATCTCACTGCTGTCTCCAGTTACTGGCATAGAATGTGGCAAGGAATAAGCCCTGAATAAATATTTGTTGAATAAAAGAATGAGTGAATGAATGAATGAGACATTTTTAAATGAAATATACTTTTACTGTCTGTATATTGCTAAAATATCAGAGTCTAAAGTGAATTACATCTTTATGTGCTTGTGTGAGGCAAGAACATCACAGAGCATAGACAAATCATGTTGGATCAGGCTTTTGTTGATTTTTAAGAAATGTAAGATGATCTATAAAACATCTAAACTTATGCAGTAAAGAAATGACTTAATTAAGATGGCAAGATCTTGCGTGTGTGGACCATGAGTTTTTTTCATCTTTGTAATCCCAGTGTTTATCATAATGCATGAAATATGATAGGTATTCCGTAGGCTAAATAAATGGGATTCTAATATATACAGTTAATTGTCCAAAAGCTTTGTGCATATTTTGTCTAATAAGCCAGAAAATTGATTGTATACTTACCATGCAGGCCTCGTCAATGGCACGCCTCTCTCATCTATTGATGGGTTATAATTTGGTTCATTTAATTGTGTTTATGTTTTACTGTGTTGTATTTTCTTTGTGAGGATGCTTGTTCTTCTGCCAAATTTTTGCTTAGCCACATTTACATGTGTACTGACAAATTAATATATTTCAGTGGCCTTATGTTTCTGTTGAACAGCCAGGAGATATTTTATTTGCAGCATCTGTGTATTTTAAAATATCATTCTGCCTAGGAGATGCCAATTTTTCATGTAAATGAAGATGAAAAATTAGAATGAAATATTGATAAAATAAAAGTGAATCTGTACAGTTTTCTCAAGATGTGTACCCTTCCTGAATTTTCTGATTTAGTTCCATAAGGGAAAGGGGTGAGGGGTAGAGAAATTGGAATGTACTAGTTGGTTATGGTCTTTGAATTTACAAATACCTTATATTCACCCCTATTTTGAGACTTTGAATTCTATCAAGGTGGGGCTACTCAGAATCTGGGAAAGGTACCCCTGCTTCAAAAATTTCCACCATACCACCCATATTGATTTAACCCATTACCTTCCATTCTCATGCCAGTGGAGAATTCTCAATCTCTTAATATTTACAAATATTTACTTGCGATCTGAAAATCTTTGGAAATGGCAGTTAACCCCATATTAATTGTTACTGAGCCTTCTCAAGGAGATTGCTTCTGCTTTCATTATCTTGTTTCCAAATTCATTTGAAATGTATCCAATGAATTTAAGGGAAGAATTAGTGAGAAGAGGCTCAAAATTTAGAAGCCAGAGTGAATTGGTGCAGGTCTAACTGGGAAATCTGGGTTAACAAACTTCCCTTTAACCTAGTTATGTCCTCTTGGTTAAAAATTCTCAGACTTTCCTCTTCCAAGTTGTTATACAGGAAGAAAATGTTACATGACTGAGAAATAGTGCTTTTCAAATGACCAAAGAACAGGGGCGCCTGGGTGGCTCAGTTGATTAAGCATCTGCCTTTGCCTCAGGTCATGATCCCAGGGTCTTTGGCTCCCTGCTCAGCGGGGAGTCTGCTTCTCCCTCTGCGCACCCCTGCTTATGCTCTCTCTCTCAAATAAATAAATAAATAAATAAATAAATAAAAATTATCACAGAACAAAGACCTTTTTGGCAAAGTCAGTCAACAAAACTTACTCCTTTAGAATATTGACTACAACCCATACTAACTGGCTCTTGTTTTCTATTCTACAAAAGCCAGGAAAAATTAATGGTAAGAGCAACAGTGTTATCTAAAAACTGCTAATAGTTGAGTTTTTTTTTTTAAGAAGAAAATTGCTCAATTATTAATTACATCAGGGAACTAAGATGGTCATTGTTGTAGCAAAGATATTCACAATATTATAATAGATGATCCTTGATCTTTGCAAATTTAGAGAACAAGGATAGACATCATCTTTTTATAGGATATGTGGGGTATGACTGACATTGCAAAATATAATATGGAAAAATTTGATATTATCACACTTATTGAGAATATAAACATATGTAAGGTTCTGGATTTTAAATAATATTTTAAAGATAGGCAAAAATGGAAGTGATAACTCCAATGTCTAGAAAAGTGTCAATTAACAGTGATCAATATATATTTGTTGAATGAGTAAATTTATAATAGAGTATTTTTGGCAGGTTATAAACATTGTAGACAGATATAATGGGCATTGAAAATCCAACATTCTTTATCCTTCATATTTTGTAGCCTGTACAAACCTTTTTTATTTTTCAACACTTTACTTTTTTTGTCTAAATATTAATGAGAAATGAAATTGAGACATAAGAAATTTGATATTTCTATAATAATTTCAGTGCTAATATTTTGATATGAGGCAATTTTGGAGCCAATATTCTTTTTCCTCTAGGGAAGTTGTGTCAATTCTGATGGTGATAGTTTAGAAGGTTTCTTCAATTACAGATGAGACATAGTCGGGGGTGGGGTGGGGTGGGGAGAGAGATAAATGAACATATCCATTTACGAATCCAGTATGAGCAGAATAGTTTTGTCTGATCTAGCTTGCTGAGAGGAATTTATCTCACTATTCCAAATTCATTATTCCCAAAGTTTACAAACATCCAGGATATATATGTGCACCAAGTCTGAGCATAGCTTCTCTGAAAATCAAGGATCAAGACTGGTGCTTGTGGAAGTTGCAGTCATGCATGATTAGTCATTAATTTTTTTTTGGATGCCCTTAAATGAATGTTTTTCAACTAAAGTGGAATGATTGGAAGGTAGAGTATAGATTAGGTATATATCAGAATGACTCAGCAATTTGAGAATTTTGCAAAAATTCCTGGGTGATTGTGATGAACCTCCCATGGGGGAGCCCAACAGGGGAGATTTGCATATGATGTATGTTTTTGCTGTCTTTTTCAAATTACAATGCCCCACTCACAACCCATTCTGATTTCAAAGACATAATTCCAAGGTGAGAGGATTGTTTTTTTATTTTATTAAGTTTTTAATTTTAATTCCAGTATAGTTAACATACAGTGTTATATTAGTTTCAGATGTACAGTGTAGTGATTCAACAATTCTATACATTGCTCAGTGCTCATCATGATAAGTGTACTCTTAATTCCCCTCACCTATTTCACCCATTCCCCCACCCACCTCCTCTGTGTAAACATGAGTTTGCTCTCTAGTTAAGAGTCTCCTTCTTTTTTTCCCCTTGTTTGTTTCTTAAATTCCACATATGAGTGACATCATATGGTATTTGTCTTGCTCTGTTTGACTTATTTCACTTAGCATTATACTCTCTAGGTCCAACCATGTTGTTGCAAATGGCAAGATTTTATTCTTTTTTATGGCTGAATAACATTCCATTGTGTATATGTACAACATCTTCTTTACTCATTCATCTTTTGAAGGACACTTGGGCTGCTTCCATAATTTGGCTATTGTAAACAATGCTGCAATAAACATGGGAGTGCATATGTCCTCTCAAATTAGTGTTTTTGTATCCTTTGGGTAAATACTCAGTAGTGCAATTATTGGATTGTAGGATAATTCTATTTTTAACTTTTTGAGGAAACTCCATACTGTTTTTCACAGTGGTGGCACCAGTTTGCATTCCCACCCACAGTGCACAAGGATTCATTTTTCTCCACCTCCTCACCAGCACTTGTTGTTTCTTGTGTTTTTAATTTTAGCCATTCTGACAGATGTGAGATGATATCTCGTTGTGCTTTTGATTTGCATTTCCCTGATGATTAGTATGTTGAGTATCTTTTCATGTATCTATTGGCCACCTGTATGTCTTCCTTGGAGAAATGTTTGTTCATGTCTTTTGCCCATTTTTAATTGGATTATTCATTTTTTTGGTGTTGAGTTGTATCTATTCTTTATATATTTTAGATACTAACCCTTTATTGGATATGTCATTTTCAAATATCTCCTACTGTTCCGTAGGTTGTCTTTTAGTTTTGCTGACTGTTTCAGGAGGGTGTTTTTTAGAAAAATTGCAATTGGTTCAGAAATAAGACTGCTTATTTCCCTCTCCATTTGGGGGATACTGCTTCCATATTTACAAGGCTTCAGGAAGGTGTTGTATGGGTGGTTTTATGCACACTACATATTTGCTAAGGTACTGACATTTTTCCATTATCCAAAGTTAAGAAAGACTCTGGGCCTTAATTAGTGGGGTGATTTTCTAGCTCATTTTCAGATAAACAGAGAACTTAAAACCAAGTTTATGATTCTTAGGAAGGAAATAGAATATGATGAAAAGATTTCATCCTATGTAATGTAAATGTATATAATTTGCAGAATGAATAGTCTTATGATAGGATGTGGCAATAAATACATGAGATAGATTTTATTGTCTGGTTTTCAGAGATTATTTTTTTCTCTTTACTTTATGGTTGTATCTCTGTAGCTCTCAATACTCATGGGTATAAAATCACTTTTCCCTGTCCTTAACAGTTTTCAGTACACACACAAATCAAAGAAATCATGCCATTTTCACTTTACAGATGAGGAAACTGAGGCTCAGAGATCTTTCATACCTTAATTCCCATTTTATTGTTGTTTATGCTAGAGTCTGACATTGTCTATCATTTTTACTTTACATCTATAGAAATGTGCCTGAGCATGAATAGCTGCCTCTGTTAAAAAAAAAATAGAGTGGTTTTGCTCCATTACCCTCCCTTTCCCTCATTTATATCTTATTGCTTATTATTTATGTCTTTCTGATGCACTATACGGCTCACATAGGCCACCCTCTATATTCATGCTTTCCAAGTATCTAACAGCAGAAGTTGAAATGTTACTATAACATATTAATTGAAGTTGTCTTCTAGGTAACATTTAAAATATAAGTATTCCTCTTATAAAACTGGACAACCACTGATATCAGGACCTAATTTTACCTTTTTAGTATCTCTAGTATCTAACACATCACAGATTTTCATTAGATATTTGCCAAATAAACTGATTGTGAGCAAATATTTAATACCATCACTTTCCATCTTGTTTAATTTTGTGCTGGGTTAAGGTAAGAAAATACCTATTTATGTAGACATTGCAGCGTTTAGAGTTGCAGAGATACTTCTCTATCACTGAAGCTACTTTACTATGGAAATGCTGTTCCAGTTAACAAGTATTTCCTAAGCGTCCACTCTTTCCTTAACCCCAGACTAGGTGTTGCTAGATTAGCAAGGAGAGCCTGTGAAGCATTTTATTTTTCTTTACTGCCTCCAAGTAAAATCTGTTATAAAACTATGGCCATACTTGAGTTATTTCAGAGGAAAACTATTCAGAAGGACAGTTCCATATTTTTCAGGCAACTTAGCAGGTCAGATGCCTTTGGTTTCTTTGCATGACTGAGTTAAAGAGCTAGAATGTATATAAAAGCCTAGCGAATTGTATTTGCAGTTTCACTGAACAGCCATAGGTAAAACTGGACTTTTGGGGTTTCAAGTGTAACCACTGAAGTGGTTGCATGTGATTGAATAGCAACTCTGTTGAAAAACATCAGTGAAGACACACAAGTTGCTGGTAGGACATTTGGGGGTTACAGTTTCGGTTTGCTCTTTGTCCATATGAAGACTCTCTCTTCATATATATCACCCTCAAATGAAAAATTAAGCTAGGAAATAAGATTAACTTGTTTTGAAGAAGGAAACTAATTGCTAATAAAACAAAACTACCTATGACAAATCTCAAGCCATTATTTCTGGGTAGAAAATTTTCCTTAAAAATCAAAGCTTTTAAATTTATAATACTGATAAACTGGGTCTGTTAAAATAATCAATAAGAAACTTTTTTTTTTTATTAACCACTGCAAGTATTTAAGGATGTCGATGAAAGTGAAAATTTTTAAGGCATAAATTCCTTAATTACTGCTGAAATCCAAATTAACATGAAATTATTAAAGTCTAAATAGCATTTGCCAATGTATCATCTGGGACACATTTTCTCCTGGCTGTGCTTCCTACCACTGCTGGATGAATAGTCAATAATTATTATTCGGTATCACACATTTCATAGAAACTGTCAGAACATGCAATTAGTCAGGAATGATAAAATGGCACTAAAAGAGTTAGGAATAATGAATTGGCAATATAAGTCACCAATGTGTGATACATACATTTCTTAAAATGTTTTATAGCCTACTGGTTATTAAATGTAATCATGACTGGTGAAAGCAGATGAAATTTGATTTAGGGACTCAAATGTTTAACTCTCACTTCAAAGTGGACCATGTTTGCTTGATTTTCTTGGCCCTCACTATACAGTAAACCACTGTAGAATTCTCTGTACTGAAATCTTCTTGAGATCCAGGGCCATTCTCTGAAGGCATTTATTATAGAAATTTGTACAAATACCTCAGCTATAATACGATTTCACAGCATGAATGCCATGAACATTAAGCCTCCAGAGAAACTATAAAATGTTTGCAACAGCTGAGCTCTAAGGTCAGAGTTTAAGACAGAATTGATTACAGAACTTTAACTTTTGATATAACTTTTAACTTTTCAGCACACAACCTAAGTGGTCAAAGAATGCTAAATATACAGCCTTATTTTTTAGTTCCTGCAAATAAACATGGGTTTAAGGTGACCTTAAACATCCCTGTTATCACTGGTACCTTTCATATTTTATTTTGTGAAATCACACATACAGATACATAGTATAGTCCCCCTTATATATCAGGAGATAGTACTGAACCCTACATACATTATGTTTTTTCCTATTCATACCTACCTATGATAAAGTTTAATTTATTAATTAGGTACAGTAAGAGATGAACAATAATAGCTAATAATAAAATAGAACAGTTGTAAAGTGTACTGTAATAGAAGTTATGTGAATGTGGTCTCTTTCTCTCTCTCAAAATACCTGATTGTAGTGTATTCATCTTTCTTGTGATGATTTGAGATGATAAAAGCCTGCGTGAAGAGACGAAGCAGGGTGGATGGCGTAGGCACTGAGACTTAGCATTAGGCTGCTATTGACCTTCTAATGATACATCAGCAGGAGAATCATCTGCTTCTGGACCGTGGTTGGGCATGGGTCACTAAAACTAAGGGAAGTGAAACTGTGGTTTAGGGGGTACTACTGCATGGTTTTGTAATTTAGACTGTACTGCTCCTAAAAACAGGCCGTGGCAATTCTCATTTTGAAAGATGCTTAAGCTTACCAGGCATAATAACTTAAATCATTAATTAGTAAGAAGTGATGATGTGTTATGCTCCATTTCACCTTTGATTGTTGAAATTACACCCTAGAGGTAACTACATTATAGTGATGGATGAAGTATTTGGAAAATTTCTGTGATCCCAGAGTTTCTGGGATGCAAAAGAATATTTTACAGGTGTGTAACCAAAATAGAGTAGTTTAACATAATATTTCTCACCCTATAATTCATATTGAACTGCTCATTTATGAATTCTTGAAGGTGGTGACATCTGACATATATCTGAAATGGGAGACTGAATTTAATATCCATAATTGTCAACATTCATGTTTCATTCTCATACTTGGCAATATTATACTGACATTACAGAAGAGTGGTATAGAACCTGCTGTTATGTAGCAGATTTTTTAATGATTTTCATTTTATTTAATTAATTAGTATTTTTATGGCTTTCATTTTATTTTTTTATTAAAGTATAATTGGCATGTGACATATTGGTTTTAGGTTACAACATAATAATTTAGTATTTGCATACATTGCAAAATGACACCATAATAAGTCTAGTTGCCATCCATCACCATACAGAGTTACAAATTTTTTTATGATGAGAATTTTCAAGATCTACTCTCTTAGCAACTTTCAAATATAGAATATTGTTGGCTATAATCATCATGCTATACATTAGCACCCCAGAACTTATTTGTTTTATAGTTGGAAGTTTGTACCTCTTGATCCTCTTCACCCATTTTGCCCAACTCCTATCCCCCTCCCTTCTGGAAACCACCAATCTGTTCCTTGTATCTATGGGTTTTTTCTTTTGTTTGTTCATTTGTTTTGTTTTTTAGATTCCACATATAAGTGAAATCATATGGTGTTTGTCTTTTACAATATGACTTATTTCACTTAGCATAATATCCCCAAGGTACATCCATGTTGTCACAAATGGCAAGATTTCATTTTCTTTTATGGCTGAGTAGTATTCCATATATCACATATATATCATATCTTCTTTATCCATTTATCCACCAATAAACACTTAGGTTATTTTCATATCCAAGCTATTGTAAGTAATGCTGCAATGAATATAGGGATACATATATCTTTTCAAATTGGTTTTTGTTTTCTTTGGATAAATACCCAGCAGTGGAATTACTGGATCATATGTTCAACTTTTTGAAGAACCACCATACTGTTTTTTATAGTGGCTACAACAATTTACATTCTCACCAACAGTGTGTCCCTTTTCTCTATGTACTTGCCAACACTTGTTATTTCTTTTTTTTTTTTAAAGATTTTATTTATTTATTTGACAGAGAGAGACAGCAAGAGAGGGAACACAAGCAGGGGGAGCAGGAGAGGGAGAAGCAGCCTTCCTGCTGAGCAGGAAGCCCAATGCGGGGCTCGATTCCAGGACCCTGGGATCATGACCTGAGCCGAAGGCAGTCGCTTAACGACTGAGCCACCCAGGCACCCAATTTCTTTTGATACTAGTCATTCTGACAGGCATAAAGTAACATTTCATTGTGGTTTTGATTTACATTCCCTGATGGTTGGTGATATTGAGCCTCTTTTCATGTGCCTTGTGGTTTTGATTTGCATTCCCTGATGGTTAGTAATATTGAGCCTCTTTTCATGTGCCTTGTGGTTTTGATTTGCATTCCCTGATGGTTAGTGATGTTGAACCTCTTTTCATGTGCCTGTTGACTACTTGTATGCCTTTTTTGGAAAAATATCTATTTAGATCTTCTGCCCATGTTAAAATTTGATTATTTTTGTTATTGAGTTGTATTAGTTCTCTGTATATCTCAGATATTAACCCATTATTGCATATATGACATATATTGTAAATATCTTCTCCCATTAAGTAGGTAGCTTTTCATTTCATTGATGATTTCATTTGCTGTACAGAAGCTTTAAGTTTGATGTAGTGCCATTTCTTTATTTTTGCTTTTGTTGCCCTTGCCTTTGGAGTCAGGTCCAAAAAATTATTGCCAAGACTGATGTCAAAGAACTTACTGCCTATGTTTTCTTCTAAGAGTTTTATGGTTTCAGGTCTTACATTCAAGTCTTTAATCCATTTTAATTTTTGTGTATGGCATAAAGTAGTGGTCCAGTTTTATTCTTTTGAATGTAGCTCCAGTTTTTCCAACCCCCCCTAGTGAAGAGACACCGTCATATATTCTTGTCTCCTTTGTCATAAATTAATTGATCTTATAGGCATAAATTTACTTCTGGGATCCCTATTCTGTTCCATTGATCTATGTCTATGTTTTTATGCCAATACCATACTGTTTTAATTACTATAGTTTTGTAATATAGTTTGAAATCAGGATGTGTGATGCTTCCAGCTTTGTTCTTCTGTCTCAATATTGCTTTAGCTATTCAGGATTTTTTGTGGTACTGCATGAATTTTAGAATTTTTCTTTTCTATTTCTGTGAAAAATGCTGTTGGGATTTTGATAGAGATTGCATTGAATCTGTAGATTGCTTTGGGTAATATGGATATTTTAACAACATTAATTCTTCCAATCCATGAATATAAAATATCTTTCCACTTACTTGTTTCATTAGTTTATCTTATGATTTTCAGTGTATAGGTGTTTCACATATTTGGTTAAATTTATTCTTAGGTACTTTATTCTTTTTGATGCAATTATAAATGAAATTGTTTTCTCAATTTCTCTGTAGTCGTTAATATGTAAAAATGTGACAGATTTTTGTATATTGATTTTGTACCCTGCAACTGTACTGAAATTTTCTAACAGTTTTTTGAAGGAGTCTTTAGGGTTTTATATATATAAATGCATGCTGTCTGTGAATAGTGATGGTTTTACTTCTTCCTTTCTAATTGGGATGTCTTTTTTTCCCCTACATAATTGCTCTGGCTAGAACTTCCAATGCTGTGTTGGATGAAAGTGGTGAGAGTGGGCATCCTTGTCTTGTTCCTGATCTTAGAGGAAAAGCTTTAAGTTTTTCACCATTTCCTTTGATATTAGTTGTGGGTTTCTATTATTAGCTTTTTATTTTGTTTATCCCATATGGCCTTTATTATGTTCAGGTATGTTCCTTCTACATCCAGTTTGTTGAGAGTTTTTATAAATAGATGTTGAATTTTGTCAATGCTTTTTCTGTATCTATTATGATGATCATATGATTTTATCTTTCATTTTGTTAATGTGGTGTATCCCGTTAATTGATTTGTGGATGTTGAACCATCCTTGTATTCCTGGAGTAAATCCCACTTGATCATGTGGTATGATCCTTTTAAAGTATTTCTCCCTTTAGGTCTGTTAATATTTGATTTATACATTTAACTGCTCTTATGGTGGATGTGTAAATATTTACAAATATTATATCTCCTTGTTGGATTGTCACCTTTATCATTATGTAATGCACATGTTTGTATTTTATTGCAGTCTTTGTTTCAATGTCTATTTTGTCTGATATGTTTAGCTACCACAGCTTTTGATTTTCATTGCACAGAACGTCTTTTTCCGTCCTTTCACTTTCAGTCTGTGTGTGTCCTTACATCTGAAGTGAGTCTCCTTAGGCAGCTGATAGATGGATCTGTTTCTTTTTTAATCCATTCTGCTAGTCTATGTCTTTTAATTTAAGAATTTAGTCCATTTACATTTAAAGTAATTATTGATACATATGTACTTATTGCCATTTTGTTAATTGTTTGTTACTTGTTGCCATGAGTCTCACATATAGCAGCATACATATGTAAAACAGTCTATTTTAAGTTGATACCAAGTTAAGTTTGAATGTATTTTAAAACTTTACATTTTTACTCATCGTAAGTCCTATGTTTTATGAGTTTGATGTTACTTTTTGCATCTTTTTATTCTGTGTATCCCTAAGAAATTATTATAGTTATAGTTATTTTTACTACTTTTGTCTTTTAACCTTCATACTAGCTTTATAGGTGATCCACTACTGTTACTATATATTTACCTTCACCAGTGAGATTTTTACTTTCAAATGTTTCCTTGTTACTAATCAGTGTCCCTTTTTTCAGCTTAAAGAAGTACTTTTAATATTTCTTGTAACTTCAGGTTAGTAGTGATGAACTACTTTAGCTTTTGCTTGTCTGGAAACTTCTTCATCTCTCTTTCAATTCTGAGTAATGATCTTGCCAGGTAGAGTATTCTTGGTTGGAAGTTTTTTCTTTCAGCACTTTGAATATATCATGCCACTCTCTTCTGGCCTGCAAAGTTTCTGCTGAGAAATCTGTTGATAGTCTTATGGAAGTTACCGTGTATGTAACAAGTTGTTTTACTCTTGCTGCTTTTAAGACTCTCCCTTTATCTTTAACTTCTGACATTTTAATTATAATGTATCTTAGTGTGGGTATCTTTGGATTCATCTTGTTTAGAACTCTTTGAGCTTTCTGGATCTGGATTTCTGTTTCCTTCCCCAAGTTAGGGAAGTTTTCAGGTATTTTTTCTTTGAATAAGTTTTCTGTTCTTTTCTCTCTCTTTTTCCTCTATAATCTATTACTCTGTTTGATGTTGTTTTAGAGGTCCCTTAAGCTATTTTCTCTTTAAGACCTTTTCTGTTGTTGTTGCTCTGTTTAGATGAGTTTTACTGCCATATCCTCCACATCACTGATTTTTTTCCCTCTGTTTCATCTAGTTTCCTGTTAACCCCTCTAGTGTATTTTTCAGTTAAGCTATTACATTCTTCAGCTTTGTGACTTATTTTCTTATATTTTCCTTCTCTTTATTGAAGTTCTCACTGTGTTTATCCATTCTTCTCCCAAGTTTGGTGAACATCTTAATGACCATCACTTTGAACTCTTTGTCAGGTAAATTACTTATATCCATTTCATTAAGGTTTTTTTTCCTGAGGTTTTATTTTGTTCTTTCATTTAGAACATATTCCCTGGTTTCCTCATTTTCTTGACTCTCTGTATTTGTTTCTATTTATTAAGCAAAATAGCTATCTCCTCCAGCTTGAAAGAGTGGACTTGTGTAGGAGATGAGACTTATTTTGACCTCTGCCCTCACTCTTGGTTGTCTCTTAAACCTTTGTGATTGTCTAAGCAACTTGATTTAGATTTGATAGGTCCTAATTGTTGAAGGTGTGTTAAGACCTGCGAGTGTTCCAGACGGAGAGATCTAGTCAGTGCCTAGTTTCAGGTTCATTGGAAGTTAGTCCCTCAGGCAGCAGCTTTTAAGTTATGCAAATATATACAGTCCTGTGGGACCACAGGTGTATAATCTGCTGGCTGCCAGACCATGCAATCTGGAGCTGTCCCCTTCATAACAGTTGCAAAAAATTGGGGTTCCAGACAAGCTCCTTTCTGGGAGGTATCAGTGGGCTGTAGCAAGGCCAAGGGATATGTTCCCCGAGAGTACTTCTGTGGCCTCTAGATAGTAAACCTGAAGCCTTCCCCCAAGCTGAAGCTCTCGGACAATAGACTTTTTCACAGGAAAACTGGTGGTGTGTTTCAGTCTTTGCAGTGCTCTGGGGGTGGTAGCCTGCCAAGAACTGTCTCTCCAATTGTTTCAGACCTCTGGGCCCCAGAAATGTAATCCCCCAGCCACCAGAGCCAAGTGCTCAATGTGTGGGCTGTGCAAGCTTGCCAGCTTTGGCAGGGCCCTGGGAGCCATGGCAGCAAGGGCACTTGCCTGTTAGCTTTGGTGGGACTGTGGGATTGCTGTGAGAGCAGGGTGTGACCACCAGCACTAGGAAGTCAGAGGGAGAGTGCAAAAATGGTGCCTGCCAGCAACCCTATCCCTGCAGAGAGTCCCAACAGGCTCCTGTACCTTTGGCAGATGCTTTAAGTTAGCAAATGAATGTCCTTCACATATGGTGTAGGTGCATTTCAAACTGCTGCTTTTACAATGGGTCCCAGGGTGAGTGAGTCTCTGTGCAAGCTCTTTTTTTTTTTCTGTACAAGCTCTTTAAGAGTGGACTCTCTGTTCTCTATAGCCTTATGGTTCTTCTGGATATAAGCCCCACTGGTTTTCAAAGCCAGATATTTTGGAGGCTCATCTCTCCTGTGCAGATCTCAAGGGCTGGAGTATGTGATGAGGGGCACAAACCCCTTGCTCCTCAGGGAGCAGCTTCATATTTGTGAGATCTCTTCTAATTATGGATTGCCATACTAAGGGTGAGGATTTTGATGAGACTGTTTCTCTGACTCTTCTACCCATCTTGATGTGGCCCTTTCTTTTCTTTCTTTTTCTTTTTCTTTTTCTTTTTCTTTCTTTCTTTCTTTTCTTTCTTTCTTTCTTTCTTTCTTTCTTTCTTTCTTTCTTTCTTTCTTTTTTTGCGCACGTGCGTGAGAGAGCACTTGCACATGCACGAGAGGGGGGAGGAGCAGAGGGAGAGGGAGAAAGAATCTTAGGTAGGCTCTGTGGAACGTGGTGTGGGGCTTGATCTCACAACCCTGAAATCATGACCTGAACTGAAATCAAAATCTGGTTACTTAACCGACAGAGCCACCCAGGTGCCCCCTGATGTGGCCCTTTTATCCTTTGTTGTGGAAGAGTTGTTCAGCTATTTTTTAGGTCTTTTTCAGAGGGAATTGTTCCATATGTAGCTGTAGATTTGTTGTGTCTGTGGGAGGAGTAAGTAAGGAGGAGGATCTTCCTATGCTGCCCTCTTGAACTTCATCCAGCAGATT
Organism: Halichoerus grypus; assembly: GCF_964656455.1. Lineage (NCBI taxonomy): Eukaryota > Metazoa > Chordata > Mammalia > Carnivora > Phocidae > Halichoerus > Halichoerus grypus. Next base: position 80,623,549 of record NC_135723.1, read on the forward strand.
TTTAAAGGAGCATATTTCAAACTCCCTATGAAGTAATGAATTAGAAATTCATTTCTAATGAGTTTGAGTTCAACTTGGTTGGCTTTGAGTTCAGCTTGGTTGGCAGCTATTATTTGGTACATAGATCTCATGAGAGAGTAGAGTGCATTTATATAATAGCTACTCTGAATTCTGCATAGCATTACATGGTCATATTAGAGATAATTCTTAGGCTTTCCATCCATATCAAAAATGTTTGAGGGTTTACTTTCACATTTATGATGTAAGACTGGAGCCTTATAACACTACTGTGGGGAATGCAGAATTCAGGATAAAGTGGATGTGTTTCTGATTCTATCCAAGGGGATTTATTACTGGAAATACCAAAAGGATCTCATTGTACCAAGGTTTCATTTATAATAAAGTTGCATGGCATGGATCTTGTGGATAGCATTACAGTATAGTTCCAGGTTTCCAGGACAGATAAAAGCAATTACATATAAAAGAAAAACAATCTCTTTCTTATAAGCTTCCAGTGAGTTGCACTATGGTATTTAAATACTTACTATTTGTTTTGAACAAAATTCTGTGCCATATCCTGCTCCTTTTCAAAGCTTTGTGGTTAGCAGTGACAGAGACTTTTTTCTTGACCAAATTTTGGTCAGACTCCTTGGAGCCCACTTGTAAGCTAGGTCCCATCCTCAGTCTCATCCATCTTCAGCCTACCTAGTCTAGTTGTAGCAGGAATTCTGCTAAGTCAGTTTATTGAGAATCTCCCAATCCTTGATATCTGATCATCCTGGTCTGTCTTCAGCAAGAAACCTGTGAATTGGATTTGGCAAGAATTCCTCTGCGTTTGATGTCTTCTCTTCATAATTTTTCATCCAGTGACTCCCTCCCTCTGCTTGTTGACTCTAAATCCCAGCTGTCTTTGCTGTATTGAGTTGAGCCCCAGTCTCTCTCCCCTATTGTAGTTGTCTTGACACCTATCACAATAGTCCCGAATAAAGTCTTCCTTACTATTTTAACAAGTGTTAGAATCTTTTTTTTTTTTTTTTAACAGCGGGAAGTACCAATCATGTTAACCCACACCCTGGACTATATTCAACCAGTCAGAATATTTTTTTAAACTGCAGTTCTCTTAATGGAGTTATACGGGTATGAGCCCTAAGCTGCTTAGGACCATTTCCTGCAACCACCACATGAAGAAGGTGCCATTAGACAATAATATCACACAGACAGAAAGAGGGTCCAGGTTTAGCTGCTTTTAAGTCCTTCTTTACAGCCATCCTTAAAATCGGCTCTACTTCTGCCCTTCCCAGTTGTGAAAGCAAATAATTTCCTTCCTTCCTTCCTTCCTTCTTTCTTTCTTTCTTTCTTTCTTTGTTTCTTTCTTTCTTTCTTTCTTTCTTTCTTTTCTTTCTTTCTTTCTCTCTCTCTCTCCTTCTTTCTTTCTTTCACTTAAGAACATTCAACAAGGTTTCAGTTTCTTAAAGCAAAAATGTCCTGATTTATTCACTCATACAGTACTTTTCATCTATCCTATTATATTATTGATTTGTAATCTTAATTTCTCAATTATGCTATGTATAATTATACTTTGTATAACTCCACAAAACATAGGCTCTTAAGATTTACTGATTTTTCTCATTTTTTATGTTCTTGAAAAGTAAAGATTTACAACTTGACATTTTTAGAAGTTCTATGTTCTAAATAGTAAATTATTTAATAAAATGTATAAAATAAATAAGTTTATTATTTAGAACATAGAATATATGGATTAATATGAAGGTAAACTTATCTATAATTTCAATATGCAGAGATGACCTGTGAATAATCAGTGTACACCCATCCATCATTTTCCATGGGATCATAATATACATATTACTTTGTTTTATTTTCATTTTATATCTTTTTCTGAACAATATATTGTGGACATCATTCCATGAATTAATAGCATCATTTTATCACATAAAGGCAATGCACTTTAAATATATATAAAATATATTAAAAATATATTTAAAAATCTCCTATTTTAAGACATCTAGATTCTTTCCAAAGATTCCCTATGTTTAATACAAACAAACCAAACAAGACTCAAATTTTTAAGCATTCTTTTTACATGTTTCTCACATGTTTGACTATTTCCTGAGGAGATATATACATTTTAAAAAAACCTTTGGTACTTATTGCCAAATAACCCTTCAGAAATATGGTATAAATTTATATCATAAAGTAATAAATTAACAGCCTTATTTTTTTTCTCAAATTGTAGCTAAAAACTCTTGCTTTGTTGTTTTTAGCTTATAGTTCATTGTGTTTGAGGGTAAAGGTATTTTTTGGTTTATTTCTTTAACTTTTTCTTTGTTCAATTCTTATCCCTTATTTACAAAATTTAATTAATCTCATTTTTCTATTGTGATTGCCATTTTTTCTTACTGATTCGTTAGAACTTTTAACATATTAAGGAGGTTAGCATTTATCACTGATGATGATTATAACGATTATATTTTAGAGTTATTGGCTCTTTTTCTTTTATACATTAAGAAGTTTTGTTTAATTTTTTGTTTGCATTTTAATTTTTGGTAAAGTATATTTAGAAAAGCAGCCAATTTTTGATGTTTCACTTTGTTATTCCTGTAAAGGCTGGCCTATTTGTAGATCTTGGGTCTTATATATATAGAATTTTGGATTATATATATATGTGTATATAATTATATTTAACAGTCATTAAATAACTCTACTTTTTAAAAGTGATGATCTGAGTATGTTTTGCATTTTATATTTGTATGTATTTTATATTACATACAAAATATGTTATATATAAAGTTACATATTATATGTAAAAGGCATATAGCATATATAACTTCATCTTACAATTTGGCTTAATGGAATTTATGCCATGTTGTAGCAATTTGACAATAACTTTAAACTTGGTAAAGGTTAGAAGTCAAGATTAACAAGTAGCATATTAACATAACACTAAAATGTTAAGAATACCCTGTAGAATGCAATTCTAGATGTTTGTTACAATGGATCAATTTTTCATTAAATTCTTTAAACCATTTCAATACTGTCTTGGTACAAAACCAACTGCCCTTCTTAATATTTGCCAGAAGATGGCGCTATACTAATAAACTAAGATCTCTCTATATTTTAGGAATTGCAGATAAATTTTGTCCAAGTATTAAAATCAAAACAATTCCGAGGGCTTGACAAATAAATCTCTAATGATATGCTCACCTTATCTTTAATGCCTGTATCTTAAAATGATAAGTTTTCTATGTATTTGTAGGGAAGGCCTTAGCATATTTTACTCAGTATAATTTTTTTTTTCTTACATTTTCATTCTTCTTCCTTTTCAAGTTATAAGATAAATTTGGGTATAAAAAGGCAGCTAATTAGTGGATTTTAAAGTTACACTCACACTCACAGGCACAACTACTTCTGTGCTGAGACTGAAAACATTGACTGAAAGAAACCAAAGCCAAAGCTTAACATTGTGATGATTCCATGGGACTAATCACAAAATAGTAGCTTTTGTATTTATAGTTATTTACATTTAACAACAGTCCACTAAAATTTAGCTTAGGGGAATGTTTACACTGTATTTTACTTACATCAGGACTCAGTCATTCATCAGAGGTTCTATAACAGAGCAAGGATTCCTTTAACCACTGCTTTTATTTAATGCCTTTAAATATAGGTGTCTTTTAAAAGGCAGCTAATTTAGTGTAAGCTGAAATGCCTCAATATGTGCTAATAATGGAACCTTTGTTTAGCATAAAAAGTGAACCTTAATAATCCCCTTTCTTTCTGTATTGCTCCTGGCTCCAGAATTTTCTAATGAGTAGTAACAGGAGCTCAGCAACCCAATGTGGTTTCTTAACTTGACAGTAATTGTGTCTAATAAGTAGACCAGAGTATTCAGCAGAAGTTCCATTGAGGTATTCAGTATTACCTAGCTAATTCATACTAAGAACTGGGAAACAAATTGTATGCATTAAGATTGTCCATGAAGCCCTGGTTCAGAAGAAAGAACCATGGAGATAATGTAAAACTTTATTAATGAGCACAAATATCATCAGTAAATGTGTTATTTTGTTGTGTCTTTGGTATGTGCTTTCCGAATCCACATAAATACATAGATCAGCAGTGTCTCACTCCTTTCTTTATAATATGTAGCTCAATAGTTATCACTACCTTTATTGAGTTCCTTCTATGGGCAGAGTGTCTTCCAAATATTCAGAACTGAAGGGCACATTAAAAAAGAAAAAGAAAGCAATGCTTTTTGGTAACAGTCATTTAATTAGGGAGATAGAAAACCATATTCATGCAGAAAATAGCAAAATAGTTTATAGCACTAGGTAATATAGTGTAAAATGATTGTGGGATTAATTAGTGTCTACCTTGATTTTTGATTAATGCTTTTATTAGACTCTGAAGAAAAAATCTAAATATGTTGTTTCATACTCATCACAGTCCTACTATGTAGGTATTATTATCTCCCCTTTTTGATAAATGAGGACACTAAGTCGTCCAGAGGCTGACTGATTTTCCCACTCACACAGCTAATAGGCCATGGGACAGGATGCGGACTCATCTGCTCTATGTCCGGAGCTAGAGCTCTCTCCAACATGCCAGACCCTTTCAGTGCACGCCTGGCACCCAGCTTAGCCCCACACTCATTTTGTCTGCCTCCTAATGTGAAATTTTAGGTCACCTGTCTTTACTCTCTTCAAATAAAAATCCCACAGAAGATTTTTCGGCGTCAAAGTTGAGATTGATTTCTGTGATTCATTTGTCACTGTGAAAAGAGATTAGAGATGAAAGAAAAGTGACTCATAGGGTGGCTCATGTTCACTGCTGCATGACAGGCAGCTTCTAGAACAGAAAAACAGACTTTTCCTTTCCTTTGGGGGTAAGCAGCACAAGGACATTTCATTCAGAGAAGCTGATGAAATTTTGCTTTAAATTGGATACCCTATTTCTCCCAGGATCACTGTACAGTAATATTCCTATGTCCATAAAGTTTCAAGTTCATTCTCTTTTCGCAACTGTTTACACTGTGTACTTCTCTTCTAATAATTTTCACAAAATTATCTTATGTATTTAGGCCTTTAGAAAAGAGAAGTTGCTTTCTGAAAGCTCCAAAAGCAGAACAGTTAAATATTCCTTCATGCAATTTGTCCCATTCCCTCTCAACCTACTGCTTTGATTGGTTTGTTCTAAATTGTCCTCAGATTGTCTATGTGCTTTGAAACTCTTTAGAATTTATTACTTTGCTAACTATAAAAAAAAAGAGGGATGCCTGGGTGGCTCAGTCGGTTAAGTACCCGCCTTCTGCTCAGGTCATGATCCCGGGGTGGGGGTGGGGGGCTGCTTAGCAGGGGGGAGTCATCTTCTCCTTCTGCCTCTCCCCACCTCTCCCCTCTCATGCTGTCCCTATTGTGCTCTCTCTCTCAAATAAATAAATAAAATCTTTTTTAAAAAAGGATACATCTTTCCTAGAAAGTGTTTTGCCTTATTTGCACTTAGATTACTGATTTTGATTCCTGGTTTTTAGTAAATGGAGCCCAAAACAGTCTGGGGTAATAATTCATGATTACCCTAGAAATTTCATCTCTAAGTCATTGATAAAACTATTTATTAATCAAGCTCTAGTCAACAATGCAGAGGCTTTGTGAGTTATAAATAAATCTATACTGGAAGACAGTATCACAGAGGCATTGAAATATGCCCTTGGAGTAAGACAAACCTGCGCAGGAATTGCAGTGAAAGCTTGGATAAGTTACCTAAATTCCCTCAGCTTTGATTTCTTCTGACTTGTTTCTTCAAAAGCTTCTCATAAGAATTAAATGAAATCACATATGCGTGTGTATTATATGTTTATATATACATATATTTATTTATTTTTAAAGATTTTATTTATTTGAGAAAAAGAGAGATGAGCAAGAGAGAGAGAGAGCATGAGCGGGGAGAGGGGCAAAGGGGGGAGGGAGAAGCTGACTCTCAGCTGAGATGAAAGAAAAGTGACTCATAGGATCCATCCCAGGCTCCATCCCGGGACCGCAGGATCATGACCTCAGCCAAAGGCAGAGGCTTAAGTGACTGAGCCACCCAGGTGCCCCTATATACTTATGGTATTTAGCATGCTCTCTGGCACTTAGTAAGTCCTTAAGTGGTAATTTAAATTACTATCTCTTGCTTTTCTCTTTCATGGTTTTTAAGCCTTTATTCACAAACCAGACATTTTTTTTCCCCACTCCTTTTGCCAAAGATGTGTTCAGTTTCTTAATTTCAAAGAGAATGACCAATAATCTATTGCCACAATAATGCTGTATAACAAGCAAGTAAAATCCTGTTGGCATACACAATAAGCACTTGTTTTTGTTTACAAGTCCACGGTTTGGTGTTTTTGCTGATCTGGGCTGGGCCGTGCCAGTTTCCACTGTGTCTGTGGTCATCAGCAAATCAGCTGGTGGCTAGCTTGTCTAGGATTCTCTCAGCTGGGTTATCTACTGTCTGGTCCACATGATCTCTCATCCTCCAGCAGACCAGTTTGGGCTGGTTCTTTTTCAAGAAACAGCATGAGGAGGTATGTAAGATTTTTAACAGTTCCAAGTTCTCTTGGAACTGGCACACGGTCACCTCTGCTTTATTCTTCTGGCCAAAGTGTCTACCTTCTAAAGGAAGGAGCTGCAGAGTTATACGGCAAAAGATGTGGATATAGGAAAAGGTGGAGAATGTTTTTTTGTTTTGTTTTTGTCTTTTTTTACAATTAACCTATCATAAAGACAAGCTGGCTAAGAGAAAAAGAGACTTCAAAAACCTGCTAATCTGTTTTTGGCCGTTTTTATATCTGTTGCTTTCCACTTCTCATGATTTTTACGTTCGTAGCTGGTATCAGTGCAAAATACTCTTTTATACAAATAATAATAATAGCTGGCCATTATTGACTATATACTAAGTGCCAGGCATATTGGTATTTTGCATTCCCTTTCTTATTTAAATTTCATAATTACCCTTCAAGGAAGATACTATTATTATTTTATTATTATCATCTCTATCTTGGAGGATAGAGAACTTTAGAGAAATAATTTATTCATGGTCAGGATGCTAATAAGCAGCAGAGCCAGAATCTGAATTCACGCTGGTTGGAGTATAGAATTTGTATTGCAATACTGCCTTTCTCCCCTCTTCCATCAATCCTGTTTATTGATTCTGGAATGCGTTAGCCAAAATAAAGAAACAAACACTGACCACTTAGGTGGTTTTTACTTCGTATTAAATACAGATGAATTAATTCATGCCAGAAGCTATGGTTTTGAGACATAGCTCTTTTATATATAATTATTACTACAAGAGGCAAGCTAGAGAATACCGTGGAGGTTCCTTTTCCACCTGCAGTGTAGCAGAACTTAACCCTTTCAGAGCCTATATTCTAATTGGTGGCCATGTTCCCATAGCAGAATGAACCAATTAACTAAGTTTCCAACCAGCTTCTTGCTAAAATGTCAAGACTAAAACAGGATTCATTTAAAAGGCATACAATAATAAATGGGGTCCATTTAAAACAAGACACCCTAGGCTGTATTCCTAATTAGAAGATTGAAATGATCTCTATTCCAGAAATTGTAACATGTTCTCAGTATTTGTGTAGTTTTATTAGATGTTCTGATGTCTAATATCACCTGAGTCACTGAGACATTTTTTGGAAAGTTTTCTACTACATGAAATAACCTTCACACAGAATAAAACTAATTGGCTTGGATGCATATGAACTATACAAATTGACAGGATAACTGTTAACCTAGGTCTCTCACAAACCTCAACATCATCCTTGGTTTCTCTCTTCCTTCTGCTTCCGTCATTCCCACTTCTGCCCCCTCCCCCTGCCAATTTTCCAGTATACGCTTGCAAATCTGTAGATGAAATCTTTTCCATTTTCCCTCTTCTCTCCATGGTCCCTGCCTGCCACTGCCCTGGTCCTGACTCGTCATCTTTCTTTTGGAATGCAGAACAGCCTTCTAATATATTTTCTTACCGTTAGTGTCTGTTTCATCCACACTGATTCCAGTTAACATTTCAAGATAAATATCCCAAAATTCTTTATTTTAACATGGCCTTAAGTACTCTTATTATTGATTACCCTCACCTCTGTAGAATTGTCTTTCAGATTATTGGATGTCTTGGAGAGATCTGTATGTCTGATGGAAAAATCTCCATCTCATGCCAATCATTGTTGGGTGACAATTGGACAGGGCTGGGGATGTAGAGCTAGGAAAGGGAAGAATGGCCTGACATGTCACTCTAATCATCGGTACAGGGTATTGACTGCTGCTTACAATTTTGATCAGGTGTACAGGGTATTGATGAAGGGATCAGATGACTACTGTAGATTAGGGAAGCTGGAGACTAAATGTAGGGAAATAGGTTAACATTTGGAAGGCAAGTACCAGAAAATGTAGTTCTATGCAGGAATCATGCAATGGTCTGGGATGGGTCAGGTAGAGAGGCACTAGGTGGTCAGTACTAAAGCTGAGCTTCCCAAAACCACAATGAAGAGTTAGGAATCTCTCTAAAGATCACAGGAAAGGTGTAGGGAGCTGGTGCTAAATGATGCTGGATGGTACTGTGCTGTTGTGTGAGCAGGTCTCCATTCATCACTGGCTTCTTAGGGTGGTTCACTCACAGATTCTTCCTCTCTGATTTCAGTCGAAGAGAATTGTATGTGGAATTTCTTTCCCATTCTTATTGGGCTGAGCCCCATTGGGCTTAACTTCATAGAAAATGACAGAAAGCAGAGGAAAAAACATGATGCGAAGAAGTTATTTAAATGATCATTATATGTGAAAAATGCTCAAGCTTAATAGTAAACAAAGAACTATAATTTGAAATGAGGTAAATTTTTATTGATAAAATTGACAAATATGAAAATATACTCGATGTTGCTAAGAATGGGTGCAGGTATAGATTTCCTGTGAGTTTTGAAGAGAATTCCTAACTATCCTTTGAAATTTTGGGGAGCCCAGGCTGTAGTATTGGTGATGATTTTGGTGCAAAATGTTAGAATTTGGTTTGGTGATATATATTTGAAGCTTAAAAATATTTACATTGTTTGACCTATCAATCTACTTCTAATAATTTTTCCTACCAAAATCATTGAAGATGTTTCCAAATATGTACAAATAAGCATCTTGGACAAAATTTTATAAATTTTGGGAAATAGCTTAAATATACGGCAATATGGAGTTGGCTAAGCAAATGCTGGTCCGCTGATGCAGCAGACACCCATTAAAACTTATGCTATAGAATATTTAATAACATGGGCAAAATAATCATGATGTTTTATTATGAATATAACAGCACATTAAACAACTGTGTTTCTGTAGAAATTCAAATGTGTATGTATATACATGAAGAATCCTGTTAGGCTATAAACAAAAATGCTCTTAGTGATTATCATTGAGGGTGAGATTACTAAGGTTATTTGTTTTCTTTGTGTTCTTATACTTTAAGACATTCTTTAATGTTTATTTTGCAATCAGAATAAAACCTATACATTTTATTTTTTTAAAAGTGTTGACTAATATGTTTTATATTTGCTCTTATTATTGAAATATGCATTTTTTTTCCTTTTTGTTGGTGCTTATCTAGGGATGATTTCTATGAGGTCCATATTAGTTTAAAATATATCTATATGTTGCTAGTACTTATGTGAATGAAGTGTCACTATTAACACAATACATTTTAGCAGCATTAGCACATAACACTTACTTAAATAGTAACATTATATTGGGAATTCTTCACAGAACAACAAAGATATGGCAAGGAAAGGCAAGGGAAGAGAGGCTACAAAGGGAGTCATAATCACTCGGCCGACGGCTTCTTAAGCTAACCTCCCAAGTCTCCCATCAATATCTGAAAAATCAATTTTCTTCTCTCAGATTTCTTCCCAGTCTTAAAGCTAAGGCTAGCTTTAAACTGGATGAGTTTGAGGTTTGGGGGGATTACTCTATCAGGATAAGTTTATTGAGGTGGTGATATGTGAAATTTTGCAAAAATATATGGGTAAACTTACAACTCAAAAACTAGGTAAAAATGTTTGATGTTTATTAATTTCATGAAAGAGAGGTTATTTCACACCTCTGTTTATGCTATTAAAGTATTCATACAGGTAAAGTATCTGAAATACTTGCAGTCCTTTGCAGAACATTCCATTCAAGTGACATCTCTATGCCTCTAGAGAAGCTTTATCTACCAAGAAACAATAGCAAGGTAATTTTATCAGGTTGTGATTATAGTTTCATCTGTGGGTGTATCAGGCTTTGAAACAAGGTCCAATCTGATCTTGCAGAGAATGCACATTTGCTTGCAGCACTGCTTTTGGGGGTTTATAAGAGGAATCTGGAGCTCAGAATGTGAGATTTGGAAGCAGCGAGAGATAGCACGGTAGCTGAGAATGCTGTTAAGCATTACTGACAGTTAAGAGCCAGTTAAGAAAGTTTCAAGATAACTATCAGATATGCAAAGCCATAGAAGCCACAGCTATTGATGGTACCTTGATATCAAAATATTTTGAAATAGATTTGAGATCCAAGCTTGTATTTCTTTGAAATTCTATCTGGTTTAAATTACTCTTTTGAAAAGGACTTTTTAAAAATAGAGAGGTCAAATTAATAGAAGTAAACTCCGAAACAGGTTAAACCAAAGTATAACTGAACATTATTATCAAATTGAAGTCAAAATCCTAACTTGGTACTTAAGAAGGCTTTATTAACTTTTGATAGTGTCTTATCATCCCTGGTTAACTTATCACAATAAAGCATTCAAACATATAATTATGCTAAATACATACAATGCCGGGCAGTTCACTTATTTTTTATTTTTCAATACTAAAACACAGATGAAAGAAAATAAAAATATGTTTTATTCTGAATATATCAAGGTACATATTAATTTTTCTGGAATTTTTTTGAAAACTCCATCATTGAAATGTGATAAATAGGGAAATAATTATGGGTATTTAAACAGATTTTATGGTTAAAATACATATTTTTACATTATATTATAAGTGAACAAACTTTTCTAGATATCTGACCCACTGAAGACATTATACCATGATATTCAAATAAGTCTTTACTTGCGCAGTATTAGAAAGCTAACAAAAAATACCATGTTTGTTCTTACCCACAAGGTAAGATCCAGCAATCCTTCCCAAACTTCTCAAGATCAAGCTATTCTATTACTTGTTGAAGAAGGAAATCATGAACTTCCAGTTTCTTCTTTATCTGGGCCAGTGGCTATTTAATGGAGTCAAAAATTGCAGTGGACTCTAATCAAATAATACAAATTGCTAAAGATTTTATAATGGGGGTCAGAAGTCCTCTCACATTCATTTTCCTTTTTAAGCTATTATATTATATTAGTCTTTACTAGTTAGTGTCCTGCTAACAAGAGCAAAAATTTGTGAGATGAGTATGCATCCAGTAGAGCTGGGCTTAGACAAGCCTCTATGGCCGGCAGCCCTCTCCGTTATTTCAGAGCTTGCTCTACCAAATCAGATGGTCAGCTTTGCCCTGCACTGTCCGTGCTGCTCTCCTGGGCTCTCAGTGCATGCCACATTTCAATATGCTTTGAGGGGCATTGCCATACTCTGTCACCTATCATTCAATTAAAATGTAATCGAATGAGCCACCTGGACTGATAGGGCCTAATAAGTTGCCTATATAGACAGGAAAAGCTTCTAGATAATATTTCATATGTTAGCTGGGAGCAAATGGACAAAATCTTTATTTCATTTGCATAATCATTAATGATTATAATTTTGGAACTTTCAACCCAAAGGTTTGAAAGGTTTGTGGGCTATAGTGAATTTTGAAAATGAAAGTCCTAAAGCATTCAGATCCAAGACTATGAGGCAAGATATTTTCATATATTCATCCATTTAACACATACACACATATATAGATATTAACATAGATACACAGATTTAGTACCCACTGGATTGTCAGGCATGGTGTGACTATCAGAAATGTGTTGGTGAACAAAAACACACTATTGCCTGTAGGAAATTCACTCTCTGGGGGCACGGAGGCATTTATTTGATAACATAATAATGAATATATACAAGTGGGATAAGCGCAATAAAAAACAGCTTAGTGGTGTTAATGAGAGGATATAATTGGGGATTGGACCTAATTAGTTGTGATGACTGAACCCAGAGAAAAAGAATGTATCGATATTAACCAGGCAAAGAAAGGAGCGGGGTGAACATGCTCCAGGCAAAGGCAACAGAAAGGGTGGAGTTTCCTTGAGGAATGTGTGTCTTAATGAATCACCTCCACTTCTTGCTGTCTGAGAGTTAAAGGCAGAGACCAAGGTGGCTGTCCTTTCCATCCCCCAGTTTTTCCAACAATGACACCAACTCTCAGCTCAGTTCCCAAGTCTGTGCTGTAAGACTGAGGGACACAATGGAAAAAACAAAACAAACAAAATCAGCCAAATTATTTGTGAAGTAACTAAGACAGGGAACTAAACACACAATTTGCTAGCTTCTTTAGGTAAATATCTTTAACAATTTAAATCTCTGTAATCTGATGCTGGTTATTTCTGATGATTTAACAGTAAATCAATTAAGTGATGCTCCATAAAAGACTTTTAAACTTATGAAGCGAAGATCCATTCAACCTATATGGAAGTTAAATATTTATCAATAATATCATGATTAGCATAAATCTATTTGGATACTTACTGCTTTGACATTTTTCACATATCAATTTTTTTTGAATAAACAAACGAGTTATAGAGAGAGCATAAAGAAAAAAGGTTCTAGGTCTTTAGTCACAGAAATTTGTTAATTCTCTGGCAACATAGTTTGCTTTATAACTGTCAAATACTTTTTCCCTTTTGAAATAATACTACATCCCAAACAAATAATAGTGGTTACCCTTTCATGTCATACCTGCAACAGCTCCATATCACAACTACAGGTGAGATTCTCCCTGAGTTCAAGTCAGGAAGCAGTGTGTTTCAGAGTCTTGAAGAATAGGTAGATGCTGAAAAAAGAGGAATCAGTAATGATTCTTTAGGTAAGGTAAAGAAGGTAAGGGAAAGAAATAAGAAAAAATAAAATAACATGTCTACTATGGAAATCACTCTGGTGGACAGACAGATGGTGAATCTTCTGGTGAATATATATACATTCACTTCTGTCTATCTACCACTGTGTGTGTGTGTGTGTGTGTGTGTGTGTGTGTGTATCCACTAGAGAGATAAACACACATACATGTACAATTATACGTGTGTGTATATATGTATATGTATATATATATAATTACAGTGAGAAATAACATGGAAGATTGTCAATACTACCTATGTTATCATTACTTGAAGATGGACTTATTATCAAGATAAAAGTGATAAACACAAGTTTTTGCACCCCAGTATATATTTCTCCAAGACTATGAGACTATCTATTCCTTTTAGAAGAAACCTCACATTAGACAACTAGTTTGTGTGGTTTAGTTCTGTGTTCCTAATGAGACAGTCCCATAAAAGTCCTGGCCAACCAGCCTTAAAGAACACCATGTGTGGTAATCACAGCCCAGGCCAGGTGGGGATTCTCATTAAAGGTTAAAAATGTGTTAGAATTATAGTAAATAGTTTTTTGACATATATGCTACAATGGGTCACAAATTTAGATGTCTGTAGGGCTTGGCAAATAATGTAAATGCAGAAGTAGTGTAGGACAATGGTTGTCAAAATGCAGTCCTGGGATCAGGAGCAGAAGCATCAAATAGGGAACTCGTAACTAGTACAAATACTTGGGTTTCACTGAAGACCTAGCAGATCAAAAACTTGAGGTGAGGCCAGCAGAACGTGTTTTAACAAGCTCTGCAGGTAATTCTGACTCATGCTCAAGTTTGAGAAAACCACTGTAGAATAATGGGGAGTTGTGGGCTATAATGAATTTTGAAAATGAAAGTCCTAAAGCATTCAAATCCAAGGTCAACAAACAGAGCTGACCAAAACAAAGTATAAACACCATATAGGAGTGAAGAATGTAACCCATGGTACACCCATTTAAGAAAGAATAGATGTAGGAGTGGTTATGTTATAGTAATGGTTGTGAGGAAGAGTCAAATGCAGGTATACCACACACTGAAAAAGCTGAATTCTTTTTGAAATAAAGATTCATGTTTATAGGGGGCGCCTGGGTGGCTCAGTTGTTAAGCGTCTGCCTTCGGCTCAGGTCATGATCCCAGGGTCCTGGAATCGAGCCCCACATCGGGCTCCCTGCTCCGCGGGAAGCCTGCTTCTCCCTCTCCCACTCCCCCTGCTTGTGTTCCCTCTCTCGCTGTATCTCTCTCTGTCAAATAAATAAAATCTCTAAAAAAAAAAAAAAAAAGATTCATGTTTATAAATTATTAATATATAACATGTAGGAAACAAAAATTTTCACTGAGAATACATCTATAAATGTATAATCAAGACCAGTGTGAGAATGATTCAATATTTGCTTCATGAAGGAGTGGTGTGAGAATTCTTAAGTATTCTTATTATAATTAATACACTTAAATATGTGCAGCATGTGGCAAAACAAAATAACTCGATTTTATTTACTCTGATTCTTCTATCCATGGATCATTGGTTAGAGTGCCATATATACTTGGAGCTCCCTTCACTAAAGGAAAAATTTATAAGAGAGAGGTTCTTGTTTGCCAAGTTTCTGTTGTATCCTATTTTCCAGATTCTTGGCACACTGTTGGTACTCAGTAAATATTTGTTGAATAGATGAAAGTGAAGACAAAGTATTTTAATTTTCCTGCCTACTCACATCCTTTTTTTCTAAAATTATTCTTCCATAACTCGAACTCTGTGTACTGTGGGGCCTAGTTACCACCCTTTCACCATGGCTGATGGACTGTATAACTGCGAGATCAGAATGAATCTGGCCATTTTCTTCTTTGTCCTGGAGATATGGAATTGGGACACCGAGACTTCATGAAACTGTATTTGGCATTTGAACTGGGTGGTACTAGGTTGGCTATTTTCTGTGAATCTTTCAATGGGCAAGTAATGATTGTCTACCTACTATCCCTAGGATGACAAGAATACTTCAGTCAATAAACATGCTTAATTTATTGGGATGTGTAGATTGTTAAAATAATTACATAAATTGGGGCACCTGGGTGGCTCAGTCAGTTAAGCATCTGCCTTTAGCTCAGTCATGATCTCAGGGTCCTAGGATCCAGTCCCACATCAGGCTCCTTGCTCAGAAGGGAGTCTGCTTCTCCCTCTACCCCTCCCCCTGCTCAGGCTCTCTACCTATATATCTCCCTTGTGCATGCATCTTTTCTCTCAAATAAATAAATAATCTAAAAAAATACATAAATAATGTTAAGAAATTAGTGTTGTGAAGAAAATTAAAGCAGAGCAAGGTGATAGATAGCAAAGGGGGGTTATTATTTTAAATTGTCAGGGACTGACTCTAACCTGGTGCCATTTGATCAAAGACTGGCATTCAGTAAGGAGCAAATCTTTTGGCTATCTTGGAGAATAATGACCCAAGCAGGGAAAACAGCAAGCAGGAAAGCTCAAAAGCAAGAAGACCAGTTTGGTTGGACTAATGTGAGTGAGATAAGAGATGAAACTAGAGATAGAGTCAGGAGCCAAATCCTTTGTCAGGATAAGCTCTATGAATTTTTTCTAATGGCACTGTTAAAACTTCTTAAGAGTTTTAAGTAGGGGAGTGATTTATGTTGTCAAAAGATCATCTTGGGTGACAAAGAGTGGAAACAGGGAAACCATTTAAGGTGTTAACGCTGGTCAAGCAGTAAGGTGGTAGTGGATGTGCTGATGGTTAGATTTAAAATATGTTTTGAAAGTAAGCTTAGAGGATTTACTGTTGGTTTGGATATGAGGTATTAAATAAAGAGCAGATTTACTGGGTGAATCTCCTAAGTGAATGTGGTGACCTTTATGGAAATAGGAACACTCGTGGGGGAAGCAAGTTAGTTTGGGGTTATAGTGGCAACAGAATCAAGAGTGTGGTTGTAAGCATCTGAAATTTGGGATTCCTATTAGACATGGAAGTGAATACACTGAGTGGACTTCAGGTTATATGTCTAGAGTTCAGCACAGTGATTGACAAGGGCAGTTTTACTGGATTAGTGGGGACAAGAAGATGTGCAAGGTGAACTCAAGAGTGAATAAGAAGCAAGGAAGTATAAAGACAGCAGATGTAGACAATTGCTACAATGAGGTTTTTTTTTTTTTAAAAAAAAGAGTGGAGAAATAGAGTACAAACTATAAGGGGATTGTAGATCAAAGGTTTTTTTTATTAAGATGGATATTTTAAAATATTGTAACTTAAAGGTATGTATGACTATGGAATGATCTAGCAGAGAGTGGAAAAAATGACACAAAAGAGAGGGTAATTATAGAACTGACATCTTTGAGCAGATGTGAGGGGGAAGTGTTCTAGTCCACTAATGAAGGTGTTGGCCATAGACAGGGAACAATTTCTCTATTATAAGAAGGATGAAAGCAGAGTGTCTGAAGATAGACACAGGTCATTTGGTAGGTATGATGGTAGGGAGAATGTGTAAGTGCTTTTCTGGTTACTTCTACTTTTCAGTGACTATGAGGTAAGGTTCTCCGTTGAGAGTAATATGTGGGAAGGGGTGTTGGAGATTTTGAGAGAGAAGAGGTGCAAAATTATCTTTCAAAGTATATAAGAGTGAGTTAATTAGGGAAATATTTTGTGCATGAAAGAAGAGTGAAGGAAAAATGAATCTGAAATCTAGACAGAAGACCAAATGGTAAAATGGAAATAGAGAGAGTGATTTTGAGTCTAGTCTCACAAAAAGCTCAGCTATTCCTCTTGCCCTTGGGCATGTCTCTTTTCCATAAACCCATCTCTCCTCCCAGCCATTTGTTTGTTTGTTTGTTTTTTTGTATTGTTTTGTGTTGCTGAAGCAAGTTTGAAAACATTATAGTTATTTTTTTAACTATCATTGATTCTTTTTTTATTATTATGTAATGTTAGTCACCATACAGTACATCATTAGTTTTTGATGTAGTGTTCCATGATGCATTGTTTGCATATAACACCCAGTGCTCCATCATTGATTCTTGATGAAAACCCTGTGTAAATATAGAAAGGTATTATTGTGATATACTAACCAACATCTTTTTGATCCTGGGAGTTCCTCCAAAGGCTTTTCCCATTCTGTCAGCAACAGTTATTGTCTCATAAAAGCAGATGACAAAAGAGATAAATTTTTAGTATTAGGATTACTAAATAAAGCCCTGAGGGACACAGAGAATGAAGTTTATGCTATTAGAAGATAATTTTGAAGAACATGAGATCAGTTAGTGTCAGTCTGTTTGTTTTCACTGGCTCAGGAAGATGGAGACAGTTGGGTATAACAGTGCTTCCTTTTATAAGTCATGGAATTCATAAAAATTTATAATATTTGTAGAGGCAGCTAACTGTGGGCATCTCATACCAGGCCATAGCCAGCTATCCTAAGAAATGAGAGGATCAAACCTCATCACACCCGGAACCCATTTACAGCACACGTGTGGTGTGGTACACCCACCAGGAAAACTGGTAGAGCAAAGAGGAGAACACAGACATTGGTGCCTATGCATTAGGGGGTTTAAAAAATTGAGTTACGATTCTTCCACACTTAGGTTTTGGCTTGAATATTGTATTTCTTTTTTTTTAAGGGAGAAAGAGCACTGTATGAATTTATGGAGAGGTGAGACAATCTGGTTTCTTGTTCTTGTTTCCCTCTCCAGCTGCCTCTATTTCAGGATCAGACAACAGAATTTCTCCTTCCTTTCAGGATGCTGGGTATTGATATATACAGTCCTGTGCCACTGGAAGCAGAGAATTGAGAGTTGTAGATAATGTATGAAAGCAGCTAGCCCACGGGCTTGGGATAATATCTGCTTGAGAAATCTGTTGAATGAATTGAATGACTAAAACTTTAATGAGTAGAGTAGCTTAAACATTCTGATTGGGAGTCCTGAATCTTTGGTTTGATTCTATTAACATAGATTTGAGCCTCATCTTGTTGAGTATGGCTTTTTATTTCTGGGTAATTTAAAAGTGTGATTAAATGAAATCATAGAACTATTGAGGATCCAAAAGCAAGTTAATTATTTTAAAGTAGAAATTTCTGGGTCTTTTTTTCCCCGGAAATGTTTTCTCTGCTCTATGAAGTAATTTGGGTGAAAATTATGAACATTAAAAAAGTTAAGTGCACATTGATGTCACTAGCTCTAGAAATAAATTTCCTTCAAGGCCCACAATCAGTGAAGGAGAGCATGAGATTCCCTGAATGACTTATACTGGGTGGCCAGAAGTAAATAATTTCACTTGACTGTATGGGATTTAAGTAAGAAAGAAACATAATTGATTCAATACAATATTGGTCCCAACTTGGGGATGATAGCTCTCCTAAGAATTATAATCTACTTAGTATACAAATTCCTCAGAGGAAGTAGAAAAAAAAAAAAAGAACAAGATTAGCAAGTCAATAGGAAAAAGAAATCTATATATATAATTTTGTATTGATTTTTTCATGGTATGTAAATTAGAAAACTTGACTGACTCTGTATGTGAAAAAATTAAAAAACAAAACTGATAGAGCTTGTGAAGAACATAATTATGATTCCCAGAGGTGTGGGACCCACAGCCAGGGCTCAGATACACATGCTGGTGTAGAGTCAGATGATTATAGGGAGAAAAGGCATAAGTATTTGCATTTGTGGATACATGCAGAAGCTGAAATAAGATTAGATTTTAGGGAAATCTTCAAGATTTGTACATCTTGCTCTTAAAAATATATTCAATTTCTTGAGAAAATTGAGGAAGTTTTTGTCATATTTTCCCATTAATAATCAAAATAAGATGAGACTTACAAATATTTTTATATACAGTCCGCCCAGATAAACTGCAATAACTTAACTGTTTTGCTAAACTGCAAACAATCTGTTGTTGTTTGTCTTGTGTTCTGTTTGTTTAATGTGAAGATGCAGACAGCCTTCTGTTCTTTCGTTTACGGGGTCTCTTAATTCTCTGGCTCTCCTGGCACTGAGTCTTTTTTTTTTTTTCTTTTCTTTTTTTTTCTAAAAGGTAACAGAGTTATAAGTACAAGACATTTATTTCATTTGTTTTAATTTATAAAATCATGCCCATTCTCTAGGCCTTTGGGGGCATGAACTAAATAAGAACATATGGCATAATCTATTATTTTCTCAACTCTGGTTATGTTGTAAGGCATTGTTTAAATGTCAATGAGGAAACCTCGGATTGCTCTCCTTGGAACAGTGATTTCTTGGATAATGTTCACTTAAATTTAATAAAGGGGCATTTTATTTTCTTTAAGTAATCCACCAAGGCCATTGTTTTCAATCTTTTAAGAATAATGGCTGTAATCATTGCATTCACTGCATTCAGAATTCCTTTCTACTCCTGGAAGTCCAACTAACCTAATTAGTCATTGTCATAGGGCATATTGTTTAAAAAAATATCTTTGTAGTGTGTACTGTAAGTAAATTTACAATGTATTCAGATGGCTAACAGTCATAACATTTATTTTTTAGTACTTATAGTCTTAATTCCTAATTTAAAAGAAGTTTAAAAATGTGGCTAGTCAGGGAATATCCTTTTTTTTCAATTTTTTTTTTTTTAAAGATTTTATTTATTTATTTGTCAGAGAGAGAGAGATAGAGAGTGCACAGGCAGGGGGCAGGTAGAGGGAGAAGCAGGCTCCCCGCTGAGCAAGGAGCCAGACATGGGGCTCCATCCCAGGACCCTGGGATCATGACCTGAGCCGAAGGCAAACACTTAACCGACTGAGCCATCCAGGTACCCCAGGGAATATCCTTTTAAAGAATATTATTTTATTCACAATAAGTTTATATTTCCATGAGTAATGTTGACAGAATGGTTACAATTATTTCAGACAGCATAAAAATGACTATGCTGACCATAGAAAGAATGGATAGGTCATGCCAGGCCAAAGTTTCTAAAAGCCAAAAGTTTTTGTTTGTTTGTTTGCTTGTTTTACCAGAAGCCAAATCAGAAAACATGGATTTAAAGTCTACCTAAATGGCCAGCACAAGAGGCAAAAAGGATGTTCCGCTTCTCTGGAGGGTTCTACTTTGATCCTATCAGTAAGTAGTTGAGAACAATTCTGAAACATTGACCACCTTTTCTCAGTTTCTTTCTACTGCTTTCTTCCCAATTTTCTACCGGTGTTTCATATATATACACATGCGCATGCACATCCTGCCAGGTTACTACTCTCTGATGGTAGGGTGGGTGAATAATTGCTTTCTCTACCAATTTACATCTTGGCTTTTATTAACATTTTTATCTGAAAAGTTTTGCTGAACCTCATAATGCTCATATGTTAGAGATTTGCACCTATTTTGGCTGGAAACATTTAATGTCATCAAGAATCTCACATGTATTAGATTTACATTATTCTTCCTTTGCTTTTTTGGATAGGACCAAATGGCCTATTAAAAATCTTTTTTTTTTTTTTTTAAAGATTTTATTTATTTGAG
The DNA here is from genome assembly GCF_964656455.1 of Halichoerus grypus. NCBI lineage: Eukaryota > Metazoa > Chordata > Mammalia > Carnivora > Phocidae > Halichoerus > Halichoerus grypus. Next base: position 80,644,123 of record NC_135723.1, read on the forward strand.
AGAGAAAGAGTGTGAGAGAGAGCACAAGCAGGGGGAGCGGCAGAGGGAGAGGGAGAGGCAGGCTTCCCACTGAGCAGGGAGCCCGATGCGGGGCTCCATCCCAGGACCCCGAGATCATGACTTGAGCCAAAGGCAGACGCTTAACCAACTGAACCACCCAGGCCTATTAAAAATCTTTGAAGAGATCCTATAGTTGGAGAAAACTCCATGTCATATACTATTAACATAGAGCATGTCAAGAACTGTGATACAACTTGGCTAAATAGAGCATCAACCCCTTGAATATTGCCCTACAGACATTTTTCTCATTTCATAACCAGGACTATTAACATTCATAAAATAAAATTTGGTTGAAGTTAGGAGATCAAAATAGCAAAGAAAATATAAGGATATTTTTTTCCAAAGAAACTGGAATAGATGTTTACTATTTTTAGTGGTTCATCTGTGTTTTTTAATTTCTCACTAATGAATTTTAATCTATTTATTTGGAAAATAGATTTCATGAGAGATCACGACCCTATCTAACATTTAATAATGGATTTCCTGTAGGCTCAAAAGATTTTATACCTAAAGAGATATTTGCCCAATATTTCACAACAAAAAGAGATCCACGTGCTGATGCTTTACCAAGCACTCTCCTTAAGCCAGATCTCCTTCTTGGGCTCCAGATCCTTGCTGATCATTTCAACTTGTCCATTACATGGAGAACTAACACTCAATAAATCAACAGTGGAGCTAATCATCTTCTTGAATCTGCTCTTAGTCTTGTATTCCCCGTCTAATAAAATATGCACTTAACTTCTTCCTACCATACCATGATAAAAAAGTTAACGGTGCTGTTCTATCTCACCATGCTATGGCTCTTTGAAACCCGTTTGTATTGAAATAATACAGGTCTTTTTGCCTCTGTAGTTAGTTCCTTGTGCCTTTTATATAATTCTGATTTTATCAGTATTCATTATGTGCCATCATTTGCTGTGTTGCCTCTGAACATTGGCTTCCAATGACTCCCTCAGCAGTGGTTGCTGTATTTCATTGATGACCATGATAAGTGTTAGTCTTACCCAGAGTATGCAAGTTAAATCAGAATAATCATTTCCTGTTAAATTTATCATGCAAAATTTTGTAGCCTAAAAGTAGAATAACACATCTTTCAACTATGTTATTCTTTGGCTGTAATCATTGCATTCACTGCATTTCTAGAAGGTGATCTTTCAGTGTTAACTGCTTCTCCTCCTTCCACATACTGTCTCCTAGATAGGAGCAGTGACCCGTGGGCAGGATAGGCAAGAGACTCACGGACAGAGCAAGAGTAGTATCATTAGTTCGAAGAATATCCATCCCTGTCTGGCATAGCTTAAGACTGGCCCAGGAGATTATAATATTACTACACTGATCAGAAAAGAGAGGACCATTCAGAAAGATTGGTGTTGTAAGCAAGAGTCTTCTAAAGCTTTCACGGGAGATGGCACCTGACATATACCACAAAGCCTGCTAAGGGGGTGGAGTGTTGTGTAGCCGCACTCCTGCAGACTCTAAGCCAAGGTTGAGCAATGACCCAGTGAGACTGAAAAAAAGACCCAGAGATGGAGAAGGGGACGTCGGATTAATGCAGGAACTAATGTACAGGGTGTCTGGGAAAGGCAGACTGGATGAAGCATCTGCTGCTGGAATCTACATGCAGCAAGCTTCATAGGATAGCTACTAGCCTAGCAACTCTCTGTAGCTTTCCCCCTCCTTTCACAGCCAACATTCCAAGATCAAAGCCCACTACCTAGACATTCTGTGTTACCAATGAGATGCCCCAGGTTGGCCACCCCTGAAGCCCCTGACTTGAAACATTGAACAACATGTTTTTCTACATATCTTGTTTGCAGGAAATAACAGAGAGAGAATGAGATCTGTACATTCTCCAGATAATGATTAACAGGGGCATTCAGAGTGTGCCTGTATAAACCAGCCATCTGCCACTTATCATTCAGTTGATCTCCCTGGCTATCAGCAGCAAGGGCACACATAGTAAAAGTCACCTACCACCAACGCTGGCACCATTTTGTGCTACAGACTAGAGGTAGCACTATGGTTGGAACAAGGGGAAGGGTTAATGCATGGGCCCATACATATGACTCAATGACAAGGGTCAGTGGTTTTCTATCAGTAGCCAGAACCCTGAACTCACTCTATGTCCAATATGAGTGAAAGTCGCTCAAGTCAGTGTGGTGGTTCAGTTTTCTGAGATCCTGCAAAAGCAATACCTTGCTGAGCAACTGGAGCAATCTTCTTGCTAGACTGTCTTCCCAGACCTGGAGCTCAACCGTGAAGAACTGGGAAGACTACGTAGGTTGAGTGAGTCTGCTCCTTGGGGCATCCAGTTGAGCCCATGTACCAGATAGAGTGTCAGAGAATGCCCCAAGTAGAGAAATGGGCACCAGGGCTCATCTGGCCCCCTGTCTGGCCTATGGGACTTTGCCCAGATGGCATTATAGGCCATGGACCATCCCAGGGACAGGATGACTTAGAACATTTTGAAGAAAGCTCTTAGAGGCATGCATCCTCTGAGGTGGACAGCCTAGGGCAGAGGCCCCACTTGTCTAGGTCTAAAGGCAGTACTGGGTCAGCCCTTTAGTTAAAAATACCCAGGACATCAAACTTTCAAAGTGGTTGAATAGAATAATTTTGTTAAATGGAGATAAACCAAGCTGAATTAAGTGTGAATGGTAATTTTTGAGTATTCAATGTCAGATACTTAGGTATTCACAATAATTTAAGAATTAATTAAGCTGTATATATGAACATACAAATTGTCCCTTTTACCTGAAGCTTTGTAAATTTGTGACATTGTCTCCTGAAGGGAAGGAAAGAAAGAACACCAAGGGATATTATGTGTGAAGACATGTTTTCCCTCCATAATATTACCTGCAAAGGTTATATGGCATGACACATAACATTCATGTATTCATCCTAAGTAAATGCCCTTGAGATTGAAGAAATAAGAAAAAAGTTCTAGTATTCCTAAATTTGTGCAACAAATATGTAGTTATATTATCCATGTGAGCCCTATATTTTCAGAAGTTTCAAGGAGCTTCAGTCATCCAGAACCATTCATAACTCCTTTCAATGGCCATTTGTCTCTATATACTGGCATAATTATTTGTTAATGTTACTAAAACAATTTTACAAAACTCTTGATTTTTAATCATTTCTTTAATATTAGAGATTGCATGCTGCAAAGTAAGAAAACTTCTCATAATTTACAATATGACTAAAGTATAAAACTTTTCTAATTTAAAGTCTTTCAATTTTAGAAAAATGGAGGAGTCTGAAATCTTTAGTTAACTTTGAAATACAGGGTTTCTTGGGTTTGTAGTTAACATTCAAATAATCTGAAGTCACATAAATCCTGCATCTGTAAAATTCCACTAAAAGAACTGGCAAAAGTGAAAAGTTCAGCAAATCCAATTAAATACTGCTAACAGACCCAAACTGACACAAGACAAACAAAAATATATCTAGGCACTGATAGATATTTTAAATGTTAAACCTCCTCAGCCCTGGTTGAAGAGGATAAATTGAGTGAAATTGGGGGTGTATTTGGCCATAGATTAAGATGAACTGAAATTTTCAAGGTGACTAACTCCTCAGTCTAAATGAATTTGATGCTTGTAAGAAGTTGTTGAGAAAATCTGACTCACTCTAGTGGTCTCTTGAAACCTTAAAAAATATTACAAAAACTCTACCCAGTACCCCTGAGATATGCAATATAAATGTCTATAGAAAATGTAAGCAAATAACTGGCAGTGATTATGAATTAGAAAATACAAGAAACTTTTCACGTAAAGGAATTACCCCATTAAATAATTACTGAGCTCAAGAAAGGAGCAACACTCCTGGACCCGCACCTGTTGGTTATATATCCAGAGAGCTAATTCATCAGGAAATTTTCTAAATATATTTTTATTAGTAAAACTTAAGTTCCCTAACCGTTACATGGTAACCCAGAAGATGGGAAATACATAAAAATGAACTAATTTAGCCTGCTACAATAACATTCCAGTTTGAGTATGTAGACTGTTTATTTTAGCATGCTTAACCCTTTTGGAATTAATCTCCAACTCTTCAGTTAAAGGATATGAAAGTAAGTAAAAATGGAAAAGTCTAAGGAAGATAAAAATAAAGACTGATTCACCATTAAAAAATCACTGAAAATATAGATTGTTATTTTGGCTATCCATTATTAGTAATTATAGTAAACTGAACACCTAAATAGAACAGCATGAGCTCTAAACATGGCGGAAGAATCAAAGACTTTAAAACACCTCAGCTTAAGGAAGAGAAAAATAAATAATAGGAATGATTTTTCCTTCTTCCTGTTCTTCTTTTTCTAAAATATTTCTACCATGAGGGGTAATGAGAATAATAAAATTGAGATAAAACACTCTATTCCAGATTGGTTTTGACCGATGGAGAAGTGGAATAAAATTAAAACACTCGACACTGGGATCCATTCCTCTCTTATCCTACACCTCTTAAGTCCTCTCATACCTCTTTATGAATATTTTTAAAAGGTTTTTCTCATACATTAAACTTCCATGAGAATTTTAGGAAGTATTAAGAATATCGGTGATATTGTAAGCCTGAATTTCTTAAACTCAGTCCTATTGACATTTAGGGCCAGATAAGTCTTTGCTGTGGAACTGTCCTGTGCATCTTAAGATGATATTTTTTTTTTTTAAGATTTTATTTACTTATGTGAGAGAGAGAGAGAAAGAGAGAGAGAGAGCATGAGAGGGGAGAGGGTCAGAGGGAGAAGCATACTCCCTGCTGAGCAGGGAGCCCGATGTGGGACTCGATCCTGGGACTCCAGGATCATGACCTGAGCTGAAGGCAGTTGCTTAACCAACTGAACCACCCAGGCACCTTTTTTTTTTTTTTTAAAGATTTTATTTATTTATGTGGCATCTTAAGATGATTAATGGCATCCCTAGATTCTTCTACTCACTAGACACCAGTAGCACATCTATTCCCCATTGTGACAACCAAAAATGTCCCAAGACATTGCCAAATGTCCCCTAACTGGCAAAATGACTCCTAGTTGGGAACCAAGGCTATAAAGTATACATGATACAGGATTTAAAATTTTCTTGTCAACAGGTAGAAACTGAGGGGTTTTTCTGCTTTATCAGAAAAACAAACATCTTAATAGGTAGGAAGAGACAAAGAATGACATGATTGCATACATTTCACTGCTTATGTCTGTATAGCACAGAAGAATTTGAACACTGCATCAACAAACGCATATTATTTAATCCAACAGATATGATCCTGCATACTATAGTTGTTTGTTTCTTGTTGAATTGGAATTAGTTGCTAGAATTTAAAATTGAAATTATTTCACTAAAATACCTCGATTATGACTTCTGAAAAATCAGAAGTTCTAGCAAATTATCCTTAATTCCCCTAAATATAATTCTCTGGATGTTGCCTTCTTTGGATACGACATGTGCCCTCTATTTTATCACAAATTTTAATTCACAATACATTATCTACGTAGTCCCTATAATCATTTGTAATCTAGTCTTTAATCAAAGCCAAATTAACTTTAAGGAATGAATTATAAGCTCCAAAAATTAGGAAGAAAAGGAGAAGCATTAGTGGAGAAGGGCTCTTGGTGAGAGGAGAAGAAAGGGATGATTTCTTATTTTCTTCAGTGTAATGTACCTGGGCATTAGGTATTATTATAGCTCTCTAGCATATTAGCTTATTAGGAAATCTTTTGAGCTTTTTTTTTTTTTAAGATCTTATTTATTCATTAGAGAGAGGGAGAGCGCATGCACAAGTTGGGGGGGGGAGTGGCAGGCAGAGGGAGAGGGGGAAGCAGGCTCCCCACTGAGCAGGGAGCTAATGTAGGGCTTGATCCCAGGACCCTGATCATGACCTGAGCCAAAGGCAGACACTTAACCAACTGAGCCACCCAGGAGCCCCTCTTTTGGGCTTTTCAATAACTCTTTATTTTTAAACTTGTGGTAGAATAACCAAAACAGTATACAGTGGGCTGCAATCATAATACTGAAAAGATCAGATGAATAAGCCGTGGGCAAGAGTCACATTTTAGAGGACTTTATCTTTGTCAAATAAAAAGAAACTATGGACCAATCCTTTCACATCACTCAAGGGAACTATTTCTCTCTGAAAAATTAATAATGAAGATTTATACTATGAATGTATATTCTCTAGTAAAGAATATGGTATAAATCACCACCAGCAATAGGTTGTCTGCTTTTATTTTATTTATTTTTTTATTTTATATGGCAATTGTGGAAAATTGTGCTTAAATAATATACTCTCTCTAGGACTCTTTTGAAACTAATCACAGGTGTTGGTATTGAGGTGAGTGTAGAGTAGATAGAGAAGTTTAGAGTTCAATTTCTTAGTACTACTCTGAAAAACTGCCTTCTGAGTCATAATAAACAATGATCTTTTATTGACTCAAGTTGAGACAGGGTGGTTCCATATAAGCATGAAATGGTACTTAGAGAAATTTTAAAAATGGATCCAAGAATTCTGAGAAAAGAATTCTTTGTCCAGGAGTGGTGACTCTGGTGTAACTTTTAAAATAAATATAAGTTCTTATCTATAAACTACATATTAATCATCCTTGGACATATTTTACTTTTGATTTAGCAGATGCCTGTCCTGCTTCAGAAAAGAAAGCCAAATAAGGTGCTATTTGAAATTACTTCAAAAATACCTTGTTATTTGCATCTAGTTATGAAATGTAAGCAAATAAAAGATAGTTTGGAATGTTTCAAAATGTTAATACTTTCAAATCATTTGAAGGCAAAGGTAGTCATTTATAGTTGGAAAACCATTAACTCAATGAGCAAATATTTAAAGTAAAACCATTGTTTACCAACCATTAGCTTTTTGCTTTAGTTGTCTTAATCAAACAGCCATTGGGAATAACCCCTGTAACTTTTAGTGAGGAGAAGAAGGTATTATAGCTCCTTTTTGGGGGACAAGCAAAACATTATTCTACCTTAAGAATTGACATTTTTAAAAGTTTTAATGCATACAGATTTTACACATAATCAAGAAAAATAATATTGCTTAGATGACATCTTTAATATTCATAATTTATAGTAGACTGAAAGCTTCCTAATTAATTTTTGATAAGCATTTTTAGTTATTACTGACTTCCTACATGGAAAGAAAGCACAGTATTCTAATCTGGTGCTTTTTTCTTTTTAAAAAATACATTAATATTTCTTAGCAGTGGTTTCTGCTATGAGAAACAGAAAACTAATCGTAACTTAAGTAAATGAGTTCTTTTTTCCAGGCAAATAGCTTGAAAGTAGGCAGCAACTGGCTTAAGTTCATTTTAGTTGGTAATTTCTTTGGATAGTGATGTATTTAAGGTAAAAGAAAGAAGAAAATGTACCAGTCACATTTCCCTCCTTTTATTAAGAGTATACAAGCCTCTTTAGTCTTCCTTTTGTGTCCCATAAGCCAGAACTATGTCACATGGCATTCTCAGCTGTAAAGGACACTTGGAAATTGAATACTTGTATTTCCAAACCTTTACAGTTATAGTCAAACAAGGATGTTGGGAGCGAGTATTGGCCACAATCCATGCCTAACTAATAATTTGATCATGGAATGACATATGTCAATGGAATTGAAGTATCAATATCTTAAAGAAGTAAATTTCCCCAATAGACTCCAATCAAATTTCTGGCAGGTTTTTCTGGTGAAAATCAACAAGCTATTTCTGTTTTCATGGAAAATCAAGGGCCATGAATAAACAAGGCAATCTTGGATAAGAACAAAGCTGGAGGATTTATAAACCAGATGCAAATTTTATTATTTAACAATAGCAGTTAAGACTGAGGTATTAACAGAAAGATAGACAAATACAGGGATGAAGCAGAATAGTTTTCAGAAAGTAACCACACCTATATTATCTGCTGATTCATGACAAAGGCGACATGATAATGCAGAGGGAGAAGGATGGTCATTCAACACATGGTTCTGGGTTAGTTAAAAATCTGAAATAAAAATAAACTGTGATTTCTACTTTATACCTCATACAGAATCAGCTCAAGATAGAGTGTAAATTTAATATGAAATCTAAAACAATAAAACTTTTGGAAACTTTTAGAATCTCTACCTCTGTCTCTTGCCTTTCTTTAAGAATGACCTAAAAATTCAAGTCCCTAGCCATTTTGTTAGCAGGGGCTACATTTAGTTTCTTGGAAGCTGCATAATTAATTGCTTGTGTTATGAGAGTTGGGTAGATCTGAGAAAAATGAGTGTAAGTGGGTCTCTAAAGTCATTGTATTGATTGCATGCCTGCCACCTCCGTGCTTTTATTCTCATTGCATATCCAGGAACCTGTAAAGGAGATTTTGTGATATTTGTGTGGCCTCACCTGGTGGCAGATGTCTGGAACTGCTCAGGTTTGTTTAGACCATCTAAGGTTTGATGATTGACTGCTTAATTCAAAAATTATGTTGAAAGAAATCTTTCTTATTTATTTTTGTCCGTTGCTTTTCATGGCCAGGATAAAAATGTATAGGTGTTTCAGGTTCATGTTTTCCTAGAGATTATCTTAAGCAAATGTCATTCATTTGTCCCTGCAATAAATACTTTTTGTTTAAATATACAAATAACTAAAGCTCCTTCTTTGAAGAAAGATTCTGAGACAGACAAGTGACTACAGAACAGGATGAAAACTGGTGAGTGCTGTTTTCAGGGTGATGGAGATGCAGTGCTGTGGGAGTTTAGGGATGGGGGAATTCCTTCCAGCTGAGGGATCAGGGGTATTTTTATGGAGAAACTCACAGAGATAAGTAGTTAAGGGATCTAGGGATAGGTCGCTAAGATTTGGAACCACAGAGATGTAGTATGAGGCATTTCTGATGGTGGAAAGACCATGAACAGAGTGATAGAGGCATGAAATAGACATACTCTAATCACTAGGTATAATTTGAGTGATTTGCATCGTTCACAATTGCTAAAACATGACAAACTGTTTAGAAATTATTCTTTTACATCCTGCCTATTAAATATAATCTTCAATGCAAAAAGGCAGTACTTAAATATCACAATAAAAATTGCACATATTCTTCTATAGCACATGTACTAAAACTAGTGTGACTACATGCTCTAGTTTCTCTAAGAATCAGCCAGAGAAGCTCACAGCAAAAGTAGGTTGCATAGGATGAATAGGTATTTCATATCGCCTGACATTCTCTCTTGCAGTAAATTAATTTTATTTTATATGAAGTAGGTCATTTTGTACAGATAAAACTTTCTGTTGTGCACAATTCTCCCTTGACATCCATGTCATATTAATTGCTTATTGTAATATTTTTTTCTCTAGTTCTCAGCAATTTGTCTACCATCTCAATGTGTAGAATCAAGTTTTACCTCTGTTACATATTACAGATTGGTACCAGCAATGAGTACCTACCTGTAATTGTCGATTTTTAATACTCAAAGACATCAAAAGGAATTTTTCTTTCTGTATTTCATTCAGAGCATATTAAAACAATATATTTATTTATAGAATGATATCAATTTCACTTTATGTGAAAATTTATGAAGTAGGTCAAACAGGAAAGAAAAACAACTTGATAAGTTTGAAGATAATATTAGTTTAGCAAAGGATAAATTGTATAGAATTGACTGAACCTCTTCTATTTCATTGTCAACTTTTATGAAAGCTTCATCGGTCATATGACTGGGCAAAACAGGAGGGTAATATGTTGAGAGATAATAGATAGGAGGTACAACCTTTGGTTCTAGAATGAGGTAAACAGGCCTAGTCCTTAAAATCTGCACCAGGATGGTATGCAGTTGGCTCTAAAAGAATTTAGTTCATGACTGACAATGTAGCTTGTGTTTAGGTTGTGGGGAAGGTAAACTGTTCTTTCTCTTGTGGTCAGCTTGATGGGAGCAACTGGTAGCAAAGCAACCTCTAATTAGGTGGCTCTTTCTATGGGGAAGGATGAGTTTTAGTTCAATTTCAAAGCTGATGAGTTTGGCCCTTTGACTTAGGTATTTATTATTTATTCCTTGTAGTCCCAATGGCCTGGTGATGCTAGTGGGTTTCTATTTCTGACACTGGGTATCTCTCAGAATTTGTAACCAATGTACGTACAGTGACCTGTAATGATTTCTGTTGTCACAGTTCTGATATAGACTATCTGGATATTTCTAAGAGCCAATTGATTTCGTCACTTTTCTGCCCTCTCATAACTTTTTACTTGAGAACAGAGGGAGGGATCATCAATAAAAGTATTTCCCTTACCTCTCTACTTGGCTAAATCCTGTTCACCCTTCAGATTCTAGTTTTTACATGACTACATTGGGGAAACTCACCTTAGTCTCTCATATCTGATTTAGATCCTCCCCTTATCTTCCCCTTCAGTGCCCTATCTTTTTTCTGTCAGACCACAAATCTTCCTATACTGTCATTGCTGGCTCTGCTGAAATTTCAATGTTAAGTCAATTTCTTCCAAATAACTTAAAATATCTTTTGCCAGTAGCCATGACCTGCATCAATCTCAGGAAACACTATTATCAAACATTTTATTAATGCTCATCTCTGCACAATGCTTTATTAGGACAACTTTATCACATACCACTTGAAAAGTTTTCTTGTCACGATTGGCAGCTAAAACAGACAAGGGTCAACCAGTCAACAGTGGCTTTTGAAAGAATAACTTCATCTTGAACTGCTGAGAAGAGGTGACAGGAGTGTGTTTCCATTACTGTTAATACGTTAAGAGAAGGTAAGGATGATTTTCTTCCCAGCTAAGGCAATACAACTGAAATACTGAACCTGTTGGGCTAAGCTAAGCAGGAGTAGGCTGGGTCAGTATTTGGTGATGTCTCTGAGGAACACCTTCTGTAGAATAGCTATTTTAAGTAATAATTCAGCAATAGGACTATCTTTGAGTCAGTTCCAAACCAGCCTTCTGGCCAGAGGTTCAGACAATTCTTCACCAGTGGAAATGCTATCTTAATGATGGTCTCTTTTACTTGTGATTATTATTCATCATGGGAGACTTGACTTTCCCAAGCAAGGTGAGTCAGCCACTGCAGTCCTAGAAGCAGGAGGAACTCAAACTGAAACCTGTCAAGGGAACACAGTTTATAATTCAGTCAGTCAGGGCACAATTTATACTTCATTTTTTTCCTCTACACTCCCAATGCCTGAGGTGTTCTGAAGAAAAGAGGACAGGCAGAAGATGCTACTGGCTTTATGCCAGAATGGAAGAGGTATTATATAAAAATCATAAACAAATGCTAACAGGGGAAAAAATCCACTAAACTGCATATTTGATATCTCAAGGGAAAAATGTAAAGTAGAAGTAAGCTTTGTTCTGAAGAGTGTAAATGGAACAGTTTTTAAAAGAGTCAAATATTTAGTAATATACTGTTAATGATCTTATAGAAAATGACCTACTGTGTTAAGTAGTGATTTATATTTGTGTGTGGGGGGGCAAATATTATATATAACTATTTAAAATTTCCATCCTCCTCACTCAGGAAGGTTTTTGTATTTGTTTCCTTGACTCCTGGAGTTTTGTTGTTGGCCTAGGTGATGGATGAAGATACAACATGATTAGATCTGGAGCAGTATTGATAAGCACCTTTTAAGGAGTGTGAAGACATGTTGGCACAGATTCTAAGCCAAAAAAGACTCCACTGGTGGATATTAAGAAAAGAGAGTCTCTGCATGGTGAGTATAGTGGGCAGGAGTGGAGTGACAGTATATGCATGGACATGGAAGAGTAAGAGTATGTGAATGGGCAGAAAGTTATGGAGAAAGCAACAGAAGATTTGAGATTTGGGAGTAATGAGTAAATACTTTGAGAGATGGGTGATTAATATCTTCACTGTAGACTGAAGTTAATGGTGACTTTTTAATACATTTCGGATGTCAAACTGGGAGGTAAGCTTATTTGTTTGTTGTTCTTAAAACGACATGAATATTTTTATTTTGTATATCACCCACTCCATATTATCAATTCTCATAGTCAATCATTAGGAATTTAAGGCCACAGAATTAAATAAAACTGTATTAAACCTCAGGTGCTATGTTAGAGAACTTCATATAATTGAGAACAAATTTCAAAGAATCTGAAAACACAGATAATCAGGCTTAAATTTTTATAGCTTGAATTTTTATAATTCTGATTATTTTTCCAGATATCAAAAATATAAAAGATTAAAAAGTGATTATTGAAAAGGTCATTAATAGACCAGTGAAGATTTTCTGATTTTTCTTTGCTATTTTAAAAAAGTTCTAATAGTCCCTAAATAAGGAAAAGGTGTTTTTTATTGGGCTTAAAATAATAGTTTAGAAGAAAAGAATTATTTTCCAATTATTAACTCATATATCAATCTGATCATCTTTAAAATTTAAATTATTTTGAATGAAAACTTTCCATGTGGTATTGCAACAGGTTTTCTAATGCTTAAAAATTTAATATTAATAAGAAGTTTTTGAGAAGTAAATGGAATGGAATATTGTTCTGGAAGAAACTTGTAAAATTAATATTATAATAAAATTGGAGTAACCACTAAATTAGTGAAAAAATTCTAAATACATGGTCATTCAGAACAAAACTTTGTTTCTTTTTGAAAGACACTTAGTTCTGTGGATTTAAGCATAGAATTTTGGGCTTGCATTGTTATTAAATTTTACTAAAATTTATTTAAGCAAGCAAATAAACAATGATATTAAAATATGAAACTTTTTTTGTAAGAGTGGAAAACATTGATAAGAAATATTTTATGGTAAGTTAAAGTGAGAATGGGGCATTTTTTTAAGGGAAAATGTAATATTGAGGAAAGCAATTTAATATTTTGGGGTCTCTATTTACATTTCTGAGCTTTAAAATTCTGTGGATACATAAAGTAGCCCTAAGTGCTAATCGATCATCATAAAAGATTGGTAAGCAAAGGAGAACAAATTTTGACCTTTGCTAACATTTATGTAGGTTTGGTCATTTTGCCAAATCCCACAATTTGTTCTAATTTCAAGCATCCAATAACTGAAGTTTGAGCAAGCCATCACTCGATGGTGTGTGTGTAGAGATGTGTGTGTAGAGTGTTAGATATAGCAGAGAGAGCAGTTTTCCCATAAGCCAGCTTTAATAGGTTAAGGTAAACTCATTCATTAAAGTGAACTCTGATATTCACAATTAGTTCTAAAAGCAAATTTCCTTTTAGGGAAAGAATACAAGACACACAATTTGTTCTTTGACATTTGTACTCACCTTCTCTTATTCTTATGTATATGAACAGTAACGAAAGCCATATAAAATTCTGATTAAATTCTTGATTCTTTCCTAAGCCACAGTAAAGTGTAGACTGTTGAACAGTTTTTTTTTTTTTTTTAAAGATTTTGTTCATTTGAGAGAGAGAGAGAGAGCTTGAGAGAGAAAGAGTATTATTTCTTTTTGAAAGTCCTGAAGGTAATGTTAGGACTGTAGCCTAAGAAATAGCCACAGATAAAGCCAGGTATATGGAGAGTCTGGAAGCTAGAGGTTGGTTGTATGATCCTCTTTGCAATGGGACAACATGGAAAAGCTAGAGATATTGTTAAAATCAGGGGGGGAGGGGTAGAGGAAGAAGCAGACTTCCTGCTGAGCAGGGAGCCCAATGCGGGACTCCATCCCAGGACTCTGGGATCATGACCTGAGCTGAAAGCAGACACTTAACGCCACCCAGGCACCCTAAAATCAATTCCAAAAGAAGTGTGATGGACTCCATAAAGTCAGATTTCTAAGAATAATAATATTTCCAAATATCTAACTTCAGTTCCAATATTCTCTTCTATCTCAATATTAAATCAAATTCTAACTTTAAACCAAACCCTAATCTTATGGTTTTATGAAATAAAGTAGCAGGGAGATCCCTTGATCATCAGTTCAAACTGGGTTCTTTTGGAGCATGACTTGGGAACTTTGGGTGAAGTGGGAGCTCCTAGGATAGGGTCTGGTCTTATTCTGTAGATTATGCAGAGAACTCAACCTCCCCTTTCCTTCCTAGAATATTTTTCCACCCTGTCAAAATTCTGCCTCACTCCCCCAGTGCCATTGCTTTCAATGGGAAGGTTTGGCCTCATATATCTTTGAATGTAGACTGCATGGTTTTTGATCCCCAAATGAGAGGAAATAGCTCTTGTTACTGTGACTACTTCCTGCCTCTTTTTGTAAGAAATAATCGTTAAAGAAAGAGTGCTTTGTTCTTCCCACCGCCTTTCACACCATTTCCTTCTTTCTTAATGCATTCGATATTTGAGGAATCCATTCTCCCCTTAATTCTCACGTGCTGCCAGAGGCAATAGAAGATTATTGCAAGAGTTAATCACTGGCCTCTCTTTTGTAATATAGTTCTCAGATTAAGTTTTCTTGCCAGAAAAAATGAACTAAACTCACTTCCTACTGAGAAAAAGATTTTCACTTATTTCTTAGAGCTGACATGAATACAAATATTCTCTACCCTATAATGAGCTGTAATCTTGTACACATGATTAGTAATTCTGCCACCTATTAAACAATATAGGAGGCATATGCATACATCCAATATACTCCAAAAATATGAAGGAATGGTTACCGCTGAAAATAGAAATTATGTACTAGCATAATGCCAAATAAGTTCTACATTGCATATCAGGGAGACCTGTTCAGGAAAAACCACTGCTGAATGTGATTGTGCGGGCATAGTTAGGAATAGCTAAGAAAAAGTCAGAATTGAATCAAAATGAGAGAAGGTGGCAGGGTTGTAGAGTAAGTCTGGAAAGAGGATCTGCTGTGACTATTGGAGCTGGGGCAAGACATACTGTAGGCCTTCAAATATGTGAAAATGCTCTCTTTCTAGAAATCCTGGATTGGTCCTTAAGTAGCTGCCATTGCAAAGAGATTCTTTTCCTATAAAAGCTTTTGCTAGGGTTAGTCCTCTTTTATTAAAAACATTTTCATTTAAATATGCTCATTCTAATATATTCATTTAAATACATGTAAAGAAGGTAAGTTTACCTTGGCCAAATATGTGTGTAGCCATTAGGAAGATTATCATTGAAACATTTCTCATACCAAACTGTTGCTTATTTGCATAGAATTTATCTATATATACATTGCTGAATTACTTCTAGGGGTTAGTACCTCAAATATTTCTAACTAAATGGACAATATATCTTGAACAGCTTAATACTGAAATCATTTTTAGACAATAACAAAAGAGTATTATTTCTTTTTGAAAGTCCTGAAGGTAATGTTAGGACTGTAGCCTAAGAAATAGCCACAGATAAAGCCAGGTATATGGAGAGTCTGGAAGCTAGAGGTTGGTTGTATGATCCTCTTTGCAATGGGACAACATGGAAAAGCTAGAGATATTGTTAAAAGAAACGGGTTTTAAAAAAAATCCCTACGCAAATACTTAGGCAATTTGCTATGAAGGAGATTCATTGGCCCCAGCAGGATCCAGTTGTAAAATGTTGCCTATTAGATCCTGCAGCTGTGAACAGGTGAGCCAGAATAAAGAAATAAGTCTGGGTGGCAGAACTAGAAATAAGGAGGTAGAACTAGAACTAGAACTAGAAAAGGAGGTAACTGAGTACCCTTAGATAGGACCAAGGAAAATTAAAGGGAAAAGGACAGATGAAATAGCAAGGCCAGAAGATGAGTGTTAGTAGCCACAGTGGGTATCTGTACTGAGCAAACTAAGAATTCTGCATGAATACTTGTCACTGAAGCCCTTTATTCTTCCTCATTCATCACTAAGTCTGTAAATACAGCCGCAGTAACCTGTCTTGGTGATGAATAGCGGTTGTATTGATTCTCACAGATTCCTTTTCTGGACAGACCACATCAACATATTTGGCCATGTCCAGATCTAATATTATGATATCAAATCAACCAATAAAATAACAAATATTTTAGTCAAATTGACCTTTTAACATTGACTACATCAGTGATTCTGTAGCTCTTTAAATCTGTAACACATATAAGAATTTCTTAGACTTAGCTCTGGATGATCACCAGAGCAAGCAAGTGGCATGCAATTGTGAAAAGATCTTTTTTTTGAGAGAGAGAGAGAGAGCACACCGCATGAGCATGGGAGGAGGGGAGGGGGCAGAGGGAAAGGGAGAGAGAGAATCTTAGGCAGGTCCCATGCCCAGTGTGGAGCCCACCTCGGAGCTCGATCTCACAACCCTGAGATCATGACCTGAGCAGAAATCAGGAGATGGACATTTAACTGACTGAGCCACCCAGGTGCCCCTATGAAAAGATCTTTTAAATATATACATAAATACATCCTAACCATCATCACCTCTTTTCACACTAAGCAACTGTATTGCTTTTTATTATTTTTATTATTTTTTAGCCTTTTCTCTATTTTCCCAGTCAAAATTGACAGATAGGGGTGTAAAATTTTAGGGGCATTATGATTGTGTTTTGTCAAGGACATTTTTGTAGGGAACCAGCCTTGTGTTCTTGGGAAGCTTTGAGCCCAACACTGCTAGAGCCCAGAGTTGGAGATAATCAAAGATTAACTGGTCTAGTTCCTAGATTATTGGTGCCCATCCTCCCCCCAACGCACACAACTTCATCATCTTTGCAATTATTGCCTACAACCTGCAGACCCTTGTGGCACTATGAAGAATACATTCATTCCCTAACAAGCAACAGACCTTCAAATAACTCCTGATTTTATTTCATTAAATTTATATACATTTCAGCCATATCCCCAAAGATCTCAAGCAGTTACAACATACTCTGGATAGTTTTATTTTCTCCTTATAGATAAACATACAATTTTGTTATTTCAGTATTTTAAAAAATTTATGTCATGAAACCATTAAACCAGTCCTGGGGTATGGAACAGTAGAATGCTACATGCTTTGAATAGTACCCAGTTTATTATTATTATTTTTAATGATTAAAATATCATAATAACATTAAAATAAGTATATTTGCTTAAATGAAGAATATAAAAAATAGTTGTGAAAAATCTGCATTTGGTGTTATTGAAAGTAAAAAATACGGCTGTGAAATAAAAAAAAACTTATAGGATAAAAATATTCACAGCAAATGAAGTGTAATAAAGAGTAACCTAAAATGAGTACAAATCAGTGTTTTTTTAATTTTTTAGTTTTTTAAAAAGATTTTATTTATTTATTTGAGAGAGAGAGAGCAAGAGCGAGCACAAGTAGGGAGGAGAGGAAGAAAGAGGTTCCTTGCAAGCAGGGAGCCCTATGCTGGGCTCAATCCCAGGACCCTGAGATCATGACCTGAGCCGAAGGCAGACCCTTAAGTGACTGAGCCACCCAGGTGCCCTGAGTACAAATCAGTGTTAAAACTGAAAACCATCTGAATGAGATGACTCAAGAATCAAGAAATTACTTCAGATGTTTGTAGAGTTGGACAAAATTACATATCCATATACACCTGGTCAATATTCATTATTTAATGTCTATTAGTAATTCAATTAATTTTATTATTAGAAACAATTAGAAATTTAAAAGTAATAATGGAGAAGAGATGAGAGAAAAAGAGGAGTGGAGCAGGGAGGGGAGGGGGCAAGAAAGGCAGAAAGGGAGAGAGGAAGAAGGGGAGAGAAAGATTGTGGGTCAAGAATGTCAAATAACTTGGTTTATACTCAGCCAAATCTGTTTAGAAAAGAATAATAAAAATAATAAAACAAAACAAAAGTCTAATGAATGTTTGAATTTTTTACTTCTCAAGTTTTTGTTCTTGGGTTTTGCAGGCATGCCCAGAGGAAGATCAAAGAAAGCAGAACCCGCTATTCCTAAAATAAAATCTTGAGAAGACACCAGACTATGAACTCATAGGGAATTGTTCTATTATTTTATCTTCATTTATTCTTTCATACTCTTCCTTTCTTTACATAGATCTGCATTTCTGACCTATATTGTTTTTCTTCTCTTTAAAGAACTCTTAACATTTCTTGCAAGGCAGGACTACAAGCAACAAATTATCTCAATTTTAGTTAATCTGAGAAAGACTTTATTTCTCCTTCACTTTTGAAGGATGATTTCATAGAATTCAGAATTGTAGGTTGGTGGTTTTTTTCTCTCAATATTTTAAATATTCCACTTTGCTTTCTCCTTGCTTGCATTGTTTCTGAGAAGTTGGATATAAACTTTGTTCCTGTATAGATGAGATGCTTTCCCCTCTGGCTTCTTTCAAGGCTTTTTTTTTTTTAATCTTTGATTTTCTGTGGTTTGAAAACAATATGCCAAGGTGGAGCTTTGGGGGCATTTATAACTGCTTGGTGTTCTCTGGGCTTCCTAGATCTGTGATTTGGTGTCTCACATTAATTTGAGGGAAATTCTCAGTCATCATTGTTTTAAATATTTCTTCTGTTCCCTTCTTTCTTTCTTCTCCTTCTGGTGTTCCCCTTAGGCATATGTTATACTTTTTGTAGTTGTCCCAGAGTCCTTGAATATTCTGTTCTGATTTTTTTTCAGTCTTTGATTTCTGTTTGCTTTCCAGTTTTGGTGGTTTCTATTGAGATAGTCTCAATATCTCAGAGATTCTTTCCTCAACTGTGTCTGATCTATTTATTAGTAGTATTAGTAGAATGAAAGTCATTCCTTATTTCTGTTACAGTGTTTTTGATCTCTAGTTTTTTGTGTTTGTTTGTTCTGTTTTGTTTTCATTAGGATTTTCATCTCTCTACTTACATGGTCCATTTGTTCTTATATGCTGTCTATTTCATCCATTAGAGCCCTTAGAGTATTTATCGTAGTTGTTTTAAATTCCTGGTCTGGTAATTCCACATTCCTGTCCCATCTCATTCCGATGCTTGCAGCGTCTCTTCAAGTTGTTGGGTAGTTTTGTTTTGTTTTGCCATTGGGAATGCCTTTTAATGTTTTCTGGATAGTCAGAAATGATGTACTGGCTAAAAGGAACTGCTGTAAATAGGCCTTTAGTTAGTATGGTGATAAGGTGTGGGGTAGGGCAAGGGTTCTCTAGTCCTGTGATTAGGTCTTAGTCCTTAGTGCGCTTATGCCTCTGATCTGTGAGCTTCACAAGTGTTCTCAGTATTTTTTCCTTCTCCCTTAGGTGGGAGAGGATGGCTGTAGTGGGCTAGTATTGGGTGTTGCCCTTCTCCCACATGGAAGGCTAGAGGGGGCTGCAGTTTGGTGTTTCTTTTTCCCCCAGAGCAGTTAGGATCTGATAATAATCAGCTGGTTAGGCTTGGTTAACTAGTTTCCCCTGGGGCCAGTCCTTATTAAGAATAACAGAGGGCTGGGGCTCCTGGGTGGCTCAGTCGGTTAAGCGGCGGCCTTCGGCTCAGGTCATGATCCTGGGGTCCTGGGATCGAGCCCCACGTCCGGCTCCCTGCTCAGCAGAGAGCCTGCTTCTCCCTCTCCCTCTGCCTGCCACTCTGCCTACTTGTGCTCTCTCTCTATCTCTGTCAAATAAATAAATAAAATCTTAAAAAAAAAAAAAGAATAACAGAGGGTCTGGTATATTTCAGAATGGTTCCTTTCTCCCTCTCCCTGCCAGGATCCCAAGATCATCCCCGATCTTTACTGTGAGAACCTAGTCAAGCTCCTGGAGGTAAGTCACAAAATTGTGTGTTTCTCTATGATTGGGTCCTCCTGTAGTTTTTAAGTCTCAGATTTATCTACACTGAGTCTCCAGCAGCTCCTGAATTGCAGTTCAGACTTTCCTACCCAGCACTGGGTCCTGGGGATCCACTCCTGAGTCTCTGCTCTGGTAAGCCAGGACCGCCTGTTTCACCTGCTGGACTCTTCAGTCTTGGGGGCAGTGGTTTGCCCTGTATCCTCACCTCTCATGGATCCTGGATGAGTTGTTAGTTTTTTAGTCTGTTAAGCTTTTCACTTGTTGTTAGGACAGAACGAGGACTTCAAGCTCCTTACATATAGAACCCAAACTGGTTATTGATCTCTTATTTTACACTTTTTCTTTGCTTATTTTAGTGTTGAATTAACATTTTATTGAACTGCTATGTGTTAGTGCTTTCTGCTATATAACCATGGCCAAAAGTTAAGTGGACTAAAGTTCTCCATAACTGGTTCTGCTGCTTCTCTCTTTTCCCTTAATTGGGATCTCCTCTCCCTGCTACAAGGTGTTGCTCAGATGCTTCCATGGCCATTCTACACCTCTCTTAGAGCACTAATCTCACTCCAGTGTATTATCTGCCTCTGTCTGTCAGTCTCACTAGGCTGTGAGCTCATGGAGAATAGTACCTACTTATTTATGATTGTATCTTCAACGTCTTTAAACATTACCAAATGAAGGTGAAGTCTCTCCCAGCACCTTTCAGCTAAGGTTAGAATTCTTCTGGTATGAATGTTACAGCACACAATAGCTGAGTATCAGTGGACTTTTCACAAATTAACTTGCCCCAGCCCAACTTGTGCCAACCAGATAATTCATTAAGTATTTATTGAGCATCTACTTGGGTCAAGCACTTTTCCAGGAACTGGAAATAGATTTGTGAACAAAATTAGTCACGTCCTGACCTCATGGCACTTGAATTCTACTAGGATATATAAAGGATATATAAAGATATAATAATACGAGTACAAGAATAAACATAAAGCAGGATAGGAACATAGATTGTGATGAAGGTGATATTTTAGTTGGATAGTCAAATAAGGTTGAATGATCATTTTTAGAATACTTGCTTTTTTAAAAATAGATTTATCTTGGGGCACCTGGGTGGCTCAGTCATTGGGTGTTTGCCTTCAGCCCAGGTCGTGATCCCGGGGTCCTGGGATCCAGCACTGTGTTGGGCTCCCTGCTCAGCGCAAAGCCTGCTTCTCCCTCTCCCACTCCCCCTGCTTGTGTTCCCTCTCACGCTGTCTCTCTCTCTGTCAAATAAATAAAATCTTAAAAAAATAGATTTATCTTCCCATTTAATGTCTCGCCTTTCCTGCCTTATTAGATGATCAGTCACATGATTTTGGCTCTTTGTTACTGCTTTCTTTTGACTCTCCTCTGGCTATTTAGCCTTAAGCTCTAGGAGAAGCCACCATCACATCTAGTTTGAGCTGTCGTTAGGACACCATACTTCTAAATGGAAGAAGTTGGGGCTCTAATGATAGGGTGCATAGTGACAATTTATTTGTGAATCTACCTAGTACCTAGCTTTTTTTTTTAATGCTCATGTCCCCTTCAGGGACATGCTGTCCTTTCAATTTAAGCATGGCTTCTCCAAAGAATGACTTTATTACATCGGACTTCCCCAGGCCAGTCACTGGGCAATTACACAGGTTGAGCTAATCATGAAAAACCATCTTTCTGGTTACAGTGATTGGTATGGGAGTGGGCATTTAGCCCAAGTTGGGTCAGAATCCTTATTCAGGATTTTAAAACTAGAACCAGCTGGTAAGATTTTTTTCTCTGATTATAAAACCATAGGGATATTATAACATTTAGGATTTAGTCAAAGAAACAATGCATTTTATATATTCCTGGTGTTAAGGGTTTTAATATAGAGAATTAGGAGCTTACACCTGTTGGAAGAGCTAAAGATTTAAAAGTCAGAGAACCACCACTGACTTTCTCAGCTATGGCTCTGAAGCTTACCCGGAAGCCGCTGTAATTATGGAGATTCTGGGAATTTCACTCCAATTGCTACAGATGGCTGCAGTGGAGTGGCAAACCAGGATGCCAAGGTGTCTTACTCTGTTCATGTGCGTCTTCTCTTCCACCTTCCAAATTTGTGTGTGTCTCCCTATTGACAAATTACAACTCTTAATATACAGCAAAGAGGATTCTTGAAAATGTATTTCCTTTTTTTTTTCTGTGATCGCAGAGTCCTTATAAAAAGGTAGTGGTAATGTAAAATTGACAACAGAATCCAGCACAACTGTGATTCTTTTATTTAATCTTTTTGAAACATTTTTTGAAGTTTTTATTTTAATCACCAAATGCTCATCAGAAGTGCATTCCTGAATCCTCCTCACTTATTTCACCCATCCCCTCATCCATCTCCCCTCTGGTAACCATCAGTTTTTTCTGTATAGTTAAGAGTCTGTTTCTTGGTTTGTCTCATTATGTTTTTTATCCCCCTTTGCTCATTTGTTTTGTTGAATTTCATATGAGTGAAATCATATGGTATTTGTCTTTCTCTGACTTACTTCAGTTAGCATTACACTCTCTAGCCCCAATCATGTAATTGCAAATGGCAAGATTTCACTTATTTCATACAACATCTTCTTTATCCAGTCACCAGTCAATGGACATTGGAATACTTTAATATCTTGGCTATTGTAAATAATGTTGCAATGAACATAGGGTTGCATGTATCCTTTTGAACTAGTGTTTTTGTATTTTGGGGTAAATACCTAGTAGTGCAATTGCTGGATCATAGGGTAGTTCTATTTTAACTTTTTGAGGAACCTCCATTTTCTACACTGGCTGCACCAGTTTGCATTCCCACAAAGACTGCAGGAGGGTTCCCCTTTCTTCACATCCTTGCCAACATTTGTTGTTTCTTGAGTTGTTGATTTTTTTTTTTTTTTTTTAATTTGACAGAAAGAGAGACAGCGAGAGAGGGAACACAAGCAGGGAGAGTGGGAAAGGGTGAAGCAGGTTTCCTGCAGAGCACGGAGCCCGATGTGGGGCTCGATCCCAGGACCCTGGGATCATGACCTGAGCTGAAGGCAGATGCTTAACAACTGAGCCACCCAGGCACCCCTTGAGTTGATTTTATAACAGTTGTGAGATGATAGTTCATTTTAGTTTTGATTTGCATTTCCCTGATAAATGATAATGCAGAGTATCTTTCTGTTGGCCATCTGTATGTCTTCTTTGGAAAAAATGTTCAAGTCCTCTGCCTATTTTTAAATGTGATTATTTAAAAAAAATTTTTTCTGGGTATTGAGTTGTATAAATTCTTTATATCTTTTGGGTACTAACCCTTTATTGGATATGTCATTTGCAAATATCTTCTCCCATTCATTATGTTGCCTTTTAGTTTTGTTGACCCTTTCCTTTGCTGTAAGAAGCTTTTTATTATGATGTAATCCCAATAGTCTATTTTTTGTTTCCATTGCCTCAGGAGACTTATCTAGAAAAAAGTTGCTGTAGTTCAGGTCAGAAAAATTACTGCCTGTGCTCTTTCCTAGCATATTTATGGTTTCAGGTCTCACAGGTCTTTAATCCATTTTGAATTTATTTTTGTGTAAGGTGTAAGAAAGTGGTCCAATTTCATTCTTTTGCATGTAGCTATCCAGGTTTCCCAACACCATTTGTTGAAAAGTCTATTTTATTCCCATTGCAAGTTCTTGCCCCCTTTGTAGAAGATTAATTGACCATACAATTGTGGGCTCTTTCTGGATTTTCTATTCTGTTCCATTGATCTATGGGTTTATTTTTGTGCTGCTACCATACTGTTTTCATTACTACTGCTTTGTAATATGACTTGAAGTCTGGAATTGTGATGTCCCCAGCTTTGCTTTTCTTTTTCAAGATTGCTTTGGCCATTTGGGGTCTTCTGTGGTTCCACGCAAATTTTAGAATTGTTTGTTCAAGTTCTGTGAAAAATGCTGTTGATATTTTGATAGAATTTGCATTAAATGTGTAGATTGCTTTGGGTAGTACAGATATTTTAATGATATTTGTTCTTCCAATCCATGAACATGGAATGTCTTTCCATTTCTTTGCATTGTCTTCAATGTCTTTCATCAGTGTTTTGTAGTTTTAAGATTACAGGTCTTTCACTTCTTTGGTTAAGTTTATTCCTAGGTATCTTATTCTTTTTGGTGCATTTATATATGGAATTGTTTTCTTAATTTCTCTTTCTCCTGTTTCATTATTAGTGTATACAAATACAACAGATTTCTGTACGTTGATTTTATGTCCTGTGACCTTACTGAATTCATTTATTAGTTCTAGTAGTTTTTTGGTGGAGTCTTTAGGGTTTCTATATATAGTATCATGTCATCTGCAAATAGTGAAAGTTTTACTTCTTCCTTACTAACTTGGATGCCTTTTGTTTTTGTTTTCTGATTGCTATGGCTGGGACTTCCCGTACTATGTTGAATAAAAGTAGTGAGAGTGGAAATCTTTGTCTTGTTCCTGACCTTAGGGGAAAATCTCTCAATTTTTCCGCATGGAGTATGGTGTTATCTGTAGGTTTTTCATTTAAGGCCTTCGTTATGTTGGGGTATGTTTCCTCTAAATCTACTTTGTTGAGGGCTTTTATCATGAATGGATGTTGTACTTTGTCAAATGCTTTTATCTGCATCTGTTGAAATGTTTGTATGGTTCTTATCCCTTCTCTTATTGATGTACTGTATCACATTGACTTGTGAATATTGAACCACCCTTGCAACCCAGGAATAAATCCTACTTGATCGTGGTGGATGACTTTTGATGTATTGTTGGATTCAGTTTGCTAGTGTTTTGTTGACAATTTTTGCATCTCTGTTCATCAGAGATACTGAATTTTAGGGGTACCTGGGAGGCTCAGTCCATTAAGCATCTGACTCTTGATTTCGGCTCAGGTTATGATCTTCAGGGTCGTGGGATTGAGCCCCAAGTCAGGCTCCATGCTCAGCAGGAAATCTGCTTGAGGATTCTTTCTCTCCTTCTCCACCCCCCCCACCCACATTCCCTCTCTCTCTCTCAAATAAGTAAATCTTTAAAAAAATGACCTGTAGTTCTCTCTCTCTCTCTCTCTTTTTTTTTTTTGTGGTATCTTTATCTGGTTTTGATATCAGGGTAATGCTGGCCTCATAGAATGAATTTGGAAGTTTTTTTTCTATTTTTTGGAATAGTTTGAGAAGAATAGGTATTAACTCTTCTTTAAATGTTTGGTAGAATTTA
Source organism: Halichoerus grypus (assembly GCF_964656455.1). Taxonomy (NCBI): domain Eukaryota; kingdom Metazoa; phylum Chordata; class Mammalia; order Carnivora; family Phocidae; genus Halichoerus; species Halichoerus grypus. Next base: position 80,668,977 of record NC_135723.1, read on the forward strand.
CCTGTAAAGCCATCTGGTCCTGGACTTTTGTTTGTTGGGAGTTTTTTGATTACTGAGTCAGTTTCTTTGCTAGTTATCAGTCTCTTCAAATTTTCTATTCCTGGTTCAGTTTTAATAGTTTCTATGTTTTTAGGAATTTACCTGTTTCTTCTAGGTTGTCCAATTTGTTGACATACAGTTTTTCATAATATTCTCTTATAATTGTTTCTATTTCTGTGGTGTTTATTTCTCATTTGTGATTTTTGAGTCTTTTTTTTTTTCTTAATAAGTCAGTCAAGAGGTTTATCAATTTTATGGTTTTGTTTTGTTTGTTTGTTTTTAGAACCAGCTCCTGGTTTCATTGGTCTGTTCTGTTTTTTAAGTTTCTGTACCATTTATTTCTGCTCCAATTATTTCCTTCCTTCTGCTGGTTTTAGGTTTTGTTCTTATTCTTTTTCTAGCTCCTTTAGGTGTAAGGTTGTTTGAGATTTTTCTCTTCTTGAGGTAGGCCTGCATTGCCAAAAACTTCCCTCTTAGAACTGCTTTTGCTGCATCCTATAGGTTTTTTTTTTTTTAAAGATTTTATTTATTTATTTGACAGAGAGAGACACAGCGAGAGAAGGAACACAAGCAGGGGGAGTGGGAGAGGGAGAAGCAGGCTTCCCGCAGAGCAGGGAGCCCGATGCGGGGCTCGATCCCAGGACCCTGGGATCATGACCTGAGCCGAAGGCAGATGCTTAACGACTGAGCCACCCAGGCGCCCCCATCCTATAGGTTTTGAACCTTTGTGTTTTCATTTTCATTTGTTTCCATGTACTTTATTTTATTTCCTGGTTGACCCATTCATTGGGTCAACTAAACAATGACCACTCCATTGTTTAGTAGCATGTTATTTAATCTCCATGTATTTTTGGTCTTTCCAGAATTTTTGTTATTGGTGACTTCTAGTTTCATAGCATTGTGGTCAGAAAAGATGCGTGTTATGACTGCAATGTTTTGGAATATGTTGAGGCTGTTCTATGACCTAATATGTGATCTATTCTGGTGAATGTTCCATGTGCACCTGGAATGCGTATTCTGCTGTTTTAGGATAGAATGTTCTGAAGATATCTGTTAAATACATCTTGTCCAGTATGTCATTCCAAGCTGCTGATGTTCTATTTAGATGATCTATCCATTGATGTCAGTAGGGTGTTAAAGTCCCCTACTATTATCATATTGCTATTGATTAGCTCTTTTTTGTTTGTTAACTGTTTTGTGTATTTGGGTGCTCCCATATTGGATGCAAAAATCTTTACAACTGTTATATTTTCTTCTTTGATTGTGCCCTTTGTAGTTATATAATGTCCTTCTTTGTTACACTGTTTAAGTGTATTCTGTCTCATAAATGGTGCTACTCCAGCTTTCTTTTGACATCCATTTGCTTGATGTTTCTCCATCCCCTCACTCTCAATCTGCAGGTGTGTTTAAGTCTAAAATGCATATAGATGAGTCTTCCTTTTTTTTTTTTTTAAGATTTTATTTATTTTTTTGACAGAGCACAAGTAGGCAGAGCAGCAGGCAGAGGAAAAGGGAGAAGCAGGCTTCTGCGGAGCAGGGAGCCCAACGCAGGGCTCCATCCCAGGACCCGGGTATCATGACCTGAGCCGAAGGCAGACGCTTAACCACTGAGCCACCCAGGTGTCCCAAATCTTGCTTTTTTTTTATCCATTCTGACACCCTATGCCTTTTGATTGGAGCATTTAGTCCATTTATATTCAAAGTAATTGTTGGTAGATATGTACTTATTGCCATTTTACTGTTTTATGGTTGTTTTAGAAGATTTTCTCTGATCCTTTCTTGCCCTTCTCTCTTTCATTGTCCTTCTTCTCATTTCATCTTGCTGGTTTTCTTTAGTGATATATTTGGATTTCTTTGTCTTTACTCCTTGGATATTACTGGTGGTTTTTGATTTGTGGTTATCATTAGGTTTGCATATAACATCTGCATATAGCAGTCTATATAGTAAATTAATGGTCATTTAAGTTTGAACCCATTCTTTACTCTTCCCCTCCCCACGTTTTAGGTATGGTGTCATATTTTACACCCTTCTATTTTGTGAGTTCCTTGACTGATTTTTTTCCACAGAAATATTCATTTTTTTCTGCTTTTGTGCTTCCTGCCTTCATACTGTCATTTTTGGTCTCTGCTTTTTTTTTTTTTTTTTTTTTAATTTATTTATTTGACAGAGAGAGAGACAGCGAGAGAAGGAACACAAGCAGGGGAAGTGGGAGAGGGAGAAGCAGGCCTCCCGCCGAGCAGGGAGCCCGATGCGGGGCTCGATCCCAGGACCCTGGGATCATGACCTGAGCTGAAGGTAGACGCTTAACCATCTGAGCCACCCAGGCGCCCCTGGTCTCTCCTTTTCATTCAAAGAGTCCCCTTTAATATTTCTTGCAGAGCTGGTTTAGTGTGAACTCCTTTAGTTTTTGTTTGGGTAACTCTTTGTCTATTCTGAATGATAGCCTTGCTGGATTGAATGTTCTTGGCTGCAGGTTTTTCCTATTCAGCACTTTGAATACATCATGCCATTCCTTTCTGGCTTGGAAAGTTCCTGCTAAAAAATCCCCTCATTGCCTTGTGGTGTTTCTTTTGCATGTAACTGTCTTTTGTCTTGATGTTTCTAATATTTTTTCTGTATCACTGTATTTTGCCTTTTTAATGGCAATATATCTTGGTTTGGATCTGCTTTTGTGGATTTTGTTGAGGGTTCTCTGTGCCTCCTGGATCTGGATATCCATTTGCTTCCCCAGAGTAAGGAAGCTTTCAGATATTATTTCTTCAAATAAATCCTCTGCCCCCTTTTTCTCTCTCTTCTTTTTCTGGGACTCCTATAACACAAGTGTTATTACTCAGTCACTGAGTTCCCTAAGTCTATTCTCATGTTGCATAATTCTTTTTCTCTTTTGTTCAGCTTGATTACTTTCTATTACTCTGTCTTCTTAGTCAGAAATTCATTCCTCTGCTTCTTCCAGCCTGCTGTTCATTACATCAAACATGTTTCTCATTTCATTTATTGAGCCCTTTATCTCTGTGATTTCTTATCTCTGTGTTACTGTTCTCACTGATGTCCTCCACTCTTTTCTCAAGTCTAGTGAGTATCCTTATGATCATTGCTTTAAATTCTCCATCAGGCTTGTGACTTCTATCTGTTTTGTTTAGATCTCCAGCCATGGCCTTGTCCTATTCTTTCATTTGGGACAAATTCCTGTCTTCTCATTTTAAGTGTCTGTGCCTGTTTCTGTATGTTAAAGTCAGCTACATCTCCTGTTCTTGAGGTTAATGGCCTTAAGAGTTCCTATAGTGCCCTACCATTTGGTGTATCCTATTCCCTATGGCCTGGCACTTCTGGGAGTGTCTCCAATGTGTGCTGTATGGACTCTGCTATTTTGTCCCAGCCACTTTATCCTTTAGGCCAGTCATCTGCAGAGGCTCTCTTTGCCTGTTGTAGGCAGTGTTTTGTCGCTGGACTGAAGGCGGCACATATTAACTATGTGCGCTCTGGTCTGCTTGTGAAATGAGACCCGAGGCCTCACAAAACTCCCGAGTTGGGTGAGGTGGTGTGGGCAGGGGTTTGTGCTGATCTTCTGGGTGCAGGGGCCCATAGTAGTAGAACTGAGGCAAGCATGATGCGGAAGGACATTTCCTCTGGAGCATGGGAAATTAGGGCTTGGTGTAAGCAGCCTCAGTAGCAAGTGTGGGTATTGCCCTGGTTCCCACATTTAGCCCTGTGCTTATACTGAGGGGTGGGAGAGGGAAATGGTACTGGCCAGTTTCTTTGTTCCTGAAGGTGTGTCTCTGTGAACATGCCTTTGGGGGATAGGCTCTGAGATGAGCAACTGACCTCTCCACTGTGTGCCCCAGGTGCTCTTCAGATCACTGTTTCCATGCTTTATGTCCACAGGCTATTTGCTCTGCCTTTTCTCCAAGAGCAGTCCCAAAGTCCTCTGAGCTCTCCCAGAGTCAAGCATCCTAACTTAAAACTCCAGGCTTTAAGCCCTGCTGTTTGCAAGAACTTATGAAATTCGGGCCTTCTCACTTCCCAAGCCAATTGCTATGGGGATTTGTCTTCCTTGTGTGCTTCTCTCTGTACTAGTCTGTCTCTCACCCTTCTCTGTGACCCTGGTTGCCTCCCCACCAGAGCGTTCACAATCAGTTTCTCTCCCAAACTGTGTCTCTGTCCTTCCTACCTCCTTCAATATGGCCTCTTCTCTACTTTTAGTTGTGGGGTTTGTTCTGCCAGTCTTCAGATTGATTTCTGGGGTATTTAAGATGATTAATAGTTGGATTCATGGGACAAGGTGAGCATAGGGTCCTACTCTGCTGTCATCTTCCCCCTCACCCTGAAGCCACAACTGTGATTCTTATGTGTTGTCTGGCCTTTATTCATCCACTTGAGAATGGGGTGGTGGGGAGGGAAACAAGCTGAAGGAAGTAATGAAAAAGGAATGGGGAGGGAGTAAATGACTGTGCATATCTAATCAGGACAAATATCCTGTTAATTTACAGGGGGTATTTAAATCTTTGGCATCTCTTTTAATGTACAGATTGCCTCCACTTCTCTTTTTTTCTTAAAATCTATTTATTGAAGAAACCCAATAGATTTTGACCCGAGGATTTTCCAGTCTGCTTGTGCTTATTGCATCTCTATGGGATATTTTAACATGCTCCCCTATAATCTAGAGGCTGACTCTACTCATGTTAAATTTATTTGCCAAGACATCTTCATAGGTCTATTGTATTCTTTTTTCAGGAGGCATAAAATCTTTTGTTGTCTCTCTCTTTGGGATGTATTAGGCATAGATGCTCAAGGTCTATGACATTTACCTCATTAAGGATATTTGTTAGTGTAATACTTAAAGGGAAACCCCTCTCATGTAGGAATGGCAGAATAAATATTTGATAACTAAAAAAAAAAATATTTTGAAAAAGTATTGATCTCCTTTGGAGGAAGACAGGAAACCAATTTTTTAAAGTATGACTTTTTAAAGAAATATCTCAAGAGAAATTTCGTATACATTCATATACAAAATGCATGTTTAAGACCAGATCAGAAAACCTATAAATAAATCTATTTCATTACTCTCTCATTAACTATTTATTTGACCTTTATTTTCACAATCCAAATATTTGTTCCTAAATCACTAACAGTGAATCTATGATGGGAAATTCTCTGAAAGATATAATGAAAATGATATCCTGGGGGGGACATTTTTTTCTCAGTATAAACATTTCATGTATTCAAAAGTCTAAAAAAATGTTGAATACACTTGAATCTATAGAACATTTTTATATTCAATAAAGATATATTTTATTAAATAGTCCAACAAAGTAGAAATCTTAATTAAAGGAACAGCATTGTGCTTCATTACTAAAAGCAATGTGACCAATATAAAGAATTTTGCCTATTAATGATATGGAATTTAATTTGGAGGAAAGTTCTAATGGATAATTTATTGCAAACTACACAGTACACAGACCATGTTTCTTTTTGTTACTCTGTGACATTCAATCATCTCAGATCATCCTTGGATTAGGAATTTGGAGGAAGTCAACGATGATGACTAAAAGCAAGGATTCTACTTTCAGAAGAACAGCATCAAGTACAACTCTGAAAGTTTGTGTTTTTCTATTTTGTTTTATCAGTCTAGGATTTTTTTTATGACTATTGCATGTTTATATCCTTAAATCATTCCCAAGTGTTCTTAGGAAACAACTGTGCCACATAGTGTCTCTTGTAGCCTTATTTTATTCTGTCAACACTGCAGGATGCAAAAATAATAAAAAAAAAAAAAGGTAGATGAGAGGACATATTATCTGTTGTTATCCAGAGCAGCAAAGCTTAGAGAGGGTTTTAAAAAGGATGTTAGAAAATTAGCACACAAGATAATTAACCTGTATAGTTTACTACCTATTGCCTAAAAGTATATTGAAGTATTTAGAAGAGAGTTGGTTTTATTTAACTTCTTGTTAAGTATTTCCATAAATCAAAGATTTTAACCTGTAAGAAAATAACTTTACTTCTCAATGATCCTTATTTATAAAGCAGAGAAATAGCACATTTAAGAACTTGTAAATTTAGATTCTTTTCAGATGTGAAGTTGACAATAAACTATGATTAAGTGATCACATTACAGGCATGCTGTGTTTCAGATATTTAAGTCAACTATTTATTTTAAATACTTGAATATTAGCAATTCTTGACCATAAAATTACTTTATTTCAGAATAATTTGAATCCTAAACATGTGGTGATCTTTTTTTTTTAATGCTTTTTTTTCCTTTTTGATGAAAACACAAAACATGGATTGATTTATGTTTAAAAGCTTAAAATAACACCTAGATAGGTGCTAATAAGCAGGCTTTGCTTTATACTTCTTGTAAACAAGAAAAGACAGTGCTAGTTTTAACTTAGCACCTGAATATTTCTGGCTGGTGGATTGTTCACTAGGCTAGAGCTTCATGTTCTGGTTGAGCTGGCATTTCAGTAAACCTCTCCAGGGAATTGTGCTTTCCAGAAAGGGGAGATTTATGTAAGTGCACTACAATGTGAGATGTGTAAGTGCAACTTCACGAGCCCATGTGTGGGTACTATTCATTTAAGTTAAATAGTTTTATACCATAGAAGTGTTTACTGCCTTGTGAATGCAAAACAAGACACTCTCGGTCAGGTGAAAATATTTGTGCATCATAAACAAAAGTTGAAGCTACATGGGGTAACAAATGTGTCTAAAACTGAATCAAGTGTTTGGGTAGAAGAGTCTAATTTTTTAATCTTTATTTTTTTAATAGGTAATGTTTGTTTCTATCCTTAGATTTCAGGGTTTTTGTTTTTGTTTTTTTTGAAGATTTTATTTGAGACAGAGAGAGAGAGAACAAGCAGGGGGGAGGGGCAGAAAGAGAGAGAGAGAGAGAAGCAGACTCCCTGCTTAGCAGGGAGCCCAACATGGGGCTTGATCCCAAGACCCAGAGATCATGACCTAAGCAGAAGGCAAATGCTTAACCAACTGAGCCATCCCGGTGCCCCTAGATTTCAGTTTATTATATGGTTTGCTTAATAGAGTTCCAAATACTTTTTATAGTATAAACTAAATCTTTTAAAGAGAGATAGGTCATAAAATGAAAAAAATAATGGAGATGATCATTTACTTTTTTAGCATTAAGAATGGTTTGCCTTCAAATAACTTATTTTCCTATTAATGTTTAAGGTAATATAATTTACTGAAATTCAAGTTGAATATTACCTTTCAGGAATTCAACTAATATATTAAGCAAAGTGGCCAACTAATATAATGCAGACCATCAACTTAAATCATTTTTCAACTTTTTGAATTTCTTGTTTATACATGGCAAGTTGACAGTCAACACTCAGTCAAAAAATTATCAGTAAATCAAACCAACTCCTTGTCAGATACAAATTTAGTCATAAGCATACTTTTAAACATGCATCATACAAAACTATAATTTATTAATGAAGTCTGTTACCATATATTATCCCAGAATTTCCATATAAATTTTCAAATCTTAAATTGATAGATAAGACTATTTCTTACCTATCACCATGTTTGTGACAGTTAATAGAGAATAAAATGATACAGGTTTTATTAAAAGCTTAGCCGTAGAGATTATGAAAACAGGAAATATGTGACTGCTTTATAATATACACATGTCAGAGGATTTTCAGCAGAGATTATGCCTGAGTTTCAAAATATTTCAGCAGAGTAACAAAGGAGTGAATGGAATCATAAATTATGTTTTAGGAATAAAACTGTTACTCCATTGCATTATATTGCTTCCCTGTGGTGCTTATCGTAGGAAGAACTTGGGTTTTGGTGAGTTTTGTGTCCACTCTTCCCTGAAACAAAGATTCTTATTTAATGGATTTTACTAGATTGATGAAACAAGCAAAGAATAATCTAGAATATCAACTCCAGTCACACATCAAGTCCTCAATAAATGGTAGCCATGAGCAGTATTGCTAAATAATGTAATTTTCCTTAACAGAAGTTATCATGGGGAAGGTCAGCTCGGTTATAGAATGGAAGGATAAAAATTAAGAACTGGAAAAATGTATGTATGCTGCTCTGAGATACAGAGTACAGGAAAAAGCTGCAATTATTTTCCAGTTTCTCAGCTTCACCTGACAAAACCATCTAACCTGGAGAGGAGAAATTGAGGGAGATGAGGGGGATGATTTATTGTAATAGTCTGTTCACTCCCAACAGTCAAAAATGAAAATAGCAATTTTAGTCCCTTGTAATTTTGAATAGTATACTAGTATACTTTATTTTTCTCTGTGTAATAGATTTTCTGCATTCACTAGAACTTGAACAATACCATTGGGGAAAAACATTGAAAATAAGCTGAATAAATTACATATTATTCCTATATTTATGCTAATAGTTATTTATTATGGATTCTTTTTTTTTTTTTTTTTTTCTTTTTGGTCCATGACTGTAATCATGGATGATTTCTTTCTTTTTGACAAAAGGCCAAGGACAATTCGATACCACCATTTCTTTTGGATCAGTTACCATTAGTGACCTATAAATATAGTGGAATAAGTTATTATTACCCTGAGGCAGCAAGGATTTTTATGATTCAGACTCCTTCTTTCTGCCCTTCGTCCTATCTCACCTGAGTGGAACGGAATGCCTCAGTACATTTTGTGACAACTTATATAGCTTGATGGGTTAGTTTGCTCACTGGGTAATACAGTTGCAATAATTTATACTTCATATTGTCCTACAAACGTCCTGGCCTTGGGCTCCATTTTACACATACTTCTTCCTATGAACTTCCAAGGCCAAAATCTATCTTCAGATATTCATAAGCAGTCCCCACCAAACAGTATTAACCAAATACTCATTTGGGGTAAAGAAGTATCTAGACATCTGTTCACCTTTTCGGGGTGGGGGGGAAGGACTGATTGTGGTGAATTTGCAAGTTGTTACCTAGTCAGTGCCAGGTGTCACACTGAAAAGATTTTATTTTTGCCCTAGATTATTTCCATTCAAATAAATAAATTAACAAACACCTTCTGGTGCCTCTGTCTTTAAGTAGCATGCCACAGTATTAGTACTAAGGTTGCTTAGCAACTGCAAATAGTGAGATGGCAGGATTGAAGAGCCCAATAAAATAAGTCTTTATATTTACATACTTACAGTAAGAGGAATACTGCTGGTTTGGTCAGCCTTCAGACCTATGAAATTTACAGCATTCATTGTTAAAATTGTGGGCCAGTTTTACAATAGTATCTTTAGTCCTCATGTCCAGTTGTATTATAGCTCTGAGGAATGCCATCTGCTGATTTCCTGTGTAGTTATTCATTGTACTACTTCCCAGTCTTTATAAAGATTTCAAAAAGCAGTTCACTGTTAAAATAGGTAGTGTATAAGAAAGATTCAGATAGATTTCCCAAGTATCTTTTTTCAACCATGTAACATTTTACAGTTAAAGGCGGGATTTGGTAGCCGGGTGTGTTTTTTTTTTTTTTTTCCCCTTCTTTCATGAATTCTGTCTCAATGGGTTTAAATGGAAAATACTTAATGATATATGTTTTAACAGACACAAGTAAAGTTTGTGTTTATATGGGCAAGAAATAAAATATCCCAGCTTACTTGAAGTAGCAAGTGCTCAATAAATGTTAATTTAATAGATAGGTTTAATTACATTTGTTCAGAAAATTATCTCCCATTGACATTAGGGAATACACATCTGGGGACTTTATAAGAACAGAATCTAGATGCTATATAGGAGTTTGCTTTCTGGATAGCTAATAAATTCATTCATCCATTAAATGCTATTGTATGCTATTATGCACTGAGCGTGGCCCTAGAGCAGGAGAAAGGTCTCTGCCATCCAGAAACTCACAATAGAGTAAGAGTTCTAGTTTCAATATATAAAGAGATGCTAATGTGGAGGTACAGCTAACAGTTTGAAAATGTAGAGGAAGAAATAGCCCTTTCTGGAGGAATCTGGGTAGACTTCCTAGAGGAGCTCTCATTTGTTCTGGGTGTTGGCCACTGACTAGGATTTAGTAGGCAGGGAAAGAGGAGAGGGTATGTCATTAAGTGTATTTGCATGGGGATAGACAATGTGGAGGTGAACTCAAAAGCAGGCACTTCCAGAGAACGACCAATGTGAGCCGGTATGTCTGAAACTTAGAATTGGGTCATGTGGAGTGGGAAAACACACCACTGGAAAGGTAGATTCCGTCCAGCCAGTCTTGTAGAGAAACTAATTCTGAAAAAGCAATGTTAAATAGGGTGTAATAACATCAAGAATGGGTCAAAGGGGCTTGACTTTTCTCAAAGCCTTTATCCAATGGTGGGCTTTCCTGACATCCCTTATTTGTCCCTCACCAGCTATACCAAATATGCTGAACACATACACAAAGTGATTCATACTTGATACAATTTCTGAAATTTAATTAGCAAAGAACTGTCCATAATGAAGGTCAGCCTTAGTGTTTCCACAGCTGTCATCACCTCCAGCAAGGAATATTTCTAAAATCTGTCTACGTCCACATCCCACATTTCTATCTTTACAAGTTTCCCATTGCTGCTAGTTCAAGAAATCTGTAGCAAACAGCATATTAGAAGCTTAGCAAGATTTGAAAATCTTTTCTTATTAATTTCACACAAATTCCCTGAACTGATGATAGAAAATAACGTTTGATTTTAGTTTGGGTATCAGATCTCAGCAGGAAATAATAGCACAATCAAATTGGAGAGAGTTGAGGTGAATGTAACGAAGGGCTGTTACAAACGTTTGGACAGGATACAGGGAAAACACAGGAATAGTTTGGTACCCAGGGGATAGTGGGAAAAGGATACCAACCCCATGCCTGAAGTGTTGAGGAGGGAGGGTGATTAACAATTCATGGAGAGAAACCCTAGGAAGGGGCTACCTCATGGGAGCCACTGGGACCACCAGCTTAAGAGGACTTCCCAGGGTGGAGGCTCAGGAAATAAACTCCAAACATACTTTGCTCCTTCCTTCTAATTTCTGCTAACCAGAAGCCAGAATATATAGGATTCTGGAATGCAGACATTCAGGGCCCAGAGTAATGTGGGAAGGGTGGAGAGTATATCCTCAGGGGCAAATGGAAGATGTCCAGCAGAATTTGTTTAGATTAGTTTAGCTTTCACTCACTTACATTGTTACCACAACACTAAAATGGTGATCTAAGGTGATTTGGGAGGACATAAGTCATGATCTGACATGATCCCCCTACTAACTCCCAGAGTGCTAAACCTGAAATACCACACCATTTTCAAAAAGCTAAAGGTGTATGGAACAGGAAATGAGTTAGGACAAAAGGCAGCAGTGTGGTAGATAACTATGCTAACAATTTTAGATTTGGAATTTTATACTACGTGACCTTAGTCTGCCACGGACCCCCAATTTTTTTTTTTTAATTTTATTTATTTATTTTAAGAGAGAGAGAAACCACATGAGAGGGGGGAGGGTCAGAGGGAGAAGCAGACTCCCTGCCAAGCAGGGAACCCGATGAGGGGCTCAATCCAGGGACTCCAGGATCATGACTTGAGCCGAAGGCAGTCGCTTAACCAACTGAGCCACCCAGGCGCCCTAGACCCCAAATTTTCCATAGGTTTTAATCAAAATGGAAATCATTTGTTATTTCCTTTAGTGATTAGAATTATATTCTTAATTCTCAAAAATGCTAGTTTTTTCAGTGTTTCTTGCTAAGACCTATATAGTGATATTATCTTTATTCATACTTAAATATTAAAAGTTTATGCAGCCTCTTTCCCAGTTTAATTTTTCCTATGTAATAAGTAACCAAACCTTTTTTTATACCAACATTGCCAGGATCATTGTTTGCATTAATTTCTTAGTATTTGTCCTGTTACAGTGTTTTCAGTGATTACAAATATTCTCTATAGCTTATCTTGCATTATGTATGTCATTATCTTTTTGTATTGAACGCCTTTGTTACTTGTTATTTCATTAACATGACTTACAGTCCCTCCCTTTTAAGACCAATTGTGCAATCCTTAATTAAATTCCAAATTTCAATATCTGTAGTGAGATTGCATTTAATGTGCCCTATAAGGCTCCTGGGTACATTCTTTAGAAGAATAGATGGCCATTTCAAAGAAACAAAATAGTGAATAAAGCAGTCATTTTGACATTTTAACAGAGCAAATCTATTTGTTTCAGTGGTCTTAAATTTATTCATTAGTGTCATGGATTCACAGAACACGAAGAACTTGGAAGGCACATACCAGAAGAGGCTACCTAGGAATAGCTGAGGTGGGGAACACACTTGAGGAAAATCCTAGATGCAGGTAATCCAGTCAGGCAGGTGATCTGAGTGTCAGTTGACAGACTGTCCAGAGAAGAGATTCCTTTCAGCAGGAAGGGAGGTGGAGATTTAGGAAGTTAGGCAGGCGGCCAAGACTGAGGATATCAATGAGTGCACACAAGAAACCTAACCAGGGACTGGAGTTACAGAGAAAGGCTGTCAGTGGGGGAAACAGGTGAAGACTTAAGAAGAGAGGAGGGTTCTAAGCTCAAAGTGCTGTTTATGGGAAGGTGCCTAAGGAAAGGAATCAAAGCTGTGGAAATCTGGTTGGAAAAGTACTCTTTCAGAAAGACATTCATGTCACTGTCTGCCAGTTTTGTCACACTCATTCCAATATCTCTGCTGTTAACCTTGCTTTAAGTTGTTTATCTATTTCTCTCTACTCCTCCAAATCTCATATTTATAGTCTTATCTCCAATCACACAACTTCCATAAAAGTGTCTCCACTCTATTGTGGTCCTTTTTGATTGCTGGCCTGTCAAGGGTGTTTTTCTTAGTGAAGTACACTTTAATTCTTTATTATATTTTTATCTATTACTTGTAAATTTTCCTGTGACAAAATGCATTTTTTTAACAACTAAATTGCAAAGCTACTCAAAGTTGGGGTCCCTGTTGTTGGAATCTCCCATATTATCCACCGTGCTTAGAGAAGCATTAAACTCATACAGTAAAGATTCCATGAAAATTTGTAGAATTATGTAAATATAATATTTATCATTTATCTTTGAAAAAGCTAGTTACTAATTAAAATGTTTCTAAGATAGGTTAGAAATCATGTTCTATATTTCTTCTACTTAATACTAATTATATTCCCCACTGCTTGATGCCATGTACCTCTGCCCCAATCAAGCTGATCTCTCAATGTCAGGATTTTCTTTGGGGTTCTTTACCATAACATACAGGGATGGGCACATATATAGTACTCTACAAATACTTGCATTTTTACTTTTTAAAATGGGTTTGAGTGCCTTGACACAGCCAGAGTTTAGGGAGCCACTTCACTTACATACACAGCCCAACTTGGAACGTAAGGTTTAATTCTCCTGTTGTTGTTTGATTTTTCCAGGTTGACTATTTCACATGTTCCATTAAAGTTTTGAAGTGGGATCACCGGGCACTGAAACTGTATTCAGAGTGACTTAGTTCTGCCAAGCTGAACATATGAAAAATCAAATAGAAAAGATCCATGTAAGACAGAAGGGTAGTCTGAAAGCTATTGACATGGCAAAGCACAGACCGGCAACTGCAAGCAATTGAGCTGAACGAAATAGATGACAAGAATACCATGAAATACTTCACTGCTAGTCTCCAAGTGACATTACCATTTATTCCTAGGGAGTGACAGAAACAGGTGGATCACAGGGTCCCTCAGGTAAATATATCATGAAGCTAGAGAATCAAGAAAGAGTCATAAACAATAGGAGTACAGGCCACACAAGGGTTATTTTTGCCTCACTCCTATACCATGGAGGCCCTTTTAGCATCAACAGTAATTTTGTAAATTTGATAGCGAAGGTCAGAAAGAGTATTGGCATACTCCTAATAAATTCTAAAAGAGGGGGTTTAGGAAAAAAGCAGGTGGCTTTATAGATGACTCTAAGTAATTCATCTTCCTTAGTTTGAATCCTGTGTTTGAGACCTAAATGAAAATAGCATCTGTTCCCTCTTATGTTAAATTTTTAAATTAAACTTCTTATTTTGAAATAATTATAGATTTAAATGCAATAGGAAAAAATAATACAGAGATATCCTGTACTCTTTCCCTGGTTTTCCCCAATGGTAACCTCTTGCAAAGGTGTAGTAGGACATCACAGCCATGATACTGAAGTTGATACAGAGAACACTTTTATCACCACAGGTGTCTTTATGTTGCCCATTTATAGCTAGACCCACTTCCCTTCTATCCCTACCCCCACCCCACCTTAACCCCTGACAACCACTAATCTGTTTTCTATTTTTATAATTTGTCATTAATCAATGTTATGAAATCAGAGTATGTATGGATTTTTTATTCAGCATAATTATCCAGGTTGTTGCATGTATAAATACAATGTGGTATCAGTGTAACATAGTTTAGTTAAGCATTCACTCATTGACGGACATCTGGATCATTTCCAGTTTGGGACTATTATGAATGAAGCACCATAAACATTTATGTACAGGGTTTATGTCTTTATTTTAAGCCTTCATTTCTCTGGGATAAATCCTCAGGAGTGTAATTGCTGGGTCATATGGTAGTTGCAGGTTTACTTTTTTAAAGAAATGGCCATATGGTTTTTTAGGGTGGCTTACCACTTTACATTTTCAGTAACAATGTATTTGTGATGCATTTCTTCCATATCCTTGCCAGCATTTGGTCTTACTATTTTTTCCTTTAGCCATTCTAATAGGTATATAGTGATATTTTATGAAAATATTTTGGACATCTTTTCATGTGGTTTTTTGACATCTGTGTATCCTCTGATGAAGTGTCTCTTCACATCTTCTTACCTATTTTCTAATTAGATTATTGTTTTCTTTTCCTGCTGAGTTTTGAGAATTCTTATAAATTCTAGATACTAGTTGTTTGTGATATGCAAATATGTTTTTCTCTGTAGCTTGTGTTTTCATCCTTAACATGGTCTTTCACAGAGTAAAAACCACTTACTTTATTGAAGTATAATTTGTTAATATCTCCTTTTATGGATAATACTTTGATTTCAAGTTTAAGGACTCTTTGTCTAGCCCTAATTCTTGAAGGTTTTTAAATGTTTTTTTTTTCTGTAAGTTTTGTTTAGTGTTATTTTTTCATATGAATGTCCAATTCCCAGTTGCTCTAGGACCATTGTTTAAAAGGCATTTTATGTCCATTTTAATGCCATCAATTTCCTCTAAATAACTGTAGCACACACATTATGATATGTTATTTTTATTTTCATTCAGTTTAATGTATTTTTTATTTCCTTTAAGACTTACTCTTTTGCCTATGGATTTTTAGAAGTGTTTAATTTTTAAGCATTGAAAGATTTTCTTGCTACCTTCCTGTTATTGTTTCTACTTTGATTCCACTGTGTATGATTTCAAGTTTTGTAAAATTTGTTGAGATTTTGCTTTTTGGTCCAGGATATGGTCTATATTAATATATGTTCTGTGGGTGCTTGAAGAGAATGTATATTCTGTTGTTTGGGTGGACTATTCCATAAATGTTGAATGAATCCTTGTATTTGGCAGAATTATTGGGTTCTATATCCTGTTGATTTTCTGTCTCGTTCTATCAATTGTTGAGAGAAGGGTGTTGAACTCCCCAGCCATAATTGTGGATTTATTTATTTTTTCAGTTCTATCAGTTTTTGCTTCACACATTTTGCAGCTCTGGGTTTGGCGCATACACATTTAGGATTGCTATGTGTTCTTGGTGAATTAACCCATTTATCATTTTTAATGTTTTTCTATTCTGGTATGAGATTTTGGATCTTATTTAAACTTTCTATTTTATTTTTTTAATTGACTTTATTTTTTAGGGCAGTTTTAGATTTACATAAAAATAAAGTACACAGATATCCTCTTTCCCCTACCTAGTTTTCCCTATTATTAATACCTTGCATTAGCATGGTGTACTTGCTACGCATGGTGAGCCAGTATTCATATATTATTATTAATGAAGTCCTTAGTTTACATTAGGATTCACTCCTTTTATTTATGTGGTTGGCAAATATGTAATGACATCTATACCCCATTATAGTACCATGAAGAATATTTTGACTGCCCTAACAATTCTATGTGCTGAACTTATCGATCTCTCCCTCCCAACCTAGAAACCCTGGTAATGACTGATCTTTTTACTGTCTCCATAGTTTTGCCTTTTCCAGAATGTCGTATAGTTGGAATCATGTAGTATGTAACCTTTTAAGATTGGCTTCTTTCTCTTTGCAATATGCATTTAAGTTTCCTCCATGTCTTTTTGTGACTTGATAGCTCATTTCTCTTTGTCTCTGAATAATATTTCATTATCTGGATGTACTATAGTTTACCCATTCATCTATTGAAGGACGTTTTGGTTGCTTTCAAATTTTGGCAATCATGAATAAAGCTGCTATAGACATTTGTGTACAGAGTGTTGTGTGGACATAATTTTTCAGCTCATTCAGGTAAATACCAAAGAGTGCAATTGCTGGATCACATGGTAAGAATATGTTCAGTTTTGTAAACTGCCTTCCACAGAGGCTGTGACATTTTGTATTCTCATCAACAATGAAAGAGCATTTCTGTTCCTCCAATCTTCACAAACATTTGGTAATGTCAATATTTTTATTTAGGTATTCTAGTAGATATATAGTAGTATCTTGTTTTAATTTGTAATTCCAAATGACCTATGATATTGGGCATCTTTTTATATGCTTTTTTGTCATCTGGTTCTCTTTTGTGAGATGTTCAGATCTTTTGACCATTTTCTTCATTGGTTTTTTTTTTTTATTGTTGAGTTTTAAGAGTTCTTTGTATACTTTGGAAGGTAGTTTTTTTTTTTTTTTAATAAGATACTGGTTTTGCAAAAGATTTCTCACAATGTGTGGTTTGTCTTTTCATCCTTTTAACAGTGTCTTTTGCAGAGCAGGGTTTTTAATTTTAATAAAGTCCAGCTTATCAATTATTTCTTTCATGGATTGTGCCTTTGCCTAAAAAAACTCACGATGAAACCCAAGGTCATTTAGGTTTTCTATTTCCTAGGAATTTATAGTTTTGCATTTTACATTTTGGTCTGTAATCCATTTTGAGTTAATTTTTGTGAAAGGTATAAGGTCTGTGTCTAAACTCACTTTTTGTCATGTGGTGTCCAGTTGTTCCTGCACAATAATAATAATAAGCGAGCACAATAATAATGTTATAAAGTTAACAATGTATTAAAATGCCTTACACCTAGAAAGAACTTATAAATATTGATTCTCCATTTATTAACCTTAAATTTGTACTGAAAGTAAATGCCACACTCAAAATTTGTGCTATGCTTTTATGTTTTCTTTGATGCAGTTCCAGTTTTTTTGGCCATTAATTATAGTTTCAGACAAAGGCAAGGGTGGAAAATTTATTGACTGTTCTTGGCCTATGAATGTTCATTATGTGAAAATCCCAAACTATATAATTTTAACAGTATCAATATTAAACACTTTATTTTAAAAGTTAATTGAAAGTAATCTACACAGTATGTAGATATTTTTGCCAGTTTTGTTCAAATATTATGTCATTGGCATATGACACAGCAAACTTTTTGTCAAGACTGATGTTGTTTGGTACCTTGAATTTTGTACAAAGGAGACAGAGAAATGGACTGGTAGCTTGAGGAGGACCTAGGATCAAGGAGGGCTTTTAGGAGATGAAGGGTATTTGTATCGCCTTATTTATTCTAACTGGTCCCCCCTCATCCTCTCTTTAGTCCAGTAAATCAAGTTTTTATCCTGTGGTAGACACTCCTTGTGTTCACCAAATATTCATGTTCTCTTATATTTTTCAACTTCCTTGGCAATGCAATTAGATTATGCTAATGTGTATGGAAATTATGAAAACAATATCCAGGCCAGGTCTTTAAGTATACCATGTCATCTCTTACTCTGTTCTTTTGCTGTGACAACTTTGCAAGCCATTTGTATAAAATGGCATTATGTAAGATGAATGAAGGCTACCAAACTGGAAAAGGGTTCAATCAATGATTGACCCCTGGATGTTGCATATTTAACAAATAAGCTTTTACTGGGCTAAGCCACTAATATTTGAGAGTTTGTTACCACATCATATCCTAAGTGTCCTTCACTAATATACATCCTCATGAACCCACTGATAAAATCTTGCCATAAATCACCACTGCCTTTCATTGTGCTTCTGTCTTCATCTCTCTTGACTTATCAGGATTCAACACAGTTATCTACTCCTTCCTTGAACCATTTTTCTCTTGGTGTTCGTGACACCATACTTCTCTAGTGTTTCTCCTCTCTCACTGATATTCCTTCTCAGCTTCCTTTGCCATTCCTTCCTTTCATGATGACCTGTTAGTGTTGCAGCATCCCAGGGCTTAGTCCTCTGTTATCTCTCCTTACATCATATCCAGTCTCATGGCTTTAAATAGCAGCTATATGTCTATGACATTTACATTTATATATTTTGTATCTCTAATTTATACCTTTTTTGAGCCCTAGACTGATATAGTCAACTTCTTACTTGAGATCTCTACTTGGATGTCTAATAGACATCACAAAGTTAATATTGCAGAGGAAATCTCTGATTCCTATCTTCACAATCTGCTGCTTTTAGTTTTTCCTATCTCAAGCAATGGCTCCATACCCACTCCTTTACTCAAACCATTAACTTAGGGGTCACTAAGTTTTTTCCTTCCCCACATCATTTCACAGTCCAGGTTTGCAAGAATCCCACACTTCTGACCACATCTGCTATTATCACTTTATTACAGCTACCATCATTTCTCACCTGGGTTGGTATGGTTCCTTTAAACAGCTCTCATTGTTCCTTTTACTGGCTTATAATCCATTTTTTTATTCTATAGCCAGACTACCCTTGTTTAAAGTATAAATCAAATCATGCCAGTCTCTTATGATTCTACAATTATGTCCTACTGGATTTAAAATGTAATGTCCTTAGGATTTTCTGGTCTCTGACCATTTGCTTCCTACTTGCCTCTCCAGCTTCATCTCAGATATAATCCCTTTACCCTCTATACTCCAGCCATACAGACTCTTTCTCAAACACACTCAGCTACTATTTTCTGTGCCTGAATTTCTTTCATTCACCATCTCCCTGTGTGAGGCTTCTTGTGAGAATTCATGTTTCATGTTTCAGGCTCAAATTTCACCTTCTCAGACACTACTTCCAAACTCATTCTCTCTTTTTTTTTATTTTTTATAGTCTTCACAAGGCTTATAGCTATGTGAAATTATCTTGTTCATATAGTTATCAATATATATTACCTATTGTGTCTTCCTTCCCCTTCAAGAATATATGAGGTACATTGAGGGCAAGAAGTTTGCCTGCTTTTTTCACTTAAATACCTTAAATGGTGCTGGACACATACCTGGTACTCAGTAGATCAATGAATTGATGAATAAATGAAAGTTTGAATGAATGAATAAATGTCATTATCCTTTGCAGAAAAGGATTATTTTAACCTATATGGTTCTGTGGGTTGTATTTGGGGGTTTCAAGTTTTTGAAACTTCTTTAAAATAATTGTTTCTCACTTATGTGTGCAATATTAATTGTGGCAGGACTACTTCATCAGGTTCTCAGTAACCTGCAAAAATATGAACAAAAAGAAGTATTTTCCTTCTTTGTGTCTTCTTTAATTTTAGGGCTGGGATATCACCGGTTTTCTGACATTAGAAATCTCAGGGAATCTTTTCTCTTAGCTCCTTACCAGCAGGGACCATTTGTCAATACAACCCAAAGGGAGATGCTCTGTAACAGGCATAAGAGCCTTGGTTCTCCTCAGGAGACTAATTCCTGAATTGTGCATTGAAAGAGTGTTAAATCACTCCAAACAAAGGAATGCTGTTTACCTAAGAATCTGTGGGCCCACAATTAAAGCTTCTCTTTTTAAGGCTTCTCTCTCTATGTGATTTTCATCCAGTATTTACTAAAAAAACAACAGTGCTTGGAAAATGAAAACAAGAAATCTGAATGGTTTTCTCCTTTTTCATAAAAAAATAGATCTTTATCATTTTGCCATTTCTTTGCAGAGCCTTTTTTTACTTTGAGCATGAAATACTCGGTAAGAGATGAAAAAGCTTAATAGAAATTGGGAAAAGGAAGTAAAACATTTTCTGGGATGAGTGACTTTATTGCTTTTATACACAATCATTTTTAGAATAATTTATATATTCCACTCTGGACAGAGTGCAGTGCTGTGACTCATACATATATATTTTTTAATCTTTCTCTCTAACAAATGGCTTTGTTTGTTTGACCTTTGTTGAGAGCCTTTGATAATAAGGTTGAGAATTAAGACCTTGCCAGACAGTGGTGCACAGATGGGCTTCAGCTGATACTTCAGAAAAATAATATCTTCATCCTCTAGCTATTTCCCCATAAATCTAGCCACCTTACTGTTTCACACACACAAAAAACCTTCTGCTTTTTAATGCTACTGCTACTTTTTGCCATGATTAAAAGTTGTCCTACTATTTCTGTCCTCTAAGTAATTGTATAAATAAAAAGCATAAAGTGGAAGTAACTGAAATCTCATAAGAAGGGCAATACTTTGTCCAGATCAAATATGCTGACTTTGTTGAGGGTCACTTTAAGTTTCTGGAGAGCTTCTTCACATTGTACTGCCACAGGTCTGAAAATGAATTAATGGCCGCATCGCGTCTCCTCAGGAAATTTAGTTTCTATATTTGTGCTATCTCTGGGATTTGAGCAATAGGTTTCATTTTAGTTAGAAGGAAACTATACTACCAGAAATAAGGTTCTCCCTACCATTTTTTTTCCCAGAGCTATTTCAGGTGATCAAAAATAACTAATAAACTAGGAAAGGAAATAAAACTACCTCAGTAGCTCAAGGCTCTAAAGAAATTAGGGGAAATCTTGGAAAATCAGTCAGTGGGATTGAAAACAAATGTTTGAACCCGGTCCACTCCCAATATTGTGTATGTGAGGATGTATGTGTATTATTAAGGAAGCAATATGAATACTTCTATCATATTAATAAATCTAGTCTCCCCAAATGGCAGAATAAGCAGTGATCTCTATGACTGAATTTAAAAGTTCTAGGTAAGACCTTCCTGTCCTTTTGCCAAATCTCCTCTACCTACCTACACCCTGAGTTCTGATACCTTTGTAACATGTGACAAGGCTTTTAATTCTGCTCTTAGACTTCAGGATTAAAATGTAAAACCATATTGACTTAGGTTCGAGTAAGCATATAAAAGAGTATTAATATCAAAAGAGATCTAAAATGGATTTCACATGTTTAGTGGCAACTATATGATGGACATGTCAACATTCATTCTCTCTCTTAAGATACAAAATAACTCTGTGAATTAGATAGTATTGCCTTATTTTCTCTGAGCATATAAAGATGAGAGGTTAAGTAACTTTTCTAAGATCCTAGAGAGTCAGAATTGATGAAACAAGAAATCAAATCTGGGTCCCTCTGACTATAATGGCTCTAGGTCCTAGGCCTCTTGCCCTGTGGAGCATAGTTAGAAAATCAGGAACAGCTCTTGGAAGGGAAAGGGGAAAATTGCTGAATTAAAGGTATGCTTAGTATGCTTCATAATTTTAAATAAATGTTTATATTCACTAAAGCTATGTTTATATATTATAGGCAAATGGGGGAGTATTTTAGAGTCTCAGAAGCTATGGGTTTGTGTTCCATTAATGAATTACCAGTTTGTAAACTTTCTCAGGTTTTAGTGCACTTTGTTACACAAAAGTTGGTTCCAAACATATTTTGACTTTTGTTCCTAGAAGGGTCTAGTTCATGGTGTTAAACATTGTAAGTGCTGGATTTTTGGGGGGTGGGGGGTAGGGGGGTACCAATTGCCACTCTTACACACATTTGCTTATGTTATTTCAATAATTTATTTAATGTGTGTGTTTGTGTATATATATATAAAATGTACATAGATGTATATATTTCTGCCCTCTAAGTAATCAACATAGAATGTTGTGACAGTTTTTCCACTAGTATGTATATCTCTGATCTCATAGACCAGGTTATACCCTTTGGCTCTATGCTTCCGTACTTTTTCTGCGTTCCTTTTGTGACCTCATACACATATCCTTACTAGTTTAACATCTGTCCTCTGCAAAAATGTCATTTCCGTGAAAGCAAGGCCATGACCATCTTGCTCACTGTCATATCATTAGTCCCTAGCGAAATGACAAAGTATATAGTAAGAGCTTAAGAAGTATTTAATGAATTGAATTGAATTGAAATTCAGTATTCCTTTTGTAAAAGGCAACTGTCCTTGAAATGAGCAACACACTAAGCCATGTTATACTAAAACTGTATATTTTCAGGCAATATCCCAGAAGGCAATGTTGGAGAAGAAAGTTATGTATAAATGGTATAAAGATGCTTCAAAAAGTAATTTGCTGAAATTCTAGTTTTGCTTAGAACTATCTCATATTTGTAATATTATCCATTCTCGTAGAAAATATTTTTGTTAGGCATTCTGTTAGATGCTAAAGATTGAAGATAAATAGAATAGACTAATTAAGGGAATTAATTCTTAGGAAGGTCAGAAGGCCTTTATGAAAATACATGTTACTTAGGCCAGAGGTCTTCAAATTTTTGCTGATGTACTCACTCCCAATGACTATTTTGAAAAAAGTGTGGGTCCCTTTACACATTTTAAAATCACTATAAAAAATTGCATTATATGTTTAAAAAGAAATAAAGAGTGTAATTTCTGGCTTATCTTAAATATTGTCATTTTAAAATTTAAAAACACTACATAAATCTTTTACATTTTAGATTTCAGTAGAATCTAAATGCCATAGCACTTTAATATCTACAACCAACCATTTAATAATTACATTAGCAAGCTTTTCTTTAATCCTTGGAAATTTGATATCCTATCTTTTATTCTTTAACCTTATTTATATTTCATTTCCCCTAGAAAATTTTATCTTAAAGTAATACATTTATAAACTCCTATCTTTTACTAATTAAGTACTAAAGTATTTCACACTTCTCTGTAAGAAAACTGTTTATAAATTAAACATGTATTTTTATTTTCCACTACTAAGATTTTAAGTGGTAAAATTTTTCTCTTGTAATGAGTTATATTTATAATTACCATTAGTACACAATTGATCAAAGCACCAAAAATATATAAAACATTTGACAAGTTATTACTAAGTGTATAAAGAAAAATTTTATTGTAAATGCTCTTAATAAAAAAGGGACTATATTTTTCATAGTTCATTGGTCCAAAATTGATTGTTTTTATTGTTATAATATGGTGTTCAAAAAATCAATTTTATTTCTATTTTTGTTGCTGTTAACATTGAGAGATATTTTCTTCATAGATATGTCACATATTTTCTTGAACTTCTAAATTTTAAGCTAAAGATCATTGTGCTTTATCATTATTTTTGATGCTATATCAGCTGATGATTCAATTAAGTCTTGCATATTTGATGAAAGCAGCGACTAGCCATTTGACTTTCAAATGACACCCTATAAATAGAATCATCCACTTCCTCAATTCTTGAAAAGTATATCAAAAGACTTCATCAAAAATTATCAGCTCCTTAATTTACATTTTACTTCTTAACCTAGGGGTACCTTTTTTAACCTATCATTGTCAGGAAAGTTTGGGAAAATCCAAATATTGTTAATTTCAGCGTAATTTTGGTAATGTAATACATTTTGGTAAAGCTATTTTATCTTACAATTTTTGAATAAATTGTTTTTGAAACCTTGGAATTGCTCACTTAGTTCATTCAATTTATGGAAAATACCTGTAACAAATCCTAATGGTGAAAGCCAATTCTCATTGTCAAATTAATCAAATAAGAATTATTTCTTATAGAAAAAGTCTGACTTCATTTCTCAATTCAAATAAATACATTAATACATTTACTTGTGACAACCATCTTGCTTCTGAATTCTAAGATAAATAGATGGATAAGGCCCAAATTTTGTCTTGAGTAGGTTGTACCCCAGATGATATAAGGCCTCATTGCTCTTAATATGTTTTACCAGCCCTCCTTTTGTTTTCATAGACCTAATTCTCCCTTAGGAGAAATGCATGTGAAAGATTAGAAAGGGGAAGTTTAAATGACAACCCTATTTTAGTGTTTTTCCAGGCAGATTAATTTTTTTTTTTTTTTAAGATTTTATTTATTCATTTGAGACACAGAGATAGAGAGAGAGCATGAGCAGGGAGAGAGGCAGAGGGAGAGGGAGAAGGAGAAGCAGGCTCCCCGCTGAGCCAGGAGCCCGGGTGGGGCTGGATCCCAGGACCCTGGGATCATGACCTGGGCTGAAGGCAGATGCTTAATGACTGAGCCACCCAGGCACCCCTCGATTTTTAAAAAAAGAATATGAACTTGGAAATTTGAAGATTACTTATCTTAAAACTTGTTACCCTTTACTCCTTGGAGAGTTTTCATATAATTTTGTTTGCATACTTCTAGGTTAAATGATTTGCATAAAGTCACACAACTTATAAGTAAATAAGTTGCTGTTAGAACCCAGGTCTAACCCCGAAGTTCAAGAACTTAACTATTCTGCTGTATGTTATGTTTTATGATCTCATAGAAGGAAATGAATGGTGTCTGTAGAAAAATTTAGTATGTAAAATTAGGAGATAATTTTCTCTCTCCTCTTCCCCCGCCCCCCGACCTCCCCCGCTCCATGCCTTTTTTGTAAAGTGGGGGAAGGATCATTGTAAAAGAAGAGTTTAAAAAATAGACATGGCATGAAGCCTAACTTCAAGTTCTTTCTCAGACGCATTAATTTTCAGAAATAGCATCTGAATTTGAATCAGTTAAAATTCCCCATGCCTAGGTACAAGTCTTCATGCGTTTCCAGGACTGTGCATGGTCTAGACTGAACATCATTGATCTAAGAGAAGAAATAATGCCTGAGACCAAGTAAGATGTCAGCCACAGCCTTTTCTCTTTAGTCTATTAAGGCAAAACTGGTTCTCAGAGTAGGCTTTCATCACTTTGGGGAGACCAATTCTGAGGGATGGTGGGTACATTTTGATAGAAGGAGCAGAGGTGGTAGTTGGGAGGGAGGTGACTCATGATTATTATACAATCAGGCCTTGGTAATAGGGAATATCAGAGGGGCACAGTCTGAAGGAGGAAGGATTACATGGAATCCACAGTGGGACCTTGGAAACCAAGACAAATGTACTGAACTAGGAAATTTTAGGTCCTAACTTACTGTATAGTGTACATGTAACACCAGGTCCCAAATTTTCTAGCCCATGCAAAACTGAGTGAAGTCTCTTAGTTACGTTTTAATTATAATGTAAATGTATTCACAAAAGAAGTGAAAGAAAATACAACTAAGGAAATGTATAAAATTTCATCTTTATTAGTTTAAAAATTTTATTTTGATCAACTTTCTGCTCTTAAAATTGGCTGAATCACCCCACACTCGTGGTATTACCTCCAGGGCTGAGCAGTCTGCTACAGTTACAGTGTCTGCCCTGGATTATGTGCAGACTGTTAGGCTTGATGCTGCTTGGCCTCTAGCCTAGAGCATTGAAAAAAGAAAGCATGTCTTCATCTTGTTCAGTATGTGACTGGAACAAGAGAACTATCCTGCTTTTTCATTACATAAAACCTTTTCTTAAAACAAACAAAACACAAAAAAACCCTTAACTCTCCAGAAGCAGCAAACAGATGGTATTCATATGTCACTTATCGGTCACATCACCTAACCTCTTCTCCCAAATTTTTTTCCAAAGCTGACTCTTTTCCGAATCCCATGCAAATGAAAAAATCAAGGTAACAGAGAAATGTTGTTACTTCCATTTATGTGCTTTGACATAGGTATAGTTTTGATAAATATCTAAATGAAAAGATAGGTGTGGTGATCTCCTGAAAAGTCTATGCTTATGTCCTTTGAGTTTGTGATTGGCCTGGGACTCTTGTCTTTTACAGATTTCTGAGCAGAGTAGTACAAGAATGTCTTCTATTTCAGGGCTTGCAATTTGGGCAGCTGGAAAGGAAGCTAACAAAAGAATCCATCAGAACATGATTCTCAGTTTCACTTACTCAGAATTAAAAGTAAGTTGGGCAGTGGATTAGGAAAACAGCCTGTAATCAGATCAGTGACCCCCGTGAGACCCTGTCATTAAAACTGTAGTGTTGAGCCTGGAAGCCTCTGTTCCCCTGATTAGGCAATTTACTCTATTTCCATTCTTCTGTCTGCCAAAACATTTAGTTGCAAAATGTTTTCTAATTCTCTAGACTCATCAAATGTTGTTCTGAAGAAAAGAGAAGGAGAATGGATTATCTTATTTAGTGATCCATCATGATGCAATCAGAAAACAGGAGGGATTTATAGGTAATATTATAAAGAGACAAAAGGAGATTTCATTTAGATGGCCAGAAGGGCACAGACCCTTGCTGAGTCCTAAAAGCCCAGTATTTGTGTCTTTGTTCCTCAATGTGTGGATCACAGTGATTACTTCTATCTGTTAGCAACATGGTGGAGGGGACACACTGGGGCTGCGTTTTCACTATGTTGATTATTGCTGAGGATCACAACTTGACTCTGCAGGGACTCAGTTTCCACATCTGTGTGGTATGAGTAATAATTCTTTCCATTACCTTGCAAGTTTATTTTGATGCAGTAATTGTTGGGGAAGTGTTTTTATATGAATATAAAATTATTATCTAACTCATAAGTTCTGACTTTGATTTTTAACTCAGATCTAGCTATGTTGGAGGTTATTAAATATGGTCGTTATTGTACTTCTTATTCTAGGATGATACTGATTTAAAAACTGCAGGGCAATATCTAATGGAGTCACTGAGGTATTTATATCTTTTGTGAAAATTCCAAGATACTACGTCCTACTTCCATTAGGGATGATTGGAGACACCAGAAAAGACTTTATTGTGCATCTCCTCTTATTTCTAAACCAATGTGGGAAGCCACAAATAGAAACACCAAAATATTATGGGCTATAGAACTTCTCAGATGTGTTTCCTTCTCATCTGATTTAGATGAACTATTGCTAGACTTCTGACCCCAACTGCTCATAGTTTGATCCCTAAATGTAATAGATTTCTCAAGCATTTGTCTTAATAATGCAAGTAGAACCCACTAACATCATACTTGTTAATCTGATTTGATGCCAAGCCTTAGATCCTCAGAGATGTCCCACTGCCTGTTAAGAGTGAGTAAAGGAGATAAGCCCAGGTTGTAGAACATTTAGAACAAAAATAATGAGCAGGGGAGAAACACAGTTGAAAGAGATGACAAAGGTATCACTGTGTAAAACACATTTTCCTTTCCTCAGACTAAGGGCATTCTAAATTGTTTTATATAAGCCTTAACCTTTCCCACGAAGGTGTCTGTAAAAATAGTGTTTTTGCAACCTCATTCATGATGATTCTGTAAATCAAGAAAATATCTTCAACAATAGAAATGTCACATCTGCTTATGAGCCATGTTTAGTGGAGTTTTTTCCCATGGTTTTTTGAATCAAAGAATTTGCTTCTCTCTCACTTGGCTTTGGAGACTATGAATGCAACATGACATTGTGAAATGTTAGGGAGGTTATTAATAGCAACTGGGTTATTTTTTAAAATACAATGAAATATTTAGTATTTTGTGGCTGCCTCCATCAGATGAAGTTTTAACATTAAACAAAATGCAAACATATACTCTATTTTAAAATGAATACTGCATTATAATGGACATTTTAAGAGTGTAATTTGTTTGTTTGTTTTTATAAATTTTTTATTGTTATGTTAATCCCCATACATTACATCATTGGTTTTTGATGTAGTGTTCCATGATTCATTGTTTGTGCATAACACCCAGTGCTCCATGCAGAACGTGCCCTCCCTAATACCCATCACCAGGCTAATCCATCCTCCCATCCCCCTCCTCTTTAGAACCCTCAGTTTGTAATTTGTTTGGTTTAAATTGGTCTGCTTGCCAATTACCTCAAAAAAAGCAACGAGGGACAGTGGGGATCAGAAGACTAGTGTGTATCCTTAATAGTTTATCTGATGTGCTCCTGGATGTCGAGTAAAAATAGCATATCCTTCTAAGTGCCATATTTTCTGTCTTTAAGGGGGAAAGTACACCTGTATACTCTTTTTTTTTTTTTAATACAGTATATATACTGTGGAAGAAATGGCTAAGATGTGAATATAATACCAAAGTGATGACTTCTTTATTAATCTTGCTTACCTTTCTCCTTAAAATGGGCATGTTGATGTGGCAGCATTAAAATATATACAGATATAGGGCGCCTGGGTGGCTCAGTTGGTTAAGCGACTGCCTTCAGCTCAGGTCATGATCCTGGAGTCCCTGGATCGAGTCCCGCATTGGGCTCCCTGCTCGCGAGGAGCCTGCTTCTCCCTCTAACCCTATCCCCTCTCGTGTACTCTCTCGCTCTCTCAAATAAATAAATAAATCTTAAAAAAAAAAAAAATAAATAAAATAAAATATATACAGATATACAGACAAAAGAAAAAAAACAGGGCGTTTTTGGTAAGATA
Source organism: Halichoerus grypus (assembly GCF_964656455.1). NCBI lineage: Eukaryota > Metazoa > Chordata > Mammalia > Carnivora > Phocidae > Halichoerus > Halichoerus grypus. Next base: position 80,697,521 of record NC_135723.1, read on the forward strand.
CCTCAGCAATGGTATAGTTTTGGGAAATCACCCCCCATCATTAAAAATCAAAACAAAACAAAAAAACAGGACTAGGTTAACAATTTTAAAAGCATACATTATCCACAAATAAATCCCAAGAATCCAAAATATATGTCAGCCAACTCACCAAGAGCAGTAAGTCACATTTGGTATTAGCAGCTGTGTAGAAGGAAGAGAGGAAATAAAAGTAACTTCTGATGACTTTTAAAGCAGGAAAACCTATGCATTTAATCAACAACATGAAATGCAGCCCAGAATTGCAGTTATCATGAGAAGGTCAGTGGGCCAAATTCAGGAAAGTAGCCTAAACTAAGGATGCAGAGCTCCCAGGCTTCAGTTCAGGAATGACTGTAGAAGGACTACAGAAGGGTTAGTTGTTATGGGTCAGACTGGACAACTAAACTTTTTTTTTTTTAAGATTTTATTTATTTATTTTGACAGAGAGAGACAGCGAGAGAGAGAACACAAGCAAGGGGAGTGAGAGAGGGAGAAGCAGGCTTCCCGCGGAGCAAGGAGCCCAATGTGGGGCTCGATCCCAGGACCCTGGGATCATGACCTGAGCCGAAGGCAGACGCTTAACTACTGAGCCACCCAGGTGCCCCTGGACAAGTAAGCTCTTAAACTAACCAACTGATACTGTTTTCCAGTACCAAGCCCTGTAATATAGAACTGCTTCTGAAACTGGAATATGACCTGAGCAGGATAGGCGCAAAGGAAAGAAAATATCCAGAAAAGATGGGGTAAGGGAGCAAAGGAGGCAGATCTCAAAAATGCTCAAGACCATATTTTTGAATCTTTTACTATACTAAGAGTACAAAATCGTAAGTATTGGAAAGCTGTTCTTGTCCACCTTCCCTATTAGTTAGGAAACCTATCTTGGTAAAATATAAGCAACATAAAAGAATTATAATAAAATCCCACCCCACATTTAAAAAGATAACAGTGATCAGAATAAGATTCATATAAATATTGCAATAGTCTTGTGATAGGAGCTAAAATAATTTAAGACAATGAAAGCTATAAAAGAGTAAATCAACCAGATTTAAATAAACGCAGAGATAAGAGATGTTTGAAGAAAAGGAAGGTTTCTAAAGTAATTTGACATAACTCATGAAAGAATTCAAAACATAAAATCATTTAGGAAATAAGTTCAAACTAGAATTCAAAAAAGAGCAAATACCTTGGATAATACCTTAAATACAAAATGGAATATGCAAGAGATTTAGAATAAATGGAGAAAAGGTATTAATGAGTAAATGATAGATATAGAAGATTGGTTAGAACATAAAACATGCATAAAATGATTCTTCCTTATAAGAACCCAAGCACTGGACAAAAATAACTAAAACTCATAATTCAATAAAGAATATTAAGCCTATATATTGAAAAGATGTACAGTGTACTTAGGGAAAGCAGTAACAACATAATTTGAGATATAATCTGATGATATTGGGCATGTTCAGGGTGGTATGGCCATAGACAATTTGAGATATAATCTAAAAAAATACATTGGCAGTCAAACAAAATGTCCAAATACTTTATAAGCAAAAGATAAGCATTTATCAGACTTTTTGATATCATGTGTGATGGAAGAAAATGGCAAACCATTTCTAAGATAATCAAAGAAAGGAAAATGGAAGCTAAGAATTTTATATCTGGCCAAACTGGCCTTCAGGAAATAAATGTTGATTACATAAAATCTAGGCAGTGAACTTCAGTCCACCAAATTGACTGGAAAGCATTTACATAAATTGTAGTGAGAATTGAGTATATGTTAACTTGTGAAACTAAATTATGGATCTAAGGAAGACAGTACAGAATATAAAGGGTACATGCAGTAAAAATATAGTCAACTACTAAAAGTGAGAATAGTAGCAGACAATATACGGAAAATAGACTAGGCTCATTTATCACCTCATAGAAATTAACAGAGTAAAAGGATATTGCTACAGATTAAATGCCTGCAAGAGAGAGGGTTAGCAGTTAATTTTCATATTGCTTAGAGTAGGGAACCAATACAGAATACCTAAAATAGAAGGGACTAAGGATACTATATAAAGTCACCACTACATAACAATTGGAAGAAAAATAGGTACCTTTCTAAATAAGAAAAAATATATCCACCCCTCCAAAAAAAGACAGCAAATAAAACAAATCACAAAGAAATATAAGACTGAATATGACAAACATAAAAGGGTCAAAGAGATATACCATGAAACACTAAATATTAGAAAACTGATATTCTAGCATCAGATGAAGTATGCTGCAAAACAGGTATACTACCAAACATAAAGAAGAATGTTGCATAATGATAAAGGATTCAACTTATCAAAGAGACCTAGTAATCCAAAATGCTTGTACACTAACAACGGTTTCAAAATACATGGTGGAAGATTCGATTCCAGGACCCCAGGATCATGACCTGAGCCAAAGGCAGATGCTTAACTGAGCCACCCAGGTGCCCTGAAATTCTTTTTTTTTAAAAAAGATTTTACTTATTTACCAGAGAGCGAGAGAACACAAGCAGGGGGAGGGGCAGAGGGAGAGGGAGAAGCAGGGAGTCTGCTGAGTGTGGAGTCTTACGTGGGGCTTGTTCCCAGGACCCTGAGATCATGACCTGAGCCGAAGTCAGACATTTAACCCACTGAGTCACCCAGGGGCCCCTAAGTGAAATTCTTAAGCGAGCAAAATAAAACTCTAGTGTGTCATGTCAGAAAAACTCAAGTGCCATTATGGTAGAGGCTTCTTGTTAGGCAAAAATGGGCACTGAGGATAATAACCACAATGACTTGGAAACACATCGAACATGTTTAAGTTTATAATACCAAAAATGATCTTGCTCATGACTTGAAGAATGCTAGGGAATAAACTTGTGAATGCTTGTGAACAAAAGAAAAACATTTATTCTGCATTTTCCATCCCATTTGCACCAAATAGTTGATAAGAGGAAGCTCCTTTTTTAGAAATATTCTGGAAAGAAACTGAAGACCAAGTTATGGAATTAGAAAAAACAATTACCATTTTTGCAACCCTTGCAGAATGGAGCATCAGCAACTGCTAATATTGCATACAAGCAAAACAGAAGACAGCTAGACATTACGTGTCTTTTAGTGGATATGTGTACTGCTACATATGAAGTATCCTTGACAAAAAATAATAAACCTAGGTCCATGTCACTTCTGTATCTAACTATAATTAAAAAAAAAAAATACAGATAACAGAGGAACATGTTAGATGGCATTGCAGGAATGCTATCACCAAAATTCAGTTTCTGGAAAAAACAATTCCATTTCTTCCACATATAAATTGTAAGGATTAAGTAGAGGTAGGAAGAATCTATAAATTAAAATAGACGTACCAGGCATTCCTATTAATTGCACTGTATGAACTTTAATTGGATTCTGATTTGAACAAATATTTGTTAAAATTCTGTGAGACTATCAGGACAATCAGGAAATATGAACACTGCATATTTGCTCATATTAGGGAATTTTGTCAAATTTTTAATTCAAATGGTATTTTGATTATATTTTTGAAAGAGTTCTTATGTTTTATAGAAAAATACTGAAATAATTATAGATATCATATTTGGGATTCGCTCCAGAATAATCTGGTCAGTATGACATTGGATTGAGGTGAAACCAGATTGGCCATTAGCTGCTAATTATTGAAGCATGGTTAATGGATAATTTGTGGTAATTTATACAACTTTATACAACTTCCTGATGTGATTGAAAGTCCCACAGCAAAGATATAAAGAAAGAAAAAGGCTGTGTCACTGTATTCCCAAAATCAGATATGAATTCTAGTCAGTGAATCACTGAGCACCATCAAAGCAAAATGGTAGCTGGTAATAAATGACACTATTATATGTTGCTATCTAAGTGAACTGTCCAACAGATACTTGACTTTATTCACTGCATTTCCTTGACTTTTAGCACTGACACATTTTGCATTCTGTAGTTCTTGTCTCTAGTTTATCATCCATAGAGACCTGATCTTAATTTTTGAAATTGTCTTTGCCCTTGCTATTTCAACGATCACAAAGGGCATCACATATGCCAAACTTAACTACTTCTTCACAATAATCAATCTAGTCAGTTCTGAACATCCTTTGCTTCTTGGAAGAATCTCCATTTTAGTAAGAAACTCTGTTCATTCTAACTTATAGCTCCTTTTCTTTATTGAACCTTGAAATATAAAGTATTATCTAAGAGTTTACCCAGGCAGTCCCACTGACTAAGCACTGAAAGACAATGGAAGCCAACTGAAGAAATAGTTTCAATAAGTTCCAAAAAGGGTAGTTATAAAAATTGGAGATGACAGAAATGCTGTATTTGGTTATTTATTTTGGGACAAGGAAGAAGGTGGTTTTGAGGAATGCAGTGGCTTCTCATCACTGAGAACCAACAATTTTCAGACAGTCAATGAATGTAGAATGAAAGGATAAAAGTACAAAAAAAAAAAAAATGATAGATGAAGTTTTTTTCCAACCATTGGTTGAAGAGAGAGTGTATATAAATAGAAATATCCATTGGACTTTTTATTTAGATTAGCCTCAAGTGGCCGAATAAATACCTGTTGAAATGAACTGAACTACCAAGGTCACAATAAGTAGGATGGTGAGAGTGGAGAGCTAATCACATTGGATTGAGGAATGATCAGGGGTTAAGAAGAGACATTCAAAATTGGCTAAAATCAGGGTGACTGGCTGGTTCAGTTGGTAGAGCATGAGACTCTTGATCTCAGGATTGTGAGTTCAAGCCCCATGTTGGGTGTGGAGCCTACTTAAAAAAATATAAATAAAAACAAAATAGGCTAAAATAACTTAATGGGTCAACTTCTTTTTTTTTTTTTTTTTTTTAAAGATTTTATTTATTTATTTGAGAGAGAGAGAATGAGAGAGAGCGAGTACATGAGAGGGGGGAGGGTCAGAGGGAGAAGCAGACTCCCTGCCAAGCAGGGAGCCCGATGCGGGACTCGATCCAGGGACTCCAGGATCATGACCTGAGCCGAAGGCAGTGGCTTAACCAACTGAGCCACCCAGGCGCCCTTAATGGGTCAACTTCTTAACCAAGAATATTGTCTATAGATTAAATTAAATTTGTTTCTATAAATATATTAAATTTATATATAAATATCCAGCTCCAAGTCCATTTTCTTTTCTTTTTTAAAAAAGATTTAATTATTTATTTGAGAGAGAGAGAGCTAGCACACAAGTGGGGTCAAAGGCAGAGAGAGAAGTAGACTCCCTGCCGAGCAGGGAGCCCAATGCGGGACTCGATCCTGGGACTCCGGGATCGGATCATGACCTGAGCCAAAGGCTGATGTTTACCTGACTGAGCCACCCAAGCACCCTCCAAGTCCATTTGCATTGTGAAACTTTTTTTTTTTAAACTTCCTCAGGTAGCACAGATCTTTTTCCTTTGATCCATCAAAGATAATTGGCCTCATTCCATTTTGCCTCATGCATATGTTATTTACTGTCTTACTGAGTGGGGATTAATTCTTTTGTATATGTAATATAGTCATTTAACACTGTACCAGATGTCCGAGGAAATAAATTGTAGAAATTTTATGTTTACTAAGAGTTCTCCTAATTTCAAGGTCTCCAGTAAGGAAATTTTACAGATTCTCTTAAAGTAAATGAAGTATCTAATGCTTCTGATTATCTACTCTTATTCATAAGGAAGCTTGATGACAGTTGGTGACTGTTGAGTAAGGGCCTGGGAAGGAGCCTGCTAGTTGCCTACTAACCATCCACTATTCCTTTCCCACGTAACAGAAGCTCTATTGTTTGGAATGGTGATGTGCCCAATAAATAACAACAGCAAGTTTCAGTTTCTCTGCTATCAATAAGATTTGCATGAGATATAAGTAAAATTCTGATGGTTTCCAGTTAGAAGATAAATTAAATTTGGGGGATACACTGTTCAGCACAGTGACTATAGTTAATACTGTATTGTGCATTTGAAAGTTGCTGAGTAAGTCTTGGAAAGTCTCATCACAAGAGAATTGTAGCTATGTGAGGTGATGAGTGTGTTAACTAAACATTGTAATCATTTCCTGATATATACATATATCAAATCATTATATTGTACACCTAAAACTAATTTTTTATGTCAATTATATATGAATAAAGCTGGAAAAAATGTTTAATGGAGCATCTAAAAAAGGCCATTTTATTCTTCCTTCTGCTTGGGCTGTGGGTGTGATGGTTAGAGCTTTAAAACCATCTTATAACTGTGAGGTAAACTTGCAGATAGAAGCCAACCACAAAGGCTGGAGGATTATCTTATGTAAGAGAAAAAGAAACACTATCATGTGTAAGCCACTGTATTGAGCCGTCTCTTTCACTATCAGTTGAATGTCATTTCTGGCTAATACACCTACTGTATTTTTTTTTCAAATTTTTTTATTATGTTATGTTAATCACCATACATTACATCATTAGTTTTTGATGTAGTGTTCCATGATTCATTGTTTGCGTATAACACCCAGTGCTCCATTCAGTACGTGCCCTCTTTAATACCCATCACCAGGCTAACCCATCCCCCCACCCCCCTCCCCTCTAGAACCCTCAGTTTGTTTTCTCAGAGTCCACAGTCTCTCATGGTTCGTCTCCCCCTCCGATTCCCCCCCCTTCATTTTTCCCTTCCTGCTATCTTCTTCTGTTTTTTTTAACATATAATGTATTATTTGTTTCAGAGGTACAGGTCTGTGATTCAACAGTCTTACACAATTCACAGCACTTACCATAGCACATACCCTCCCCAATGTCTATCACCCAGTCACCCCATCCCTCCCACTCCCCACCACTCCAGCAACACTCAGTTTGTTTCCTGAGATTAAGAATTCCTCATATCGGTTTGATCATATGATACATATCTTTCTCTGATTGACTTATTTCCCTCACCATAATACCCTCCAGTTCCATCCACGTCGTTGCAAATGGCAAGATTTCATTCCTTTTGATGGCTGCATAATATTCCATTATATATATGTATCTATATATCTATATATCTATATATATATATATCTCACATCTTCTTTATCCATTCATCTGTTGATGGATATCTTGGCTCTTTCCATAGTTTGGCTATTGTGGACATTGCTGCTATAAACATTGGGGTGCATGTACCCCTTTGGATTAGTACATTTGTATCTTTGGGGTAAATATCCAGTAGTGCAATTGCTGGGTCGTATGATAGCTCTATTTTCAACTTTTTGAGGAACCTCCATACTGTTTTCCAGAGTGGCTGCCCAGCTTGCATTCCCACCAACAGTGTAGGAGGGTTCCCCTTCCTCCGCATCCCCACCAACATCTGTCGTTTCCTGACTTGTTAATTTTAGCCATTCTGACTGGTGTGAGGTGGTATCTCATTGAGGTTTTGATTTGGATTTCCCTGATGCCGAGCGATGTTGAGCACTTTTTCATGTGTCTGTTGGGCATTTGGATGTCTTCTTTGGAAAAATGTCTGTTCATGTCTTCTGCCCATTTCTTGATTGGATCATTTGTTCTTTGGGTGTTGAGTTTGATAAGTTCTTTATAGATTTTGGATACTAGCCCTTTATCTGATATGTCATTTGCAAATATCTTCTCCCATTCTGTCAGTTGTCTTTTGGTTTTGTTGACTGTTTCTTTTGCTGTGCAAAAGCTTTTTATCTTGATGAAGTCCCAATAGGTCATTTTTGCCCTTGCTTCCCTTGCCTTTGGCGATGTTTCTAGGAAGCAGTTGCTGCGGCTGAGGTCAAAGAGGTTGCTGCCTGTGTTCTCCTTTAGGATTTTGATGGACTCCTGTCTCACATTTAGGTCTCTCAACAATTTTGAGTCTATTTTTGTGTGTGGTGTAAGGAAATGGTCCAGTTTCATTCTTCTGCATGTGGCTGTCCAATTTTTCCAACACCATTTGTTGAAGAGAAACACCTACTGTATTTTAAAGATATTCTAAATCAATCCTATTTTCCTTTGAATGATTTATTTCCGTTATTTAAACCTTAACTTTATGACTAATTTACTGGCAATCAGCATTTCAAAGACTGCTCTCGGAACCTATTTGAATTTCTTGTTTTGACTGTACAGTGACATAAAAATATCTTAAGTCTCTAATATAGGAAAAATTGAGTAAAACTATATGATGAGAGTTTCTTTAATTATCATGGTATGGATAGTTATGTTATTTTCTACCCAGGAATACCAGATACGTTGTGCAACCTTTAAAGATTAAGAGAAAAACTAATACAGCATTTTTTAAGGTAATGGCATCAAAGTATGCAATTTCAATAAACATATATTGAGTCTTGGAGACTGAATGGAAGCAACATGAGTTTGGCTCATGGTTACAAATCTCACATTATTTCCTTTTAATTGAGGAGACCAGAATTGGAGGCAGATGTTCCTAAATATCTCTCCTCACTGAGCATTCAGAAAGATTTTTGCATGTGTAGATTTTGTTGTTGTTGTACTCTGAAGTTAATTACTTTTTTTTTTCTGTACTGAAAAGTAATAAAACTGCATTCTGAAAATACATAATTCAGGGTTTTTTCATTAACTCAGACTAGCCAGCTCATGGATTAGTTGGCATTTAAGATATTTTAGAAAATAAACTATTAGATTTTACACACAAAGCATGACTGAGAAAATAAAATGTAGAGGAAGGAGAGAGAAAGCAAAAAATCTCTTTGCATTTGAGATAATAAATACACATTTAGAAAAGAGTCTGTTTTGTCAGTGGTAATGGCTGTTCAAAATTAGATTTGCTCCTATAGGTTCAAACTACTTTTATAGGGTCATTGAGGAGTCAATGAAATCTGCTAATGATTTTCATGTTTTTAACAAGGATGACATGGTTCTATTTCTATTAGTGGTCATGCTTTCAGATTTGTATATTAAACATATTTTAATATCCCACTTGATGTAGGTCACTTGGGCTTCATTCTTTCAATTTGCAAGACAGTTCTCAAATATTCTTTCTGAACCTGCCTCAGCAAGCAATTTTCTGAGAACTTTTTTTGTTCTCTGGTGGGCAGTGTTGATGATTTCTGCATTCCAACTGAAGTGTCTTTTATTTTCCTGAAATTGCAAGCTTAAGATCTTTGGAAGGAAATAAAACATATAAAATAAGAGTTGAATTGACAGCTGGGAAAATTGGGGGTGGGGGTTCAAATCTTCCTGAAAACCAAAGGGAAGGGTCCACCTAGAGAGCTAATATAAATAGACTTATTTTCTCTTGCAGCTTGTTTTTTGTTTCCACTTTTCAAAGTGGGAAGTTTTGTGTTTTTTAGTTGCAAAGAATTGGCCTACAAGACAGAAGACTTATAGGTTAAAGTACATAGTTGTGGTGTTTAGTTTTATTCTTAATGGTTTGCATTTTGCAACATAGAGGATATACTCCAAACTTGTTAACTCAAGTTTTCTCAAGTATTGTGCCATGACTTGAACACTGACCCACAGAGAGGCATGAAGCTTAAGCTCCCTTTCCCTGGATTCTTGAGTAGCAATTTCTCAACATCTGTTATCAGCAATGCAGCTTGTCAGATGCACATCTGAGTTTACAATCTGGGGACGAATCAGAGAGAGTTCTGAGGTATTTATCCTTAAGACGATGTGTTTCATGCTTCCATAGAGTCAAATCAAGCCTGAAAATAATCACTAAGTGTAAAATAGTCCCTTGAATCTGATACATTCCATCGAATAAACCCAAGTTGTTTTTGTCCATCTCTGTATCAGGTAGTGGGAGAGCAGTGAGAAGCTCTAGATTTGGAGCTTTGGGTCCTGGATTCAAGTTCCCCAACTCTGCAACTCACCACTTCTATAACCTTTGGAAAGCCATTTAAAGTCCGGTGTTCAAATTTCTTCAACTGAAATAAGACCGAATAATTATAATCACATTTATCAGGTACTTTCTATGTGCCAGGCATTGTGTACATTACACGGATTATTCAATTCTCTTACTGCCCTTTGAAGTAGATGCTGTAATAATTTCCATTGCAAGTGAAGAAGACTGCAACCAACAAGAATTTGGGCAACTTCCCCCAAATCCTAAAGATTTCAAGTGCTGGAGTTGGAATTTATCCCTGGGAATTTGTCCAATCTGTTTCCAGAACTCACACTTTTAACTTCTGTATCACGATGTAATTTGTAAAGATTTAAAGCCCATAGAAATGTAAAGTGGTAGCATTTTTATTATAAAAACTTGAACTGTGTAAGTGTAAATTGGTTAGTAATGGAGACTGCTTGATATTGGCAGGAAGACCATCAACTGGGAGGCCTTTTGGCTGTTCAGCCAGTTTCTATTCTTCACTTAGGAGACCTGAGGCAAAAAGATTGGATTAGTGTCTGTTCTACCTATAGATGACTTCACCCTGAAATCTGCTCTTATTCTTGAGAGTATCCAGTGGGATGTACAAAATACTTTTGATCAGTATGTTCGATCAAAGCATATGAAGTACTGTTTTTTTCTCAGCTTAATTATTACCTGAAAGGGAAAAGATAGAATGATTAGATAAATAGCATACTTTCTATATTCTTATTGTTCAAAAGACCATGAATATTTTGTTTGTATATTGTTATTAAGGATATTAAATTTTGTGTAACATTAACCTTAAAATTTAAAATTGCTTTCTGAGCTACATCTTAAGCTTTGGTTGCCCACGCATTAGAGTGGTCTAATACCTATGTGCTAATTTTCTTATTAATTAGTATGCCCTTGGCATCTGGCACCATATGCTGCAATGTTCCAAAAAAGTTACCATAGCATAACTTTATTACTGCAAATCATAACATTGGTGATGCATGATTTAGTAAGCACAGTGGTATTTGGCAGAACCTTCATGCAATTTTTACGGCATATTTAGTATGCACTTCATCAAAGCCTTGTGTATAGTCTCAGAGATAGTAACCAATATAGATGTACAAAAAGAACATTAAAACTACAACAAATATGATCAATAATTTCAGTGAATAAGTATTCTCCATGTGATTTTTAAAAAATGTTTGTACCTTTATTTTCATATAGTCTCGTTAAAATGATGCCCTCAGAAAGGTAAGATCACTCTCAATCATAGAAATAAATGATATATGTATTTCTAAAACCATTTAATTTTCAAATTTTATACATATCCTTCAATTACTTAATATATATTAAACATATTTCATAAAAACATATTTAGATATTAATTTCTTTTCCTCAAATAGTCTAGGATTTTTTTTTTTTTTTACACATATGTGTTTCTATATGCCTTTAGGAGACTGCCACCTCGTATCTTTGTTTTTCAGATATGGATGTCTTCAGCTGAGATTAATTGGATATGGTTTCTAATTAGCAAGTTAAAAAGTTGTGAAGAGGCAAGAGTAAATGATAGCATTTTATCACTAACCATCATCCACCATCTTTTGGACTGGAAAGTCATTTTGGTGTCTTGTTTCAGTGATTTGAGCCTATTTCCCAACAGAGGTCACAAATCTATTGAATTTCTATATGTTTTAATTTATCTTTTAAATTTTTCGATAGACTGAAAACATTGGCTTTTCTGTGTGTTTCTGTGTCCTAAGGAGAAGTAGAACACCCTATTCAATACCTTTTAAACATAAAATCTTTAAAGCAAAGTTAAAAATTATTTTTAAAGAATAGAGTTTTGTTTTGTTTGTAGAAGTAAATGGTCTTAGGAAATATGAAATTGACCTTGGTAATTTTACAATTGAAAGAAATGAAATCCAGCGAGTCAATGAAGTCAACTTATATACCTCAGAATGACAAATTTGGGACAGAATCTGGATCTACTCCATCTAATGGTACTCTTTGGACTATGTCCAAGTTTTATTGTTCACTAAGGAGGGATGGGGAGCAGATAAAGATGATAGGAATGTTTTTCTCAGAGACTAAGGGAACCAAAGGGTCTGAGGTGTTATCTCTTCACTTACTGTCTGTCATTGGAACTCACCCTTTGAATATAGAGGAAGGGTAGCAATTGTAAAGTGGCATGAGGGGAGCTTCTGGTGTAGTATAAATGGGAATAAGTTATCTCTGGCTCTTTTTCAATAAATTTGGGTGTAGTCTTTCCTGCCTTTCCTGCTACACACTGGTTTGTGGGAAATCATAAAGGTTCAGTGTGATATCAACCAAAATTCTATTAGTTATGTTTATGAAAATTTACACATTGACTATATTTATGAAAATTTTAAAATAGTAGCTAGGCTCATCCTAAAATAGAACAAACTCAGATACCAATATTTATTTTCAGGATAAACATAAAACTGGAACAATGATAGACTAATAGAATAGAATAGAGTCCAGGAATAGATATACACACAGCGACTCTTGATTTATGATAAAGATGTAACTGCAAAATAGTGAGAGTGGTTTATATCAGGGAATAGTGCTGGGCCAAGACTATATGCAAAAAAGGTGGGGGGTGGAATTCTCAATCCACTACTTGACACAGTAGATGAAGTTCAATTCCAGGTGTATTATATGTTTACATATGAATGGTAAACAATAAAACTTCTTGAAGATAATAATAGAGAATTTTAAGGAAAGTTTATAAAGTAGTATATGAACATTAAAAATAAGCTATTAGTAATATTATTTCATTAAAATTTTAAAAATTCTATTTATCAAAAGACACTATTAAGAGAGAAAAAAGTCAAGCCACTGAGTAGGGGAATATATTTGCAACATATATAAGAGTTGAAAGTTTCATGTCCAATATATATAAAGACCTCCTACAAATAAATAAAAATGGGACAGATGGTCCAACAGAAAATGTATGAGGGGATTGGGCTACCTCTTCACAAAAGAAGTTATATAAATGGCCAATAAATGTATTAGAAGATGCTCAACCTTATTATTCAGCAAGGAAATGTAACCTTAATATAATATCTACACACTAACCATAATGGCTAAATTTAAAAATTGATAATATCAAGATCTCAAATGCTGTGGCACAATCTCATTTCTGTTGGGACTATAAATTATTTCATCATTTTGGAATACTACTTAGTAGTGTATATCCCATAATCTAACAATTCCATTCCTAAGTATATTCCCAACAGAAATGTGTGCACATGTACCCACAATGCATGAGCAAAAATGTTGAGAGCTCCAAAATGGAAACCTCCCACTTGCCCATCAATAGTGGAATGGATAAAGTGTGATATATTCATATTTTAGGATATTATATAACAATAAATATGAAATAATCACTGGTAAAGAAATAGTATAGATGAATTCAACAAACATTTTTTGAGGGAAAGAAACAACCAAAAAAATACATATTGTGTGTTTCCATTTTTTGAAGTTCAAAAATAGGAAAAATTAATCAAGACTATTAGAATTCAGGATGGTGGTTATCTTTGGGAAGGAAGGAAGGGTAGCAATTGTAAAGTGGCATGAGGGGAGCTTCTGGTGTAGTATAAGTGGTATTTTTCTTGATTTTCATGGTAATTGCACTTGTATGTTTATTTTGTGATAACTCCTTGAACTCTGCACATATGATTTGGACATAATTCCGATGTAAACGATTATTTTTATTTTTTTAAGTTTTTATTTAAATTCCAATTAGTGAACATACAGTGTAACATTAGTTTCAGGTGTACAATATACTGAGTGATTCAACCCTTCATACAACACCTGGTACTCATCAGAGCAAGTGCATTCCTTAATCCCCATCACCTCTTTTACCCATCCCCCCCACCTCTCTGGTAACCATCAGTTTGTTGTCTATATTTAAGAGTCTGTTTCTTGGTTTGCCTCCCTCTCTGTATTTTTTTCCCTTTGCTTGTTTGTTTTGTTTCTTAAATTGCATATATGAGTGAAATCATATGGTATTTGCCTTTCTCTGACTTATTTTGCTTAACATAATACTTTCTAGTTCTATCCACATCATTGCAAATGGCAAGATACACACCACATCTTCTTTACCCATTCATCAGTCAATGGACACTTGGGCCGTTTACATAATTTGACTATTGTAGATAATACTGCAGTAAACATCGGGGCACATGTGTCCCTTTGAATTCATATTTTTGTATTCTTTGGGTAAATACCTAGTAGTGCAGTTGCTGAATTTGTAGGGTAGTTCTATTTTTAACTTCCTGAGGAAACTCTATACTGTTTTCCAGAGTGGTTGTATCAGTTTGCGTCCCCACCAACAGTGCAAGAGGGCTCCCCTTTCTCAATATCCTCACCAATACCTGTTATTTCTTTCTGGTTGATTTTAGCCATTCTGACAGGTGTGAGGTGATAGCTCCTTGTAGTTTTGATTTGCATTTCCCTGGTGATGAGTGATATTGAGCATCTTTTCATGTATCTGTTGACCATTTGTATGTCTTCTTTGGGAAAATGTCTATTCATGTCTTCTGCCCATTTTTTAAGTGGCTTATTCATAAGACTTATCAAAAGAAGAGGATTTGAGTAGTATTTTCTTTTTTTTTTTTTTAAAGATTTTATTTATTTATTCATGAGAGACAGAGAGAGAGAGAGACAGAGGCAGAGGGAGAAGCAGGCTCCCAGCGGAGCAGGGAGCCCGATGCGGGACTCGATCCCAGGACTCTGGGATCACGACCTGAGCCGAAGGCAGACGCTTAACCGACTGAGCCACCCAGGCGTCCCTTGAGTAGTATTTTCATAGACTACTCATAAACTCTTAGGCTTATGACCTTTTCTTGTTTTATATAATTTTCAACTCAGTCTAACTTTGATTTCTGTTTATGTTTTTTATAACCACACCTTTTAAAATTAACCCTGTTGCTAGTATCTACCACTGTGAGCCAATTCATGGCATCTCTGATATTTATAGCACAGAGAAGAAAGTAGATTTTCAAGAATTCCTAGGAGGATTTTGTTTAGCTGTATTTATGTTGCTTGGAGAAGAATATCATTTCTCTACTAAATCATCTATAGAAGATAATTGAGGTCCTAAATGCAATTAACCAGCTTGCTGGATTTTTTAGTCCCAGGAATCCAGTATACTTGGGGATTTGAGAGTGAGTTGAGAGTCTTATTTCTAAAAGCTTTATTAATTATGAGACTCATTCTTGTGGGCTTGGCCGACTAGTTGGTATTGGGAAAGTGGCTGAAGGAAATGTCTTTTATTTACTTCTGATTCATCTATCCCTGAAATGGAATTAAGATATTTTATATCTCCAGGCATCTGGAAATGATTTCTCTGAAGTAGCACCCAGGCAAAAAATAAAATAAATGTTCTTTCTTTAACTTTTCCCTCTCAAGTAAACAATCCAAATGCACACAGTTTGTTGAAGGAGCCCAAAGCCAATATTTAAGTCATCAATTAATATATGGATAAATTTTGAATACCTGAAGCAACTATTTCTGGGCGAAATAAGGTATACTGGTATGCATTCCTAATGATATCAGTAGAGATTTCTAATTTCACTTTGAGTTCAGGGTAAGTGATGATTTTTCAGTTTTTTTTTTAATACTTTACATTTGCTTCTAAGGCTGAGTACAATTTTATATTTGCTGTATTTATGACAAGGATCAGAAGTAATTATTAACTTAATATGATATCCCACTTTCTGTTGCTTTATATTTCACTCAACTCGTTCCACCTGCTAATTCATACTTTATATTTTTCTTCACTTTCGATGTTTCTTTACCACAAAAAGTGATATTTTTGAACAGACAGATATAATGGCACTCAGTCACCTAGTATATAATCTATGTTTTGGTGCTGTATTAGAAACACATTTTTGTAGAAGTAGGGGGCATACTGTTCTTAATTAGAAAATGAAAACTGTCTCAATATGTATACTTGTAAATATCTACTTAAGGCCAAGGCCATGCAGCATGTTAGCAAATTTTTGAATATTGCATTTGGAGATTTTATTAAATAACAAGTTAGTATTGGTATGTGATACACATAGAGATAAAATATGCATAAATTATTATGGAAATAATATTTGATGAGGTCTTAGGAATATAAATGCATTTAATGAAGTTATATCACATTCCTGAAACAATTTTTTATTCATTCTTCTGACATATTGCCAACTGTAAAGTACATGAAGAACAATGACTAAAGAAAAATAAGATGTATATTATAGACAAATTCAACCAGGCTCTTCCCACTGCAATAGTAATAATATAGCCTTAGTCCAATGTTTATGAATTTTTTAGCAATAATCTGGATAGGTTCTGTGTCTTTAACTTATTACTCATATTACTTGAAGGGATTTTAATCATTGCATAGATAAAAGCCTAATTTAAGGGAAAAAAGCAAAATCATGATCCTCAGGTAAATATAAAATAAACATGTCAAAGATTTTATTTAATTCCTTAATTAGTGAAGGGACTGGTAAGATGTTATGACTGATTCGAAGAGTACTTTGAAAGGTAGGGTATTTAAAAAAAAAAAGAAGTTAGGGTATTTGTAAGCAATTTATCAAAGAAAATTTAGGATAAAATTTCTGAGTTGGGTAAAATACTCTCTAATGTCTAATAAGTCATAAATCTTTGGAGTTACATGTTCTAACAGATAGAAATTATTTTCATCCTCATTGGATATAAAATCTACAAATTCACATGTAACTTCACTAAATCTGGGATCTTTAATTAATAATAAACAATGCAATGAATTAAGCACCTTCTCCTAGACATCCTTGGGTGGCTTTTGCCCTTCTATAATATTGAAAGGATGTGTTTTAACTTACTTGCCTTATATCCAAGTTTTGGATAATTTTTCTGATACAAAATAGATATGCAACTTATCTTCATATAAAATGCAATTTGAAATTGACAAATAGTTTTCCCTACTTAAAACTATATTGCCAGAAGGGGTAAAATTATCCCCTAATTCAAGTGCCAGACTACAGGTTATTAAATACCAAGAAGGAAGAAATGTGCTCACAAGAGGTGCAAAGAACTGTGGGTGTTTATACTTCAAGTAATGCGATGAAATTGACTGTAACTAATAGAGTGTGAAATAGTCTCCCAAGGAACATAATGAAGTCCTAAAGAGAATAGCTTAAAACAGCAGTGGACGGAGGTCTTGAAAATACAAGCAAGGAAAATCACTGCTGCATTGGAAGGTGATTTTTAAGTTATTACAAAGTGTTGTGACTCTAATTTTGTTATTTTTATCCATGGCTGGCCATGTGTCATTTTAGCATTGATTTACCTGATTTATATGTACTCCAGAAAACAAAATAGAATCAGAGAATCCAATGTTTTTAAATATCAATAAGGAACAGCAAATATTTGCTCCTTAGGTAGTGCTGTCTGAAGATTCACATTATGGGGAAAGTTGCTAAACTGGTTTTCCTAACAGATCTCAACACTGATTTTGTGCATCATTGATATCCTAGTCAAGTTTATTGTTAAACATACTGGATGGTACGGTGGTTTTGTGGTCTGGACAATTACTCCTGAGGGTCTTCACTAGGAGCCTAAACTGCCTCAGTAACCAACAATGTTAGATATAACTTTATAAACTCAATATTATATCAATGAAATTAGATAAGCAATGCCTTTTAATATAGTTATAATAAATAGACATTCCCAGGGATTTAAATAAAAATGTCAACTTTTATATTTAGAGGTAGACTTCTTTATATTTATTATCAGCACTTCATCAGTATTTTCCTAAAAGGATGATTTCTGTCATATATCAGTGTTGTTTTGTTTTTTAAATTTATTTTATTTAAATTCAGTTAGTTAACATATAGTGTATCATTAGTTCCAGATGTAGAGTTCAGTTATTCATCTATTGCATGTAACACCCAGTGCTCATTACATCACGTGCCCTCCTTAATGCCCATCACCCAGTTACCCCATGCCCCCACACACCTCCCCTCCAACAACCCTCAGTTTGTTTCCTATAGTTAAGAGTCTCTTATGGTTTGTCTCCCCCTCTGATTTCATCTTATTTTATTTTTCCCTCCATTCCCCTATGATCCTCTGTTTTGTTTCTTAAATTCCACAAATGAGTGAAACCATATGATAATTGTCTTTCTCTGATTGACTTATTTCACTTAGCATAATACCCTCCAGTTCCATCCACATCGTTGTGAATGGTAAGATTTCATCCTTTTTGATGACTGAGTAATATAATATATATGATGATAATGAGATATATATAGACATATATATATATATATATATCTCACATTTTCTTTATCCGTTCATCTGTCGATGGACATCAGTGTTTTTTAAAAAATAAATGTAATCACCAGACCATTTCTTCATCCTAAAATTTTAGGACACTTTCATTTATGCTAGTTTATCTCTCAAACATGGGTTTGATGGATATTAGCTACAATTTCTCTTACTTATAACTATTAAAACATGAAAAGTTAAATGCAAACAAACATCAGTAGTATCAATATTTTTATAGTGAGTGAATTTCAAGAGCTATTCTACATTTAATTCTATTTGACCACGGACATTGCAATTTTGTAGTAATTTCAAGACAGTTGGTTTGTATTATTTGTTTTGTTTTCCATGTTTGATGTAGGCTGCTATAAACATACATGTGTAGTCATTCAAATTTATTTATTTTTTTATTTTTTATTTTTTAAAAGATTTTATTTGACAGAGAGACACAGCAAGAGAAGGAACACAAGTAAGGGGAGTGGGAGAGGGAGAATCAGGCTTCCCGCTGAGCAGGGAGCCCAATGTGGGGCTCGATCCCAGGACCCTGGGATCATGACCTGAGCCAAAGGCAGACGCTTAATGACTGAGCCACCCAGGCGCCCTGTCATTCAAATTTAAATGGTATTTAAACCCACTCATTTTTTTTAAGGGAATTTTTTTTTATCATATAAAGAAACTATTTTTGCTAGCACCTCTATACCACATATTCCACTAATATTAACTAATCAAGGCATGTGGAAGTATTACTTAGAATTTTTTTACTGTATAGGAAGATCCACCATAAAAATAATTTTTGCTCCTTAAAATAATTGTCATTTAAAAATAAAAACTAAAACTTACCTTGTTGTACTTTTAAATTTTTGTATTCAACAGAGATAAGCAGATGCAGATACTTACATTTTGTCTACACAAACATTGACATTCTATGTGTTTATTTTTATTTTATTTTTTAAAGTATGAAATGCAATGTTTTAAGATTATGAAAAACAGGTGTTTTATTCATATTTAATGGTTTTTTCTATTTTCAAAATACTTATAACTTACTATAGTTAATCACAAAAATATAGCTAAACAATTTCCAACATTTGTAATTATCACTAGATGAAATATGACTAATTTGAGATGACTCACCAAAGAGATGAATAAATTGAGCCTGTCATGATGTTATATGTCTATTAAAAATGTTCTAAACTTGGCTGTATATACACTTTAACCAATTTTCAGGAAAAATTTTATAATGAATGTTTGTGCACATGTGTGCATGTGTCTGTGTATGTTTACTGTTTTTTCCAGAGAGCTGTTTGTTAAACATTTATTATTATTGGCATAGGACCTTAACTCTTGTCCATGAGAGGAAAAGCAGATCCTTATTCATCCTTCTCTCCCCAGCTCTTACTTGAGCTAGGAGCACTCATCTCTGGCTTTTTTTTTTTTTTTCCTAAGACCACATTGTTCTCTGGTTATTCCAATAGTGTCCTCCCTCATCTTTTCTTCTTACTTTAGTTTCCCTTCTCCACACAGCAGTGAGAGTGAACTTTATAAAACACGTAAAGCATGCCATGTAACTAATTAATTCTTTAAGGGCAGGGCACCTGGGTGGCTCAAAGCCTTCGACTCTTGATTTCAGCTCAGGTCAAGATCTCAGGGTTGTGAGATCCAGCCCAGTGTGGAGTCATGGAGTCGGGCTGGAGATTTCTCTCCCTGTGCTCCCTCCCCCCGCTCAAATAAATATTTCAAAAAAAATTTTTAAGGGCTTCTCACTGCACCAAGCAGGACCCTAAATATTGACCATGGCTTCCCAAACTCCACATGATCTCTCCACACTCAGCTTTCTCTAACCTTCTCCCTCTTGTTCACTATGCTCCAGACAAACTGGCTGTCTGTTTGTGGAATACACATGCCCTTTCCTGTCTCAGGATCTGTTTTTGCTCCTTCTGCTGTGAATGCTGTTTCTGGCTTTCCAGAGTGAACAAATATCATTAGTTCAATGGTATGAGCCAAGCTACTCATGCTGTTTGACAAAGTCCAAGTATGGGGGACGATCCTGAAAACAGGAGACTCCACAGCTGGCTCCTGCTAGTCTCTTTCATTTTGTTTATGGCAATCTTTATAATTGTGGGAATATTTCTGGGGTTTCATGATAAAGTGACTACTCATCTTAGTTACGCCTATCTAAGCAATCATAATGAAACTAATTCCACGAAAAATTAGTTTCTATAGAACAAAATAACAAGACGGTCACGCTCTGTCTAGCACCTTTCTCTTTGTGTACTGTTTTTTAGTTTTAGCGAAAGCCAATAAGCCGAAATCAATAAAGGTCATGTTAATCATTACAAAGGAAAAATGAAAGAAGGCTATGACTATAATCCAGAAAATGATCTAAGATTTGGAAAAACAAAAATATCCTAACATATAAATAAAGTTCCTCCAAGGCTGTCAGGAGGAGATGCTTGCAACCTGATCCTATGTCTGTGTCTCCTCATTCGCCTACGCCGTCCTTTCCTACGAGAGACCCACCCCGGCTGGAGCTGGACTCCGGCAGTTCAAAGAGGCCTTCCCTGATCACCCTAACCAAGGCTCTATCACTCACTCTCTATCACCTCATTTTACCTTTATTTCTTTTGTAAAACTTTTCACAGTCCATAATTACATCACTTATATCTATATCTGTTTACTTGCTTATTATCTGTATCCCACAGGAGGATGTGAGTTTCATGAGTGCAGACATGCCGTGTCTCTTTTTTATTGCTATAATCTCATTCCACTAACTCTAGAAGGGTGGATGCTATTTGTTATAAGAAAGGAAGGGCAAGGAAAGAAGGAAGAAAGGAGGGGAGGATGGAAGGGAGGGAAGAAGGAAGAGGAGAAGGCAGAAGAAAATTACTGCTGTTACTATTAGCTTTACTCTTAATTTACAGACCAAGTTCAGTAAATCAGATTAATTCTTTTACTGGGTCAGGCTGAGTACTGTAAAAATATTTTTTATTTAGTGGCACATTTGGAGTCAAAAATCTTCCTCCATTCTGAATGTTAATATTCTGAACATTAATAAGAAATCTGCCTTTATTTAGAGGCCAAGAAGTATCTATAGAGGAAAAAAATCTCAGAAGAGAGATTAAATCTGCTTCATTTTTTTAACGTGAATCCACAAATTTAAATAATCACAAACAGAGCTTTAAGAAACACCTTTTACAGATGTAGAATATGTGTGGCTATTAAATCTTAGAAGGTTAATGGAAGTGGAGGCTAACATTCTCAGAAAGAGTTAGGATGTGCCTCAAGGAGAAAGTGGAGGGACCAGGACTCCTTGGCAGTGGTAACTAGATGAGTAATGAACCCCAGGAACTAAGTAACCATCATTCTCTATAAAAGAGATTGAATCAGATAAATTGTTTTTTCATTCTCTACTCTAAGATATTTTAAAAATCTATGTAATATTGACAGCCTTTTGGCAAGAGAAATATATGTTCACTCTTTCCCCACTAGTGCTTTTCCAACCAGAACCTTTTGCTCTGCATATGGATTCATGCCTAGAGTTGAATGCAGATATTTACAACATCATCCAATTGTTTGTCGTCTGGGTCCTCCTATGGTTGGGCATCAAAGTCTCTTCAATTTTATTGTAACTATTCCAGGAAGGAGGAACTGGTATCCTTGGTCACATCCTCCTTCCATGTAGAGTGCCTTGCATGTGGGGGGATCATGGCTGGGATAATCCTTCCTTAGGCATCTAAGGATAATTAAAAAAATTAAAAAATAATTAATAATTATCTAAGGATAATTTAAATAATTAAAAAATAATTAAAAAAAAAACTCTTTGAAAGCCTATATTTGCTTCGTGCTCATGTATAGAAAATCAAACACACCTAATATTTCAGATCTTCCTCAACTCGTGTTGGCGCTTATGTCCCTAAACGCATCATAAGTTGAAAATTTCACAAGTTGAGAATGCACTTACTACACCTAACCTACTAAACATCAGAGCTTTGCCTAGCCTACACTTACATTAGCCTACAGTTGGGCAAAATCACCTAACACAAAGTCTATTTTATAATAAAGTATTTAATATCTCCAATAATTTAATGAATACTGTATTGAAAGTGAAAAACAGGGGCGCCTGGGTGGCTCAGTCGTTAAGCGTCTGCCTTCAGCTCAGGTCATGATCCCAGGGTCCTGGGATCGAGCCCCACATCGGGCTCCCTGCTTGGCGGGAAGCCTGATTCTCCCTCTCCCACTCCCTCTGCTTGTGTTCCCTTTCTCACTGTGCCTCTCTCTGTCAAATAAATAAATAAAATCTTAAAAAAAAAAAGTGAAAAACAGAATGGTTGAATGCGTAAAGAATGGTGTAGCATTTGTTTACTTTCATGATGGCATGACCGGAAGCTATGACTCACTGCCACTGTCCAGCATCAGGGGAGAGTACTGTACCGCATATCACCTATCGCTAGCCCAGGAAAAGATAAAAAGTCAAAGTTTCTACTGAACTTGTATTGCTTTTGCACTATCATAAAGTTGAAAAATTCTAAGTCAAACCATCATAAGTTGGGGACTCTCTGTACTTGGATGACATGTAATTTCTGAAGAATATTTTATCTAAATACCACGTGAATGCTGGATTTGGGAGATCTAGTTTAGTTGATCAAAATTGTGAAGTTATCTCTTTCTGGGCCTCTAGAGAGGTCTCTGTTATCCTTGTTAAAGTTACTCAGTAAAAACCAAAAGTACTTTTCATTTTTATTATATGAAGTATTAAAATGCTCAATACCTCTTTCTCCAACACCATAAACTTCTTAGGAAAATATTCAATGTATGTAAAATATGGAAAACACAGAAGAGTAGTGAGTCTCTGCTTTTTTAGAACTTTTCTGCTTTTTAAATTTTGTTTAGAATGAAGCTGCTTGGTGCTAGCTGAAGAACTTTAATAGTAATACACACCTTCTAAGCTTCTAAAGCAAAGCCATCCATGGAAAGAATAGCAAAAGCAATGTGATTTCATGTTTGGAAGACTTGTAATGTATCTAAGTTCTAGAGTCATGTTCTAATTGCAAGAAATAGTAATTTATTTACTATAATTTGGCCAGCTAGTTGCATAAGAGTTTATTACCAAGAAGGTAGCAGGATGTCTCAATGTGTTAATCAGTGGTATGTTTCAGCTTGTTGATATCCAAGGAGTTCATTGGTACTATTTTTCAATTTGTTACTTAGTCATAAGTAGGTGAAGTTACTGGAGCACTGATTCAGGAATCAAAAGATCCAACTCTGGCACAAACTGTGCAACTTGAAGCAAACCAAATCACCTTTCTCTGTGCCTTAGTTTTTTAATCTGCAAAATTAATGAGTTGGATTTAATGAGCACTTAAGAGATTTGCTTTCAGCTTTGAAAAAATATATTTCATTCATCTCTTGCTATTCTCATTTGCTGCAATAGTCTTTACCTCATGAAATATATGCTGAAGCATTTAGGGTAAGGTATTATGATATTAGCAACGATTCAGGAGAAGTGAGTGTGTGTATCTATCATCCAACCATCCATCCATCCATCCATCCATCCGTCCATGCATCTAGAGACAAACAGAAACTAGCAAAAGCAAATGAGGCAAAATATTAATTGGTGAACATAAGTGGAAGGTATGCAAATGCATAACATTCTTGGAACTTTTTTAAAAGTTTGAAACTTTTCGAGAGGAAAAGTATGAGACAGGATAAATAACCCTGTTACAAACACAAGAAGCAATAGCCAAATGGCATAAAAATGAAAATGTTTTATTTGGGGATTAGTGCCAAATACCCCATAATGCATGATTTTGCTAAACCTTGGAAGTATGTGCATCTTTCTGCCTATGAGATCAAATCCATATGGTGATTCTTACTCCCCTATTCCTATTTATATGTGTGGTAGGGAAGAAATAGAGCTAAGCATGATGACAGGGCCTGCTGGTGGCATGTCCTGTCATGTGCAGTGGCTATATGTTGGCCAAAGAATAGAGGGGCCCGGGGCACATGCACTTTACTTTTAAATAAAGCATGGCTTCATTTGTAAACACAGCCCAATTAATGTTCTATAATCACATTAGCAGTATCACCTCTTGAAGAGGTGTGAGGAAGAAGATAGGGATAAGAGAGCAGAGATCACTTTTTCAGGACGGATGGATAATCTATTATGTTAGCATAATAGCAGGTGTAGTAACCGGATGGGTATGCAGTATATGTGAATACAAGTAGAACAACTGCTTAACTTAAAACCTTGGTGAAGTCTCTGCTCTCTACCCTAGCCTATTAGTTTATACTTTTAGTATAATGTCAATTTTCAGTTTATATTTTTGACTCAAGCTACTTAATAAATTCAATTTCCATACTAGGTAGACCCTTTGTCTTTTATAATCATCTCTAGCTTCTTAATATATCAAATTAAAATTTGTTTCTAAAACACATTTCTCAGAAGTTCTGAAGGTTTCTCTTTTTCTGCCTTTGTGAAATTTTGGGGAAAGACCATTTTTCCCTCTGACTTAATTCTGTTTGAAAAAAAGTCATTAGAAACAACCTTAACTGCACATTTTTTAATGAAGTGTCTTTGAAAGTATGTTGTTACTGAGATTGATAGACCAGTTACACATTATAAATGCTTGATTGCAGAAGTTCTATATTTCTGAAACTAAATAATTTACAGATCAGATATACAGTTTTAACTACCTAAAACAAATTTTCAGAGGCAGTTTCTTATATCTTATAATGAAATCATTAGTATTTTAACTTCTCAAAGGAATCCTTCCAGAAGTCTTTAAGTTGGCCCTATGGAAAGAAATCCGACACAGGATAGAGCAAAGTGTGATATGCTCTGGCTATGGTTAGCTGAGAGGTACTTAACATGTTGATGTTTCTGCAGTGAGGTTTTGTTGTTGTTTGTTTGTTTAAATCTAAATACTGTGCCCTTAAGTTAATATTTCAAGAACTGAAAGAGAGGAACTAAATTACAACCAATGTTGGGTCAGATATTGGTTCAAAAATCTGATTTTTATATATGTAGTGTCTTAAGAGGATTATTTTCAGCCAAAGTCTAAAAAAGGCCCCAGAGTAAAATCGATGACTTTCTTTTTAAAGAACTGGAACAAAATTCCAACAGTGGGAGATTCTACATCAGGAAAGAAGAATATGAATAAACATAACCTTCTGAAAGTATATGTTAAAAACAATCTATGTTGAGGGGCACAATTACAGAATCAAAGAATGAAGTTGTCATGAGTGTAGCTTGGGAATGACCACCATAGATGAAAAATTTCATGAGTATGGGAGGACCGCTGAAGTTGCCGACAGGCTCTTCCGAGGTGGCAGGGATCGAGAAGTCTTAAACTAAGGACCAGTCAGAGATGGTCTCTGAAATCTCTGAACTGTGGGAGGTCATAATGACCAAGGTAAATAAGAGCCCAGGTGGACAATATCTTTTTAACGCACCATCTTGTTTGTTATTCAACCAGTAACGTTTGGAAGCAAGTTTTACTAGCTCAGTTTTACATATAAGGACATTCAGACCCAATGATGTTAAGACACTTATCCAGAATTATACATTAAGCAGGTATCAGGCCTGAAGTTCAGACCTACAGTCTCTAAGTCCAATTTCGGTGCTCTTCCTACGACAGCAGGAGGGAGAATGCGTACCCTCCAGGGGTTTCATAGCACATGTGTTATGAAATTAGCTAGAACACTAAATTATCCAGAATGCTTCATTCCTTAATAATGTTGTTTGGTAATGATAATATTTTCTTTGTAGCTCTTCAACTTTTATTGGAAGGACATCATTTTAAGATGCTATCTTTGAATATATTGAATTTTTAACAGTGGTATGTAAATGCTCTCCCAAAGCCAGCCATCTGAGACACTGTTTACTACAGGTGGAGGGGTAAACATTCAAGAGTTGGGGACAAAGTAACTCAGCTGTATTTAGGAAACCATTCTATAACCTCTCTTTACCTCTTTCCCTCCCATTCCTATTCCTAGTACTTTAATTCTGGTCTAGTTTTTAGTTTAAACCAATGTGTGAGAACTTCTTATACATCACTGCAAAGTCTCTTGGGTGTGCCTCTTACTATAGTCACTGCTGGATGCACAGTTCCTTGAAGATATCCCTCAGCCTCACACAGGTGAAATTTGACAGTGTTTCACCTTGGGCAAGAGCTTCCTCTAGCTTCCTGCTCCAAGGCTGTTTTGAGGATGCAGCTTAGAACTCTTGGGGGAGTTTTAGGGACACTCATGGATGGATAGCTGCGTGTGGGATATCAGTGTCTGTGGGCTACCCTTGATCAGTAGGAACCGAAATTAATGGAAAAATAATCCTCCTATTCCCTTCTGGGCTGCAAGTTCTGACGTGCATTTCATAAACTTTCTCAGAATGTCCTGCAAGATTAAATACTGGCATCCCAGCCTGATCAATAATGAAATAACACATCTTTTGATTTGTTGTCCTTGTTTTCCTGTTAAACTCTCCTCACCTCCAACTTCCTGGGATCACATTAGTTGCTTTGCAAGTCTTTGTGGCTCTGCCTTTGAGGAAACTCAGGCTAATGATGCAAACATATAGAAAAGTAGCTCAGTTTTCTCCAAATCTAGGGCACTATTTCAATTGTGCTGAGTGGGAACCTAAAGAATCTGGAGACTGGGACTAGTCATGAACCTTTAATGAGCCCTGGCACTCATTAGACATGGAATCCCAAGAAGAACTGGCTGAAGTTCCTGCCCAATAGAATCACAAGTTGGCAAGTTTCCTGGTCCAGCATTAAGTATCTAGAGGGGAATAGAATGTGGATCAGAACTCTGTATTCCCTCTCATCCCCCAGGCACCTGCTCCCTCCTTTGCCCCAAGCCTCCTGAGATTGAATTGTCTGACTCTGAATTTAATGGAAAACTCTGCTCTTGGAACTGCATCTCAGAGCCAAAAGCAAAGCTAGTAATGAGCCCCAGGTGGTATGTCCATTTGCTACTCTACTTCACAAGGTAACTATGGCCAAAGAATTTTACCTTGTGTTTTCATGATACATTTTTTTAAAACATAGATTTACTTTACTACTAAACTCTAAGTATATTTTTCTTCTAATTTTTCCTATGATGTATTTAGATGTAAAATTACTTATTCTTCCTATAAAGAATCCTAGCACAGTTCCAAACTTCTACTCTAATGACCAAAATAATGTTCAATTTCATTAAAAGCAGCAATTACAGTACATGCACTAAGGGATTATGCTCAATTCATTTTGCAGATTTGCTTTAATTTTTACCTTTGAAAAGTGTAATTCCCTTTATCAGAGATGATAGTGATTGTTTCCAGCGTTCAGGTTGCTAGTAAAATATCAAGTGGCAAATATTTAAAACCGTACTTTTCTTAAAGTTTCATTTTTTAAAATCTAGATATTTACTGGTAATGAGTGTAAAATCTGGGCCATTAAGAAAAAAGATTTTATGCAGTTAGCTGCAAATAGAGAAGTGCATTATCAAACTAGTGTCATTTTAATGGACTAGGTGACATATCTTTAAAAATATTTTAATATTAAAACCTTTCCTTCCCTTCAGATGGACCTATGTGAGGTAGTTAAGGCTTACTGCTGAGTAACATTGCTGATGAATCTATTTTTCATTTTTTTCCGAGTCCTAAAGCACCTAGAAGGTAGACTCTTTGATATACATGCCATATCTAGTTGCAAACTGTGTTTTATATGCTGGCCTTCACAACAGAGAATAGAAATCTGCTAATTAATTTATTGGTAGCTTAATAGCATTTTCAATGTCATAAGTGTTAAAAATGTAAGTATTTCTTTGATTATGTATGCATACTTAAATTGCATATGGATTTGTGTATTGTCAGTAAGGAAAAGCAGCAAATGGAAATATTTTAATATCGTGATTTTTTTTTGCACACTACATTTTTGTGGTCTGTCCTAAGGCTAAGTCAGCACTCTATTATCTTATCACTTGTTGATTTATAGTCATACTTAACTTAAATATTTTTGACTTTCAAAACAGAAATAGTCTTTGAATTTTCTTCATGGATTTTCTTACAGGGCTTCTTCCATGTTCATCTCAACTATCCTTTGATCATTTTCTGTTAAGATCCGTATACATAAAATAGATTTTAAGCTTACGGGCTGTATAATGTTAAGCTATACAATATTTACCTTCTCATGGAAATTGCTCTCAACTTCTTTCTCTCAATTTTACTGAACACAACATGACTAGCCCTAGATTCCATACTTATTACCCTAATATAATTTCAATGACAGTTAAGCATAGTGCTTATGCAACTAATGTCACACGTTCAGTTGCTGAAGCGGTCTCTTCACACCGAGAAAGGCACTAATTCTCAGCTACCAACTGTACCTGCAGGTATGAAAAACATACTATCATTTATGAAAGATATTGCTGAATAGGCAAAAATTGTGTTATGTAATCTAATTTATAGAAAAATCAAGAAAGTAATACTATCGGAGGCATTATGTTCATCAACTATTTCATTTGTCCCTTTACATTTTCCAGCCCTTGAAATTAGGCAAAACACTGTCAGTAGTAATAGTCAATGGGCTATGAACAGAAGTGAAGCAAGTCATACAAAATCCCATAGTACAACTCAGATGATGTAACCTCTGCTAACCTGAGTGGACTTCAGGAGGACAGTTTTACTGCAGAGTTGCTTGGAGGCACACCAAATTTTGTGTGAGAGGGAAATAAACTTTTGTTATTAGCCACTAAGTTTGGGGGTTGTTCGTTCAGAATAGTCAAGCCTGTCCTGACAGATGCTGATACTGGAACTGAAATTGGAGAGCTTTCTTAACAAAAACCTAAAATATGGGTCAGCACGAAACTGATGTCAAAGCCTAAAAGAGATGGTGATCTTTACAATAGTAAAATATTTGGCAAAATGCACACCTGCAAGGTTTGAGGAAGCAGATCATACACCTAAAAACAAAGCAAAATGAAACACCACCACCACCACCACCGTGTGGCTTTAGGGAAAGAGAGGCTGAAAGAATTAGAATTTTGAATAGTTGTACATGGTTGTACTTGAGAAGATATTAGAAGGAAGCAATGAGTTCAGGTAATAGTTGACTGATCTCTAAGCAAAAATGGATGAGAATAGGGATAGTGCTCAAAATCTGGGTCTCTCAGGATTAAGACAGTCCACTGTTTCTGGCCTCCCACTCGTAAAAAATAAGATGAAAAAATTTTGAGGAATAAATTACAGTAAAATCTTTAAATTGACTTAATTGTCTCAGGGGTGGGGGGGTGGGAATCAAACTAAGGATATGGAGCCAGTAAATACTTTCAACTGAATAAAATCATTTAGGGCAAAAATCTGATTGGGGTCCAGATAAGCACACAGCCTCAAAATACCCTTATTTAAGTTCACAGAAATATGTGGGGGCAAGAAAGCAAAAGTTGTAGTGAATCTAAAACTTATATTGGAAAGACCAAGGTTAGTTTTGGGGGAGGTGTCACATCTTAGAGCAAAAATACCAAGGCTAAGACTCAAAATCACTCTTAGTGTCTTAACATAAATTAAGGAAATGAGTTGACCTACCTCCTCAGCCACTAAAAGGGCATGATCTCCAAATGATCACTTCAGACATGGACAAGGATGATAAACACAGACACAAAGCCCACAGAGAACACTGGATCATAGTCACTCGTTCTATAGATCATGGTCAAAGACTAATTCTGGAACATTTTCTGCTCTCATGACTTGGGGTCCCTTACAGTGCCATCCCAATGGGGTTGCAGAATGGATATGTGACAGATATCCCTGTATATATGGAAAATGTAAAGGAACAAATGGAATGGTTGGTGAGCATTACTGCCTCTCACAGTATTACATTCTCTACCTATAAATCAAATAGACTCTATCGCTCCCATTTGTCTCCCATTCTTCCTTCTTCTAAAGGGTAGTGATTTGCACAGTTATTCTGTACAAGCTTTATTATTATATTGGAATATGGAAGGGAGTTAACTTGTATTTTTAGTTCAGAGAGCTCCAAACCAAGCAAAGCCACACCTTGACCTGATATATTCACTAATGAATATCATTCAGAGATAAGCCTTTGAATTGGATGCACTGATGGGATAGACCTTCGGGCTATCTCCCTTGAGGAGGGATTCCATGTGAAAGGGATATTTGGAGGACAGAAGGGCAGACTAAGGCAGAGATATAATGGCCACTGAATAAATCATTTCTTTCTCTCATACCCAATGCCCCCCACCCTTGCTGTGAGGCAGGGCCATAGGAATAAGGTCACTACAATAAGCTGAGAGTAGAAGGGACCTGTATCACTGAGAAACTGATCTCATAGGCAGGTATGATCCTTTATTTTCTCTTTCCCTGACCAAAGAGCTCTATGTTGAGATTCTCCATCAGCCAGCATTACTAAGAGCCCACATGGAAGGTGATTGCTGCCTCTGAAATAAGAGGGAACTATTTGTTATTGCAGTATTATCAGGCCTTTCTTGATTGAAACATGGATGATTGATTAGTCACCCCAAACTAATATAAGAATGGCTAGAAGAAATGCTTTTTATTGCATTGTCATTTTATCTCCCCCTTAAGAGTTTTAGAAACAAATACGAGACCTTTGAAAGTACATTTTAAAGGTATAGAGTGCCTTTTAGAGATACATTCATCCCTAATTCTCATGAACGTTTTAAGTGTCTACAGTGTGAAAAAGAATTACTTTTCAATGAACAAATATGTCCCTCAATAGTAAAAACTGCAAGCATTTATATAACATTTAGAACATCATGGGGATTTTTAAAGCAAATTTATGTATAACTATTTGGTCTTCAAAATTCTATGAGTAGTTACTAAGTATCTTCATTTTAAAGGTGAGAAACTGAATGTACAGAGTCATGCCCAAGCTCACACAGCTAGGCTTGAAACATGAACTCAGTCAGTTGTAGTCCATAATCCGTTTTAACCACTATGTACTACTGCCTCAAATCGATATTGAGCCTCAGCTAATTGGAATGGATTCATAAAACTTTTAAACTATTGATATACAGGTTAGTGCCTCTTTAAAACCAATTATTTAAAAATACAATTTAAGAAAGTGGTGATTTATTTACATTACAACACATATTTTTAAAGAGGAAGGTTCTCTTGCATCATTGAAAATGTGATTTTATGTATAGAAATTCATGCTCGAGATCAGAAAGCTAGGTCTACCTGCATACCTGTGTGGAACACAAAGATAGCATTTATCATAGGGGATTGATGAGCTATGATAAATAGAGGCAAGAATGAAAAGTAATATCAATGGATACCTCATCTTCCTTTTTATTACGCCAAGAAAAGAAGTACAATTTGGTATAATTATGTTCAAAGATGATAATTTGTAATGGTTGGGTATTTTTTCATTTTCATTTGTAAATTATTCACCTGGTTTTTGTGGTCAACACTAGTGTTTAAATATAGTGTTTTGAGGACATTAGTTAACCCATCATATTAATTCATATAGTTATTTATATTTATGTAATGCTCTGAGGGTTTTTTATATGTTTTTGGCACATGAACCTGTGAAAAAATAGAGAAAATGTAGCTTGAGAAAACACTCTAGGAATGATTTAAGATATAGAACTCTTAGAGATAATAGTTTACTGAGTAAACTTTGTTTTCCAAACACAAATGTCAGTAAACCAAGTGTTGATCATCATCTTCATGAGGTGCCGTCAAAGCAAAAATTGCACCAAAGTTAAACAGACAAGGAAGACTTTATTCAAGGCTATTGAAAATAGGTTAGGGAAGCCAGTGCTAGTCTAAGCTCAACTAGAGTTTTTAGGAACTGATGTAAGATGAGGGATCGGAGGCCATCTGTGTTTGCTAATTGACTTCTAAATTAGAGAATCATTTGTATTACTAAGAACAGGGTCTATATTTAATGATTGTTATCTTTTCACAGACTTTTATGGAGAGGAAAGATTCTTGGGCGGGGGGCAGGAGGAATGAGAAAGTATCATAGACAAGGTGTGAATGGGGAGAAAGAGTTGACTATTTAAGGCAGATTTCGTTATATATATATATTTTTATCCCATGAGAAAATGCAAAGTTGAACCAGAATATATTCTTCAATATTCCTGTTGTGTACCCAACATGAAAGAATGTTTGCATTGTACTCTAGCATACTATAAGAATGATTTTCTTTAGGGAAGACAGGGAATGTAGAAGTTGAATATAGATTGTTGGCACTTGTATGAACTTTTTATGATATGGATGTTTAAACTCTCCTCTTTCTACTAACTGAATCGAAATGGCTGATATGCTTAAAGCCTTCAAAATACTTGAACTATTATAGGCATTACAATGAAAATTTTATTAAAAAAAAAAAATCCTACCTTGCTAGGAAGGCTTTCTATTTTGTTAAAATGATCTCAGTGGATTTTCTGTTTGGACAATGGTTTTTATAGATTAAATTTAACAGAGGATCTTCAGTTTTATAGATTAGATTTAACAGAATATATGTGCCAAAAGAACTTCTTGGCTTCCTTGCCTGCCTTGGGAATCTTTCCTACCATACATAAAGACTGGGTGCTTTCCCTCTAAGAACAAGACCAAGACAGGGATGTCCAATTTCACCCCTTCTAGTCAACATTGTATTGAAGTTTCTAGACAGAACAATTAGGGGGAAAAGTAAGAAAAAGAAAAAGCATCAAGATTGAAAAGAAAAAAGAAATTATTCTTATTCACTGACAGCATGATCCTGAATATGGAAATCCTAAGGAATCTACACCCCCCCCATACCATCAGAAGTAATAAGTGAGTTAAGTAAATTTGCAAGATATAGAATCAATATAAAAAAAATCAATTGTATTTCTATACAGTGGCAATGAGCAATCAGGATATGAAATTAAGAAAACAATTTTATTTACAAAAACATCAAAAAGAATGATACCAAAACCAGATAAAGACTCCACTAAAAAAGGGAACTACAGGCAAATATCCCTGATGAACATGGATACAAAAATTCTCAATAAAACACTAGCAAATAGAATCTAACAATACATTTTAAAAAAATTATTCAACGTAATCAAGTGGGATTTATTCCTGGGTTGCAAGGTGGTTTAATATTTGCAAATCAATGGATGTGATACACCAATTAATAAAAGAAAGGATAAGAATCATATAATCCTTTCAATAGATGCAGAAAAGCATTGGAGAAAGTACAACATCCATTCATGATAAAAACCCTAAACAAAGTAGTTTTTGTTTGTTTGTTTGTTTGAGGGGGCCCTGGATAACAAAGTAGACTTAGAGGGAACATACCTCAACATAATAAAGGCCATCTGAAAAACCCACAGCTAATATCATTGTTGATATACAGGTTAGTATATCAATGGTGAAAATTGGAGAGCTTTTCCTCTATACTTAAAAACAAGACAGGGATGTCCACTCTCACCACTGTTATTTAACATAGTAGTGGAAGTCCTAGCATCAGCAATCAGACAAGAAAAGAAATAAAAGGCATCCAAAGTGGTAAAGAAGGAGTAAAACTTCCACTATTTTGCAGATGACATGATACTCTGTATAGAAAACCTAAAAGACTCCACCAAAAAACTGCTAGAACTGATACATGAGTTCAGTAAAGTCACAGGATACAAAATCAACACAGAGAAATCTGTTGCATTTCTATACACCAATAATGAAGCAGCAGAAGGAGAAATTAAGGAATCCATCGCATTTACAATTACACCAAAAATGATTAGATGCCTAGGAATAAACCTAACCAAAGAGGTGAAAGACCTGTATTCTGAAAACTATAAAATACTGGTGAAAGAAATTGAAGATGACACAAAAGAAATGGGAAGACATTCCATGTTCATGGGTTGGAAGAACAAATATTGTTAGAATATCTATACCACCCAAAGCAATCTTCATATTTAATGCAGTCTCTGTCAAAATACCAACAGCATTTTTCACAGAGCTAGAACAAACAATCTTAAAATTTGTGTGGAACCACAAAAGACCCTAAATAGCCAAAGCAACCTTGAAAAAGAAAAGCAAAGGTGGAGGCATATAATTCCAGATTTCGTTATTTTACAAAGCTGTAGTGATCAAAACAGTATGGTACTGGTGCAAAAATAGACACATAGATCAACAGAACAGAATAGAAAACCCAGGAATGAAACCACAACTGTATGGCCAATTAATCTTTAACAAAGCAGGAAAGAATATCCAATGGGAAAAAGATAGTCTCTTCAACAAATGGTATTGTGAAAACTGGACAGCAACATGCAGAAGAATGAAACTAGGCCACTTTCTTACACCATAAATAAAAATAAATTCAAAATGGATTAAAGACCTAAATATGAAAACTGAAACCATAAAAATCCTAGAGGAGAATATAGGCAGGAACTTCTTTGACGTTGGCCCTAGCAACTTCTTTCCAGATATGTCTCCAGGCAATGGAAACAAAAGCAAAAATAAACTAATGGGACTACATCAAAATAAAAAGTTTCTGTACAGCAAAGGAAGCAATCAACAAAACTAAAAGGCAACCTACAGAATGGGAAAAGATATTTGCAAATGACAGATCTGATAAAGGGTTAGTAGCCAAAATATATAAAGAACTTATAAAACTCAACACCCCAAAAATGAATAATCCAATTTAAAAATGGACAGAAGGCATGAATAGACATTTTTCCAAAGATGACATCCAGATGGCCAACAGACACATGAAAAGATGTGCAGCATCAGTGATCATCAGGGAAATGCAAATCAAAAGTACAATGAGGTATCACCTCACACCTGTCAGAATGGCTAAAATCAACAACACAAGGAACAAGTGTTGGTGAGGAAGTGGAGAAAGGGGAACACTCTTGCACTATTGGTGGGGATGCAAACTGGTGCAGCCACTCTGGAAGACAGTATGGAGCTTCCTCAAAAAGTTAAAAATAGAAATACCCTATGATCCAGCAATTACACTATTAGGTATTTACCCAAATAAGACAAAAATGCTAATTCAAAGGATACATGCACCCTGGTGTTTATAGCAGCATTATCTACAATAGCAAAACTATGGAAACAGCCCAAGTGTCCATTGATTGATGAACGGATAAAGAAGATGGACTATAGCACATCTTACACACACACACACACACACACACACACACACACACACACACTGGAATATTACTCAGCTATCAATAAATGAAATCTTGCCATTTGCAATGACATGGATGAAGCTAGAGTGTATTATGCTAAGTGAAGTCAGTCAGTCAGAGAAAGGCAAATACCATATGATTTCATTCATATGAGCAATTTAAGAAACAAAACAAATGAGTAAGGGGAAAAAAAGAGAGAGACAAACCAAGAAACAGACCCTTAACTGTAGAGAACAAATTAATTGTTACCAGAGGGAAGGTAAGTGGGGGCATGGGTAAAATAGGTGATGGGACGAAGGAGTGCACTTGTGAGGAGCGCATGATGTTGTATATAAGTGTTGAATCACTATGTTGTACTCCTTAAACTCATATTACACTGTATGTTAATTAACTAGAATTTAAATAAAAACTTGGGGAAAAAAGAACTTAAAACTTTTTAAAAAAAAGAATAAAATACTGAGGAATAAATTTAATAAAAGTCCATCATCTCTCATGGTTCATCTCCCCCTCCAATTCCCCCCCATCATTCTTTCCCTCCTGCTATCTTCTTCTTTTTTTTTTTTTTTAACATATATTGTATTAGTTGTTTCAGAGGTACAGATCTGTGATTCAACAGTCTTGCACAATTCACAGCGCTCACAAAAAAAATAAATAAATAAAAGTAGTAGAAACATACATTTAAAACTAGAAAATGTGGTTGAAAGAAATTAAAGAAGTTCCAAATTAATGGAAAGACACCCCATATTCATTGATCAGAAGACTTAATATTATCAACATGGCAATTCTCTCTAATTTGATCTATAGATTAAACATGTTCCCTATGAGAATTCTAGCCAACTTCTATGCAGAAATTGACAAGT
The DNA here is from genome assembly GCF_964656455.1 of Halichoerus grypus. Lineage (NCBI taxonomy): Eukaryota > Metazoa > Chordata > Mammalia > Carnivora > Phocidae > Halichoerus > Halichoerus grypus. Next base: position 80,733,642 of record NC_135723.1, read on the forward strand.
TAATCATCAAATGTGTATGAAAATGCAAATCATCAAGAACAGCCAAAACAGGCATGCCCTCAAATTCACCTATTTTTATGTTAATTATGTCTCAGCAAAGCTTTTTTTTTTTAAATATAAGCAGCTAGCTTGTGTTAATCATTCATTGAGAACTTTGATGTTCAATACTTTTGAGTGACTCAACGAAGTTAAACATTTTTTTTTTTTTTAAGGGAGAAGCAGGCTTCCAGCTGAGCAGGGAACCTGATGCGGGGCTCGATCCCAGGACCCTGAGATCATGACCCGAGCCCAGGGCAGTCGCCCAACCAACTGAGCCACCCAGGTGCCCCAAAGTTAAACATTTTTAAGACATATATAGTGTGTGCTTTACTAGCAACATAACAATAAAAAAGAAAATGGAACCAATTGGTACTTAATGCTAAGATATATTCAGTAGTATTAAAAACTCTTTTTAGACCTTTGTCATGGAAAACATTGATGTTGTAGTATATGTAAAATATGCATTCTTATTTCTTTCTACAAATGATGAATTGTGCATCTAGTTGAATGTTCATTCTTCTCCCAACATATTCTTTTAATTTCATTGTCTATTTTCCTTATGCCCAGAGGTGAAAAAAGCAGGGGGCTTCTGCAGAAATCAGTTGGAAATGTAAAATTACATGGATAGAATATTTTAGCAAATGAAAACAAAAAATATTCTGTGTCTCATTAGTATGTCATTATTTCACTGTCTTACTGGATATGAACAAGTCTTAATAACTAACTCATAGAAAAATAAGGAAATGGAGGAGCTCAATCCATCTAACAAACATTTAGATCAGTCTATGTGGAAAGTGCTGAGCCAGTAAATGTAAGAGGAGAAAAAGGCACCATTGTTATTTCTAAGGAAATACTATTTAATATGGGGAGACAGAACACACACACATAAATAAGATGAAAATCTGACTGTGTTTGACAAGTGCCAAGTATACAATGACACTCTGACAGTTAAGAAAAGAGGTAGATTACTAGGAGTAGAGGTAGTTTACAAAATCTTGAGAGAATGAGGTGAAGGTTTGAGCAAAACCTTGAAAGATAGTATTGCTCCTTTATGAATACCAAAACTGAGGCTCACAGGGTTAAATGACTCACCTTAAACTCTGTAGTAAATGATAGATTTGTATTTAGTACAAAGAAAAGTTTGCAAACTCTGAGTCTGACATAATCCTTTCTGATTTCCTACTGGCTGGAATTTTTGACCAGGAGTTTATCAATACATGTTCATGCACAATAAACAGCATTTAGACACTGGCTGTTGAAATACTATATTTGATCTGAAAGGAGAGACATTACTGCTAGGAGGTTATGCTAAAGGCAGATGAACCCATTAGAGTGGAAGACAGAATCTCAGCTAAAATTATGATTTCTTACCAAATGCCAAGAAAAAACTTGGGCATAGTCCTGAAGCTCCCTGTGCCTTAAGGATGTTTCTTCTCAGAACTCTCTTCACTTCCCAAAGGTAACTGCAATTCTAAAGGGACATCAATATCTCCTAAACACACTACAAAGGAGCTGTAGGGAAGGGCTGTCTATGGGATTGTTGGTGTGAGCAAATCTCAGCCTTGTCAATCATTTGGAAATGTACACGGAGAGACCACAGCACATGGCAGAGGGTGTGCTAAGTAAATATCAAATTTTACTGATCATCATAAAAGAAGACTGGACTAGAGACATCGCATGTTTCTTGATGGAAATGAGATCTTGTAAAGATCCAAGTTACCCCTCTCCCCCCCCACAAATTAATTTATGAGTTAAATTTAGTTAATGCATTTAGTTAAATGCAACTAAAATGACTTTTTTAAAAAAAAATTTGGCAACAAATTCTTAAAGTTTCTATGGAAGAAAAAAAGAGTGAAAATAACCACAAGCATTTAGAGAAAGGAAGATGAGAGATTCTTGTCTATAGGATATTAAAATATATATTAACACCATAACAATGAAATCAGTGTAATACTGCTCCCAAAATAAGAAAGCCCATAAGATACTGTTCGAATGAAAACATACATTACAAAGCTGTGTGTGTGTGTGTGTGTGTGTGTGTGTGTGTGTAGCATACAGGCAGATTTATAAGGTTGATAACTAATGTGTTATTTCTGATAACCTCTGGGAAGTCAAGCTTCAAGTGTTTTTTTCTTTCTTCTTTATACTTTTCTGTAATTTGTGAAGTATTACAATAAACATGTATTATAAAATATACATTTATTTTCATTAAATTATAGAGAAATAATTTAAAATATTAAAGGAAAATACAAGCAACTATATGTATAATTTTATAGTAGGAAAAGTCTTTCCTGGCATGACTCTGTTATTCAAATAAGTTAAAATATAATAGATATGACTACAGCATAAAACTTTTTTTTATTACAAACCAAATTAAAAGGTAAATGGCAAATTAGAAAATATTTTGAACATATGTAACAAAGCGTTAATATTAACACCCAAAGAGTAGTTTTATATATTTTAAAGTTAGAAACACCAATAAAAAAGTCAAAAAACATATATAGGAATTTCAAAGAAATAGAAATGGCCAAAGAAGATATAAAAGGTGTGTTTAACGTCACTAGATTTTAAACATGCAAACTGTAACAACAATGAAACACTATCTTTTTAACTATGGCATCCATTTTAATTAAAAGGAATAAAGATAGATGATAAAGGAAATGTGAGGTTAATTAAAAAAAATTCTGTATCCTTATTTGACAATATCAAAATTTTAAAATGTGCTTATCCTTTAATCAAATCCCACTTCTAACATTATATCCAAAATATATTATTAGTGAGCAAAGATATAGGTACAAAAATGTGCACCATGGTATTATATTAGAATATAGGAACAAACTAATGCACAACTACATGGGATTAGATAATATTATACTCATCCATGTAAAGAGTATAAAGAGCAAATAAAAATGATGCTGTAAATCAGAGATATTTATTTTAGCTTCTCTAGAAGTCCCTGGATGGGCTTCAAAGGATTTGCTAGTTCCATGATAGTGTATTTCCAGTTTGTGTGTATGTAGAAATATACATGCATTTTGGGAGGTATAGGATGACAGGGTTGGTAGCCTTTTTAAAAAATGTTTTCACACAGTTCTGTGCCCATAGTTTAAGGAGCATTGCATGTAGTGTTCATAATTTATTGTCAATGAAAAGCAGCAGTTGATCATTATGTCACTGTATTGTATGTGACATGTTTATACATATATACTCATTTATATCAAATGTTGATTGGTGGCTTATGATTTTTCATTTTGCTTATCTATATTGCCTAATTTATCCATAAAATACTATATTACTTGCATCACAAATATGAGTAGTATCATAAAAATACTGTGCTACAAATTTCACGATAGAGCTTTGGTCTGCAAGATGACTAAGTGAACTGTTTTACAATGGAGATAAGTTCCTTCCCCCAAATATTTGCTTATCTATTGCATTAATAAAATAAAGTTTAAAAATTTGCATATGGCACTTCATACAGACTTGACTAGAATTTGGTGATATTAGAGAGGCTTGTTAAGTGTCTGCTCCAACTGATCTTTTGCCAGTCTCCATTTGTAACTGAAATTCCATTAGAATGATATTTTGGTTAATGAGTTACTTCAGAACTCCCTTATTAAAACATATTCCTAGGGAGGAAAGCAAGGGTTTACACTATAAAATTTGCATGAATCATTCTTTTTTTAAATTTTATTATGTTATGTTAATCACCATACATTACATCATCAGTTTTTGATGTAATGTTCCATGACTCATTGTTTGCGTATAACACCCAGTGCTCCATTCAGTATGTGCCCTCTTTAATACCCATCACCAGGCTAACCCCTCCCCCCAGCCCCTCCCCTCTAAAACCCTCAGTTTGTTTCTCAGAGTCCATAGTCTCTCATGGTTCATCTCCCCCTCCGATTTTCCCCCCTTCATTTTTCCCTTCCTGCTATCTTCTTCTTCTTCTTTTTTTTTTTTTTTAACATATAATGTATTATTTGTTTCAGAGGTACAGGTCTGTGATTCAACAGTCTCACACAATTCACAGCACTCACCATAGCACATATCTTCCCCAACGTCTATCACCCAGCCATCCCATCCCTCCCACCCCCCACCACTCCAGCAACCAGCAACCCTCAGTTTGTTTCCTGAGATTAAGAATAACTCTAGATCTATTAAAAGAAAAAAATCTGTGTATAAGTAGACCCACACAGTTCAAGGCCGTAATGTTCAAGGGTCAACTGTAGTTGGTAAAGAAGGGTTACATATCAGTGAGAGACTGGATTTTCTGAATATAATTCAACCAAAGCAACATATTGTAACTGACTGCATACCAAAGCAAGTATGAGAATTCAGTTGTCTTCTAATCAGTCTGACATTAAAAATATTTGTAAAAATGTAAAATAATGCCACTCTTCTCAAAAGTCTTTTGTTTTGGAAATTACTATTTTTCATTAAAATGTTATATGTGATAAAAAAATAAAATAAAATTTGCATGAATCAGAGCCCCTCTGCTAAGACTCCAAGGTGAACTTGAACACACCACTATGAACAGGACCACCAACCTGTTGAAGGTCCTTTTAGTCACATGATCCAAAATTTTAGAAGACTGTGGGGCTCGATCCCAGGACCCTAGGATCATGACCTGAGCCGAAGGCAGACGCTTAACGACTGAGCCACCCAGGTGCCCCGACTCATTAAATTTCTAAAATTCTGTTCATATTTCCTGAGGACATTGATATTAATGTGTTTTTTTTTAAGATTTTATTTATTTTAGAGAGACAGAGAGAGTGCTGGAGGGGGTGGGAAGAGAAGCAGAGGGGGAAGGAGAGGGACAAGTAGACTCCACTCTGGGCTCAGAGCCCATCTTGGGGCTCTGTCCCATGACCCTGAGATCATAACCTGAGCCCAAACCAAGAGTTGGATGCTTAACCGACTAAGCCACCCAGGTGCCCCAATATTAATTCTTTTTAAAAATCAAAACAACATATATCCTTGATTTTAAATAACAAACCTCAGACAAATTGCTCCATGAAAAAAACTGTGTCATTTTATATCTTAAGCCTCTATGTTGATTTCCACACAATTTATATATTCTGAACTTATTAAGATTTATTGCCTTGGGGCGGCTGGGTGGCTCAGTCAGTTAAGCATCTGCCTTCGGCTCAGGTCACGCTCCCAGGGTCCTGGGATCCAGCCCGCATTGGCCCCCTGCTCCGCGGGAAGCCTACTTCTCCCTCTCCTACTCCCCCTGCTTGTGTGCCCTCTCTCGCTGTCTCTCTCTGTCAAATAAATAAATAAAATCTTAAAAAAAAAAAAAAGATTTATTGCCTTTATTCACCCAGTTTCCCAAATGCTTTTTTTTTTTTTTTTTAAGATTTTATTTATTTGAGAGAGAGAGTGAGAGAGTGAGAGCATGAGCAAGGGGAGGGGCAGAGGGAGAGGGAGAAGCAGACTCTCCACCAAGCAGGGAGCCCTACATGGGGCTCAATTCCAGGACCATGGGATCATGGCAGACACTTAACCAACTGAACCACCCAGGTGTCCCTCCAAATGCTTTTTAAAAAAAAGTTATGTTATCATCTGAAATGGACATTAATTTTGCTTAATTACTAAGCCCCTAGTGATCCACAAGAAGAAAAACCTATTGTTATGATGTTCTGGTTGCTAGAAGAGATTTTCACATTTTCTATTTAGTTAGCAAAACTAGAATTTATTTAAAGTTGAATCTTGATTTTCTTTTCACTTTGCCCTTTTTTTTTATTTGTTATTTTGTGTTTTAAAATAGAGAATTATTTGGTATTGATATTTCTCTTCTTCATGATCTAGCAGGAAGGCCAAACTTGGGAAGGGTCTACACTGAGTTATAATAAAACAAACTAAGTAGTCTAATAATCTAATATTAGAACTCTAGTTGAGTTCTAAGAAGATAAACAAAAATATTTTCAGAAATTATGTATTTTATATTCTCAAATTTTTAAAATGTAGTTAACATTCTTAAGGATAAACTTTTAATGGTGTTTCCAGATTATCTTTGCTTTAAGAGAACTCTACATCCTGCATCTGTAAAAAAAGAAAAATTTAGCATGGTATATTAAAAAATAACAAATAACAACAAACCAAAACATATTACAATACAGTAGAATCAAGAGACCTGGGTACTGGTAATAATTCTTAAATTAACTTTCCTTGGGCCTCAATGTTTATAGCTGTAATATGAGATGGTGGGTAAGTTGAGTTGTAATATTCCCCCTTCACTTTTTTTTTTTTTTGGAACAGCCCCCTTTGTAGATCTGATGAAAACAGTAGATCATTAAATACATGAGGAATTTCATATAAGAAGAACCAGGACCAGCTTAATAGTGTGCAACCTATGGAGTCCTACAGGACCCATGCATTTACTTTACTGTTCTACTGTTACTGTCTTGAAATTCTTAATTTTTAAACAAGTGGCTCCACATTTTCATTGTGTCCTGGATCCCAAAAATTATGTAACGGATGCTGCCTGAATCTCTTGAATCTGATTATGAAGTTTTGGTCCAGATGCTCTCTAAAAAAAGAAAAAAACCCTCTTTAAGGTTTGGCTCTACTTCTAATATACTGTAAATCCTTATTGATGTCCATGATTGCTGTTGAACTGTGGAAAGAAGAGAACTGAATCTTCTTTAACCTTATCCCTTAAAAATTGTGACTGTATGTCAGAAGGCATTTGGTCTATGGCTCAAAGAGATTATGAAGAGGGCTGACTGCAGTTTAGATACTTCTATTCAGTAATGATAACATTCTTTCAATTACTATTATTGGTTTTGATTTAGAATTTTCCACATAGAATGCTACACTTTGTGATAATTTATTCATATAGCTGTTATTAAAATTAAAGTGAGAACACTTATTTTTTCAAAGAACAAATTTAGATGATAAGCTATACCTAAAATGATGTCATTCTATTATCGCTAAGAATCAAATCCTAAGAAAGTTTTTTTTTTTTTTTTAAACACTCTTGGGGGACCTGGGTAGCTCAGTCAGTTAAGCCTCAGACTCTTAATTTAGGCTCAGGTCATGATCTCAGGGTCGTGAGATTGAGCCCCAGTCTGGTTCTGCGCTTGGCGTGGGGTCTGCTTAAGATTCTCTCTCTCCCTCTACTCCCCCAACCATCCCCCACTATTCCCTGCTCATGTGCTCCCTCTCTCAAAAAAAGAATGCTCTTGTGGTTTTATGATTAAATGAGCAAATTCCTCTTTTAACATTTTTTTTTTTTACTTTTTTTTCCCCACCATATGTCTCAACCACAGAAAACTTGAAAAGGTAAAGAGGTGTGATATGAAAGTAACTCTTTATTCAGAAATGTATTCCATGTTTGCAAATGAGATGTCAAAGCAAACTTTCTTTAAATTATATGTAAGAACAGGTGTTAAAAAGTGCATAATTAATGTACCTGTGGTTTGAGGTTTAATTTTAATTTTTTTGAGTCTTCCTAAACCCCAGCTGACTTAGTAATAAAATATAGAATTACATACAAGAAAAATGGATACCAGTAATCCATTTGGTTAATAAAATCTTTTGGACATAGCTGGGAAAAAGAGCACATGTTTGACAAGTTTAGGAAGAGATTATAGGGATACATTTCTGTCCCTTACTCTTTGTTCTATTATGTGGGGCATTTAAATGAGCCTTAGGGAAAGATTTATATTCATAGCTTGATATCTAAACTGGAGTAGCTATCTTACTAGGGCTTGGCACTGTTGATATGGAAAGTGGTCTGACTTCTGATGCTTTAGGAATAAGGGAAAATTTGAGTTTTTGTTTTATCTTTTAGAGATCAGTTTCCTTGAGGTTTTTAATGTTTTGGAGTCCTGTTTATGATGATATGGGAATTTTTAAATAGAAGAGTTATCTAATTTCCAGTCTTAATTTTGTCTATATTTTACCTTTTTTAAAATTTAAACTTATATTCTGCAATCTTTCATATTTCCACTTCCCCACTGAACCCTCATTCTTGAATAAATGGCTTTTCCAAATTTAAAAAGTTGTTTCTAAAAACAATTAGGTAAACCTATCGAGTTATGTTTGTTATTTAGTTAACTTATGTTAAGTCTAATCCAAAACAGATATTTGAGCTGGTTGTCCAATTTGTGGAGAAAATATCCATGACAACTGCTATTTTATTGAAATGACAGTTCAAATAAACTTGCTAAACAAAATGATCATTTTAGTAGCTGCATTAAGACAGTCTTAACCTCAATTCATTGGCCTGCTAAGATGTCAATTTACCATCAAATTTTATTTTATTTTTTGATCTTCATAGTAGGACTGAGATAAGTTTGAGTATACCCTTGAGTTATATCCATATTTTCACATATGAATAGGTACTGTATCAATAGATAACTTTTTATGATTGACCATTTGACATCATTCTGATAAAAATTCAGATTTTACTATTAAAACAGTTCTATGAACTCCCCTCCCCTGAGACAGAATTAATAGACTTGCAATATTTTAATTCAGAAAGAGTAATGCTCACCACTTAGAGGGTTAGATTGTCTTATAATAGAAACCCATTATGGAAAATACTTCTAACTACCTTCAATTGTCTCTTTTTTGTTGAAGCAGAAGGGTATAATTAAATGCAATATTTGAAAGTGTAAATATGCTGTGATTAGAGTACTCATTATTCTCTATTTTCATAAGGTAAAAAGATAAATGATAGAAAATATTCTCACTTTTGAAGCATTAGCTTTCTGTAGTGTATACATTTAGAGACACTGTGACTCTATTATCTAATCCAGTTCTCCAAAAATATAAAGAAATGGAAAACAGAGCCATTAAGTTGGTGGTGCAGAGTGCATACTACAAAACTCTAGTGGTCATCATTCTCATAGCCTATGCTATAAATATGTCACCATTGTGCAGTAAATAATCTGAAAAAAACATGCATAAGGACCTTGATTAGATATACCTTTTCTTGTCCTAGGTACGGATATTTTCATTTAGAATTTTTCATAAATAATTTAGTTTTTATTACAGTGTTACAATGGGGGCCTTTCCCTATGGAATTGGCTTATAAATAAAATGAACTTTGGCTTCAAATATTAAACCTATTCAGATAGAGTTATGACAGTGTCACTCTATACTTGTTGGGGTGTAGGCAGTATAACTCAGTTTCTTTTTTTTTTTTTTTTTTTTAAGATTTTATTTATTTATTCGACAGAGAGAGAGACACAGCGAGAGAGGGAACACAAGCAGGGGGAGTGGAAGAGGGAGAAGCAGGCTTCCCGCTGAGCAGGGAGCCTGATGCGGGGCTCGATCCCAGGACCCTGGGATCATGACCTGAGCTGAAGGCAGACGCTTAACGACTGAGCCACCCAGGCGCCCAGTATAACTCAGTTTCAAATTACTTGATATCGAAGTTAGGATCCAGGCACTATGGTAGAGAAAAGGACTCAGGTTAGGGTGGGATCCAACAGGTAGATGCTGGACTTGGATTCAGATGTGGGCAGATTCAAGGACATATTCTACTGACCCAGCCAGGGAACACAGCAAAGGATTACTGACCAAGAAGGTGATAATTGTAGGGGAAAAGCCTGAGGCACAGCTTTGAGGTAAACTATTTATCAAATAGTTTCAAAATAAAATTGATTTGGAAGCTTCAGGGTTCAACGTTTATCCTGTGTCACCCACTCCACTGGTACTTTTCTTAAATTATTTAATTGGAATCCTCACAAAAATGGCCTGATTGTCAGAGAATTTAAGTGACTTGCCCAAGTTAGTTTAAATACCAGATGAATCTGACCATAAAGTATGTCATTTCCCCACTTTAACATATTGCTTAATAAGACTGAGTCTTCATGCTCTTAAAAAGCCCAGGATATAGTTCGAGGATGATTAACAAATGTTCATGATTGGTCTGTAATTACTCATGAACCACTAGAGTCTGTGTTAAAATGATGGAACTAATTTTTCAAAATTAATTTCTTTTTTCTTTATGGATCCATACTGTCCACTTGTAGAATAAAATTCTGTCAAGGTTTAGAGTTTTCAGTATACATACATTTTTTTTATCCAAAAAGGATTAATGATGCCAGAAATTATTATTTTTCAGAGAAAAACTGGAGATCATTAACATACAGCATAGTCTGTTAAAGTCTGTGGTATAATCAAAACACTGTAAATTTGGGGACTGACAGAAACTTGGTGGCTACCTCTCTGACCTTTGGGAAATTTCTAAAATTTGCTGATTTCACTCTGTTTAAAAGAAAGCAGCCATTTGCATCTGATTTTAGAGGGATAAATTATGAAAAATTATTCTAGCTTACTTAAGATCAAATTATATTATACAAGCTTGCTAGTAATTCCAAGTAGAATACAATGAAAGAAGTAGAGATGTTATAACTACAAACAAAAGATGCCAGGAAAAATAATCAGAGAAGCAGCATATCTGTTATTTTTATGGGTATATGATTATTGTTAATCACGATATAATAGATTTAGGAATGTTATTTTATAGATATTATAGGCATCAAGTCATTTTCTTCACATCTCAGGACCAGAGCAGCATTATTTTATTGTTACATTTTAAGATATTTCATCTAAGCATTCAACAAAAGGATGAGAATCTTTAATGGTTTTCCAAATGCTTTTCCTAAGCTAACAGACCTTGTTCATTCCTTAGCTATTACATTTATTCAACAAAAAATTTTCATGTACAAGTCACTGGGCAGTAGCATATGGAATTCTCAAAACAACCTGATAGACCCAGAAAAATCAAAACAATCTTGAAGAACAAAGTTGGAAAACTCACACTTTCCAATTTCAAAATTTACTATAAAACAACAGTAATCAAGAGAATTTGTTACTGTGATAAGGATAAACATACATCAATGGAATAGAAGCATGATTCCAGAAATAAACCCCTATGTCTTCGGGTTAACTTATTTTTACCAAGGATGCAAGTCCATTCATCAAGAAATAAATAGTGTTTTCAATAAATGGTGCTGGGGCAGTGGATATTCACATGCAAAATGCAGTTGAACTCTTATCTCACACCTTATAAAAAGATTAACTCAAAATGGATCAAAGACCTAAATTTAAAAATGAAAACAGTAGAATTCTTAGAAGAAAGCATAAGAGTAAGTCTTCATGACATTGGATAAGGCAATGGTTCCCAACATGTATTACCAAAAGCACAGATGGCAAAACAAAAATAGATAAGTTGGAATTTATCAAAATTAGAAGTATTTGTGCTTCAAAGGATACCACCAAAAAGTGAAAAACAATCCACAGATGGGGAAATATTTACAATTCATATATCTGACAAGGGATCTGTATCCAGAATATGTAAAGAATGCTTTTAACTTAAGAAGAAGACAAATATTTAAAAATTGGGCAAGCGACTTGGATAAATATTTCTCCAAGGAAGATACTCAAATGGCCAATAAACACATGAAAGGATGCTCATCATTTATCATTAGGAAAAAGCAAATGAAAACCACAGTAAGATATGACTGAACCATTAGGTTGGCTATGATCAAATGCACACAATAACTAGTATTCACAAGGGTATGGAGAAATTGGCAGAAAAGTAAAATGGTACAGAAAAGTATTCTTTGCTGGCAGAAAAGTAAAATGGTACAGCTACTGAGGGTCTGAGCTATCTGCTGGGAGGCTTTCTTTGCTGGCAGAAAAGTAAAATGGTACAGCTACTTTGGAAAAGAGTTGAGCAGTTTTTCAAAATGTTAAATATAGAGTTACAATATGACCCAGAATTTCCACTTCTAGGTATACACAAGAGAAATGAAAGCATATGTTCACACAAAAATTTGTACACAAATGCTTTTAGCTTATTCATAGTAGTTAAATGTAGAAACAACACTAGTACATATCCATTCACCATTGATAGACATATACATATATAAGTGTGTGTATGTATACACACATATATTGGATAGGCCTATACATATAAAATACATAAACATATATCTATATATATATACTTATAGATATACTTTTAAAAGGTGAATTTTATGGTATGTGGATTTTATCTCAGTAAGTGTTATATATGTACATGCACAGACACATATGTACATCTCAATGAAGATGTGTGTGTGTGGGGGGCGCATGCACATGTGTGTCTGTATGTACAATTGCCCTGGCAGATGTTAGAGGGAAGACTAAAGAAGTAAGCATTCTTGAATTCATATATTATGTTCAGTCAGATGACCCAATGACCTACAAGAAGATTATGTTCTGTAACACCTACCAGAGGCCATACCATCCACCAAGGTAATCATAAATATAGTGGTGAGAGGGGTACCAACATAACTAAGAAGTTCAGTGGTGGCTGTCCTCTACAAGCCAGCTGGTAAGGATGGCCAAAAAGGATAGCTGCAAACCTGGTCTTATTTGTATTTGAGACTAATGGCATCCTAAGTAACAGAAGCCAAGCGATGGCTGCATCTTGCATCCCGTAGAACACACAAAAAAGAAGCACATCATGTGGTAGGCCACTTTGGTTCAGAAGGCAATACATTCCATATTTAGGAATACTGTTCTAGCCCATTTATTGAGTGGCATAAAGGGCTGCCAGGTTTGAGTGGTGACCAGAGCCAGAAAGTTTGCTGTATCAGATCCAGGTCATGGTGCAATCTGCCCTACCACTTGGGTCCTACCACCTGGCAGACATATGGTGTTGGAGTGTCAGTGGTTGAAAGAGATGAAATTAAAGTATATGGCAAGCTGCAGTGGAATGACAACATAGGCCCTTTGGCTTCTGTAGCAAAACCACACCATCTGCAGTAGATAATTATACACTCTTTCTGAAATAGCTTGTGGTCTGTTACTGGGTCCTGGTAGAGATGGAAACATTGGTCATGGGATGGCAACTCATTATGCCTATTATGAGATGGGTTCTGTCAGATCTTTCAAGTTAAAATATTGTATAGGCCTTGCAACTGTCTATTGTAAGATGGAAATGGCATATCCAGGAACAAGACTGCACAGGACCAGAGGGTGTGAGTAAGCCTCCCAGCAGATAGCTCAGACCCTTATGTCTCTCATAACTCTTGCGTCAGTCCTTTTTTCCATCTGCATATTTCTATACATGGTTCTGTAGGACAAACTGAAAGAAGAAAAAGCATGAGCCTGGTTTATAGATGGATTGGCTCAATGAATAGGTGCAAACCAAAAATAGATAGCAGTTGCATTACTAACACTTTCAGATTTGACCCTGAAAGACAATGGAGAAGAAAATATGCATTCCTGGCTATTGGCCAGAGGCCTGGCTATTGGCAAGTGGCCTGGCTATCTATTCAAGGACCTGGAAAAGAAAGGACTGTGAGATTGGATATAAGGAATTCTGGAGTAGATTCATATGATGTAGATGGACATATAAGGGTTGGAGTTTGTATTCCATATTAAGGCCATCAGAAAGCATTCACCATGGGAGAGTCACTGAACAACCAAGTTGTCTCAGCCTTTGTCATCAACCATTTCAGACACAGCACAATGGGCATATGAATGGAACAGCTATTATGGCAGAGATGGAGACCATATATGAACCTGACAGCATGGTGTCCCATGTATTAATAACAATCTACCTACTTCTGCTTCTAAATACACAATTCATAGTAATACAGTCCAACCTTAATCTTTTTCTTTATTTTTTAATTCCAGTATAATTAATGTACATTGTTATATTAGTTTCATGTGTCCAACATAGTGATTCAACAATTCGATACATTACTCAGTGCTCATCATGATAAAGTGCACTCTTAATCCCCTTCACCTATTTCATCCATCCCTCCACTACCTCCTCTCTGGTAACCACCAGTTTGTTCGCTATAGTTAAAAATACGTTTTTTGGTTTGTCTCTTTTTGTTGTTGTTCATTTGTTTTGTTTTCTTTCTTAAATGAGTAAAATCATATGGTATTTTTCTTTCTCTGACTGATTTATTTCATTTAGCCTTATACCCTGTAGATCCATCTATGTTTTTGAAAATGGCAAGATTTCATTCTCTCTTTATGGCTGAATAATATTCCAGTGTGTGTGTGTGTGTGTGTCTTTATCCATTCATCAGTTGATGGACATTGGGCTGCTTCCATATCTTGGCTATTGTAAATAATGCCATTATAAACATAGGGGTACATGTATCCCTTTTAAATAGTGTTTTTCTATTTTTTTGGGTAAATACCAGTAGTGTGATTGCTGGATCATAGGGTAATTCTATTTTTAACTTTTTGAGGAACTTCTATACTGTTTTTTATGGTGGCTGCACCGTAAAATATATAGTGTCCTCTGATATAATTATTGGATAGTTTTCCAAGTCTTGGTGGTGTTGGTGAAGAATAGTTTATAGCATTGCCTTTTTTATTTTATTTATTTATTTATTTATTTATTTATTTATTTATTTATTTATTGTTATGTTAATCACCATACATTACATCATTAGTTTTTGATGTAGTGTTCCATGATCCATTGTTTGTGCATAACACCCAGTGCTCCATGCAGAATGTGCCCTCTTTAAATACCCATCACCAGGCTAACCCATCCTCCCACCCCCCTCCCCTCTAGAACCCTCAGTTTGTTTTTCAGAGTCCTTCGTCTCTCATGGTTCGTCTCCCCCTCCAATTTCCCCCCCTTCATTCTTTCCCTCCTGCTATCTTCTTCTTCTTCTTCTTTTTTTCTTAACATACATTGCATTATTTGTTTCAGAGGTACAGATCTGTGATTCAACAGTCTTGCACAATTCACAGTGCTCACCATAGCACATACCCTCCCCAGTGTCTATCACCCAGCCACCCCGTCCCTCCCACCCCACCCCCTACTCTAGCAACCCTCAGTTTGTTTCCTGAGATTAAGAATTCCTCATATCAGTGAGGTCATATGATACATGTCTTTCTCTGATTGACTTATTTCGCTCAGCATAACACCCTCCAGTTCCATCCACGTCATTGCAAAAGGCAAGATCTCATTCCTTTTGATGGCTGCATAATATTCCATTGTATATATATACCACATCTTCTTTATCCATTCATCTGTCGATGGACATCTTGGCTCTTTCCACAGTTTGACTGTTGTGGACATTGCCGCTATAAACATCAGGGTGCACTGTATTTACCCCAAAGATACAAATGTAGGGATCCGAAGGGGTATAGCATTGCCTTTTAATAGTGAAAACCAAATGAATGGCATGGGTAGGCAGTGAATAATCCTAGCACATAACACTCAAATGATATGCAGCCTGAGAGAATTATGTAGGAGAAACTAGTCTTACAGGGTGTTGGTGGGAATGCAAAGTTGGCATTCTCACCAACAGTGCACAAGGGTTTCTTTTTCTCCACATCCTTGACAACGCTTGTTTTTTATTTTAGCCATTCTGACAAGTGTGAGGTGATATCTCATTGTGGTTTTCATTTACATTTCCCTGATGATGAGTGATGTTGAGCATCTTTTCATATATATGTTGGCCATCCGTGTGTCTTCTTTGGAGAACTGCCTGTTCATGTCTTCTGCCCCTTTTTAGTTGAATTATTTGTGTTTTTGTTGGTGTTGAGTTGTATAAGTTCTTTATATATTTTGATATTAAACCCTTATCAGATATGTCATTTGCAAATATCTTCTCCCACTCAGTAGGTCATCATTTAGTTTTGTTGATTGCTTCCTTTGCTGTGCAAAAGCTTTTTATTTTGATGTAGTTCCAATAGTTTATTTTTGCTTTTATTTCCCTTGCCTCAGGAGACATATCTAGAAAAATGTTGCTATGGCTAATGTCAGAGAAATTACTGCCTGTGGTCTCTTCTAGGATTTTTATGGTTTCAGGTCTCACATTTAGGTCTTTAATCCATTTTGAGTTTATTTTTGTGTCTGGTATAAGAAAGTGGTCCAGTTTCATTATTTTGCCTATAGCTGTCCGGCATCATTTGTTGAAGAATCTTTCTCCTGTTGCATATTCTTGCCTCCTTTGTTGAAGACTGATCATAAAATTGTAGGTTTATTTCTGGGCTCTCTATTCTGACCCATTGACATATGTGTTTATTTTTGCACCAGTACCGTATTGTTTTGATTACTACAACTTTGTATTATATCTTGAAATCTGGAATTGTGGTATCTCCAGTTTCTCTCTTTTTCAAGATTGCTTTGGGTACTTGGGGTCTTTTGTGGTTCCATACAAATTTTAAGATTATTTGTTCTAGGTCTGTGACAAATTTTGGTATTTTGATAGGGATTGCATTAAATCTGTAGATTACTTTGTGTTCTGTAGACATTTTAACACTATTGGTTTTTCTAATCAAGCATGGAATATCCTTCTATCAGTTTGTGTCATCGTCAATTTATTTGATCAATATTTTATAGTTTTCAGAGTATAGGTCTTTCACCCCCTTGGTTTAGTTTATTCCTAGGTATTTTATTATTTTTGATGCAGTTGTAAATGGGATTATTTTCTTAATTTCCCTTTCTGCTGTTTCATTATTGGTGTATAGAAATGCAACAGATTTCTATAGATTGTTTTTGTTTCCTGAGACTTTACTGAATTCATTTATCAGTTCTAAGAGCTTTTGGTGGAGTCTTTAGGGTTTTCTATATATAGTATCATGTCATCTGTAAATAATGAAAGTTTTATTTCTTCCTTACCAAATTGGCAGTCCTTCATTCTTTTTCTGGTCTGACTGTTGTGGCTAGGATTTCCAGTACTATGTTGAATAAAAGTGATGGGATTGGACATCCTTGTCTTGTTCCTGAACTTTAGGGGAAAAGCTCTCAGTCTTTCCCCATTTAGTATGATATTCACTGTGGGATTTTCATCTATGGCCTTTATTATTTTGAGGTATGTTCCTTCTAAAAGTACTTTGTTGAGGGTTTTTATCATGATTGGATGTTGTACTTTGTCAAATGTTTTTTCAGCATCTATGGAAATAATCATATGATTTTTATCCTTTCTTTTATTGATATGATGTCTCACATTGACTGATTTGCAAATATTGAACCATCCTTCAATCTTAGGAATAAATCCACTTGATAGTTGTGAATTTTTTTTTTAAATGTATTATTGGATTCCATTTGCTAGTTAACACTTCTTGTGAGGCTGGTTTAGTGGTGATGAATTCCTTTAACTTTGTTTGGGAAACTTTATCCCTCCTTTTATTTTGAATGGTAGTCTCTTATGGGATAGAGTATTCTTGGTGGGAGGTTTTTTTCCTTTCAGCACTTGACTATATCATGCCCCTTCCTTCTGGCCTGCAGTTTGCTGAAAAATCAGCTGATGCTCTTATGGGATTTCTGTGGTATGTAACCGTTTTCTTTTTTCTTGCTGCTTTTAAAATTCTTGCTTTATCATTACATTTTGGCATTTTAATTACTACGTGTCTTGGTGTAGACCTGCTTGGGATGATCTCGTTGGGGGCTCTCTGTTCCTCTTGGATCTGGATATTTATTTCCTTCACCAGATTTGGGAATTTTTTAGCCGTTATTGCTTCAAGTAGATTTTCTGCCCTCTTTTCTCTCTTCTTCTTCTTCTTCTGAGATCCCTATAATGCAAATGTTATTATGCTTGATAGTGTTGTTGAGTTCCCTAAATCTATTCTCATTTTTTATTTTTCTTTTTTCTTTCTCCCTATTCAGTTAGATTTCTTTCCATTACTCTATCTTCCAGGTTGCTGTTCCATTCTTCTGCTTCTTCTAATCTATTTCCTCTAGTGTATTTTTAATTTCAGTTATGAGTTCTTCATCTCTAATTAGTTCTTTTTTTATATTTTTTATCTCTTTGTTGAGAGTTTCATTGAGATTCTTCACTCTTTTCTTAAGTCCTGGATCTTTATGACCATTATTTTAAATTGTCTATCAGGCATATTGCTCATTTCCATTGCATTTAGCTCTCTTGCTGTGATTTTGTTCTCTTCTTTCATTTGGGACATGATCCTCTGTCTCCTCATTTTGTCTAACTTTTTATGTCTGCTTCTATGTGTTAAGAAAGTCAGCTTTGTCTCCTGCTCTTGAAAGTAATGGACTTAGGAAGAAGAGGTCCTGCAGTGCCCTGTAGTACAATATCCCCTGTTCATCAGAAACTGGTGGTTCAGGGGTATCTCTTATCTGTGTTGCATGTGCCCTATTTTGCAGCTGAGCTGCCTTTGCCTTCACTTCAGTTGTCTGCAGTGGCTCTGTTTGCCTGTTTGTGGCAGGGTTTGGTCCCTGTGTTGTTAAGGCACCATCTGGGGCTACCTTGCACTTGAGTTTGGTCAGATCAGGTGTTTGCTAGGGATGCAGTAGCACCAACTACAGGGCACTCCCCCTGTATTGTCTGTTGAGAGATCAGAGGCCTGCCCGCAGCCCACTGCTGGGTCCATAATGGAGCTGGTGTGCGTGGTTATCTTTCCCTCTTCCCAGTGGAGGAATCACTTTGGAGTGGCCCTGGACACTGTCAGGGCTGCTTTCACAATGCTGTGCTTCTGGTGCCCCTTTGGATGGACTCCTGCTGAGGGCAGGTTGGATGGGGCAAGTCCACAGGAAAATACAGGAGTTGACATTTGGTTTTAGCAAGGTTTGGGCTGGTCTGCTGTGGGAAGGGACTTGTAGCTGCTTTGGAGAACTTCTGATGGTGGATTAGAGGGGGTGGGTCTGCAGAGGAGCATGGGGGTGGGGTATGCTGTTAGAAAGCTAGGTGTTCCCACTGGTTCCCACAGGTGTCCATGTATCTAGGCTTGGAGGTGGAGGGGAGGGAAAGGTGCCTGCCAGCTCTTTAGTTCTTGGAGAAGTCTCCTAAAAATCCTTGCCCCACCAGTGCATGTTATAAGATTAGTAAATAAATCTTCCTGTGCATCCCAGGCATTTTTCAAACTCCTGCTTCTATGTTGTATCTCAGCAGGGTTGTTTGCTGTTCTATCTCTTTAAGGGTAGGGACTCAGTTTCCTATCACCCTCTTACTCTCCCAGAGTGGAGCCCACTGATTTTTAAAGTTTCTGGTGTTCACCCCATTGGTTGTAAAAACTCATGAGGTTAAGCCTCTATGGTTTTCAAAGCCAAATATTATGGGGATTCATCTTCTCAGTGCAGATCCTTGTGCCTGGTGTGCCTGGTATGGGGTCTGCTCCTCTCCTTTCTCCTGGCTTTGGGTGGCCTCCCTCCTATGTCTAGTCTTGTGAGTCAGTTTGGTTCCCAACCTCACCTCTGACTTTCCTACTGTTTACAACATGGCCTCTTTTCTATGATTAACTGTGGAGAGTCTGTTCTGCCGGAACTCAGAACTCAGGTGGTTTTCTGGGTTATTTACACTGATGTGGATGTTATGTAGGTGCATTCTTGGGAATTGTCTTTCTCCACCCTTTGTCCCAGAAGTCTGATATGCTTTTGAATTGTATATTTGGAAATTCATAGAAAATAATGTTAAGCAGGACAATACGCAGAATATAAAATTGTAGATAAAATTGATTTCTTTTTAGAAAATATAAACAAAATTATTAGTAGGAAATATATTAAAATGTCAACAGTGGTTAATTTATTATTGTTATATTTCTACACTTTCCTGATGATCTTTGGAGACCATGTAGAGTTAATAAAGAAAGATAATTTTGCATAAACAAATACAGGAGTATTCATTCCAGAAAAATATAGAATGGAGGTAGTACCAACAGAAGAATTCTTTTGTCAAAAATATAAGTTAGACTTCTGGTTGATTAAACAAAGTAGAGATAAGACATAACATGTATCTTGTTTCTATGGCTATTCCATTTGCAAATAGTAAAGATTGTTTATGCCTATTATAAGGAATAGGTCAACTATTGAGCTATGAGGACTATATAGATTATAGATTATATAGATTATATTTTCAGTTATATAGAGCCTGGGTTTGGAGAAGATTTACTCTTCAGCGGCATTATTACTTCTGATTCTGCACCCTACCTCACTGGGGGTTAAACTATAGGCAACAAATAGTTTTTCTATAATCTTGTGGGAGAGGAAAAAGAATTTTCCCTCTACTCATCTGTGATTAGCTGAGACACCCTCCTTTACTAAAAAGATTAACAGGAGAAAAACCAAAGTTTAATAACATGTATACCTCCTATATACATGGGAGATACCCAGGAAAACTGAGTAACTCCCTGAAATGGCCCAAACCATCCCATTAAGTATCATTTTCAACTAAAGATAAAAGATATTGTGTGGAGGGGCCAGTTATAGTAGGTTGTCAGGAAAAGCACTGTAAACAAGGGTATGTAGTCATGATGCAGATTTAAGTTGCCACCTTCTTCATTGATAAGACAGTCTATAGGGATATAGAGTCATCCTCCTTTTCCTGGTACAGAGGAGACACACTTACAAATGTAAATATTCCTTACAAAATGGTAACTTCTAGTCACTTTTTAGAGCTTCTCCTGTATCTATTTCTTAAATATAGTCAGGTGAAAATAATCCTCATACCAAAGAGGCATATTTTGGGATGGTGTATTCTGCTTTTCTACAATCTCATTCTAAAATCATTGGCATGCAGAATATTCTGCAATGTTTTAATACTCCTCATTTGTGAAGGGACATATAATAAGAGGGATAGACAATGACTTATTAGGTCAAAAAGAAATTAGAATATTATAACATCTCATAAATGATACAATTATAAACATTTCCATTGAGTATATATAGGGTATGTTATAAAGCAAGTAGAGCCCCCTTTTTTCCCCCAGAGTTATTGAAATTTTTTGCATTTCTTCCTACTCTGAAATGTGAATAGAAGACAATTATTAATCTGATGACTAAAATAAGTTATATCTTTTACTCCTTAATGTATTAATTCTAATGAAATACATAAATATCTTTTGATGACACAACATAGAAGAGAAATGATATACTTAATCCAACAGAAATAAAATGTACCCCCAAATTTCTAATTGAATGCTTTTGCTTTCTCAGCCATTAGTGAAAATAATTAGTGAGCAGGGAAATATACCATCCTTCTCCTTGGGCTGGCTTTCACATGCTCATAAAAGACTCAAGTCTCCCCAGGGTGATCAGCCTCACAGTTTGAAAAACTCTGTCCCAGTTAGATAGAAAATCAGATAATTGCAAGAACAATTTGCAATCTCCAGGTGATTGAGAAAACAGAAGTAGACTGCAAGCTATATTATTATGAAAAATGACAAAATATAATTACTGCATAGGAGGTCTTTGTTTTTTGAAGCTGCAGTCTTTAAAATACAACAGTGAAGTGAATCACTCTCAGTTTGCTTTCAATCTCTGCTCCTATATTTGGGTTTACCCTTTGTGATCAGACTGAAGTTGAGAAATAATGTTCATTTTTATGATCTAAGACAGGAGTCACCCTATAACACACACATCAACACGTTGTGTCAGTAAATTTGTTGGAAATTTGTATTCTACACTAGCAGGAGCATTTTGTATGTTGCTAGTAATTTTGGTGAAAAAAAACATAGCATGTTGGGGAGGAACAATTTTCTCTGACCTTCAAGGTCTTTCTGGCTGAACTAAGAATCAAATTGACATGAGACAGATTAACAGGAGAAAATAAAATATAGTTTCATATGTAAAGGGAATCCACACAGACATGAAATTCCAAAGGCAGGCAACATGAGGCTTATCTAACATCCTGAACTATGGAGAGGGGTAGGGGTCTGAGGATTCAAAGGGAAAGAAGACTATTAGCAGGAAGTCAAGAGGAAGTGTTTGGAAAGTAGAGTTACCCTGTTAAGCAAATAAGTTTCTTAGGTAAAGAGGAATATCTGTTAATAGCTCTCTTCCTGGTACAGGTAGGCAGTTGAGGTGGAGGTAGAACTTTTCCTGTAGCTACTGGGTTTTGATTGCTTTTAATTCAAAATAATGTTCACATCAAAGTGGCTCATCTTGGGGTGTTCTACCCATAGCCCCTATAGTTATAATGTAAAGTGATCACATGAATTTTTTTTAATATTTCTTGTGTATTCAATAACAATTGTGTCAATTATAACAATGAGTATTCTGACTCCAAATTTCACTTTCAGTTTGGAAATAGGCTGTTTTAGAACTGGGTTCTTCTGGTTCAGCCTTTCCTGTCACTTACATAACTATTTCTGCCTTGTAGCTTTGGCCTAGGTATTTTTATATGTAAAAGTTTGTATTATGTAAGGAATTGAGTAATGACTTCCAAGAGGAATCTGAGGGAGACAACATTGGTGTTTTAAACTTGATATTTCCTAGTTTGTTTAATTACTATATTTGAATTTTGATTTGGAACCCCACCATTGAAGTTTGTTTTGCTGGGGTCGAAAATGGCATATGTGACTTGAAGACTGTTGGAGTACATGGTTCAGGGTTTCGTATGGTAAGATTTTATTCTTATTTAATTTTTTACCTCCTCTTACCTACTTTAAAAGTCACAGTTTATTAACAAATGCAATTCCATTATTTGAAAGTTTTAGTAATTTAACTAGAAAATAAAATGCATTGTTGTAGGGGTGCCTGGGTGTCTCAGTTGGTTAAGTGTCTGCCTTCAGCTCAGGTCATGATCCCAGGGTCCTCGGATCAAGTCCCATGTTGGACTCCCTGCTTGGTGGGGAGGCTGCTTCTCCCTCTCCCCTGCTTGTGCTTTCTCTGTCTCTCTAATAAATAAATAAAATCTTTTTAAAATGCGTTGCTGTAGAGGTAACTTACAATACTTATGGTAAAGTAATACTCTCAATTGAATAAATGAAGATTCCTCATTTCTATGCCTATTTTCAGTGTGATTATTTATGTACAAATTTTTTAAAAATTTTTTATTGTTATGTGAATCACCATACATTACATCATTAGTTTTTGATGTAGTGTTCCATGATTCATTGTTTGTGCATAACACCCAGTGCTCCATGCAGAACATGCCCTATTATGTACAACTTTAACAAACAAGCATTCCAATGAAATATAGACCCTCATCTTTAAATTGACAAAATATAGTGATAGGTAGAATGTGATGGCAAAAGCATACAGAACTGTAGAATTATCTAATTCAAATAAAGTATAATGCTACCAGATTGAATTAAATAAGGAAAAAATAATTCTCACATTGTAATTTATTATTTATTTATTTGAGAGTATAAGAGTGGGGGCGGGAAGGGGCAGAGGGAGAGAGAGAATCTTAAGCAGCCTCTACACCCAGCATGGACCCCGATGCAGGACTCGACCTCACAACCCTGAAATCAAGAGTCAGATGCTTAACTGACACTGACTGAGCCACCCAGGCACCCCATGTTGGTTTTTTTATTTTTAATTTAACTTTTATTTTTCGCATTTATACATGTGCATAATTTAAAGAGTTAAAATGCCCTGTAAGTCTTCAAACCACAAAACTGAAAAAAAAAAAAACCCCACAAAACTGCATTCACTCTGTGCCTCTCCTTACCCCAGACTTCTGCTCTGCAGTGCCTAACATTTTTGACTCCTTAACTGCAAATTTTTGTAATTAGTCCTATATACATAAAGGAAATACTTGCTATGTCTTGATTTTTCAAATATAAACAATACACAATTTTAGTTGGAAGATGAGGATTTATCTTTTGTGTATCCCCATCTCCTCACACTCTCCTTTTTCTGTCTCCCAGTATAGTTATATTGCAATTATTTGTCAAACCAATGTTTCCTGCTTACATTATTGTGACTTTGTAGATATTGTTCACATAAATCCTGTAATGTACTCCAATTACCTTTTCTTTATTATATAATTCTTTGCTTTTCTTAGTGTTAATGACTTCTTTTCCATTTGCCTATTTGTCTTTTAGAAGCTTTAGAGGCTCTTCTCAAATATTTGGTGATATTTACTGTCTATTCATAGTTAAGGGTAGGGCACTAAAATGGTAACTGGAAACCTTGTACAGAATTTACTGTTTCCTGAGCTTCACCATAAGTTGATCAGATATATACCCATGTGTTTAGTTGGGAATTCATACTAGATAAAACATGACTAAATTCTGTAACAAATAGACTTTAAAATGTGTTAAGGCTCAGGGTGCCTGAGTGGCTCAGTCAGTTAAGCATCTGACTTTGACTCCAGTCATGATCTCTGGGTCCTGGGATTGAGCCCTGGGACCAAGCCCTGGGATCCAGCCCAGCATTTGGCTCTGTGCTCAGCGGAGAGTCTGCTTCTCCCTCTCCCTCTGCCCCTCCCCCTGCCCATGCCCTCTCACTCTCTCTAATAAATAAATAAATAAAATCTTTTTTAAAAATGTGTTAAAGCTCAAACACAAATTTTTTTTATTTGCCTTTCTGGTTAATGGGGGATTTTTCTCTATATACAGATTCAGAAACACATACTCTCTTTATCTTGTGAACCTACTCATTCCGTAGTCTTGAAGTACCCAGATGGCAGAAAGGGAAAGAGAACCTTAGAGAGAGCACATTTTTTAAAAATCCTTGGCTTGGAATATCTGCTCGAACTAGAGTAACCAGAACTAGTTCAAAGCAGAGTGGGCTATGTAGGGGCCCAGGGCAGGTTACCCCAAGATGGGCCACTTTGGCATGAAGATTGTTTGAGCTAAAGGCAATCAAGACCCGGTAGTCTCAAGAGAAACTTTTGCCCCTCCCTTAACTACATCTAAAAATCTAAGTTGGGGGTCTTTCCCAGAATAAGGGTTATTGGCAGAGATAAATTTTATCTGAGTGACCCATCTGTGTGGTAGGGCAAGCATCTAATTACCAAACATCTGCTCTTCTTATTGCCATGCAGATTTCATTCCTTCCCTCTTAAGTCCCAGACCCCTACCTACCCCCTTCTCCTTCGTTCAGGATGACATATAACTCATTTTGGCTATCTCTGAAATTTCATGTCTGTGTAGATTCTCCATACATATGCTGTTAAATTTGATTTTCCCCTGTTAATCTGTCTCATGTCCAGCTGATTCTTAGTTCAGCTGGAAGGACCTTTGAAAGGGACAAGATATTCTTGCTCCCCAGCAGCTGGGAAATATAGTCTCAGGCTAGGCAACTGCTTCCCTATGACAACTCTAGTCTATAGGAAGAGTATTAATTTTGATGGCCACTAACTATCTCTGCCACAGGAAATCTCCCTGAAAAATAAGTGTTAGAAATCTTTGCTCTAGGGCTTGCCTGGTGAATATAAACTAGATTGCACATTCTTTTAATTAATACCATAAGTCATTGCTTCTTAAACTTTAAATGTATATAAATACATGGTAAAATATAGATTCTGATTGCATAAGTATAGTGTAGGATCTCAGTTTCTTGACTTCTAACACAATCCCAGATGATATCAATCCTGTGAGCCTATGGACCATAACTTTGAGTAGCAAAATCCTAAGTTACAACACTCTGCCTCCATCTATTCCATTCATTTCTTAGTCCAGAGCCTATTCGATTGAATTTCTCTAGAGAATAAACATCCTCTCTGCTGCTGCTGTGTGTGAGAGAATAATTTCCTGGTGGAAAGGGATAACAGGAAAGGTCCCCTAGTAATCTACTTGTTTTCTATGCAGTTGTTCATAGTGGATTTAACTAGAGATTAAAAAGAGGTAGTTTTGAAGAGTAATAGTGATTCAAGTATCAAATCTTCAAGGAATGAGAAACAGTGACTCAAGTCATTTAGACTGTGGGTCTTTGGAGAGGAAGAGAAGAGAATATGTTGGAAGTGGCAATCAGAACAAGCTTTATCTACCACATCTCCAGGTCCAGTGGTTGGAGAAGGTAAGGAGACAGAACAATTGAACTATCTGTGTGGGCTGGTTAGAACAAGAAAGTGATGAGAATACTCAGAGAATTTGAGGATGTGGTGATTTCTAGAGACCAAAGCAAAAAATTTTAGGAGTTGTGAAAGGGGAAAATTGGGTAGAAAAAAGGCTATAGAGTGTTCTGAGAATTGAAATGTGGGGAATGAGGAATAACTTGGAGGCCTGAGCTTCCTGTGGTGATTGATATAAAAAGAGATGAATATTATAATTAGTTTAGTCCTGATGATTTCAAACAGATAGTAGTAGAATTCAGGAAAAGGGCGGGGGGAGAGGGGAGAGATTAGAGGTGGGTCATGTCAGGGTAAGTTCTGGGTCTCCTGATTGAACCCCCATTGGTGGAGGTCTACAGAACAAAGGTCTAACACTGTATGTGTCAAGGAAGTTTACCAAGGAAAATGAAATAATGTGCCTGGCAGGGAAAGGAGAATTTAAATAGGTATACAATACAGAAACCCTCCATTCTGTACTCTGATTGTATAAATTATATATCTTTTGGATTCTGTTTGATATATTTTCTGCACTAAAGCTGATATATTATCATAACCTGGTTTTTTATTCACATTTTTCTAAATGCAGCTAATTGTTTTACATAATATTGGTGAATGCTTTTGAAAATAGCATGACATTTCTAAGGGATATGTAATCCTCTATAAAATATAAGCTACAAATCTCCCACAACTTAAATCATATCTGATCCATCAATGTATGCTGTGTGAGTTGGTTATTAAAAAATAAATAAATCATAAATTCAGTGAGCAAAGTTAATAAGAAACATAAAGGCTATGGCAGGAGCCAGACCAGCTTCTCTTCTTCTGATTAACTGAAGGAGATTGATTTAAAATTTATACTGTCAAGCAAAAGGCAATTTCTGTATTATCCCCAGGCAGTTACACATTGGTGAGAAACACAGCCATGTACCAAGTCTCTCCATTATATGTACTTACTTTCAAATTGTTAGTCCATTTCATCATCAATCATCCACTCTTTCATTCAGGAAACATGAGCTAGCAGGGCAGTTCATTTATGGAACACTATTTTCATACTTAGCAATGTGTGAAACTGAATTCTTCACGTTGTTAAATTCAGCCTTATTTAGCGCACAGGAATTGTAGACACTTGCAGGGACAGACACCAAAGTGCTGAACAGGCAGAGGGTGAACACAGAAATTACTCTTTAGAATCTTCTCTAAACACAAAGCTCTGAAAAGATGATTTTTTAACTGTTAACTGTCTTTTCATTTTCTGCTAATGTAAATCTAGCTGAGAGCAGAGTCCCTAAGCATTTAAGGTATTGAAGTTGAGATATTGCCAAAGAAGTAATCTCTCGTTTCCTCTTTATCATTTGTAACTACTTCTAAATTCAGTTTTGTAACAGGGATTTTCAAAGCACACAGATAAATAAAATGAGAGTTTATGTAAATTCTTGAACACTTAATATCCTCGGTAAAGGTAGAATATTTTAATTATGTAAATAGTTCCCATCATTTAGAGGCCCCACTGCTTCTAGGCAGCTTTTTAATCAAATGGCCTTAGCTTTTAAAACATTCCAAATAATTTGTATACTTGTAAATTTAATCACTAGTTACAGAATTTGAAAAGAAATATGTTCAAGTCAAACTGGGATGTGTGAGGGGATGTTTCCAAATAACCAACTAAAGGGATTTTTTTTTCCTTTTTAACAATTCCTTTATATTTAAGTTCTTTCCTGTATTGCAATTTCTTTTCTTTGCACTGCTGATCTAATTGTCTGCTGACATATCCATTATCTTTTATAGTCATTTCAAATAGCAAAAGAATTAGTTGCATATGATTTTTTACCACTTCTCTTGAACTTGCAACCAGTTCTCCCTGACTGCTTCATTTTAATAGCCTACATAATGGAATTAAAAAGCTCTAACACCACTTCGGGTATAAGATGTCTGTGACCAATGGAAAAGACAAGCTAAAAGACCTTGAAAATGTTATTGCATATACAAACAAATAAACAAAACAAAAAAACACCAACAACAAAACACACACACACACACACATACCCTAATTTCCTTGGGGTTAAAAAAAAAGGAACAACAAAACCACGTCTGGAATATAGGAAAGCATTGTAAGGAGAAAAAAAGTGAGTTTGTTTTGTTTTGTTTTTATTGAGACCTATGAAGTTATTGCAAAACTTCCCAAGTTCCTTTGTCAGTCACATAGATGAGATTTTCAAACATTTTCAAGCACAGGAAAATATTTTTATTGGAATATCTTTCTGTTTGAATAGAACATTGCATCTGTAGTCACACCTTCCATGATTCTAACTGTAGAGTCTAGAGAGACTTCTCAGGATAATAATCACATTTACATAATCCTGTATCTTTTTTTTTTAATAGAGCAACCTCAATGAAATATGTCTTTCTGAAGCTAAAACAAATGTGTTTATTTTTAATTAATTAATTAATTTTAAGATTTTATTTATTTATTTGACAGAGAGAGATATCAAAAGAGGGAACACAAGCAGGGGGAGTGGGAGAGGGAGAAGCAGGCTGCCCGCTGAGCAGGGAGCCCTATGCGGGGCTTGATCCCAGGACCCTGGGATTATGACCTGAGTCAAAGGCAGACACTTAATGACTGAACCACCCAGGCACCCCTGTTTTTATTTTTTAAAACCACAAAGAAAAAAGGCTGTCAGTAAATTGTTGTTGTTTTAATCTTTTTTCTTTCTTTCTCAAAGTAAAACATCATCTAATTCACTCTTGAGGAAGAACTAAAGGAATCCTTCCCTTAGTGATATATTAAATCTTCTGAGACTTAGAGTATCATATACTTTTTCTGTAAATGGCTTGGATGATGTGTAGGGCTCAAAAGAATACATTTACTTTCTATATATTTCTAAATGACTTAAAACTGGCTTATGCCCTGTGGAAATCAAAGGGTGTATCAAATATTGGAAGGTATGTTTGATGGTTAATTTTATGTGTCAACTTGACTGGGCCATGGGTTGCCCAGATTAAGCATTATTTCTGGGTATGTCTATGAGGATGTTTCTGGACGAGATTAAGCATTAGAATCCCTGGACTCAGTAAAGCAGATTGTCTTCCCTAATGTGGGTGGGCCTCATCCAATTCATTAAGGGCCTGATTAGAACAAAAAGGGAGGACTTGTCCCCTTACTGCCTGCCTGATTGAGCTGGGACCCTGTCCTCCCCTATCCCTGGACTGGAATTTATATCATTGGCTTCACTCATTCTCAGGCCTTTGAACTAATGCTGGGATTCTATCACTGGTTTTCTTGGCTCTTCAGTTAGCAGACAGCAGATGGTGGGACTATATATATATGTCATATATATGTATTAGATGGTGGGACTATATATATTATATATTAGAATGTGTATGTATGTGTGTATGTATGTAGTTCTAGTTCTATTTTTTCTGGAGAACCCTAATTAATATGGTACATTTTTCATTTCTGAACATTTTTAGTGAAAATACAAGATCCTTTGTTTGACTACTCAAAATAAAAGGGAAGAATATTTGATGATATGATCTGTTCTTGAAGCAAGATTAGAAACTTTTCAGCTGGGATGGCCAGAGGAAATGTAAAAGTATATTTTGGGGAGGAAAAGAAAAGAAAATGAAAACAAAATGAAAAGAAATAGAGTAAGAAAAAAGGTACATGACTTTTTCAGTATCATGATGAGTGGATGACAAAAAGTATCATTGATGGGACATGGAAGAGAGCCACTGATATCACCTCATGCATTTCTCTATGAGAGCAGCTCATTCACTCACAAACATTTATGGTGAAACTAGTATTTGGCAGATGTCTTTGTATTAATGGCAGGAGCTTGGTTTCTAAGCTTTTCAGCTACTACTTGGTGAAACAAAAAACATACAAACAAAATTCTTCAGGTAGTCAAGAGCAGAGCTTAATGGTGAAAATACAAGGATAACAGTGACTAGTGATCTAATTTAGGATGAGTTAATAAAGACACAACTAGGAGTTGTTGAAATAAAAATCTGGATTATAGCAAAAATGAGAGAAGATGGACTCTGAGAAGCCCCATGAAATGAATAAGAACTCTTTAAACTGTATGACTTCTTTGAACAGAGCGTGATTAGCATTGGAACTCTGTTTGTCAAAGTTGAAATTCATCACTCGTGTTCCATCAGCTACTAATTCTCACAAGAAATTAGAGAACTTGAAAGAAATAAAAGATTTAATGATAGGAAAGTGAAGGATTCATTGGACTCTCTGATAACATCTAATGGCTTAAGTAATTGGAAAGAGGGAACATTTACTTCCCTGACAAACAATGAATTACCTGATATACTTAGAAAAAAAGTGGCAAATCTCTTCTAATTTCATTTTAGAAACTCTTTTCAATTCAAAGATAATTCTTAAGTCACTCTTAAGAACTTTAATATGGCAGAATATTATAATTTACCAGGGAGCAAAACTTAGAAACAAGCTAAATCAATTTACCAATGCAGTATTAATTAAATATCTGCTCTATAACCAACTCTTTCCTTGGTATTATAAAATAATTAGACCATTTTCCTAACTAACAAGAAAGTAATAAAGGATCTATAATTTACTATAAAAGTGAGTCAAATATTTTGAAAGCTTATATTTGGAGAATCTCTTTTGGTGAAATATTACATCTCAAAGCTCAAATGTAATTCTTGAAAATCAATAAAAGTTCATAAATATAAAAATCTTCATATTGAATCATTTCAGAGAAATGTTATCATAGTTAAAGCCCTCACTATATTCATAATTTTGTTGTGTGACACAAAGTTCTAAAGAACCAAGAAATGACACAAGTAAGAAACAGAGGCCCCATATATGTCTTGAAAAAATGCATTATATACAATGGGCAATGTGATAATGCTCTCATTTAAGGACGGTACCAATTTTAGAGACCATACCTTTAGGTAGTTGTCTTACTTAGAAGAGTTTGAAAATGGTTTTGTCTAAACTCAAAGTATTTCCCCTGTACAGTTGCACATGGTATTTAAATATGCATGCTGTGCTATACTCATTTTAGGTGGAATCCTGGCTCTGCTCTTTTTATTTTCTCATTTATTTCATTTATAGAATTTGAATCATAAGAGAACTATGACTAAATGAATAAAATCTGTAGTTTGAATGGTGAACCAAGAAAGTTCTGGTTAAACATTTAAATATTATTATGTGGAGTAGGAAATCCATGCTATAAAGGTAAAGGGAATTTTGCAAAATTCTATATTGGCACTTGTAAATTCTTTGTAACATGAAATATAAGTTTTGAGCCTTTTCTGATGATCTGTCTTGGAATACTGAGATTTCTGGTATATACTTCTTTTAATTTAGTCTTAAGACCCCCCTATGCCTTCAGGTTCCTCTTTCATTACCATCAAAGCTATGAAGAATTAAGTTGCCATTTCCTATTCTTCTTGTTCATTCTGTAATGCTGAGACAACAGCATTGGGGGTAATTTAAACTTTAAGCCATTCAATCCCATGAGAATAAACATTTTTATAACCTTTAACTATCTCCTGTTAACAAATGTTCTTGAGAAATCAGGGTCACATTTGAATAATTTGCATATATCAAGAAGGTGTCAAGTTAAAATTAAGTTGTTATTTTGAATAAATAATAGCTGATATGGGTCTTGGTCCTATCCTCTACACATATATTTAAATAAATTGTTAAGTTCATGCTTGTGTTCAAATGCTATAGCAACTTCTCAAATCACTTTTATATTTCCACTCACAAGCCATAATTTCAGTAACTTATTTAGAAAGACTAGAATTAATTCACAATAACTTACTCATCAACCTGGATCCTTCTCTCTCTGTTAAAAGTTAATGTGAACCTTTTATGATATTTGTAATGTTTTTTTTAAGGCACAGTAAAGAAAAACAGCTACCTTGCTAAACACAGCAAAACTCAAAAAGCTTATAAGGAAAAGAACATTTATTTAACAGGCATGCTCTGTCATGTGGACTAGTAGTTTTGATAAGTAAGAATCACCTATAATGAGAAATTTCTATGTAGTCTGAAATCTATTTGATCTTAGATTGCAACTGCATAAATCCCCCTAAAATGCCTATGATACATTCTAAAGGAGTGTCACTGAAACATCTTACCTTTAACTAACATGAGGGAAACTTAGATCAGGGGATTGTTTTATCACAGAAAGTGACCCCCAAAATTAATTTGTTGATTAACACGTAATGACTTTGTACCTTAATGATGAGTAATATAACATGGCATCTGCTGTTTTCAGCAGTGTACTGGCTTTGTCTCATGTCTACCATTAAACATTTAATAATGCTGTATGTCTATGTATATAAAATCTAATCCCGATTCTTTTTAGTTTTACAAACTGGCTGTTCAGAATACTTCTGTTCTCTTAATTTATTTGTGTATGAATCAACTCACCTAAAAGATTCAGTTAAGAAGCTGGGCAAAGAAGAAAAGACAGAGGTTTGTCCCTTTCCAATAATTTTGAAGACTTAACACAGTGGTTGTCAAAAAAAAAAAAAAAGACCAAAAAACAAAACAAAACTGCACTGCGTAGATCAGTCAACTGGGAATGCTTGTTATGAATGTTATAAATGCTTCCTATATTCTCAACGTGAGGCTTCAGAGTCTGCATATGAACGTGCACCCATCAGGATGTTTTGAAATCAGGCAGTTCCTGGGTAAATATGATGATATCAAGGGTGATTTGAGCTGGAGAGGGGAGTACAGGTTATTTGTATGGTGTGCTGTCAACTAAGAGCAGAAATTAGCTGTGGAGGCCAGAGATCAAGAGAGGACCTAAACTGTCTGAATTGTCCTGAAGAGGACAAGAGCCAGTAAACACTGATCCAGATGGAAACTAAGAGTAGGACCAGTGACTAGCAGAAGATAAAGTAGGAACACATTTCAAAAGAGTGCAAGTAAAAATAGCTACTGAGGGAAACCTTAGCTGGTGAGGTAGGGTTTAAGAGTGATAGAACAGTACCAAGCCAGCATTCCAGCATTTTCTTTTCTTCAGTTTTTAGAGCGACTGGCAATTTTGGATATTTAATTTCCATTGCCTCCCCCAAAAGTAATGTTGTATGTAGAATTACATAGTTAATTTGTCTCTAAATTTAACTGAATAAGGTTATTTATTAAAGTAAATTACTCTAGGGGTGCCTGGGTGGCTCAGTCAGTTAAGCGTCCAACTCTTGGTTTTGGCTCAGGTCATGAGCTCATGGGTTGTGAGATTGAGCCCCACATGGGGCTCTGTGCTCAGCACAGAGTCTGCTTGAAATTCTCTCTCTTCCCCTCTCCTTCTGCTCCTCCCCCCTTGCATACTCTAAGAATAAATAAGTAAATAAATCTTTTAAAAAAAGTAAATTATTCTAACTCAAAACAAGAACTTGTCTTTACCTTCATTTTGTCCTCCTCCTTTGTCTTTTGCTTTTTCTCCCTCTGGATGATCTTTTCTAGGATCCTTTCCAAAGGAGCTCCTGTTAGCACAATCTTCAGCCACCCCCTTTATTGGTCAAATTTAAAGAAGGGGTCTTAGGTCCAGTCGTCTGCCTTGCTTCCCTCACGCTAGAGATGCTTTGTATACCACTCAGCATCAGAATATCCGTGAAGGACTGAGCCCCTCCCTGAATTGCTGTAATGTCTGAGCCATCTCCACTGTCAGGGCACCATGAACTTTTACTGGCTCTCAGTAGAGCATCAAAATAGCTCTTGTTCCATGTTTCATGAAGTGGATGTTGGCTCAGTTCTAGTTTACTGGCAAGTACAACATCACCTATGACACAGTGTGCTTGATAACCATACCTGAACAAGTTACAATGACATTTCTTCTAGAAACATGTTGCTTTCACATCAGTAATTTATTCTTTAGACTAGTCTTGTACAACAATCTCTGAAAGAACAGTTGCCAAACAAATTCTTTTCCTGATTTCTTCTGGGGGGACCCTTTCAGATATCTGTATATATTGAAATCATGTTCTAACACTCATCCTAGAGTGGAATTCTGAGTAAGTTAGACCCATCTAGATCCTCATAGAAATAATCTACTGAAATATCAAAATAATCTCATATGTTTCTCCTATACTGAAGTCCCCCAGAACAGATTACACAGGGCATTGCATTACAGAGTGTCCACTATTCTGCTATAGCACATTTGCTGATCATACCAACTGTGTGAGAGCCCCAAATGATCTGTATCTGTGATTTGTGTGAATTGACATGAATCCAAAATATAAGCGAAGTGAGACTCAAAGCCATAATGAGGTCAACAATAAAAAATAAAAGCAATTGTTCTCAGTTTGAGTAATTTTTAGTTTTTGTTGAATAGCTAAATGCTTGAGTCATATTATGAAGCGTTAGCAGTGAAAATCCATAACTGAACTACATAAATTACAAACTGATTTAGATGCACCAGGTCTAGCTTTAATGTCCAGTACACATGATGTGCTGAAGGTGTGTAATGACCCATGCACAGATGCAGCAGAGGAGGAATTTAACAAAATTGGCATTTGCTTTTATTAGATCTCACATGGTCAAAAAGCATTTATCTGATGTGAAGAAAGGACTCAGTGAATTATCAAACAGATGCTTTTTTTGTCTTGGTGTGGTAAATCTCTTTGGATTTATAATGGCTCATCGGAGAACATAGCAACCTCTAAAATTTTTGCTGCAAGGTGAGAAAATACCAGGCAGAGACAAGTTATTAAAAAGAAAGAATACATCACTTTGAACTCTAAACACTTGTTCTTAACACTTGATGCCTCTTACAGCAACAAATAACATGACAGATGTATATGATTTATAATTTTTTTTTGTTTAGAAAAACAAAGTGATAAAATTGAGTTGATGGATATAGTAGCCATGAGACAGAATCATTCTGTGTCCATGTAAGCTGTATATAATAAAAACTCTAAAATAATGTCCTCTATTTCAAAACTCAGTTGCTGATGCTATTTATATTATTCAGTCATCTGGCAAGAAAATCTCTCAATACTCTGAAAACCTAAATCATTACAGTTGATAGTCAGGAAATTGAGAAATATGATTGCTAACTCAAAGAAACATTTCAGTTGTGTTTTTTGGAATGTGAACAAAAGGGGTGCTGTGGTAGATAGAAAAAAAAATGACTCTCCCAACATATCCATGTCCTAATCCCTGAAACCTGATAATAAATTACCTTACAGGGCAAAAGGGACTTTGCAGATGGGATTAGTTAAGGATCTTGAGATGGGGAGGTTATCTTCATTTATCTAAGTGGTCCCAGTGTAATCATAAAGGTCATCATAAAGAAATGCAGGAGAGGCAGAGTCAGAGAAGGAGATGTGACAACAGAAGCTGAGAGGGTAGTGATTTTAATTGCTGGCTTTTATTGAAGATGGAGGGGGGTCAGAAGCCGAAGAGTGGAGGCAGCGTCCAGAAGCTTAAAAAGGCAGGGAAACTATTTGTCCCCTAGAGCCTCCAGAAGGAATTCAGCCCTGCTGGCACCTTAATTTTAGCCCTGTAAGAGCCATTTCAGACTTCCGAACTGTAAAATAATTATTTTCACACTGTTTTTGTTTGCTTGTTTTCATGATAAGTGTACTCTAATCCCAATCACCTATTTCACCCATTTCCCCACCCTCCCCGCCGCCTCCCCTCCGGTAACCCTCAGTTTGTTCTCTATAGTTAAGAGTCTGTTTCTTGGTTTGTTTCTCTCTCTCTCTTCCCGCCCCCCCCCCCTTTGCTTGTTTGCTTTCTTTCTTAAATTCTACATATGAGTGAAATCATATGGTATTTGTCTTTCTCTCTGACTTATTTCAGTTAGCATAATACTCTCTAGCTCCATCTATGGAAAAAGATTTCATTCTTTTATATCACTGAATATTAATACCATTATATATATATATGTATACACACACACACACACATATATGTATATATAATATATATATACACACACATACATATGCACCACTTCTTCTTTATCCATTCATTAATCTATGGACACTTGGTCTGCTTCCATAATTTGGCTACTGTAAATAATGCTGTAATAAACATAGGGGTGCATGTATCTCTTTGAATTAGTGTTTTTGTATTTTTTGAGTAAATACCCAGTATGAGATTCCTGTATTGTTGGGTATTTCTATTTTTAACTGTTTAAGGAAACTCCATACTGCTTTCCACAGTGGCTGCACCAATTTGTATTCACACCAACAGTGCACAAGCTGTATAAATTCTTCATGTATTTTGGATACTAACCCTTCCTCATATATGTCATTTGCAAATATCTTCTCCCATTCCTTAGGTTGCCTTTAGGTTTGGTGACTGTTTCCTTCGCTGTGTAGAAGCTTTTTATTTTGATGTAGTCCCAATCGTTCATTTTTAATTTTTTTCCCCTTGCCTCAGGAGATTTATCTAGAAAAAAGTTGTTATGGCTGATGTCAGAGAAATTACTGCTTGTACTCTTTTCTAGGATGTTTTTGGTTTCAGGTCTCCCATTTAGGTGTTTAATCCATTTTGAATTTATTTTTGTGTGTATATATACCACATCTTCTTTATCCATTCATCTGTCGATGGACACCTTGGCTCTTTCCATAGTTTGGCTATTGTGGACATTGCTGCTAGAAACATCAGGGTGCACATACCCCTTTGGATCACTACATTTATATGTGTGGTGTAGGAAAGTGGTCCAGTTTCATTCTTTTGCATGTTGCTGTCACATTTCCCAACACCATTGGTTGAAGAGACTGTCTGTTTCCTACTGGATATTCTTTCCTCATTGTCAAAGATTAACTGACCATACAACTGTGGGTTTAGTTCAGGGTTTTCTATTCTGTTCTATTGATCCATGTGTCTATTTTGGCACCAGTACCATACTGTTTTGTACACTACAGCTTTGTAATATAACTTGAAGTCTGGAATTGTGATACTTCCAGTTTTGTTTTTCTTTCTCAAGATTGCTTGGGCTATTTGAGGTCTTTCGTGGTTCCATACAAATTTTTTTTTTATTATGTTATGTTAACAACCATACATCATTAGTTTTTGTTGTACTGTTTCATGATTCATTGTTTGCATAACACCCAGTGCTCCATGCAGTATGTGCCCTCTTTAATACCCATCACCAGGCTAACCCATCCCCCCACCCCCTCCCCTCTAGAACCCTCAGTTTGTTTCTCAGAGTCCATAGTCTCTCATGGTTTGTCTCCCCCTTCAATTCCCCCCCTTCATTTTTCCCTTCCTACTATTGTGTTCTTTTTTTTTTTTTTAAACATATAATGTATTATTTGTTTCAGAGGTACAGGTCTGTGATTCAACAGTCTTACACAATTCACAGCGC
Source organism: Halichoerus grypus (assembly GCF_964656455.1). Taxonomy (NCBI): domain Eukaryota; kingdom Metazoa; phylum Chordata; class Mammalia; order Carnivora; family Phocidae; genus Halichoerus; species Halichoerus grypus. Next base: position 80,770,660 of record NC_135723.1, read on the forward strand.
TCACCATAGCACATACACTTCCCAATGTCTATCACCCAGCCACCCCACCCCTCCCCCACCCCACCATTCCAGCAAATCTCAGTTTGTTTCCTGAGATTAAGAATTCCTCATATCAGTGAGGTCATATGATACATGTCTTTCTCTGATTCACTTATTTCGCTCAGCATAATACCCTCCAGTTCCATCCACGTCATTGCAAATGGCAAGATTTCATTCCTTTTGATGGCTGCATAGTATTACATTGTGTATATATACCACATCTTCTTTATCCATTCATCTGTCGATGGACACCTTGGCTCTTTCCATAGTTTGGCTATTGTGGACATTGCTGCTAGAAACATCAGGGTGCACATACCCCTTTGGATCACTACATTTATATCTTTGGTTAAATACCCAGTAGTGCAATTGCTGGGTCGTAGGGTAGCTCTATTTTCAACTTTTTGAGGAACCTCCATACTGTTTTCCAGAGTGGTTGCACCAGCTTGCATTCCCATTAACAGTGTAGGAGGGTTCCCCTTTCTCCGCAATCCCGCCAACATCTGTCGTTTCCTGACTTGTTAATTTTAGCCATTCTGACTGGTGTGAGGTGGTATCTCATTGAGGTTTTGATTTGGATTTCCCTGATGACAAGCGATGTTGAGCACTTTTTCATGTGTCTGTTGGCCATTTGGATGTCTTCTTTGGAAAAATATCTGTTCATGTCTTCTGCCCATTTCTTGATTGGATCATTTGTTCTTTGGGTGTTGAGTTTGATAAGTTCTTTATAGATTTTGGATACTAGCTCTTTATCTGATATGTCATTTGCAAATATCTTCTCCCATTCTGTCAGTTGTCTTTTGGTTTTGTTGACTGTTTCTTTTGCTGTGCAAAAGCTTTTTATCTTGATGAAGTCCCAAAACGTCATTTTTGCCCTTGCTTCCCTTGCCTTTGGCGATGTTTTTAGGAAGAAGTTGCTGTGGCTGAGGTCGAAGAGGTTGCTGCCTGTGTTCTTCTTTGGGATTTTGATGGACTCCTGTCTCACATTTAGGTCCTTCAACCATTTTGAGTCTATTTTTGTGTGTGGTGTAAGGAAATGGTCCAGTTTCATTCTTCTGCATGTGGCTATCCAATTCTCCCAACACCATTTGTTGAATACACTGTCTTTTTTCCATTGGACATTCTTTCCTGCTTTATCAAAGATTAGTTGACCATAGAGTTGAGGGTCCATTTCTGAGCTCTCTATTCTGTTCCATTGATCTATGTGTCTGTTTTTGTGCCAGTACCATACTGTCTTGATGATGACAGCTTTGTAAAAGAGCTTGAAGTCCGGAATTGTGATGCCACCAGCTTTGCTTTTCTTTCTCAACATTCCTCTGGCTATTTGGGGTCTTTTCTGGTTCTATACAAATTTTAGGATTATTTGTTCCATTTCTTTGAAAAACGTTGATGGTATTTTGATAGGGATTGCATTGAATGTTTAGATTGCTCTAGGTAGCATTGACATCTTCACAATATTTGTTCTTCCAATCCATGAGCATGGAACGTTTTTCCATTTCTTTGTGTCTTCCTCAATTTCTTTCATGAGTATTTTATAGTTTTCTGAGTACAGATCCTTTGCCTCTTCGGTTAGATTTATTCCTAGGTACCTAATGGTTTTGGGTGCAATTGTAAATGGGATCGACTCCTTAATTTCTCTTTCTTCTGTCTTGTTATTGATATATAGGAATGCCACTGATTTCTGTGCATTGATTTTATATCCTGCCACTTTACTGAACTCCTGTAGGAGTTCTACCAGTTTTGGGGTGGAGTCTTTGGGGTTTTCCACATAAAGGATCATATCATGTGCAAAGAGTGAGAGTTTGACTTCTTTGCTGATTCGGATGACTTCTATTTCTTTTTGTTGTCTGATTGCTGTGGCTAGGACTTCTAATACTATGTTGAATAGCAGTGGTGATAGTGGACATCCCTGCTGCGTTCCTGACCTTAGGGGAAAAGCTCTCAGTTTTTCCCCATTGAGAATGATATTTGCTGTGGGTTTTTCATAGATGGCCTTTATGATATTTAGGTATGTACCCTCTATCCCTATACTCTGAGCAGTTTTGATCAAGAAAGGATGCTGTACTTTGTCAAGTGCTTTTTCTGCATCTATTGAGAGGATCATATGATTCTTGTTCTTTCTTTTGTTAATGTATTATCACATTGATTGATTTGTGGATGTTGAACCAACATTGCAGCCCAAGGATAAATCCCACTTGGTCGTGGTGAATAATCCTTTCAATGTACTGTTGGATCCTATTGGCTAGTATTTTGGTGAGAATTTTTGCATCCATGTTCATCAGGGATATTGGTCTGTAATTCCCCTTTTTGATGGGGTCTTTGTTTTTGGGATCAAGGTAATGCTGGCCTCATAAAATGAGTTTGGAAGTTTTCCTTCCATTTCTATTTTTTGGAAAAGGTTCAGAAGAATAGGTATTAATTCTTCTTTAAATGTTTGGTAGAATTCCCCTGGGAAGCCATCTGGCCCTGGGCTCTTGTTTGTTGGGAGATTTTTGATGACTGCTTCAATTTCCTTAGTGATTACAGGTCTGTTCAGGTTTTCTATTTCTTCCTGGTTCAGTTTTGGTAGTTGATGCAGCTCTAGGAATGCATCCATTTCTTCCAGGTTATCTAATTTGCTGGCATAGAGTTGCTCATAATATGTTCTTATAATTGTATTTCTTTGGTGTTGGTTGTGATCTCTCCTCTTTCATTCATGATTTTATTTATTTGGGTCATTTCCCTTTTCTTTTTGATAAGTCTGGCCAGGGGTTTATCAATCTTGTTAATTCTTTCAAAGAACCAGCTCCTAGTTTCGATGATCTGTTCTATTGTTCTTTTGGTTTCTATTTCATTGATTTCTGCTCTGATCTTTATTATTTCTCTTCTCCTGCTGGGTTTAGGCTTTATTTGCTGTTCTTTCTCCAGCTCCGTTAGGTGTAGGGTTAGGTTGTGTATTTGAGACCTTTCTTGTTTCTTGACAAAGGCTTGTATTGCTATATACTTTCCTCTTAGGACTGCCTTTGCTGCATCCCAAAGATTTTGAACAGTTGTGTTTTCCTTTTCATTTGTTTACGTGAAATTTTTAATTCTTCTTTAATTTCCTGGTTGACCCATTCATTCTTTAGTAGGATGCTCTTTAGCCTCCATGTATTTGAGTTCTTTCTGATTTTTCTCTTGTGATTGAGTTCTAGTTTCAAAGCATTGTGATCTGAAAATATGCAGGGAATGATCCCAGTCTTTTGGTACTGGTTGACACCTGATTTGTGACCTAGGATGTGATCGATTCTGGAGAATGTTCCATGGGCACTAGAGAAGAATGTGTATTCCGTTGCTTTGGGATGGAATGTTCTGAATATATCTGTGAGGTCCATCTGGTCCAGTGTGTCATTTAAAGCCTTTATTTCCTTGTTGATCTTTTGCTTAGATGATCTGTCCATTTCAGTGAGGAGGGTGTTAAAGTGCCCGACTATTATTGTACTGTTGTTGATGTTTCTTTGCTTTTGTTATTAATTGGCTGCTCCCATGTTAGGGGCATAGATATTTACAATTGTTAGATCTTCTTGTTGGATAGACCCTTTAAGTAGGATATAGTGTCCTTCCTCATCTCTTATTATAGTCTTTGATTTAAAATCTAATTTTTCTGATATAAGGATTGTCACCCCAGCTTTCTTTTGGTGTCCATTAGCATGGTAAATGGTTTTCCACCTCCTCACTTTCAATCTGCGGGTGTCTTTGGGTCTAAAATGAGTCTCTCACAGACAGCATATCAATGGGTCTTGTTTTTTTATCCAATCTGATAGCCTGTGTCTTTTGATTGGGGCATTTAGCCCATTTACATTCAGGGTAACTATTGAACGATATGAATTTAGTGCTATTGTATTGCCTGTAAGGTGACTGTTGCTGTATATTGTCTGTGTTCCTTTCTGGTCTATGTTACTTTAGGCTCTCTCTTTGCTTAGAGGACCCCTTTCAAGATTTCTTGTAGGGCTGGTTTCGTGTTTGCAAATTCCTTTAGTTTTTTTTGTCCTTGAAGCTTTCCATCTCTCCTTCTATTTTCAATGACAGCCTAGCTGGATATAGTATTCTTGGCTGCATATTTTTCTCATTTAGTGCTCTGAATATATCCTGCCAGTCCTTTCTGGCCTGCCAGGTCTCTGTGGATAGGTCTGTTGCCAATCTAATGTTTCCGCCATTGTAGGTTACAGATCTCTTGTCCCAAGCTGCTTTCAGGATTTTCTCTTTGTCTCTGAGACTCGTAAGTTTTACTATTAGATGTCAGGGTGTTGACCTATTTTTATTGATTTTGAGGGGGGTTCTCTGTGCCTCCTGGATTTGGTGCTTGTTTCCTTCCCCAAATTAGGGAAGTTCTCCGCTATATTTTGCTCCAATATACCTTCTGCCCCTCTCTCTCTTTCTTCTTCTTCTGGGATCCCAATTATTCTAATATTGTATCGTCTTATGGTATCACTTATCTCTCGAATTCTGCCCCCATGATCCAGTAGTTGTTTATCTCTCTCTTTCTCAGCTTCTTTATTTTCCATCATTTGGTCTTCTATCTCACTGATTCTTTCTTCTGCCTCATTTATCCTAAGAGTTAGAGCCTCCATTTTTGATTGCACCTCATTAATAGCCTTTTTGATTTCAACTTGGTTAGATTTTAGTTCTTTTATTTCTCCAGAAAGGGTTTCTCTAATATCTTCCATGCTTTTTTCAAGCCCAGTGAGTATCTTTAAAATCAGCATTCTGAACTCTAGTTCTGACATCTTACTAATGTCCATATGGATTAGGTCCCTGGCAGTCAGTAGTGCCTCTTGTTCTTTTTTTTGAGGTGATTTTTTCCATCTTGTCATTTTGTCCAGAGGAGAATAGATGAATGAAAGAACAAAATGCTAACAGGGTAAAAACGACCCCAGAAAAAATACACTAAACTAATCAGAAGAGACCTGAAACCAGGGGAAAAGAAGGGGAAAGAAAGAAAAAAGAAAAAGAGAAAGGAAAAGATAAAAACAAACAAACAAAAAATAGAATATGATCAAATATGATCAGGCTGGTGTATAGATCAATGCCACACACTAGATTTTGGGTGTATTTTGGTCTGTTAGAAGAAAGTGCCTCCCAAAATTTTAAAGAAAGAAAAACTTATATATGTACAAAAATAAGGGTAAATACGATGAAGGGATGGAATATGACTGTAAAGATGGAAATTATAAACGATTTTATAAAAGGAATTGATGAGAAGTTGTTTGAAAAAAGAAAGAAGAGGATTTAAAAAAAAAAAAGGGAGCTTCCAAAAAATAGAAATGGAAGGAAAACTTCCAAACTCATTTTATGAGGCCAGCATTACCTTGATCCCAAAACCAGACAAAGACCCCATCAAAAAGGAGAATTACAGACCAATATCCCTGATGAACATGGATGCAAAAATTCTCACCAAAATACTAGCCAATAGGATCCAACAGTACATTAAAAAGATTATTCACCACGACCAAGTAGGATTTATCCCTGGGCTGCAATGTTGGTTCAACATCCGCAAATCAATCAACGTGATACAATACATTAACAAAAGAAAGAACAAGAATCATATGATCCTCTCAATAGATGCAGAAAAAGCACTTGACAAAGTACAGCATCCTTTCTTGATCAAAACTCTTCTGAGTATAGGCATAGAGGGTACATACCTCAATATCATAAAAGCCATCTATGAAAAACCTACAGCGAATATCATTCTCAATGGGGAAAAACTGAGAGCTTTCCCCCTAAGGTCAGGAACGCGGCAGGGATGTCCACTATCACCACTGCTATTCAACATAGTATTGGAAGTCCTAGCCACAGCAATCAGACAACAAAAAGAAATAAAAGGCATCCAAATCAGCAAAGAAGAAGTCAAACTCTCACTCTTTGCAGATGATATGATACTTTATGTGGAAAATCCCAAAGACTCCACCCCAAAAGTGCTAGAACTCATACAGGAATTCAGTCAAGTGGCAGGATATAAAATCAATGCACAGAAGTCAGTGGCATTCCTATACACCAACAACAAGTCAGAAGAAAGAGAAATTAAGGAGTCGATCCCATTTACAATTGCACCCAAAACCATAAGATACCTAGGCATAAATCTAACCAAAGAGGCAAAGGATCTGTACTCAGAAAACTATAAAATACTCATGAAAGAAATTGAGGAAGACACAAAGAAATGGAAAAACGTTCCATGCTCATGGATTGGAAGAACAAATATTGTGAAGATGTCAATGCTACCTAGAGCAATCTACACATTCAATGCAATCCCCATCAAAATACTATCCACTTTCTTCAAAGAAATGGAACAAATAATCCTAAAATTTGTATGGAACCAGAAAAGACCCCGCATAGCCAGAGGAATGTTGAAAAAGAAAAGCAAAGCTGGTGGCATCAGAATTCCGGACTTCCAGCTCTACTACAAAGCTGTCATCATCAAGACAGTATGGTACTGGCACAAAAACAGACACATAGATCAATGGAACAGAATAGAGAGCCCAGAAATGGACCCTCAACTCTATGGTCAACTAATCTTTGACAAAGCAGGAAAGAATGTCCAATGGAAAAAAGACAGTGTATTCAACAACTGGTGTTGGGAAAATTGGACAGCCACATGCAGAAGAATGAAACTGGACCATTTCCTTACACCACACACAAAAATAGACTCCAAATGGTTGAAAGACCTCAATGTGAGACAGGAGTCCATCAAAATCCCAAAGGAGAACACAGGCAGCAACCTCTTCGACCTCAGCCGCAGCAATTGCTTCCTAGAAACATTGCCAAAGGCAAGGGAAGCAAGGGCAAAAATGAACTATTGGGACTTCATCAAGATAAAAAGCTTTTGCAAAGCAAAGGAAACAGTCAACAAAACCAAAAGACAACCGACAGAATGGGAGAAGATATTTGCAAATGACATATCAGATAAAGGGCTAGTATCCAAAATCTATAAAGAACTCATCAAACTCAACACCAAAAGAACAAAGAATCCAATCAAGAAATGGGCAGAAGACATGAACAGATATTTTTCCAAAGAAGACATCCAAACGGCCAAGAGACACATGAAAAAGTGTTCAATATCGCTCGGCATCAGGGAAATCCAAATCAAAACCTCAATGAGATACCACCTCACACCAGTCAGAATGGCTAAAATTAACAAGTCAAGAAACGACAGATGTTGGCAGGGATGCGGAGAAAGGGGCACCCTCCTACACTGTTGGTGGGAATGCAAGCTGGTGCAGCCACTCTGCAAAACAGTATGGAGGTTCCTCAAAAAGTTGAAAATAGAGCTACCATATGACCCAGCAATTGCACTACTGAGTATTTACCCCAAAGATACAAAAGTAGGGATCCAAAAGGGTACGTGCACCCCGATGTTTATAGCAGCAATGTCCACAATAGCCAAACTGTGGAAAGAGCCAAGATGTCCATCGACAGATGAATGGATAAAGAAGATGTGGTATAGATACACAATGGAATATTATGCAGCCATCAAAAGGAATGAGATCTTGCCATTTGCAACGACGTGGATGGAACTGGAGGGTATTATGCTGAGCGAAATAAGTCAAACAGAGAAAGACATGTATCATATGACCTCACTGATATGAGGAATTCTTAATCTCAGGAAACAAACTGAGGGTTGCTGGAGTGGGGGGTGGGGTGGGAGGGATGGGGTGACTGGGTGATGGACACTGGGGAGGGCATGTGCTCTGGTAAGCACTGTGAATTGTGCAAGACTGTTGAATCTCAGATCTGTACCTCTGAAACAAATAATGCAATATATGTTAAGAAAGAAAAAAAGAAGAAGAAGAATGTAGCAGGAGGGGAAGAATGAAGGGGGGGAAATCGGAGGGGGAGAAGAAACGTGAGAGACGATGGACTCTGAAAACAAACTGAGGGTTCTAGAGGGCAGGGGGGTGGCAGGATGGGTTAGCCTGGTGATGGGTATTGAGGAGGGCACGTTCTGCATGGAGCACTGGGTGTTATGCACAAACAATGAATCATGGAACACTATATCTAAAACTAATGATGTAATGTATGGGGATTAACATAACAATAAAAAAAAAGGGAGCAAATGTGATCAGGCAGGAGACTAGAACAAAGCCATACACTAGAGATTTAGGGTATATTTTGGTCTGTGAGAAGAAACTGTATCCCAAAATTTTAAAGAGAGAACAACTTATATATGTATACCAAAATTAAGGTTAACTACTATGAAGGGATAAAATATGACTCTAAAAACGAAAAATAAAAAAGATTTTTTTAAAAAAGGGATTGATAAGATGTTGGTTGAAAAAGGGAAAAAGAAAAATTAAAAAGAAAGTTAAAAAAAAAAATTAACTTTGAAAGACTAAAGAATCATGGTAAAAAAGCCATGGATTCTATGTGCATTATTCCCCTAGCGCTGGAGTTCTGCCGTTCTCATTGACTGGTAAACTTGGTCTTGGCTGGCTGTTCTTGCTGATCTTCTGGGGGAGGGGCCTGTCGCAGTGGTTCTCAGATGTCTTTGCCGGAGATGGAATTGCCCCACCCTTGCCCGTCTGTGCTAAGTAATCTGCTCGAGTTTGCTCTCAGGAGCTTTTGTTCCCTGCAAGCTTTCCGTGCAGTTTTGGAGGACAAGAGTGAAAGTGATGGCCTCCCAATCTCTGCCCCAGAGGAGCTGAGAACTCGAGACCCCACTAATCAGTGAGCCCCCATAGAAAAGCAGTCAGTCGCTCCCGTCTCCCCGTCTCCGGCTGCACTCCGTGCTCACCCAGGCTGTGACTGAGCATTTTTATCTCTGGCACAAGACCCCGTGTGGAGTCTCAAACCCAGCAGATCCTTGTGGTGCGCTCCCGCGCTGCTCCTCTTGGGGGAGGAAGGGGAATCTCCCCGGATCTGCCTCTTTTTGGGCCCCTGCTGGGAGAGCAGTGGCCTGACTGTGCTGCGGATCACGGTTTATGGCAACCCCAAGCTGAGAGCCCACTCCTTGGCTCTGTCTCTGCAGCTGGCTTCCCTGCTCCCATACCTGGGAGCTCTGCTGCACTCAGACACCCCCGGTCTTTCTGTGACCCCGAGGCTCCTGAGACCACACTGTCCCAGTGAGGGTTCCACCCCCACTTAGCCACTGGAGCGACATCCCTCAGCAGAACCGACTTCTAAAATTTCTGATTTTGTGCTCCGCTGCTCTATCACTTGCCGGTATTGGCTGACGGAGGCCCCTCCCCCGCCGTCTATCCTCCCAGATATCGCCTCAGATTCACTTCTCCGCACGCATGTCCTACCTTCCAGAAAGTGGTCGCTTTTCTGTTCAGAGAGTTGCTGCTATTCTTTTCTTCAATCTCCTGTTGAGTTTGTAGGTGTTCAGAATAGTTTCTCCATACAAATTTTAAGATTGTTTGTTCTAGCTCTGTGAAAAATGCTCTTGGTATTTTGGTAGGGATTGCATTAAATCTGTATATTTCTTTGGGTAATACGGAAATTATAACAGTATTCTCCCTATGCACGAGCATGGAATGTCTCTCCATTGCTTTGTGTCATATTTCTTTCTTCTTTCATCAGTGTTTTATAGTTTTCATAGTACAGATCTTTTGCCTCTTTTGCTAAGTTTATTCCTAGGTATTTTATTATTTTTGGTGTAATTGTAAATGGGATTATTTTATTAATTTCTCCTTCTGCTGCTTCATTATTGGTGTATAGAAATGCAACAGATTTCTGTACATTGATTTTATATCCTGCAACTTTACTGAATTTATTAATCAGTTCTAGCAGCTTTTTGGTTGAGTCTTTAGGGTTTTCTGTATACAGTATGTCATCTGCAAACAGTAAAAGTTTTACTTCTCTCTTGCTGATTTGGATGCCTTTTTTTTTTTTTCCTTCTGTGATTGCTGTGACTAGAACTTCCAGTACTATGTTGAATACAAGTGATGAGAGTGGATATCCTTGTCTTATTCCTGACCTTAGGGAAAAGCTCTCAGTTTTTCCCCATTGAGTATGATGTGAATTTTTCATAAAAGGCCTTTATTATGTTGAGGTATGTTCCCTCTAAACCTACTTTGTTTAGGGTTTTAATCATGAATGGATGTTGTACTTTGTCAAATGTTTTTTCTGCATTTATTGAAATGATCATATGGTTTTTATCCTTTCTCTTATTGATGTCATGATGTTGATTGGTTTGTAAATATTGAACTACCTTGCATCCTGGGAATGAATCCCATTTGATTATAGTGAACGATTTTTTAAATATATTGTTGGATTCGGTTTGCTAGTGTTTTGTTGAGAATTTTTGCGTCTATGTTCATCAGAGATACTGGCCTGTAGTTCTTTTTTTATGATGTCTTTATCTGGCTTTGGTATCAGAGTAATGCTGGCTCATAGAATGAATTTGGAAGTCTTCTTTCCTTTTTTTATTTTTGGAATAGTTTGAGTGGAATAGATATTAACTCTTCTTGAAATGTTTGGTAGAATTCACCTCTGAAGCTGTCTGGTCCTAGACTTTTGTTAGTTGGGAGTTTTTAAATTACTCATTCAATTTCATTGCTGGTAATCTCCTTCCTGTTTGTTTTGGGAGGTTATGTCTTTCTAGGAATGTATCCATTTCTTCTAGGTTGTCCGATTTTTTGACATACAGTCTTTCATGATATTCTTTATAATTGTTTGTATTTATGTGGTGTCAGTTATTTCTTTTCTTTCATTTGTGGTTTTATTTTTTGGTGAGTATTGCTAGAGGTTTAAAGATTTTTTTGACTTTTTCAAAGAACCAACTTTTGGTTTCATTGATCCATTCTCTTTTTTTAGTTTTGTTTATTTATGTTCTAATCTTTATTATTTCCTTCCTTCTACGGTTTTGTGTTTTGTTTGTTCTCCTTTTTCTAGCTCCTTTAGGTGTAAGGTTAGGCTTTTTATTTGATATTTTTCTTGCTTCTTGAGGTAGGCTTATATTGCTATATAATTCCCTCTTTGAACAGCTTTTGCTGCATCCCAAAGATTCTGGTCCATTGTGTTTTCATTTTATTTGTTTCCATGTAATTTTTGATTTCCTCTTTGATTTCTTGGTTGACCCATTCATTTTTTAGTATTATGTTACTTAACCTTCGTGTACTTGTGTTCTTTCCAGGTTTTTTTCCTTGTGGTTGATTTCTAGTTTCACATCATTGTGGTCAGAAAAGATGTATGGTATGACTTCCATCTTTTTTAATTTGTTGAGACTTATTTTGTGGCCCTAATAAGTGCTCTACTCTGGACAGTGTTCCATGTACACTTGAAAAGAATGTACATTATGCTCTTTCTGGAGGGAATGTTCTGAATATATCTTAAGTCCATCTGGTCCAGTGTATCATTTAAAGCCACTGTTTCCTTGTTGATTTTCTGTTTGGATGATCTGTCCCTTGATGTAAGTGGAGTATTAAAGTCCCCTGCTATTATTGTATGACTAGTGATTACTTTCTTTATGTTTGTTATTAACTGTTGTATGTATTTTGTTGCTCCCATGTTGGGTGCATAAAGATTTACAATTGTTATATCTTCTTGTTTGATTGTGCCCTTTATTATTTATATGTCTTTCTTTGTCTCTTGTTACAGTCTTTGTTTTAAAGTCTATTTTTTCCAATATAAGTATTGCTACCCTGGCTTTCTTTTGACATCGATTTGCATGATAAATGTTTCTCCATCCCCTCATTTTCAATCTCTCTCCAAGTGTCTTTAGGTCTGAAATGAGCTTCATGTATGTAGCATATAGATGGGTCTTGGTTTTTTTATCCACTCTGTCACCCTATGTCTTTTTTTTTTTAAAGATCTATTTATTTATTGGAGAGAGAGAGTGGGTATGAATGTGAGCAGGGGGAGGGGCAGAAGAAGAGGGAGAGAGAGAATCTCCAGGAGACTCCAGGCTGAGCAAGGAGCCAGACATGGGCCTCGATCCCACAACACTGAGATCATGACCTGAGCCAAAATTGAGTTGGACGCTCAACCAACTGAGCCACCCAGGTGCCCCACCCTATGTCTTTTGAAAGGAGTGTTTAGTACATTACATTCAAAGTAATTATTGATAGATATGTATTTATTGCCATTTTGTTACTTGTTTTGTAGTTGTTTTTGTAGTTTTTCTCTGATCATTTCTTGTCTTTTGTTCATGGTTTATTGGCTTTCTTTAGTAATATATTTGCATTCCTTTCTCTTTATTCTTTGCATATCTATTACTGGTTTTTGATTGGTGGTTTCCATTAGGTTTGTATATAACATCTTCTGCATATAGCAGATATCAAGTTGGTTACTTAAGTTTGAACCCATTCTTTACTCCTCTGCCCTCCCATTTTAGGTATATGGTGTCATATTTTATATTCTTTTATTTTGTGAATCCCTTGACTGATTTTTATAGATATATGTATTTTTACTGCTTTTGTGCTTCCAACTTTTCATATTCTTACTTGTGGTCTCTCCTTTTGACTCAAAGAGTCTTCTTTAATATTTCTTGTAAGGTTGGTTTAATAGTCATTAATTCCTTTGGTTTTTGATTGTCTGAGAACTTGTATCTTTCCTTCTATTCTGAATGATAGCTTTGCTGGATAGAGTATTCTTGGATGCAGGTTCTTTTTCTTTCAGCATTTTGAATATATCATGCCACTCTCAACTGGCCTGCAAAATTTCTGCTATAAATCAGGTGATGGCCTTATGGGGATTTCCCTGTATGTAAACATTTTCTTTCTCTTCCTGCTTTTAAAATTCTCACTTTATCACTATTTTTTGCCATTTTAATTACTATGTATCTTGGTGTGGACCTCCTTGGGATGATTTTTTGGGGGGCTCTCTGCCTCCCACATCTGGATATATGTTTCCTTCCTCAGATTAGGGAAGTTTACAGCTATTATTTCTTCAATAAACTTTCTGCCCTCTTTTGTCTCTCTTCTTCTGGGATCCCTATAATGTGAATCTTTTTCGCTTGATGGAGTCAAGGGTAGACTTAGATGAGTTCCCTAAGTGCATTTTCACTTTGCATAATTTTTTTTTCTCTTTTTTGCTCAGCTTGATTACTTTCCATTACTCTGTTTTCCAGGACATTAATTCATTCCTCTGCTTCCTCTAGCCTGCTCTTTATTCCATCAAGTGTATTTTAAATTTCATTTATTGTGTTCTTCATCTTTGATTGGTTCTTTTTTATCTCTCTGTTAAGAATCTCACTGATGTCCTCCACTCTTTTCTCAAGTCTTTTGCATATCTTTATGATCATTACTTTAAGTTCTACATTGGGCATTTTACTTACATCTGTTTCATTTAGGTTTCTTGCTATAGTTTTGTCCTATTCTTTCATTTGGGACACATTCCTCTGTCTCCTAATTTTGTCTAACTCTCTGTGTCTGTTTCATGTATTTGGAAAGTCAGCTTCATCTCCTGTTCTTGAAGGTAATGGCTTTATGAAGAAGAGGTCCTGTAGTGCCCGGAAATGCCATGTCGCCTGTTCCCTAGGACCTGGTGCTTCAAGGAAAGTCTCCTATGTGTGTTTTCTGTGACCTGCTGTTGAGTTCTGTCCACTTCCTCCTTCAATCCAGTTGTCTTCAGAGGCTCTCTTTGCCTGTTGTGGGCAGTGTTTGTTTGTTGTCCAGGTGGGGTGTATTTTAACAAGGTTTGCACTGGTCTACTTGTAAAATAAGACCTGCTGCTGCTGGAACTGAGGTCCCACAAAATGGAGGGGTCAGGAGACAAGGTGTTGGTGAGGTTTGTGCTGGTCATCTGGGGTGGGGCCCACAGCACCAGGAATGAAGCAAGTGTGCTGGAAAGACAGATCCATCAAACGGCATTGGGGGCTTACTGTAAACAAGTAGTGAGTGTCAGGGCTTTGCTGGTTCCCATAGATGGCTGTGTGTTTATGCTGGGGGCAAGAGAGGGAAATGGTGCCTGCCAGCTCCTTTGTTTATGAAAGTCTTTCCTTGTGATCCCTGTCTCTCCAGCCATGCTCTGAGATGAATAAAAAACTCTCTCCCTCCTGTCTGCACCTGGCATTTTTAAACTGCTACTTCCAAGCTGTGGCTCCATGGGCTGTTTGTTGTGCTGTGTCATTCAGGTCCATAATATTAAGTCCAGGAATAGTTATGATAGTTAAGATTGTTTAGCACCAGGTGACTTTATTTTTATAAACCTGCTTAAAAATTGTGCCATATTTATAGAGTTCAGGAAAATTTGTTGTGTATAAGGTAGAACTTGTTAATCATAAATGATCATTTGTGAATGATAGTATTATGGTTATAGTATATAAATAAAGAAGATACTTTCCCCAGTGAGTTTTATAATACTTGTGGTGTCACAGACACAATTGCTGAAAGTGACCCTGGATGCTCATTTTGTGTTGCCTGCATATTAGCTAGCTGTGACCAGGGATTCCCTTCAGCCAAGTTTATTTTCCCATAGAACTGGGGCTTCCTCCCCCCAACCAGGGGATAGGCCTTCAGATTTAAGATCTTCAGGTATTGAAACACTAGTGTTTCCAGAACAATTTTATAAATTGATGGCCCCCAAATTCAGGAGTGTGTTTATTCCCTCCACGATAAAGCTGATTTCCCATGCTAGTCATATAAAAAAAGGATGGAGATCTCAGTGTTCAGGAGGCCCAGTGCTTCTGCATACCTTTCTGTGGAATGATAGGAGTATCGGGGCTCCTAAAAAAAAAAAAAAAATCACTCGTTGACCTTGGCCCTTTGTAAGTTTTCTCAATAAAGTATATTCCTTAACCCATGTCATATAGTATGAAATTCATCTTGAATCCTATTGTACAGCAGATAAAGACCAAGAAGGGATATGATTTGCATAGCAAGACTCTTTATGTTTCAAAACTTAAATTACAGTTTCTATGTTGAGATGTAATTATGCACTGACTTTTATATAAAAAGAAATTAATGAGAAAAATGATAGTTCATTTTTAGCATGAGGGAAAATAAGGCAGTTAAGTGAAGACCAATATTTAAAAATAGCACCTTGTCATTTTATTCAGGGAAAAGAAACATAAAATTAAATATTATGACAACTATAGATTCACAAAACTCACAAAATTTTATAATATACTTCATTTTATTGAATAAAAGCATCAATATTTTATTTTCCAATATATAATTTATAATCATAGTTATTAAGAGTTGTGGAGCTTTATAAAATCCTCTTCAATGCTTCATGTAAATTATTCTAAAACTTTTAGATTAAGTCTATAATGCTGGCTACACATTCTACAAAATTAAATTCAGATTTAAAAGCACTCTACTCCAAATACCACCATACTATATGTAGATGACCAAGCATAATGTGTTTAACATGGTGACTGCATATTTGGTTTGCTGTCTATTGTCCTGTCGTCCAGCTAGTTTAGTATTTGTCCCAGATTTTTAATTTTTAAACCAAGTATTTATAAATAGTTGTATTTATAAATAGCATGAGTGCGATAAAACTCAAAAGTATTTTATTTCCAGTTTCTATCATAGTCTCATAATCTACCTCAAAATTTTGGTTAAGAAGATGACACTCAAAACTGCAGAGGGTACATTTATGTATTTATGTATCTTTCTTTAAAGCATGACTTTTCATAAGAATCACATGTCTCTTCTATATTAATTGACCTGCTGACTGAATTCTAGTTTTCTTATATACTGTGAAAAATGAAGTGATAGATATTAATGTCTTGACTCTATTAGTACAAGAACTTTAAACATAAATTTTTCCAGTGTTTATTTTTTAATGTCACCAACTACTTCTGTTTTCATTAATTGAGAAGAAATACATCCCTGGAAGTTTATTTTGTTAAAAGTGAAACAACAAATATGTTATTGGAATTTCAATTAAAATTCAACATGAAGGACACAACTATTTTAACCAATTTTGGTGGAGCAAAGCTTTATGATAAAAACAATATTCACACTAAATTAAGAAGCCTACAGAGAAGAAATGTACTTGGAATTGGTTTGGGATTACACACATAAATTGTAATTATAACCAAACAAGATTGATATTTTTACCAATGGAAATAGAAGCTTGAAGTTGTCAAATTTTATAATTTTTGCCCATATACATTTACAGTAAGTAAAAATTTTATGGGAAAAGCAACGTTGAATTACACACAAAAGCTCAGCATAATAGTACATGTAGCCTTCACTTTTCATTTTCTATGTTACATTTCAGAAATGTTTGAGCTGTAAATATTTTGTGAGTACATCTAAGTGCACAAAAATACTACTTTTTGTAAATATTTATACTGTTTTAACTGCTTTATGTTAAAAATAAAGGACGTCTTTAATCAAAAAAATGAATTGACAGAAAATATCTGTCAGATTATAAGACTTTAGCAAACTGTGATGGGTAGAAACCAAGTTTGCAAACAGAAAGACACTAAAATTTATGCCTATAAATGCAAGAACAGAATTAAACAATTGAGAGTTCAAGTTATTTATGATATTTAATTTAGAAATTCTATAATTGTGCTTTGGAATATCTCAAGCTGTGGAAATAATCTTTTGATAATTCTACTTTTAACTGTCTGTGCTCTCTTACTTTGTCTTCAATGTCTATCTTTAATCTTTTTAAGTTGATATTTATTGAAATATTTAAAATAATCTTAGGTAAGAACAGTTAATTTCATGAGTATTTTCTTGTAAAAATATTTATTAAAGAAACTCTGGTTGGAAGCAGAAAGACAGTAACTGAAAATATCCTGGATTTAGTAGACTTTATTTTGAGCTTGTAAGGCACTTAAGCATCTAGAATGTTTTCATAATAAAAAAATAGAATCTTCAACAGAATTTGTTAAAAATTTTAAATTTGTTGACTATGAAATGCAATTTTGAGGAAAATTATAGCAGACTTCATAAAAATTTAAAACAATAAGACCATATTTAAAAAAAACACATTTTACAGAAAAGTCTATTGATATGGGTTTAGAAACAGATACCACTAAGAAATATATTAAACTATATAAATATATGCCAAGAGTAATTTATTATTTTTAGTGGTTCAGAAAACTAATGAGACTTCTTAAATTTTGCTTTAATATATATGGATATTATGTTAAAACAAAATTTATACATTAAAACATATACATATTTATTTTTAGAAATATTAATTTTAAAAATCATTTTTTATATAACAAGGTCTACCAACATAAAACAGTCAATGAAAATATTTTATGAAATTATAAAATTTTTAGTAACCCTATTTACTGTCAAAAATTTTCCAGTTTGGAAGAATAAACTAAATGATCACCCCATGTGTATATTCTTGCAATTCTTTACAATTATCCTCAGACAAAACTTGGTCATTGCAGACCGTACCACTGTTCCTTGTATTCTATTCCCCACTGATTTCAATTTCTTTTTTATTGAGATATATTCTAGTTCTTTCACCATGTATGTGTGAGTGATAAACTTTTCCACTATTTGAAAGAAAATGTCTTTACATCATACATACCCTTGAATGATAATTGAACTGGGTATGAAATTCTTAGGTGGCATTTTTCTTAGCACTTTTAAGATAAGGTTCCATTGTCTTTGAGCCTCTATCATTGCTACTGAAAACTAATTGTTGTTCCTTTTATGTAACTCATCTTTTCCTTTTTTTTTTTTTAAAGATTTATTTGAGAGAGAGAGAGAGAGCACGTGAGCCAGAGGGAGGGGCAGAGGGAGAAGGAGAGGGAGAATCCTCAAGCAGAGTCTGCTGAGTGTGGAGCGCAACATGGGGCTTGATCCCAGGACCCTGAGATCATGACCTGGGTCAAAATCAAGAGTCAGCTGCTTAACCAACTGTGCCAAGCAGATGCCTCACTCATCTTTTTCTTTATAATTGCTTTCAACCCTTTTTCATCAGATTTTGTGAGGAGCAACTTAACTTTTAACAAGATATCAATTTCTTTTTATTCAATGTATTTGGGAATAAGTGGTTGATTTCAATTTGATAATTCACATCTTTACTAAATTCTAGATGATCTCAGCCATTTATTTTTTCAAATATTGCCTCAGTGGCATTCCCTCTATTTTCTTCTATTGGCAGTCCTCTTAATGAATGTAGCCAACTCTACTGCCTGGCCAGTCCACACCATGCCAACTGTTTCCTTATACACTTTCACAGAAAAGACTAAAACTGCTAAATACTCACTTTACAAGTTTCTCTTGAACTAGGGCTTGCCAAATGGCAGTTTTAAGCAAAAAGATGTTAAGTGGGATTACACTGTTAGGATTTCTGGGGAAACTCTTTAATGATGAAAAGGGAGACCCAACAACTGTTTCTCCTTTCCCCTTCCTTCTTGTTGCCACAAACTGAAATGCAATGAGAAGAGGTTCAGTGGCCTTCATAGGGACCTACGTAAAAGGCTGACATAGAAGGAGATGGCATCTGTGACATACCTGAGGCACAAATCCATTCCTGATCAGCTGCCTCCTCCAAATTTCTAATTACATAATAAAACAAGCTCAGTTTCTTAGAGTCTGTGGAAAGGATTTAGGTGGTGATGCTGTACTTGAGAGAAACATACCCAGGGTGAAGGTGAGGTGAGAGAAACTTGGAAACAAAGCAAAGAAAAATGCCAAGCAAGATAATGCAATGCATTACTACCGAGTATTTGTTCACCAAGAGAGAAAAAGAGATACAAGAAGTTCTCCGTAAGTGTATTCACTGGGCACGTAAAATATTTTAAAATGTTGAAAGGAGGAACTTCACATCAGAATAGTTCACTGGGGAGATAATAGAAGGCCTCAGGCTTCCTGTGAGATTACATGAGGGGAAACAGATGATGGGGATAACTGGTGGGGAATCTCCTGTATTTCCATGTCATGTCCAGTCCCTTGAAGGCCATTCATTAAGTTATATCTCATACTCTGTAGTACAGTGTTTCATCCAAGTCTAAAAGAGGAGAGGTGATCCTGAAAGGTGGTTGTGGACAAGAGAGGGAAGAAAGGAGATATTTTGGAGCATCTAAAAAAACAGAATTTCTATATTTAAAATTCCAATACTTACCCTGAGATTTCTCATGCATCTTCCTTTATTTTCTATCATAGGACTTACTACTACATAATACGACAGTAATATATTATTTATGTACCTATTACCTTTCACCCTCTAATGGTTTATAAGCTCATGAAGACAAGGATTTTTGTCTATTTTGTTTTTGTTGTTAAGCTTCTATATCCAAGCACCAAGAACGATAATCTCTTGGTACACAATATATGAATTAATTGCAGCCATGATGCCTGGCCCTATTCCTTGGCTATTAATATGAAGATGAACCAGGTTCATCTTTTGGTGTTTTGGACAGCTTAGAGTCATCTCTATTGGACATTCCTTACATGGCAGGTGATAAAGAAGATTTGTCCTAGTATTCTAGTGGTTAAGAACACTAATTTTAGAATCTTATTGCCTGGATTTAAATTCTGGCTCTTCTATTTATAGTTGTATCCTCCTCTGCAAATGATACTATAAATAATATCTATTTCATATGGTCATTGTAAGGAAATATGAAATATCATATGTAAAGAATTTCCATGGTGTAATCCTCTGATGGTGTTCTTATGCTCAGGGTCTAGCCAGAAAAACAGAAAACATTCAAAATATTTAAAATAGAGGGAGTTTAATGTACATAACCTGTTACACAGGTGATAGAAAAGCTGAGAAAGTGAACAGAAAACTGTTGTGAGACAGTCCACCAAGGAGCAATAGTAGGATGTAGCTACTATCTCTAGACCTTAGGCCCAAACGGGTAAGGTAATGTTATGAAAACGCAGGGGCCAGAGTCATGCGACTGGAAGCTAGTGCCTTGAAGGAGATGCAGCCAATGCCTGGTGATCAGGATGGGATGATGTACAAGGGCAAGATAGACAACAAATAGTCTGCTTCCTCTCTTCTTTCACCTTTCCATCCTCCAATATGCAGAGCACAATTGTAAGCCAAATGACAAGGGATTTTCAAAAATACAATTTATGGAATCAGATCACCAATTTCGCAGAGCAAAAAAGAAGGGGGATATGAGGGCAAACAGGATCAGGTTCTGTTCCATCTTATCTATCATTTTTAGAATCATCTTTGCTAATATTTCAGCCTTTTCCAGCTCTATTGTTCGATGTAATTCAAAGGATTTTTATTTCTTTAGAATTACCTACAAATTACTTTCTATGCTATTGCATTTGAGAGCAGAAATTATACTTATTATCTTAGTGTAACCCACATTACTAAGTGCCTTGTTCATGGAAAATAAGTATGCAAGTTATAAATGAGATTGATTTTATAAATCCGAATTAGGACTTTACAATCAAGCCTTGACCAGCTCACTTCTAATTTCATTTTACACTTCCCTGTTAGAATAAATCACAATTTTTATGCAAAGTAAATGAGTGCCCCATTTTCATTACCAGCTCTCTATAGTAATCATATGATCAAGGGTAATTGTCATGATAGAGTTTCTAACAATTTTTTTCTTCATGCTATCAGTTTTTATCAATGAATGATTCATTGTATCTAGACATTGCTCTTTGTGTGTTTCTCAAACCTAATTAGTTTTAGCATTAGTGAGTCATATTTTCTTCATTTTATTTGAAATACTATCTGTGAATCTAAATTCTGTCCATTTAACAAATAGTAAGCTTTAAGAGTACTTCCTCTCAAAAGTTGTTTAATTCATTAAATTTCACCTTGCTTTTGTAAAAAGAATACCTTATTTTTTTTAAAAGATACTTTGGAATGTTTTTCTAGAAAATTTCCTCAAACTAATGTATATTTAAATGCAATGCCATTTGTATATAGGATATCCCACTATAAATCCTCTACATTGCCAACTATAAATAGAAGTCAGATCTAGAAAAAATACTTTTACTATCTTAATTGACTCTATTTCTAAAATTACTCTGCTTTTCAGAGTGAACACTCCTACATAGTTAAAAACTTTTTAAGATTATTCATCAACATAGTGTATGTTCCCTTTGGCATTTAGACACCCTTTATCTTACTCATTGCACAATAGAGTGTTTAGAACTGTGAAGATTTTTTTTTTTTTTTGATGCACAAGATACAGAATTTAAAGGATAAAGAAGTAGGAATAAATAGCAGCCCCAATTTCTCATATTAAGTTGAACAGGATTGATATTTTGTTAGAATGGCTACAACTCCTATTCATGCATTTATTATATGTGAATCTGTCTTAGTTTGTGTCTTTCTACTGAGATATTTATAGAACCTGATATGTTTTGAACATTTCCCATATTGGTCCCATATTTCAAAAATTATTGGTAATTAGTGGTTTACGGTGCAATATATTTCATCATTCGTAGGGTAAAGAATCTGAAAATTGCCTAGTCCCAAAGCTAAGAGTGGGGATTGGGACTGTAGCTAGTAAAGCCATGGAGAAAGGAATCCAAGTTTAAAGCAAGGCAGAGTCATGGATATGAACCAGATTTAGAATTTTTTCTCCTCCTCCCACAAAAAAAAACAAAGTGAAAACAAAGAGGAGATAAAATCTAGAGAGCAAAGGAATATGTATAGTTTAAAATCAAGAACATGCTTAGGAGTCAGAAGAACAATGGCTATTACTGGAAGAGACTACAAGGGACTTTGTTGTAGGTTAATTTGTGACTTTTTAAAAACATTTTTAAGCATGGTTAAAATTCTCTTTCAAGGCATTTGTAGATGAGCAGAAGTCTACAGAACGACATAGTACGTATCTACCTGAAATAATGAAAGCTTTGTTAAAATGTATGTATTTGGAATATGATGTTTTATGCAGATTCTGCCAATAAGAAGATCTGGATCTAGTTTATCCTGTTACTAGTTGAGGACACTTAATCTAAATGCTGCTTAAAAAATAATTTTTGCTCTTTTTGAATTTTATATTCTCAAGTGCTGTAGAAATAGAAAGTGCAATAGAAATATAATGTGAGTCACACATGTGAACAGTGTATTTAACTTGTCTACTAGGATCTGTTCAAATACTTGCCAATTTTTAAATTGAGTTGTTTGCTTTCTATTTTGTCATATAGATATATTGCAAATATTTCTCCCTATTCTGTGACTTGCTGTTTCATTTTCTTAAGGTAGCCTTTAAATAGAAAAAAAAAATCTTTTGGGGTGCCTGGGTGGCTCAGTCGTTAAGCGTCTGCCTTCGGCTCAGGTCATGATCCCAGGGTCCTGGGATCAAGCCCCGCATCAGGCTCCCTGCTCCGCAGGAAGCCTGCTTCTCCCTCTTCCTGCTTGTGTTCCCTCTCTCACTGTGTCTCTGTCAAATAAATAAAAAATCTTAAAAAAAAATTTAAAAAAAATCTTTTAAATTTGAATCAGCCCCATTTATAATTTTTAAAGACATTATTTTTTGAACTACCTCCCTAAATTTTATAAAATTTGCTATATTTTTCTCTGGAAGATTATGGTTGTTCATTTATATCTATGCTTTAATTTGTGTTATAATTTTTTGTATGGTGTAGGTAAGGGCAATATTCATTTGTTCCCAAATGGATATTAACATTTATGAGTGGGTTCACTTTTGAGTCTATTAATCTATAGATCTACATTTTACAAATATTAGCTTTATATTAAGCTTTAAAATCAGATATTGTTCTCCCACTACATACCACAGTTTGTTTACTCATTTATTGATGGACATATGGGTTGTATCTATCCCCGTATATTTATGTATCTATCCCCGTGTATTTCACCAGAATCTAGGCTATTGAGAATAATGCTGCTATAAACTTCTGTGTACAAGTTTCTGCAGGGACATGTTTTCATTTCTCCTGGACATATACCAGGAGTAGAATTGCTGGATTATATAGTAACTCTAACATTTTTTAGACATGTTTTCCAATGGTTTAATGATTTTACATTCCCACCAGTAATGTACTAGGGTTCTAATTTCTCCCTATCCACACCAACACATGTTAATTTGTTTTTTGTTTTTGATTATAGTCATCCTAATGGATGGGAAATGCTACCTCATTATGGTTTTGATTCACATTTTCTTAGTGACAAAGGATGGCAAACATCCTTTCATGTGCTTGTTGGTCATTTATCTATCTTAATTGGGGAAATATCTATTCAAGTCCCTTGCCCATTTTTTAAATTGGGTTGTCTTTTGTTGTTGAGCTATAAGTGTTCTTTATATATTCTGAATACCAAACCCTGATCTATGATTTGAAAACATTTTCTTCCATTTCATTTGTTGCCTTTCTACTTCCTTAATAATGTCCTTTAAGGTACAAAATTTTTTGACAAAGCCCACCTTATGTATATAGGTTTTTTTGTTGCTTTTGCTTTTGGTGTTAAATCTAACAATATATTGACAAATATGAGGTCATGAAGAATTACCTCTGTGTGGGTTTGGGGTTGTTTTGTTTTGTTTTTTTGACTCTGTTTTTTTCTAAGACTTTTAGCTTTATATTTAAGTCACTGATCCACTTTGAGTTCATTGTTCTATATAAAGTAGGGGTCCAATTTCATTCTTCTACATGCAGTTATCTAATTCTCTCTTTTTTTTTTTTTTTTTTTAAAGATTTTATTTATTTATTTGAGAGAGAGAGAATGAGAGACAGAGAGCATGAGAGGGAGGAGGGTCAGAGGGAGAAGCAGACTCCCTGCCGAGCAGGGAGCCTGATGCGGGACTCGATCCCGGGACTCCAGGATCATGACCTGAGCCGAAGGCAGTCGCTTAACCAACTGAGCCACCCAGGCGTCCCTAATTCTCTCTTTATTCCCCACCAAGTGGTCTTGACTCCTTTGTCAAAAAATAATTGGCCATGGGTTTGGGGTTATTTCTGGGCTCTCAATTCTATTCCCTTATTTTATATATTTATCCACAGGCCTATCTATCCATATACTTGTGGACACGTTTTCATTTTCCTTGGGTAAATACCTAGGAGTGTAATTGCTGGGTTAAGTAATACATGTATTTTTAAAGAAACCTGTCTTTTCCTCACCATGGTCAGTATCCTGTAGCCAGGTTTATTGAACCTCTATGCAAAATTAGGATTTCTGTTGGTGAGAAAGAAATGAGTGGTTAGTCAATAAAATGTATCTATCCCCGTGTATTTCACCAGATGCTGATACCGTCTAAGTGATGAACTTTGAGCCATTCTGGAGAATTATTTTTCACTTGTTAGGGAGCAAGAATTTCCTGTTCCCTTTAAGTTGCTTCTAGCTGTGCTAAGAATCAAATTGACATGAGAGAGGAGAAAATCAGATTTAATTTCATATAATCCACACAGACATGGAAATTCCAAAGAAGTCAGGCCAAATGAGGCATATATGTCACCCTAAACTAAGGAGAAGGAGGTAGGGGTTTGGGACTTCAAAGGGAAGGAATGCAATTCACAGGACAATAAGAAGAAAAGCAGATGTTTGGTAATTAGATTCTTGCCCTGCCATATAGATGTTTCACTCAGATAAATTTTATCTCTGTTAATAACCATTATCCTGAGAAAGACCCCCAATTTGGATTCTCTATGTAGTTAAGGAAAGGGCAAAAGTTTCTCTTGAGCTTCCAGGGTCTCAATTGCCTTTGGCTCAAAATCATCTTCATGCCAAAGTGGCCCATCTTGGGGGTGACCTGTCTCCAGCCCCTATATTTTCTTCCTCTGAAATTTCCCTGAAGCTTTTAGACAGTAAACCTTGAGTTGGCGGGTGGTTACATCTCACTGAATGAGTCCTTTAGTCCTGAAAATAGGTCATTTTAGTTAAACTGATTTTAGGAGGTGGTGATGCAGGTGTAATCTCAGTTAGGCCTGTGGTTCAAGTAATCATTCATTAAATAGGCATTTCTACAGAAACAAAAGAAAAAAACAATGGTAAATGATTGG
Organism: Halichoerus grypus; assembly: GCF_964656455.1. Lineage (NCBI taxonomy): Eukaryota > Metazoa > Chordata > Mammalia > Carnivora > Phocidae > Halichoerus > Halichoerus grypus. The sequence goes on from NC_135723.1 coordinate 80,795,463, forward strand.
GTCAAATTATAAACCAGTTTTTGAGTTCTGAGAGTAGTCAAGATTTCTAGATGTCAATCTTGAAGATTATTCAGATAGAGTGAGTATAGGCCATGGCAATCTGACAGATCTTCCTGGTTTGTAGTTCAAATGTTGATGTTCCGTGGGTCACTCAAAAAGAAAAGGCATGAAAATTATACATGAGTTATTGTGGCTATTTCTCAGACATTTACATCAAGTTGTTTATATTCAGTTTGCAGGGGCTTCAGGAAAAATGGTGGTTTTAGTTTTCAAATGATTCCAAGTAAGAAAGATGGGAGAGAAATACTAGTTTGGAGAGTATAGCCACACATTGGAGAACATGAGAAGAAATCAGGATCTAATTCAGTTTATAATGACAGTATTAAAATCTAATACCTAGCAATTTTGGGGTGGAGTCTTTTGGATTTTCGACATAAAGTATCGTGTCATCTGTGAAGAGTAAGAGTTTGACAACTTCTTTGCCAATTTGAATGCCTTTTATGACTTTTTGTTGTCTGATGGCTGAGGCTAGGACTTCTAGTACTATGTTGAACAACAGTGAAGAGAGTGGGCATCCCTGTCATGTTCCTGACCTTAGGGGAAAAGTTCTCAGTTTTTCCCCATTGAGAATGATATTCGCTGTGGGTTTTTCATATATGGCTTTTATGATATTGAGGTATGTTCCCTCTATCCCTACATTGTGGAGAGTTTTGAAAAAAGATGTTGTATTTTGTCAAATGCTTTTTATGCATTAATTGAGGATCATATGTGTCTTGTCCTTTTATTAATGTGATGTATCATGGTTGACTGGTTTACAAATGTTGAGCCACCCTTGCAGCCCAGGAATAAATCCCACTTGGTCATGGTAAATAATCCTTTTAATGTACTGTTGGATCCTATTGGCTAGTATCTTGGTGAGAATTTTGGCATCCATGTTCATCAGGGATATTGGTCTGCAATTCTCCTTTTTGGTGGGGGTCTTTGTCTGGTTTTGGGATCAAGATAATGCTGGCCTCATAGAAATGGAAGGAAACCTTCCAAACTCTATTTTTTGAAACAGCTTCAGAAGAATAGGTATTAATTCTTGTTTAAATGTTTGGTAGAATTCCCCTGGGAAGCCATCTGGCCCTGGACTCTTGTGTGTTGGGAGATTTTTGATTACTGCTACACTTTCCTTGCTGATTATGGGTCTGTTCAGGTTTTCCATTTCTTCCAGATTGCCTAATTTATTGGCATATAGTTGCTCATAATATGTTCTTATAACTGTATTTCCTTAGTGTTGGTTATGATCTCTCCTCTTTCATTCATGATTTTATTAATTTGGGTCTTTTTTCTTTTTGATAAGTCTGGTTAGGGATTTATTGATCTTATTAATTCTTTCAAAGAACAAGCTCCTACTTTCATTGATCTGTTCTATTCTTTTGGTTTCTATTTCATTGATTTCTGCTCTAATCTTTATTGATTCTCATCTCCTACTTGGTTTAGGCTTTATTTGCTGTTCTTTCTCCAGCTCCTTTAGGTGTATGGTTAGGTTGTGTATTTGAGACATTTCTTGTTTCAATTCTTGTTTCTTGAGAAAGACTTGTATTGTAATGTACTTCCTTCTTAGAACTGCCTTTACTGCATCCCAAAGGTTTTGAACAGTTGGATGAAAGACCTCAATGTGAGACAGGAATCCATCAAAATCCTAGAGGAGAGCATAGGCAGCAACCTCTTCAATCTCAGCCACAGCAAATTCTTGCTAGACACATCATTAACGGCAAGGGAAACAAAAGCCAGAATGAACTATTGGGACTTCATCAAGATAAAAAGCTTCTGCACAGCAAAGGAAACAGTCAACAAAACCAAAAGACAACCCACAGAATGGGAGAAGATATTTGCAAATGACATATCAGATAAAGGGCTAGTATCCAAGATCTATAAAGAACTTATCAAACTCAACAGCCAAAAAAAAAAAAACCAAACAAATAATTGTCACAAAATGGGCAGGAAACATGAACAGACATTTCTCCAAAGAAGATATCCAAATGGCCAACAGACACATGAAAAAATGCTCAACATCAGGGAAATCAAAACTACAATGAGATACCACCTCACACTAGTCAGAATAGCTAAATATAACAACACAGCAAACACCAGATGTTGGCAAGGATGTGGAGAAAGGGGAACCCTCTTACACTGTTGATGGGAATGCAAGCTGGTACAGCCACTCTGGAGAGGTTCTGGAGGTTCCTCAAGAAGTTAAAAATAGAGCTACTCTATGACCCAGCAATTGCACTACTAGGTATTTACCCCAAAGATACAAATGTAGTGATCGGAAGGGGCACCTGCACCCCCATGTTTATAGCAGCAATGTCCACAATAGCCAGACTGTGGAAAGAGCCTGGATGTCCATTGACAGATGAATGGATAAAGATGATGTTGCATATATACACAATGAAATATTAGTCATCAGAAAGGACGAATACTTACCATTAACATTGACGTGGATAGAACTGGAGGGGATTATGCTGAGCGAAACAAGTCAATCAGAGAAAGACAATTATATGGTTTCACTCATGTGGAATTTAAGAAATAGCTCAGATGATCATAGGGGAAGGGAGGGAAAACTGAAGGGGAAGTCATCAAAGAGGGAGAAAAACCATGAGACTCTTAACTAGAGGAAATAAACTGAGGGTTGCTGAGGAGGTAGGTGGGGAGATGGTGTAACTGGGTGATGGGCATTAAGGATGGCATGTGGTATGAGCGCTGGATGTTATATGCAACTAATGAATTACTGAACTCTCCATCTGAAACTAATGATGTACTATATGTTGGCTAATGGAATTTAAATCTAATATCTACAGAGGTGTATTATTGAAACACTTTTTTGTCTATAATCACTCATTTTTACCAAAGATAGCCAAGTTAACATCAGTTTGCTTCAAAATAAATATAGTTTCAAAACAAACAAACAAAAAACCCATGGCCTAATTATTTACAAAAGTGCAGCAAGAATAGCAGCTGACCATAGAGGCTCTTTACTGGAAGTTTTTATAAGGATCTCTAGATTGAACTTTTAACTTCCTGAGGCCATAAGCCAAGCCAAATACTTGCCATCAGACTTCACCTACAAAATCCATAGATCTGACTGAATTGTCTTTTCAGGGTTTCCAAACATCCTGAGTTTTCTGCACCTGCCATGAAATGACCTTCTTTATTAACTTGGCCAGGCTGCTGTGTAGCAAGGTACCAGGCTGGTATTTCTTCAGGGGCTTCAAAAAATCAGCCTTAGTTCCTTAAAGCTATTTGGTCATATCTAAGTCTATGCCTGTGTCTCTCAAATATGACATTCCAGGAAAAGCCTTGGAAATATAACAAACGTTTCCAAGTATGTCTTGTCATAAGTAGAACAAATTCTTACTGAACTTATATTATTTAGCAATATATTTATTTATGTAAGAATACTGAGAGTTTTTTTTTAAAGAGTTTTTATTTATTTGTCAGAGAGAGAGCAAGAGCACAGGCAGAGGAAGAAGCTGAGCAAGGAGTCCAATGTGGGACTCGATCCCAGGACCCTGGGATGATGACCTGAGCTGAAGGCAGAAGCTTAACTGACTGAGCCACCCAGGCATCCCATCACTGAGAGTTTTTGAGTTCTGGGGAGTTCAGGTAGGGAGTGAAGATAAATATTTCAATTTGTCCACAAAGATATGTATTATCAAACTGCTGTTAAGTCAGTTTAAGAGAAAAAGTTTTCTTAAATCTGTAAAAACAAAGCATTTAAAAAATCAGCAATGTTTCAAATGAAAAGCTATAAATGTTATAATCACCCTTCTCAGTTCATTGAGTCTCATGTTATCCTTATTCTGCTTGAACCCAGTTTTTTTGTTAGTTCCAGAAATGTTTACCTACTTTAGTTTCATGATCTTAAAGAAGTTATCAGAAACCTGTGTTGAGAGTTCTTTCCACAAGTCTCACTGAAGATGAAGCCCAGTTGCAGGACACTTTTATAAAAGAATCTGAATAGAAGTTTAATTGTAAATAAGACTTAAAAAATGGCCATGGTTAAAGATCTGCTTAGAGTACATTACAATGCAATTGAGAAGGAAATTTGGTATTTCTGTGACCAACAACACTGCAAGAAAACATACCAGGATGTCAGATTTCTAGGAGTTTCATACAATTTTTAGAACACTTACTTTAATAATATATCTACATAGATATAATCCAAGAGAGCTTTATATCACTTTTTAAACAATGCTTCCTATGTAATTTAGCATACTAAATAAGCCTAATTAAATTTTTCATAAAAATATTTTCAGTTGGATTGTGGATAAAACACTACACTTTAGAATTTGAGTTTGGGAAGTATGTAAAGAATATATCAAAGGGTTTGAACATTTGATTAAATATTTCATAGTGATTTATGATTCTATTTAATTATCCATTTAACCAACGTGACAATAAAAGATATCAAAGGCGATTATAGAAGGTTACCTTCTTGTGAGCAAAATTTAGTTTTATTGAAGAATAACACACAGTGTTAATTTCAGTGGTACAATATGACTCAACAATTATATATATTCATATATGAATGAATCATATGCTGTTTGTCTTTCTCTGACTTATTTCACTTAACATTATATCCTCTAGGTCCATCCATGTTGTTGCAAATGGCAAATTCTCAATCTTTTTTATGGCTGAGTAATATTTCATTTTATATCTATGTCTATATCTCTCTATATATCATATATATATGTAGATATATATACATACATATCTCACATTTTCTTTATCCATTCTTTTATGGACAGACACTTCCTTAATCTGGGGAAGGAAACAGACATCCAGATTTCAAGATAGATAACAAAACTGTAGTAATCAAAACAGTACTGTACTTACACAAAAACAGGCTCATAGATCATTGGAAAAGGATACAGGGCCCAGAAATACACACACAATTATATGGTCAATTTATGTATATTCTTGCCTCCTTTGTCAATGGGGAGAAGACAGTCTCTTCGACAGCTACGTAGAAAAGAATGAAACTGGACCACTTTCTTATACCATAAAAAAAATAAACTCAAAATGGATTAAGGACCTGAAACCATAAAACTCTTAGAAGAAAACACAGACAGTAATTTCTTTGACCACTGGCCACAGAAACATTTTTATAGATATGTCTCCTCAGGCAAGGAAATAAAAGCAAAATTAAACTATTGGGACTACACCAAAATGAAAAAAATTTTTTTCTTTCAACTAACATCCTTTTTGTTTCAAGTTTTTATTTAAATCCTAATTAGTTTGCATATAGTATAATATTGGTTTCAGGAGTAGAATTTAGTGAATCAACACTTAATATAACACCCAGTGCTCACAAGTGCCCTCTTTAATACCCATCACCTATTTAGCCCATCCCCCCCACCCACCTCCCCTCCAAAAACCTTCAGTATGTTCTCTATTGTTAATAGTCTCTTATGGTTTGCCTCCTCTCTATTTTTTCTCTTTTTCTTCTTCCTCTCCCTATGTTCATCTGTTTTGTTTCTTAAATTCCACATATGAGTGAAATCATATGGTATTTGTCTTTCTCTGACTTATTTCACTTAGCTTAATACACTCTAGCTCCATCCATGTTGTTGCAAATGGCAAGATTTCATTCTTTTCTATGGCTGAGTAATATTCCATTATATAGCTATATTATATATATACACACATATATATCTCCACATCTTCTTTATCCACTCATCAGTTGATAGACATTTGGGCTCTTTCCATAATTTGGCTATTGTTGATAATGCTGCTATAAACATCAGGGTGCATGTGCCCCTTCGAATCAGTATTTTTGTATCCTTTGGGCAAATACCTAATATTACAATTGCTGGGTCATAGGGTAGTTCTCTTTTTAATTATTTGAGGAACCTCCATACTGATTTCCAGTGTGGCTGTACCAGTTTGCATTCCCACCAACAGCATAAGAGGTTTCTCCTTTCTCCACATGCTTACCAACATCTGGTGTTTGCTGTGTTGTTATATTTAGCCATTCTGACAGGCATGGTGTGAGGTGGTATGCACAGTGAAGGAAACCATCAACAAAAGGCAACCTACTGAATAGGAGAAGATACTTGCAAATGATATGTCTAATAAAGGGTTAATATTCACACTATATAAAGGGCTTACAGAGCTCAATACACACACACATACACAAATAATACAGACTTCCAGGGAAGCTGGTAGAGTAGGAGGATCTAAGCTCAACTCATCCCATAGGTACACCAACATAATATCCACATCAGTTTAACCCAAGAAATGACCCAAATATTGGCAAAACAGACTCTTCACCGCTAAATGTAGAGAAGAGGCCACATCCAAGAGGGTAGGAAGGGAGGAGATGCAGGTCGGGAGCCAAACAGACTGGGGTGACTGTCCATGGGAGGAACGCCTCAGGCATGGAAAGGGAAAAGAAAGAGACCTGCACCCCAGGCATGGGGAACCCACACAGCAAAGACAAATCCCAATAACATTTGGTTTTGAAAACCAGAGGGGCATAATTTTGTGAGTACTTATAATCAGCAGGGCTTAACACCTGGAACTTAAAAAAAAACACCTGGTAGGGCAAGAAGAGACTGAGTTCCACCCCTTAAAGAGACAGCACAACAAACAGCCCCTTTGAGATGCAGCAGTTTGAAAAATGTCTGGGGTATACCAGAGGGAGATTTGTTTACTAATCTCAGAGCTTGTGTTGGAGGGGCAGGCATCATTGGGAGACTTCTCCAAGTACAAAAGAGCTGGTAGACACCATTTCTTGGCTGGAGTATGCAGGAGGAAACATGGACATCTGTAGGAACCAGTGCAGTGTCAACACTCTCCACCTAACTTGCTAATAGTGCTCCCCACCCCCTTGTACCTGGCCTGACTCTACAAGAGTTTTGGGCAGCTGCAGATCTCCTCCCACAGAAAACCACTGTGGACCTTGCTGGCACTGCATGCCTTGCCCCTGTACTCTACTGCTGACTCAACCCCTCCAGCCCTGTAGCAGGAGTTTCTAAAGTGGCTCCAGGCCTGCTCAAACCCTGCTAACACCCCCAAAGTCTCTTGTGGACCTGCCTACTCCAATAGGCCCTTGGTCAGTGTCCATCCAACACAATGCCACAAGCCTGGCACTGACAGGGGCCAGCTCCACTCAAAAGTGACCCCTGACCCAGAAAGAGGGGAAGAAAGCCACATATACCAGTCAGACTATTGCCCCAGCAGAGGGCTCAGGCCCCATCCACCAACACAACCAACACAACACAACAAGGGAAAGGCCTTGCAGTTCAGTGCTACTGAATCTCAGCAAATGCCTAGTTTGACTCAACTCAAGCCCAGTGAGGCCCCAGACTGGTCCACTAACAACACAGGGATGAAACCTTGCCCCAAACAGGAAAGAGAGCCATTGCAGATGAGTGGACTAAAAGCAAAAGCAGCTCAACCACAACAATAGGGCACAGAAAACACAAATAAGAGATACCCATGAAGTTCCAGTTTCTGGTGAATAGGGGACACTGCCTTACAGGGCATCATAGGACCTCTTCTTCATAAGGCCACTACTTTGAAGAGCAGGAGATGTAGCTGACTTGCCAAACACATAGAAACAGACACAGAGAGTTAGACAAAATGAAGACATACAGGAATATGTCCCAAATGTAATAACAGGACAAAATCACAGCAGGAGAGCTAAATGAACCAGAGATAAGTAATATGTGTGAGAGAGAATTAAAGTAATGATCATAAAGATTCTCCACTGGACTTGAGAGAAGAGTAGAGGAAATCAGTGAGACTATTAACAAAGAGATAGAGAAAATTAAAAAGAACCAATCAGAGATGATCACAATAAGTGAAATTAAAAATACATTAGATGGAATAAATAGTAGACTAGAGGAATCAGAAGAATGGATCAGTGACCTGGAAGACTAAGTAATGGAGAGCAATCAAGCTGAACAAGAGAGAAAATAAAACCATCAAACGTAATAACATTTGCAATATAGGATTCTCAGGAGAAAAGGGGGCAGAAAATTTATTTGAATAAATAATAGCTGAAAACTTCCCAAATCTGGGAAAGGAAATAGAAATTCAGTTCCAGGAGGCACAGCAAACCCCAACAAAATCAACCCAGGGAGGTCCACACCAAGACACAGTATTTAAAATGGGGAAAGGTAGCAATAAAGAGAGAATTTTAAAAGCAGCAAGAGAAAAGAAGGCAGTTATATACAAGGGAAACTCCATAAGGCCATTAGCTGATTTCTCAGCAGAAACTTGGCAGGCCGGAAGAGTGGCATGATATATTCAAAGTACAGAAAGGAAAACAAAATAAAACAAACAAACCAAAACCAAAACAAAAACCCTGCAGCTACAAGAAATCTACCCAGCAAGGCTCATTCAGAATAGAAGAAGAGATAAAGAGTTTCTAAGACAAACAAAAGTTAAAGGAGTTCATTATGATTAAACCAGCCCCTAAAGAAATGTTAATGGGGATTCTTTGAGTGGAAAGACTGTAAGTGAGAGTATGAAAAAGTAGGAAGCACAAAAGCAGTAAAATTAAGTATATCTATAAAAATCAGCCAAGGGAGTCACAAGGATTCACAAAATAAACATATATAAATGACACCATATACCTAAAACTTGGGGGGGGGGAGTAAAGAATGGGTTCAAACTTAAGTGATCATCAACTTAATATAGACTGTTACATACAGAAGATGTTATATATAAACCTAATGGTAACCACAAATCAAAAACCAGTAATAGATATGCAAAGAATAAAAAGAAAGCAATTCAAGTATATCACCAAAGAAAGCCAGCAAAGCACAAGAAAGAGAGCAAGAGGAGAAAGGAACAGAAAAGAACTACAAAAACAAGCTGGCAATAAGTACATACCTATCAATAATTACTTTGATGGGGGTGCCTGAGTGGCTCAGGTCATGATCCCAGCATCCTGGGATCAAGCCCCATGTCAGGCTTCCTGCTCAGCAGGAGGCCTCCTTCTCCTTTAGACCAATAGACACATGGAGATTGAAAGTGAAGGGATAGAAAAGCATTATTCATGCAAATGGAAGTAAAAAGGAAGCTGGGGTAGTAATACTTATATCCACAAAATAGACTATTTTTTAAAGACTTATTTATTTGAGAAAGAGAAGGGGGGAGGGGCACAGGGAGAGAATCTTTAAGTAGACTCCCCACTGAGCCCTGATGTGGGGCTCAATCTCACCACCCATGAGATCATGACCTGAGCCAAAACCAAGAGTCAGACACTTAACTGACTGAGCCACCCAGGTACCCCATAGACTTTAAAACAAAAGACTAAAACTATAACAAGATAAAAAGGACACTATTTAATAATAAAGGGGAAAATCAAACAAGATATAATTATTGTAAATATTTATACAACCAACATGGGAGCCCCGAATATGTAAAGCAGCTAATAACAAACATAAAGGAGGTAAATGATAGTAATACAATAATAATAAGGGACCTTAACACCCCACTTACATTATTAGGTGGATCATTCAGCAGAAAATCAACAAGGAAACAGTGGTTCTAAATGAGACATTGGACCATGTAGATCTAACATGTATTCAGAACATTCCATCCTAAAACAGCAGAATACACAATCAAGTGCACATGGAACATTCTCCAAAACAGATCACATATTAGACCACAAAACAAGTCTCAAGAAGTTCAAAAAGATCAAAGTCATGCTATACATCTTTTCTGACCATAATGCTATGAAACTAGAAATCAACCACAAGAAAAAATCTGAAAAGAAAAAGAATACATGGAGGTTAAATAACATGCTACTAAATAAAGAAAAGGTCAACCAAGAAATCAAAGAAGAAATAAAAAATACATGTAGACAAATGAAAATGAAAACACAACAACCCAAAACTTTGGGATGCAGCAAAACCCTTCCAAGAGGGAAGTTGATAATAATGCAGGTCTACCTCAAGCAAGAAAAATCTCAAACAACCTAATATTACATCTAAAGGAGCCAGAAAAAGAAAAAGAAAACCCAAAACTTGTAGAAGGAAGGAAATAATGAAGATTAGAACAGAAGTAAACAAAATAGAAACTAAAATAACAAGAGAGCAGATCAATGAAACCAGGAGCTGGTTCTTTGAAAAGATCAACAAAATTGACAAACCCTTAGTTAGACTCATCAAAAAAAAAAAAAAAATGATGATGATGATGATGAAGAAGAGGAAGATGAGGAGGGATAACACAAAGAAATAAAATCAGAAATGAAAGAGGAGAAATAACATCACAGAAATACAATTATAAGAGAATATTATGAAAAATTACATGCCAACAAATTGGACAACCTAGAAAAAACGGATAATTTTCTAGAAACATATAACCTCCCAAAACTGAATCAGGAAGAAATAGAAAATTTGAACTGACCAATTACCAACAATGAAATTGAATCAGTAATCAAAAAAACTCCCAAAAAACAAAGGTCCACGACCAGATGGCTTCACAGATGAATTCTCCTAAACAGTTAAAGAAGACTTAATACCTGTTTTTCTCAAACTATTCCAAAAAAAATAGAAGAGGTATGAAAGCTTCCAAATTCATTCTCTGAGGCTAGCTATACCCTGATACCAAAGCAAGATAAAGACACACACACAAACATACACATAAAAAGGAACTACATGCCAATATCTCTGACGAATACAGATGTAAAAATCCTCAACAAAATTTAGCAAACAGAATCCAACAATACATTTAAAAAATCTATTACCATGATCAGGCGGGATTTATTCCCAGGATGTATAGGCACTTCGATATTTACAAATCAATCAATGTGATACAGCACATCAATAAGAAAAAGGGTAAAAACCATATGGTCATTTCAATAGATGCAGAAAAGCCTTTGACAAAGTACAACATGCATTCATGATAAAAACCCTCAACAAAGTAGTGTTAAAGGGAACATACCTCAACATAATAAATGCTGTAAATGAAAAACCCACAGCTAATATCATCCTCAGGAGGGAAAAACTAAGCTTTTCCTCTATAATCAGGAATACAACAGGGATGTCCACTCTCACCACTTTTATTCAACATAGTACTGGAAGTTGTAGCCAAAGTAATCAGTCAACAAAAAGAAATAAAAGGCATCCAAACTGGTAAAGAAGTAAAACTTTCACTATTTAGAGATGATAGGGTACTCTATATAGAAAATCCTCAAGACTACACCAAAAAATTACTAGAACTGATACATAAATTTAGTAAAGTCACAGGATACAAAATCAATGTACAGAAATCTGTTGCATTTCTATACACCAATAATAAAGCAGCAGAAAGCAAATTAAGAAAACAAACCCATTTACAATTGTACTAAAAATAATAAAATACCTAGGACTAAACTTAACCAAGGGGGTAAAAGACCTGCACACTGAAAACTATAAAATGCTGATGAAAGAAACTGAAGACAGCACAAAGAAATGGAGAGACATTCCATGCTTATGGGTTGGAAGAACAAATATTGTTAAAATATCAATAGTACTAAAAGAAATCTAAAGATTTATTGCAATCCTTATCAAAATACCAACAGCATTTGTTACAGAACTGGAAAAATAATCCTACAATTTGTATAGAACCACAAAAGACCCTGAATAGCAAAGCCATCTTTTTTTCTCTCTCGTTTATTTATTTATTTATTTATTTATTTATTTATTTATTTATTTATTTATATATATCAATAATTAACAGGTTTTATTTTATTCAATGGGAAATTTTCTGTTACTATCATTATTTTGTTGCTGAAATTGTCCCAGATTTGGCCAATTGGGTCCTACATCATTTTGACATATCTCCATCACTTTTTTTAAAAAATTTTATTATGTTATGTTAATCACCATATCTTACATCATTAGTTTTTGATGTAGTGTTCCATGATTCATTGTTTGTGTATAACACCCAGTGCTCCATTCAGTACGTGCCCTCTTTAACGCCCATCATCAGGCTAGCCCATCCCCCCACCCCCCTCCCCTCTAGAACCCTCAGTTTGTTTCTCAGAGTCCATAGTCTCTCATGGTTCGTCTAGCCAAAGCCATCTTGAAAACAAAACTAGAGGTATCACAATTCCAGGCTTCAAGTTACATTACAAATCTGTAGTAATCAAAACAATAAGGTACTGGCATAAAAATAGACACATGGATCAATAGAACAGAATAGAAAATCCAGAAATAAACCCACTATTATATGGTCAATTAATCTTCAACAAAGGAGGCAAGAATATGCAATGGGAAAAAGTCTCTTCAAGAAATGATGCTGGGAAATCTGGACAGCTACATGCAAAAGAATGAAACTGGGCCACTTTCTTATACCACCCACAAAAATAAATTCAAAATGGATTAAAGACCTAAATGTGAGACCTGAAACCATAAAAATCCTAGAAAAGAGCACAAACAGTAACTTCTCTGATATCAGCCATAGCAACTTTTTTTCTAGATAAATCTCCTGAGGCAAGAGAAACAAAATAAAAAATAAACTATTGGGACTACATCAAAATAAAAAACTTCTACACAGCAAAGGAAACAATCAACAAAACTAAAAGGCAACCTAAGGAATGGGAGAAGATATTTGCAAGGACATATCTGATAAAGGATTAGTATCCAAAATATAATAAAGAACTGATACAAACTAACACCCAAAAAACAAATAACCCAATTAAAAAATGGGCAGAAGACATGAACAAATATTTCTCCAAAGATGACATACTGATGGCCAACAAACACATGAAAAGATGCTCAATATCACTTATTATTATCAGGTAAATGCAAATCAAAAGTACAATGAGATATCACCTCACACCTGTCAGAACGGTTAAAATCAACAACACAGGAAACAATAGGTGTTGGCAAGGATGGGGAGAAAGGCGAACCTCTTTGTACTTTTGGTGAAAATGCAAGCTGGTGCAGCCACTCTGGAAATCAGTATGGAGGTTCCTCAAAAAGTTAAAAATAGAACTACCTTACAACTCAGCAATTGTACTACTAGGTATTTCCCCAAAGAATACAGAAATATTCAGAGGGATACATGAACCCCTATATTTATAGCAGCATTATCTAAGAGCCAAATTATGGATACAGCCCAAATGTCCATTGATTGATGAATAAAGAAACTGTTGTATATATACAATGGAATATTACCTAGTCATAAAGAAAGAAATCTTGCCATTTGTAATGACATGGATAAAGCTAGAGAGCATTACAAGTCAGTCAGAGAAAGACAAATACCATATGATTTCACTTATATGTGGAATTTAAGAAACAAAACAATGGAGCAAAGGGGAAAAAGGGAGAGAGAGAGAGACACAAACCAAGAAACTGACACTTAGCTCTAGAGAACAAATTAATAGTTACCAGAGGGGAGGTGGGTGAGGGATTGGGTTAAACAGGTGATGGGGATTAAGGAGTGCACTTGCTGTGATGAGCACCTGGTGATGTATGGAAGTACTGAATCACTATATTGTACACCTGAAACTAATATTACATTGTATGTTAACTGGAATTTAAATAAAAAGCTTAAAAATGCACACGTTCTGCATGGAGCACTGGGTGTTATGCACAAACAATGAATCATGGAACACTATATCTAAAACTAATGATGTAATGTATGGGGATTAACATAACAATAAAAAAAATTTAAAAAAAAAAAAAAAGCTTAAAAATGCAAAAAAAAAATAGAACTACCCTATAGTCCAGCAATTGCACTACTTGGTATTTACCCAAAAAATACAAAAACATTAATTCAAAGGGATACATGAACCGCTAAGTTTATTGCAGCATTATTTATAATAGCCAAATTATGGAAGCAGCCCAAGTGCCCATCAATAGATGAATGGATAAAGAAGAAGAGGTATATTATTTTATTGTATTATTTTATTATATTATTCATTGGTAAGAAATATATATATATATGTTTGTATTATATATGTTTTATATATAGAATATAAATATTTTATTATATTATTCAGTCATAAGAAAAAGAATGAAATCTTGTCATTTGCAACAACATGGCTGGAGCTAGAGAGTATTATGCTAAGTGAAATAAGTTAGAGAAAGATACATACCATATGATTTCACTCATATGTGGAATTTAAGAAACAAAACAAATGAGCAAAGGAAAAAAAAAGAGAGACAAACCAAGAAAGAGAGTCTTAACTATAGAGAACAAACTGATGGTTACCAGAAGGAACACAGGTCAGGGGATGGGTGAAACAGGTAATGGGGATTAAAGAGTACACTTATCATTAAAAAAAAGTACACTTATCATAATGGGCACTGAATTGTTGAATCACTATATTGTACACCTGAAATTAATATAACATTGTATGTTAACTATATTGGAATTAAAATAAAAACCTTAATAAATAAATCTCATGAGAGGTATACCAAACTGAAACATCATCTTGCAGTTTATGTTAGTAACATTGACAATTTTTATTGATGATTCTGAATGTTTGTTTTCAAAATTAGCTTAGTGTCAACAAATTTTCATTTGTTTCACTTCCAGTTCTGAAATGAATGTTTTCTGAGGTTCTAAATATGTGTGCTCTTTCAGGTTACTATACTATTCTCTATTATAGACAGATAATTTGCAATCCAGTAGGTCAGAAAATCCACTGCATGATTATGCCTCTCAAATGGCTTACAATTCAGTAGTAATAAGCTCTACCTTTATTACACCAAGTATTAATGCAGCCCTTCTTAGTTTCTAGAGCTGATCCTAGGAAAATAGTGATGAGTGAAGTAGAATCTTCAATTCTACATTCATTTTTTTCCTCAAATTATGTTTTCTCTCTTCCCCTCATGAAAACTTTTCTGGAGAACTACTCTGAAGAGCGTATCAACACTAACCACTTTAATTATTATTCTGCCAAAGGGCATTTACATTTAACAGAGTTTAAAGGAATAAAGCACTAGTAATAGAATTTTAGCATTTGAAAACTGGTTGGAGAAAGGCTCTTTGGGAAAAGGAGTGCAAAAAAGGGAAAGAGGATGATGCTTTTTAGAATCATGCTGAAGGAAATTCCCCCATTCAGACTAAGCCAATTCAAAATGATGTCTAAATAGGACCACTCATCTCAAATCTGTCATCTTTAAAAAAATCCCAGAAAACAAAAATTGGTATATTCAGAATTAAATGGAGTGCACAGATATAGGCTATTTTCATTTATCTATAAAAGGTTTTGCATCACCATAATTAGATTAAAATATCTAGGTCAGCCTTTGCATCTGATACAAGGTGGGTAGCTCTCAGGGTGACTGGGAGCTGGCTGCACGTTAGACAGATTTAAGAAAATCACAACACAAAAGAGTTCAAATAATAATGTACTGCTTTAGTAGAATTCAATTATACAACCTCTTTACCAAAGAGTTAATATCACTGATCATTTGATCTTAAAAAATCATTTGGAATATCAATATTTAAGCTTCTGACATTGGAAGGTAAAACTCAATATTAGAACCAATCCTTTATGTTTACCAGACAATATAGGGACTATCAATTTGTTAAAACGTGAGTTACAGAATAAAAAAATGTGAGAATTTATAAATAACCTAGGCTATATGTCACCCAGATTAAAAAAAAATAACTTCTCTGAATACCAAACATAGGGAAAAATAAAAATGTAATTGAAAATGTAATGTTCTGGGGTGCCTGGGTGGCTCAGTTGGTTAAACGTCTGCCTTTGGCTGAGGTCATGATCCCAGAGTCCTGGGACCAAGCCTCGGGTAGGGCTCCCTGCTCAGCGTGGAGTCTGTTTCTCCCTCTGCCCCCCCCCTGCTCGTGTTCGTTCTCTCTCTCATTCTCTCAAATAAATAAAATCTTAAAAAAAAAAAAAAAGAAAATATTAGAATGTTTAAAAAAAAATAAGGGGTGCCTGGGTGGCTCAGTGGTTAAGCGTCTGCCTTCCGCTCAGGTCATGATCCCAGGGTCCTGGAGATCGAGCCCCGCATGGGCTCCCAGCTCAGCGGAGAGTCTGCTTGTCCCTCTCTTTCTGCCCCTCCCCCTACTTGTGCTGTCTTTCTCCTCTCAAATAAATAAAATCTTTTAAAAAATTTAAAAAAAAGAAAATGTATTGTTCTGATATTTCATTCTCATTTCCCTTGAAAAATTATAATCTGATGTTCCTGTGATTTATTTCAAAACACATATGGATGGATCATTGGTAGAACACATGCTCTAGTTGTACAATATTCTGACAACATCCTGTTATTGATGGTCCAAATTGCAAACACCTTCAACAGAAGTGAAATATACTGATATATATACAAATATGTATATATCTGTATGAAATATACTGATATATATACATAAATATACAGATATGTGTATATAACAATATAAATAAAATACATATAATATACATATTGTTATGTATAAAATGGTAAACCAAAGAATAAGAGTCACTGAGTAATGCATTTTTGCTGTTTTCTGTGTCAATATCCAACACTAATATTTTGCTGATGGCAGAAAAATTACCATCACGGATTTTTGAGGATAAAATAATCTGTATTAGATATGTATCATTTATTCTTTTCTTGACCTGTTTTCCCTATGAAAAGTGTTGACCTCTTTTGTGCATTTATCTGTTTGAAGAGTTGCTATTTCTATGTGTTAAAAGCAAAGAGTTAAATGGTATCATACTGAATTCTTGGTGATGAATCTTAATAAAGACAATGGTCTTTACTGATGCCCAATAAAAAAGCTAATGTACAAGGGATCAATAATACCCAGACCTAGGTTTAGCAGTCTTTGGCAGTGATTTCAGTACTGACAAAAAGTCTATGTGTAGTAAAGAAAATGACCCAAAGAACAAGGACCCTGTCAACTATTTAAGTCCTTATAGGGTTATTGTCGACACCATTGACATTAGGCTCATGTTCAATTGTGTATGCAGTCTTTTTGTGCCAAGATGGGGAGTGTGGCTGAGAAGATATGTACCTATAAAATGTCCACTTAGAGATAACAATTTTACATGACTACAAAAATGAAAAGAAATGAGTGATAGAAGAACATTGACTTTGGGAGAAAAATAGGATCATCCTTGTTCCTTTCACTTAATTGGATGGCTTATCAGATTACCTTGGCAAATAAAGAATCGAAGTCAATCTGCCAGGAAAGAAAAAGCATGCTGATAGCAAAATTATTCCAACCAGTATCCAAATACACCCTAAATGGAAAGGTTTCTCAGCTCAGCTGAACCCGCATCCTTGCTGCCTACACAGAGGAAACATCAGAGTAGAAACTGTCAAGTTGCCTTGACTAGTTACAATTTATATGTAACTTGGTTATATTTAGCTAATATTATAACTCATTGCAGGAAGGATCCTTACCCACCTGAGAGCAGTCTCTAAACAGGTATTTAAAAGTAATAGTTTTGGGGCGCCTGGGTGGCTCAGTTGGTTGGGCTACTGCCTTCGGCTCAGGTCATGATCCTGGAGTCCCGGGATGGAGTCCCGTGTCAGGCTCCCTGCTCAGTGGGGAGTCTGCTTCTCCCGCTGACCCTCCCCCTTTTCATGTTCTCTCTCTCTCATTCCTCTCTCTCAAATAAATAAATAAAATTTTTTAAAAAATGAAAAGACTGGGGCGCCTGGGTGGCTCAGTTGGTTAAGCGACTGCTTTCAGCTCAGGTCATGATCCTGGAGTCCCGGGATCGAGTCCCGCATCGGGCTCCCTGCTCAGCGGGGGGTCTGCTTCTCCCTCTGATCCTCTTCCCGCTCGTGCTCTCTGTCTCTCATTCTCTCTCTCTCAAATAAATAAATAAAATCTTTAAAAAAATAAATAAATAAATAAATAAATAAAAAATGAAAAGACTATCTGTTTAAAAAAAAAAGTAATAGTTTTGAATTAATTACCTGGTATTTCTCAAGCACCATGGTGTAAAACCATCAGAAGGCTTTGGCTTTAGCACTGATTCTTGGGTTTACTCAGAGTCAAACTTGGAAAAGTGTCTATTTCTCAGTGCCTCAGTTCCTTAGCTTTCATCTGTGAATAATTTATATTCCCTTCCCTTAAGGTAAAATGTGATAATAACTGAAAAAATGCTTTTGACCCATAGAGTAAGACACAAATGGGAGGTTTTATCATCATCATCATCATCATTATCATCCTGCAGGCATAAGCATTTCATTTAAGCCACTCAGTGGCCAAAAAGAACAGTCTCCTATTCCCTTATATTGCTGACAAACTTTCCTGCTTGGTGGGTTCTTCAGGGCTGTCACCTGTCATGCATGGAGTTGGGGTAAATTCCACAATGTGACATGGTATAAGGAATAACCTTCATGGTCAGAGTTAACCAACCACAGGATGCAGGCAGTCTTCAGTTTCACATCATCCTATGGAGTGTGAAATCTATTCTATTATTAGAGAAAACACCCTTCTACCTGTCAGTCTCCTCATACAAGGTAAGTTTGAAGAAGGGATCCGCTCAGGGGAGAATAAGCAGGCTGTTTGACATAGACAGTCTCTAGGAGAGAGTAGTGCTCGCTTACAGAGGATCTGAGCAAGCCAGGTACCTTGTACCATTGACCAGGGGACAGCTGGAAAACAAAGTCTGTGGATGGTCCATGGCAGGTGGAGGGAGCCACTCATCCTGTGGAAGGCTGAGATTGGTTTCTCCACTAGCTGGGACAATAAGGAGTGCCCTGAGATCCAGCAAGCTCATTGTTCAAGCACTGCAGAGTGAATGAATATGCAGCACTTTTACAAAAAGCACTGATCGTGGTATGATACTGACTCACTACACATTCCTCTTTGAGAAAGACCATTTTATTCCTTCCTAATTCCCCAAAGCTGGATCTGCAGGAAAATTCTCTGATTTCTGCATCATGCCTAACCATTTTACAAGAGGTGTTTTGGCATATGCAATAAGAGTGCATGGGATCTGGAGCCAGTCTGTCAGGCCTCAAATCCCAGTTCAGCCTAGGAGGTCTATGACCATCAGCATGTTAGTATCTCTAAGCCTCAGTTTGGTCACCTGTAAAGCACAAATTACAAAAATACCTGTCCCATAGATTCTTGCAGATATTATAGCACTGAGACAAGCATCTCCTAGATATAAAATACTCAATAACAGTTGCTATTTCTTAGACCTTTAAGTTTGATCTGAAGCATTAAAGGTCTTAGAAGCAACATTTGCTGACTGAGGTAAGGAAGGGAAATTTATTGATCACATATATTGATCCCCTACACTGTTCCGGGCATTTAATCCTCAAATAATCTAAGGTTTAGAAATAGCCAAAGTAAAACCAATGAATCACTGAAGTACTAATTAGTAAAAATGTATTGTGCACACACCGAAAAAGACAGTTTGCAAACTGAGAACACTCAAACCATAACATGAAATGAGGCTCAGGGGTATATTGTTATAAAGCAGCTTACGTAGTGAGAAAGCACTGACTGTTTATTCTTCACAGTGACTGGTTATAAATTAGAATCTTCTTAAATGATAGGGAACTGGCCAGTTGTTATTTCACATCAACGCTGGGGGTTTAAGTTTTGCTTGTGATTTTCAGAGGCATAAGCAA
Organism: Halichoerus grypus; assembly: GCF_964656455.1. Lineage (NCBI taxonomy): Eukaryota > Metazoa > Chordata > Mammalia > Carnivora > Phocidae > Halichoerus > Halichoerus grypus. The sequence goes on from NC_135723.1 coordinate 80,815,016, forward strand.
GAGCTGACCCAGGTCAAGTTAGTCTTACAAAATAAGCTAACTTAAGCTTTGTATGACTAAACTGGTTTTGTCCATTCAGGGAATTTTCAAGGCTGGTCTCCATTTGTTTCTGATTTTAACAAATCGTAAGTTGTCTTCATTTACAGATGAGAAAATTGAAACCCTGAGTGACTATCTGAGGTCACTCAGCAGGTAGACGATGGAGGAGATCTCAGGGCCATGTGACTCCATGACCTTGCTGCTTTCTCCATATCATTCTACGTCAGCATCATTGTTCCTGCTTTCATTTTTTTCTCTCTCACCCATTTTCCAATAAGAATTATTATAAAGTACATTTATATATGGTTCCCACAGGCATGTCCAGAGGCACTCTCGGAGAGATATAATTACCCAGAAAAGGATGTGCATATCTTCTTCCTTATAATCTTCCATACAGTGACAAAGGAAACACTCTTATTTCTTCCAGTGTTTAAACTCCATGGCAGATGCTCACTAGAGATACAAACAGGCATCCCTCTCCTCCCTAACATGCACACACGCATAAGCATAGTAGAAATCAGGGTGTGGGCAGAGTGGCGTGAGAAATAAAAGGTGATCATATCACCTGCAGTAAAGTTGCAAGGACAATGATAGGATTCAAAGTCCAACTCAAAGCCAAAAATTAGTTTTGAATCTGAAAATTAGTTTGAATCAGTTTGCTGCTTCAATTTTTGGAAGAAAAAGAAAACCAACCAGTAACTGTAGAAAGCAGGAATACAAATTGGTTACTGGGAGAGAGTGTGGAGTTCTGGGAAAGTTTGGGTAGAAAAGCAGACATTGCTTCCTAGTCTAAGAAGGTGCCAGAACAATAAAACTCCAGAAAACAAAATCAAGCAAACAACAGAAAAGGCACAAGTCTGTGGCAAGATATGTCCTGAGTGGGGTCTAGGTCTAAGTTGGGTAATTTCTTTGAGGAGAAGGGAAATGGGTGTAAGAGCACAGTACCTCTGTTTAAGGAATGGTGTGAGAACCATGTTAGAGGCTCCATCCCAGAAGGACTCGGGGTCTGCCCACCTCTGGGCCAGTGAAGCAAGTGCTGCTGTAGGAATTCAGCACCTACAGTGACCAAAATAGAAATTAGCTTTCCTCATAACCAGCAGCATCCTTGGAAAGCTGATATGACAGTCCACTGAGTGCTAACTCCCAAGTCCTATGCGACCCAGAAGATGGTAGCTTTTAAGAAAATATAGGCATTCTCTCTGCCCTATATCATTAACCACTGAACCGAAGCAAAGGATTAACTGCATAGGGCTGGGGTTCCTGGGGCCCAGATACAAAGTAAGGAATTTTCTAAAATTTACTTGTCCATTGACTACATATAGCCTGATAAACTAATTTTATAAGCATGTGCATGCACAGACAAAAGTTATAAACACACTCCATATTGTATACATTGCACCTGAGCCAAGGGTCAGAGAGGTCTTGTACTAAAACTTAGAAATTGTCCATGGAGGGCTGATAATCCAGGCCCTCGTCTGAGTTCAAGGGCTATGCTTTTCTTTATACTCTTTTGCATTTAATTTCAGCCAAAATCATTATTCTGAGAAGGGACCCATAGGCTTCACCTAATTATCAAGGGGTAATGGCACTAAATATGTTAAGGCCCCTGCTTTAGGGGATCCTGATGAAGGAGGAAGAGGAATTGGCAAATATTGCAGCTTCAGTTCTGACCTTAGAGCTCCAGACAGGGTAGGTAGGACAGGATCCCTGACCATGGTGGACACATGTCATATTAACATCATTCCTCCTCTAAAAGGATGGTTGGTCTCACTATAAAAAATCTATGCACTATGTTTACTTTGATACCTCTTAAATATCTTTTATGATGTGAATATTCTATTTCAAATAAAAATCTTTTAAAATTGCCCTTTTTATACTATCATATCCACCTATTAGATTTGTAAGAGCTCTCTGGAGATAGTTGAAAACATGTGATGATATTAATTTAAGCATCTACTCTTTTTCCACACATGTCAAAATAAGTTATATCAGGGAAAATAATGCACATTTCTTACCTGATTATAATTTCCAGTGTCATATATCATCTTCAGTAAATACTAATTGCTACTAACTGGCATTTGATTGAAGTGGTAAAGAGGTGGATCCATTCTGTTTCACTAATTGATTCAAGTTGGATTTTGGCCAAGTCTTATAACCTAAATGTCCAATAATAAGGGAGTGATTAATTGAATCTTAGCACATCCATATGACAGAATAATGCGAAGCCATTAAAATGGTATTTTAGAAGAATACTTAGTAAAATTGGGAAATGCTTATAATAAATTTGCTATCAGTACCTTGGAGAATAAAATCTAGATTCATCATCTTGGACTCTAAGGTCCTACATAATTGGGCCCCTGCATAACTATCCTTCCCATCTTAAACACCTGTCTCCCTCTGTCATCACACTTCACACTGGTCTTCATATTATTTCTGCAATAGTTCAAGGACTTCTCCACTGTCAAGACTTTGCATTAGCTGCTCCCACTGCCTTCCATATCTTCACCTGGACAATTCCTTCTTGTCATTGAGAAAGGCCTTTCTTGACCCTGACTCACTTTTTGGTATATCGCTTTGTTATATGACTTATTACTTTTCACTATCTGATACTGCCTTATTTTTAATTCTTTTCTACGCCTTCTACTAGAAGGCAAACTCCTTGAAAACAGGGACTTTATCTTGTTCACAGTTTTATTCCCAGTGCTTTGAAAACTGCACTTAGTAAATATCTAATACATATTTGCTGAATGAATAAACCAATAATCTTTTATTTCAAAACTAAAAATACTTATTTTAGAAATCTTTAAATAACATAAAAAAGAAAAAATCAAATATGAATTACCAATAATGACTCCATCTAGGTACAATTTTATTATACACATGCTGGGATATATTAAGGCATAGACACATAAATCTAAGAAGGTTGAGGTCATCTAATTTTATTCCCTCTTTGGTTCTCCTTTTTCCTTATTACTTACATTTTTCATTTTTCTCTCTTCTCCCTCTGTGAAACAGAATAAATTTCCCTGATAGGCTCCTGTATAACAGTTTCATGATAATTTTAATTTCCTGGGAATCACTCTGCAGAGCTTATCAGTGTACCTATTTACCCCAAAGTAGTGCTCTTCCAAAGTAGAATTTTTGTCCTCACATTTTTCTGCACTTCTAAACTGTGGAATCGAGCACAATGATGGGATAGTGTGGAGTGCTGTGGCACATACAGGAGATGCAACCACTTTTTCCTTTGTGGTGGGTCGGGGAAGACATCAGGAGGAAGTGACTTCTCAGCTGAGACCTAAAATATATCCAAATCAGCCACACTAAATTTATGAGTCAGGAGACCTGGAAGGTGGGAAAGGCAGGGACTCCCAAACAGAACTACTATATGCACAAAGGCCCTAAGGGAAGAGAACATTGAACTTTAGGAGGGAAAAAAAAGTTGTTCCAGGTTACTAGTGCACAATGTGTTACGGGACTTTTGATGGTGGGGATGTAGACATAAGCCAGATAAGGAGGGCTCCTTGTTAAGTGGTTTATCTTGAGGGCAATAAGAAGCCTTTTAAGTGCTTTCAGGACAGAAATATTATGATGAGTTTTGTATTTCACAAAAGTCATCCAACTGCTCATGGAGAAATACGGAAAGAGAAAAAAAATGATAACTTGTGCGCCTATACAAACATATAATGAAAACTTTTTCATACCTAGAGGGAGAAGACAAGAAAGCCTACGTGTGTTAAAGGGGGCCATAAAATACTGTATTTCCTCATGCATAGTGGGGTCACCTGTAAATTCTTTCCCTAGATGGTCTTTGCATAGTCAGGAAGCGCCAGCAGGATCTCTATCTGCAACCCTACCTTACTTTGTTCCAGAAATACAAGATAGAAGTGCTTTTTCCTGGTGACCGTTCCATATGTTGACCAGAGACAGTCTTCCTACACATAAGACCAATTGCAGATTGGCTGGTCTGCCCCTCCATCTGCTATTCTCAGCACTGTAAGTTTCAGAATTTACTTGATCTGACACATGGATAGTGGCCTTCTCTCCTTTTTCTTCCTTATTTACATCTCCCTCTACCCCATTTTCACAAATATTCCTTTAGTCTTTTTGAAGATCATGTTGGTAGAAGCAGGGTTTTAAAAAGAGATAGAGTGAATAAATTAATGTGAGTATATAAGTCAGTGTCACGTCTTAGAAATTGACGTTTTTTCATAGCATAGAGAGAGATAGTCTATTATTTGGGGGAACATTCTTAAGCCTTTTGTAATCCATCAAATATTTTTTTAGCTCCTAATATAAATATATATATTCACAATTAATGGGGACCAAAGATAAGAAAAATCTTTCCCCAAAAAACAAAAACACAAAAAGCCAGTCCTCTCTTGGTGTGGTGCCCATTCCCTCACAGCTACTCAAAGACTTCACTCTTGTTACTATTCCTGTTGTTACTTGTGTTAGTTTCTTGTTGCTGCTATAGCAAATTACTAAGAACTCAGTGGCTTAAAACAACATAAATTTATTATTTTACAGCTCTAAAGGTCAGATATGTGAAAAATGTCTTCTGGGCTAGAATCAAAGTGTCATCAGCTAAGCTACATTTCTTCTAGAGACTCCAGTGGAGAATCCATTCCTTGCCCTTTCTAGCTTCCAGGAATGGCCCACATTTCTTGGCTTGTAGTCCTATTGCTCTGACTTCTACTTCAATAATCATGTCTCCTTCTGTGACTCTGACTCTCCTGTCTCTCTCTTATAAGGACTCTTTGTGATTACACTGAGCTCATCTGGAAAATCCAAGATAATTTCCCCATCTCAAGACCCCTAAACTTAATCACATGTGCATAGTCCCTTTTAACAGAATGGTGACATATGCATAGGTTCTGGGAATGGAGGCATGGGCATCTTTGGGAAGGATTATTCTGCCTGTCATACTCCTGCATCTTCAATTTACAACAATTTTACTCAGTCTTTGTTTCTTCTCATTTACTTTTATGCTTTTATATTCTTATTTGTAAAAAGTAATAAAAGTTGTTGTACATACTATCTAGGGTTGCTGAGAAGAGTAAATGCTTAGGGAGTCTGGCACATATCATACACTTAAGAAGCTACTATTATAATGGGGAATAACAGAACTTATAACCACCTTCATGAGGTTAAGAATTCCACCATCCACATGTACTTATTGTAAGTGGTAAGATTTATGAGGTGATATATCAGAATTTAATAAGATATAATACTTTAGTAATTGATTCTGGGAACATATACACTCAAATTATGAACAATATCATCATTGAATTACCCTTGAAGAATCATCAATATTTTAGCAACTCTAGCAGAAAATTATGAACAGATTATTTGTAATGTTAGCTTCCTTTCCCATCTGCAACAAGGTAAAAACATGTACATTTGAGTATTTTCAGTCTTCTTCCTTCCTGTAAGTTCAAGAAGAGGTTTTTTTTTTTTTTTCCTTGAGCTTCTCTATCCCCACCCATATATAGTGAGTGTCCGCTTTGCATCAGATATTTCTTTAGGTTTCTGTGATGTAGTTTTAAGATAATAAATAGAGGTGCATCAAAACAGAGCACCATGAATTTAGGACAACAAGTGGAAAGATAAATTGAGCATCATTGGAAAGGGTGTTGTCTCAAGAGAATAGAAAGAATAGTGGCTTAAATAAAAAGAAGTAGGGGTTCAGAGTTATAGTGGGGGAGGGAGATTTTGAGGTAATCAGTTGTAACTCTAGGGAAGGATACTGATAATGACAGAAATAGAACACATTTTAAAGATTTTCAGGGCAATGAGAATTTCTTTTTACCCTTTGACATTATTTGAGAGATGCCAGTAAATAGTGATTTATTTTCATTACTTTGAGTTGCTAAGTTTGGTATTTTTTAACCCAATTCTATGCTTTGACTGGTCATGTGAGTTTTTGTTTGAATTATATATCATCCAGTGGATATGTTACATTCCCTTCAAATTGCTTAAACACTTCCACGTCAATCATACTTACCCAACAGTTTACAGTCCATCTGCCTTTTCCACCAACAATCTTTGTCACTCCGTCCCTCTTCTGAGAAGGAACTGACCCTTCTTCAGTTCAAGTTCACCTTTTCCACCTGCTCTAACACTATCATTCTTTCCTTCAATTTATAAACATGTCCTCAAAATATACGCCCATGCATACTTTATCAATGCTGCTTTCCTTATGAGCTAGTGCTCTCATTTTCTCCCTTTTACAAACTTTGTTAAAGACCCTACAAAAACTACTAGCTCTTTCCTGTCTAATTTGCTACTAAACTCACTTTGATCTGATTTTTTATTTTAATAAGATAGAAAAGGCACTTGTAATAATCAAATCCAGTGCTGTCTTCTATTTAACTTGACTACTCTAGAGCATAATAATATTGTTCATGCTTTGCTCTCTTCACTATAATACATTATTTCTATTTTCTCCCTTCAGCTTACTGTAATTATTCCCCTTCTGGACTTTTTCTTGCTCTATCCCCAACTGTTGGTAAGTCCCATGATTCCATATTTGACCCTTAACCCTCTAGACTTGCTTTTGTGTTTGATATTATCAACTTTTACAGATTTTTATTAATACCAATGGACATTCCCAACTAAGCAAAATTTAAAAGGCCATATAAGATTCCTCTATAAAGCCTCTCATGTTCCCTATTTCTTTAAAGAAAGCAGTGGTGTTTCTATTAATGGAAGTGTCTAAAGTTGAAAACTTACGTATTCTTGATATGCTTTACTGAAACCCTATATCATCTGGCTACAAAGCACCCACTGAATATGCCTATGTTAATTACGAAATTCCTCCTCTTCCTGATAGCACTATCTGTTCAGATTTCCTTTCCTAATTCTCTCAATTATTTCAAGTCACTGAACTGAGCCTTCTTGTGATAATTCTTAATCTCTGGTTTATCCTTTTCACAGACATGTGCCTGGCACTCCTTAAACACTTGTTTTCAATCTTGGCCAGAAAAGGATGATATATAAGTCCTTTACAATACGACCACAAACTCCTTTCATTCACTTACCAAGCCACATCTCATTTTTAACTATGCTAACTTTTAAAATGGCATGCAGAGCTGAGGAGCACCACTATCAGAACACCAAGAAGAAACTCTCTAAAGGCACACAACAACATGGTTTCAGGCAGTGTTCCATAGCTATAAACGCTGGCAAGAAGCTCTAATGGACAAAGCTCTTGAGCACAGAGAGAGTAAGAGGCTAGTTGAATCTGTGGCACTCCAGAGGCATGGTCATAAACATTTGACAAGCACTAAAAATGGTTCAGAAAGGGCTAACCACTGGCAACGCTACAGAAAAAAAAGAGTTACTTGGCATCTTTATAGCTTCTATTTCCATTTCTGAAACCTCCTTCTTTGTCATTTCCCCTCTTCTTTCCTCTATGCCCTAGTAAATATGCATAATATCTTTCAACCCAGGGGCTGTGACCTGCCCAGGGACCCTTTCTATGAATGGCTTACCTTGACATTTCCTGATCCTGAATTTTGTCCCAAATGTATCTACCCTACCTTTCATTCACACAGGAGAACAAGTTCTGTGGCAAATTACCCAAAAGGCAGTTCTTTTTCTATCTTGTCTGTGGCAAATGGTACTTTCCAAAGATGATACATGGGATGTCTCATCTCGTGTGTTTTCTAGAACCTTGCTACTTTCCTATCAAGACGTGGAGGTTAAGTCCCCTCCCCTAATTCTGAGCAGACTTATGACTCATGTGTATCCAGGAGAGTGTGGCAAAAATTATACTCTATTAATTTGGAGGTGGGCCTTAAGAGGGTGCAGCATCCATCTTGTTGACTGAAACACTCACCTTTGGGGCCCTAGGCTTCAATGGGAGCAGTCTCGTTGCCTAGAGGAAGCCCAAAGTGGCCCATGTAGAGAAACCACAGGGAAGGGCCCTGAAATCCATGGAGGGAGGGAAGGAGGGATTGAGGGAGGGAGGGAGAGAGAGAGAGAGATGCTTCTAGTGAATTTCATCATTTGTTGTTCCAGTGCTTATCCCTGTCTGACTATAATCACATGATAGATTCTGAGCTCAAAGTGTCCAACTGACCCAAAATTCCTGACCCACAATACATATAAGAAGTTAAAAAATTGTTTTAAACACCAGATTTTGCTGTTTCTCCAACCCTCTACTCCATATTCAGAGTAAATCCTGTTTTGTCAAAGGTAATTGAAGTTTTCCCATTCTCTGACTTGGTTTAAGAATAAGCATTGTTTAGATGTGACTTAATTATGGCCAATACAATATGAGGCAATATTTTCTGGGAAGCTCTGGGAAGGAAGTAAACCTATAATAAAAAATGCATTTTCTTCCAGTAGATATCTTCTCTAGAAATGGTAAAAAGCACACTGGGGGTGACAGAATAAAAAGAAGGAACCGGGGTCTTTCGTACTGTTGATGAAATGAATTAGCCAAACCTGGAAATGTTCTGATATCTCTTGTATATAAGGGAATATATTCTGATTTAGTTAAGAAATTTGACTTGAGTTTTCAATTATTTGCTGCTTAAATCAGCATAACTTTTTAAATACCTCAATATAAATGCATGTGGTAGTCAAGGATTATCACTATATCCCTTGCGTTATGATTTAGGAATAAGGATGCTCAAAATAAGCAGGGAAGAAAAACATTAAGAAGTTGACAAAATAATCCAAAGCCAAAGCAGAGAACCGGTTATAAAAACTTACCAGGCTTCAAACTGACTGGACATACAATAAACTAGTACCAGGATATCTAAAACAAAGCAGTTTTTTTTTTTTAATTAGGAAAACCACCAGGAATCATCCAAGTGACTAGTCCTCAGGGGCCACAGCTTTTCTGAGTGTCTGGGGTACTAGGGAGACTAATAGAATAATTTATAAAGCACACACAAAGGTAACATTCTCATTTTATAGAGCAACCTAAAATAGGGACAAAGTGATGGATTTATGGTGAGTGAATTAGAGAGAACAAACTCAAGACATTTACCACATGGTGAACTTGTATTGAGACCATAAAAACATGAAAGAGCAATGAGGTGGCTTACTAGTACTGACCATGTGAGCAGGCAATAACTAATCTTAAATTAGTGCTTATTTTGTATTAGGCATTATTCTAAGAACTTTAGATTTACCAATGCATTCAGTTCTCCAGAAAACTCTATGAAGCATGCATGCTAATTCCTTCCAAATTTTCAGAGAAGGAAACAGACCCAGAGAGGTTGAATAGCTCACTCATAGTCTTACAGTTAGTAAGTGCGATTCTGAGATTTGAACCCCATGCGCCCCCTCCCCAGAGCTTATGCTTTAACCTCTGTGCTGTATTTTGAGGATGGTTTACATGGTTAAGTTTGCAGTAATTCTTACTGCTTCCTTTAGGTTGTCTCAGGACCTGGAAAGAAATTAACCCTCCAGGTGGTGAATCTCATTGATCAAACTATGAGACAAAATTCCCCTGCAATGAAAATGAAGACATGATGATATTCCAGGGGATTTTTCTTGTTTTATACAAATCCATTTTAAAATTATAAAAAAGTTTAAAATTACAAAAAAAGTTTCACATGTTAAAATTATATATAAATATAAAAATATAAAAAATATTATATTGATGTAAGAAATATTTGGGGGTAAAGACTCATTTCTTTAGCTCCTGAAAACCTCACAGTGATAGCTTGCTCAGACTAAAGCTAGCTCTGGCTAGTCTCAACCAAAATACTTTCACTTAGTGTAGAGTTTTAAACTACTTTCAGATAGATAAATTGTCTACAGCAGCATCCTCAAACACTTCAATGTGTGTAGGAGGGATTAAAAATGATAACTCACATAAATAAATTGATTTTAGAAACTGATCCTGGAAAGATCGCTAACTAGGTACATCTGCTGAAAGAACAGAAAATGAGCACTGACAGAAAAGAGATAATACATGGGTAGAAAGTATGAGAAGTCATAAAAATACTTGTGAAAAATGGAATCAAGTAGCAGCAAAAGCCAAGAAAAAGTAACCTTGGCAACAGAAAGTTTAAACATTTAGAGCTAGGAAAAAAGGGAGAGAAAAGTCATAGTAACTGAATACAACAGATGCCTTGGAGGATAGTATTTTTCACTCGTGCACTCACAAACATGCTCAGGATAGGATATCTATCCAGTAATTTCAACAAAAGACAACCAAATCTTAAGGCTGAAGCATAAAATGCAAAAATTCAATTCTGAGTCATCTATCTTGGAAAAATTGTTATGAAATCAAAATTCTATTTTTTCTTTTGATTCTTTTAAGAAAAGAATTCCAGGGTTAGAACTTGACCTTCAGTTGCATTGTGTCATTTTACATTCAAAATTACATAATTTCAGTAACTTACTAAATTTCATGGACCACCAATTAAGTTATAAGAAGTTTGTTCTTAAATGCCCTCAGGCTGAGGCATAGGCCAGGATCCTCCTTGCTTTGGACAGCAACATCCCATTGGGTATTTTTCTGGAATCTGATTACCATTGCAAGGAAATGTTCTCATTTTTATGGCCAGAAAGAATCAAGAGAGGGGAATTCCTGCCAAAAAAATGTATTGCTGCATCCAGACACATGAGGAAAAAGGGAGGAGGAGGGATACTTTTATTCTGACATTGTCTCCGGTTTAAAAACTTCATGGGTTTGTAGTATGTGCTTGGGTGTTTAGAATCTAGGAAAGGCAAGGAAAGTCTTACATGATGGTAGAAGTAGGCCACCTAGTCTACTTCTGTGCCTGCTAGAAGAGGAGTGCACACCTTAGCCTTTGAAAAATATCTAAAGATTATAAAATAATTTGGTTATCATAGCAGCAATTTATTAAAGTATCAGGAGATAAAAAAAAATCACTTTCAGGAAATTAGAGTATTCTCCAAGATACTAGCCAACTGAGTGAAGCTTCCACTTGACATCAAATTCAGAGCTGTAAAAAGCAATGGTTGAGTTCAATGCTTCTCTAGATCAGAGGTATGAATCATCAGGGATGGACCCAGTTACTAACTCTGACCTCCGAATTCTGTTTAAGATTACAAAACTGATGCCTTACCAATTGACCACCCGGTCTGACTCTAAGATTAAAGGGAAGAAATGGAGGAGGAGGATTCATCACTACAATCAGGAGAAGTAAAAGGACATGTGCGTAAAACCAAGCTGTAGGTAACTAGTTTGCCATATCATTACAATACAAATAAGCCAACTTTTATATTAGATGCAGAAATAATTTTTTATTTTATATGGTGTTTGATAGACACAGAAAGTTTCCACTCAAACAATTGCCAAGGACCCTGAATCACTTAATTTAATAATGCTAATGTCAGTGAATGTGGTCAAGAAATTACAAGTACCTAATTTAATAATTCAATCCAATTCTTTATCATTTAATGGCCAATCATGTGTCACTTTGAGCAGTTAGCTCTAAAAGTTTCCTCTTTTTTCTGTCATATAGCAGAATTGTGCTATTAGATATATCATTAATTTTTTTTGGAAAAGCAAAAATAATACTTTGTCCTGTCTTTAAATATGTATTAATGATGTGTAGCAAATGAGATAATATTTATAAACTAAAAATGCCACACAAATGTAGTTCTATAATTATGTTTTTTGTTATGTTTGACTCTGTTGTCAGGAAAACCAGATATATTTATTGTATTTTGATAAAAAATATATTTGTTGTATTTTGATAAAAAAAATCAAGGCCCTACTGAAAGGTCCAAGTTTTTATTATAAGGGTGAGTCAAATTGATTCCTCATAGATATTTGGCAATTATGTTTTTTTTTCCCTTTGGTTTTTGTTTTGTTTTACCTCCCTCTCACTGAATTAGCCCTTTTATATAATGTCATGTATCCGCCATTACAGTATCATACAGAAAAGTTTCACTGCCCTGAAAATTCCTTGTGCTCCATCTATTCATCCCTCCCTGCCTACCAACCCCTGGCAATCACTACTGTTTTTCCATCTTCATAGTTTTACCTTTTCCAGAATGTCATATAATTGGAATCATATAATATGTAACCCTTTCAAATTAACTTCTTTCACTTAGTAATACAAATTTAAAGTTCCTTCATGTGGTTTTTGTTTTGACCTGATAGTTCATTTATTTTTATCACTGAGTAATATTCCATTGTATGGATGTACCAGTTTGTTTATACATTCACCTATTAAAAGACATCTTAGTTGCTTCTAATTTTTGGCAGTTGTGATTAAAGCTGCTGTAAACATTTATGCGCAGGTTATTGTATATAGGTAAGTTTTTACCTTATTTGGGTAAATACCTAGTTGTGAGATTGCTAGATCATATGGTAAGATTATGTTTAGCTTAAAAAGAAATTACCAAACTGTCCTGCAAAGTGGCTGTACTATTATGGATTCCCACCATCAATGGATAAGAATTCTTGTTGCTCTACATCCTCACCAACATTTGGTGTTTTCAGTGTTTTGGATTTTAGCCATTCTAATAGGTACATAGCCATATCTGTTTTAATTTGCAATTTCTTAATGATATATAATGTTGAGCATATTTTAATATGTTAATTTGCCATATCTATATCTTCTTTGTTGAAGTGTCTGGCAGATCTTTAGTCCACTTTTTAATTGGATTGTTGTCTTATTGTTGACTATTAGAAGTTCTTTATGTATTTTTGGATACAAGTCTTTTATTAGATGAATGTTTTACAGATATTTTCTCCTTATCTATGGCTTTTCCCCCTCATTATTTTCATAGCATCATTTGCATAGCATAAGTTTTAAATTTTAATAATTTTCACTTACCAATTTTTTCTTTCACAGATATTTATTTTGATGCTACTTGCCTTTTTGTTAATAATGTAAAATCATATCATTAATAATTAAATGATTGATTTCCTACTGTGGACTAGGCACTTGCATAGTCAGACCTTTCCAGTTATCAGTCTCCCTTAACTACACAGACATGTTTCAACAAAGAAAGGATTTGGACATTATCAATATATATTGTTAATGGACCTTTTAATAAAGAATAGTTCCATTTTAGAAATAATCATAGATTTACCTAAGATATTATAGAACAAATTTCTTGAGTTTTTATCTTTTTTTTTTTTTAAGATTTTATTTATTTATTTGAGAGAGAGAGAGAGCACAAGCGGGGAGGAGGGACAGAGGGAGAGGGAGAAGCAGGCCCCTGCTGAGCAGGGAGCCTGATGGGGGGGTTCCATCCCAGGACCCTGAGATCATGACCAGAGCCGAAAGCAGACACTTAACCTACTGAGCCATCCAGGCATCCTGAGAGTTTTTATCTTTCATTAAAAAAGAGGACATTCCCTGTTTCAGTTTCAACATGACAAAAACTTGGATGTCATCATTTCTGTCCCTACAACAAGAAAAAGCTTGACAAACTAAAAAACAATAATTTTTCTTGGACCCATCAGAGAATTGAGGTTGTAGGGTAAATTACCACCCCAAAATCTGTAAAGATATGTCTATACAGAGAATCACAGTTGTGATCTGTGTATCTGGAGAAGTGCTAAAGCCATAAAATATTCCCAGCACCTTTTACAACACATCTGGCTTTCAATAAAATGTTACAAGGCATGCCACAAAAATAGATAAAATCATGAAAAGCAAAAACTCGTTGACTAGATAAATACAATTAATAAACTTGTAGCCAGACTAACCAAGACAAAAATATAGAAGATACCAATTGCAAGTATTAGGAACAAAAGAGGATCCATCACTATAGATCCCATAGACATTAAAAGGATAATGGAGGAATACTGCTAACAATTCTATCTGCTAGTTTAGAGAAATGGACTAATTCCTCCAAAGATACAATCTACCAAAACTGACACAGGGAGAAGTAGATAACTTAACTAGTTCTATTAGTATTAAAGACATTAGATGAATAATAAATAACCTTCCCAAAAGGAGACCATCAGGCCCAGATAATTTCATTGTTGAATTCTATTAATATTTAAGAAATAATACTACATTTTCACAATCTCTTACAGAAAATTATAGCAGAGGAAGCACTTCCTAACATTTGGTAAGACCACAATTACCATAGGATCCAACCAGCTAAAGACAACACAAGATACAAAAATTACTGAGGAATATCCTTATGAATATAGATGGAAAAATCCTTAATGAAATATTAACAGATCAATTTTCATTATTAAAAGAATTATAAAAGTGGTATGCAAGGCTAGTTCATCATTCAAAGATATAATCCATCACATTTACAGGCTAAAGAAAAATCATATGACCGTATCAATTGATGTAGAAAAAGCATTTAACATCCAATACCTATTGATGTATTGATCCAATACATGGATCTGATAAAATTTTGTATCTAAATATATTTTTATATATGACTTAAAATTCAAAAATAAGAAAAAAGTTTTTAAATGGGCCAAACAGAAAATTAACAAGGAAACAGTGGCTTTGAATGACACATTAGACCAGATGGACCTTACAGATATATTTCAGAACATTTCATCCAAACTTATAAAAATCAACACCTGGAAAATAAATAATCCAATTAAAAATAGGCAGAAAACATGAACAGGCATTTCTCCAAAGAGGACATACAGCTGGTGAATAGACATGAAAAAATGCTCAACATCACTTATCATAAGAGAAATGCAAATCAAAACCACAATGGGATGTCACCTGACACTGTTAGAATGGCTAAAATAAAAAACACAAGAAGTAACAGGTGTTGGCAAGGATGTGGAGAAAAAGGAACCCTCTTACACTGTTGGTGGGAATGCAAACTGGTGCAGCCACTGTAGAAAACAGTATGGAGGTTCTTCAAAAACTAAAAATAGAATTTCCATATGATCCAATAATTCTAATACTGGGTATTTTTCCAAAAAATAAAAACATGAATTCAAAAAGATATATGCACCCCTATATTTATTGCAGCATTATTTATAGTAGCCAAATTATGGAAGCAGCCCAAGTGTCCATCTATAGACGAATGGATAAAGAAGGTAAGGTGTATATAAATACATACACAATGGGATATTACTCAGCCACAAAAAAGGAGGAGATCTGGACATTTGCAACAACATGGATAGACCTAGAGGATATAATGCTAAATTAAATAAGTCAGTCAGAGAAAGACAAATACCATTTGATTTTACTCATATGTGAAGTTTAAAAACAAAAGGACAGACTCTTAACTGTAGAGAACAAACTGATAGTTTCTAGACAGACAGTTTCTAGAGGGTGGGTGAGAGGATGGGTGAAATCGATAAAGGGGATTAAGAGTACACTTATTTTGACGAGCTCTGAGTTATATTATATTGATTTATAGGTGCTGCAAATACATAGGTAAATGCTTATAGCATTATGATTTTTATTTCCAAATATGCACTCTATTTTAGCAGTGTTTTTGTTGTTGTTGTTTGGAACATTATTCATTTTTATTGAAGTACAATTAACATACAGTTATATCAGTGTCAGGTGTACAATATAATGATTCAACAATTCTATACATTACTCAGAGCTCATCAAAATAATTATCCTGAGTTTTAACTAAATTATGTTGGAAAGTTTATTATACCCTATGTTGAGTAGTATAAGATGTTAAGCAACTTGCCAGTGAATTTTCAAATTCATCATAGTTATCTCTGACACTTTTCTAATAATGGTTTGAATACAGAAATGTCTCTAGCAGTGACTACAGGAGTGATTTAGATTAGGGAAAGCTGAATAAGAGGTGTCTGATAAACCACAGTCATACCTTTGAAATATTGTGGGTTCAGTTTCATACCACCACAGTAAAGTACCACAATAAAGTGAGTCAAATGAATTTTTAGTTTGCCAGTACATATGAAAGTTATGTTTACACTATACTGTAGTCTACGGACTATGTGATAGCATTATGTCTAAAAAATACAATGTACTTACCCTCATTAAAAAAGACTTTATTGCTAAAAAAAATGCTAACCGTCATCTGAGCTTTCAGTGTGTCATCATCTTTTTGCTGGTGGAGGGTCTTGCCTCATTGTTGACGGCTGCTGATTGATTAGGGTGGTGATTGCTGAAGGTTGGGGTGGCCGTGGCAATTTCTTAAAATAAAACAACAGTGAAGTTTGCTGCATCGAAGGACTCTTCTCTTTACAAATAATTCCTCTGTAGCATGAGATGCTGTTTGATAGCATTCTACCCACAGTGGAACCTTTTTCAGAATTGGAGTCAATCCTCTCAAATCTTGCTACTGCTTTATCAATGAAGTTTATGTAATATGCTAAATTCTTTGTTGTCATTTCAATGATCTTCACTGCAGTTTCACCAGGAGTAGATTCCATCTCAAGAAACCACTATCTTTGCTCATCCATAAGAGGCAATTCCTCATTCATTCAAGTTTTATCATGAGTTCGCAGGATTACAGTCACATCCTTAGTTTCTAAAAAAATAACAAATGGGCAAAAGATCTAGAGACAGCTTACCAAAGATACACAGATAACAAATTGGCCTATGAAAAGATGCTTGGCATCACCTGCCAATAGGGAGTTGCCAATTAAATGAAAAGAGATACTACTGTACAACTATTAGAATACCTATTTTTTTTAACTGACAATACTAATTGCTGGTTGAGGATGTGAAGCAACAAGAACTCTCATCTATCAATGCTGAAAATGAAAAATAGTACAGCCATTTGGAAGACAGTTTGGTAGTTTGTTACAAAGTTAAACAAAGACTTTCCATACAACCCAGCAGTTTCACTCCTATTTACTCAATACCCCTAATAAAAATGCTCTACAGGACTGACAGTATTGGAATGGATTCTTGTATTTTCAATTTAATATTAATTCTATGTCATTTTAAAGGTAGACCTTTTATCATCAGCTTTTGTATCAGCAAGGGAGATTCCAGTCTTGGCCATAGCCTCAAGTCCGATTTTAACATTGCCCAAATGGTGGTGATAGTCATCCTTCTCAGCAAATGAAATTTTCATCTGTTTTTGAAGCAATCTACAGAATATTTATCTCTCAGCTTGCTTCATAAAATAGACCTCCCATGAGGCAGTATGAATTATTTTCACGCAACCACAGTGAGATTTAATGACATTTTTAATAAATAACAATATTCTGTTTACACATAACCAAGTATTACCGTTTACAGGGTTTCTGGTTTAGATTTACAAAAATGTCCTAAATCAGTGATGAGAAGTGTGATTTATAATTGTTCTATTACTATTTCTGAAACTATTTATGGTAGGAGGGGTTAGGGACTGCTGCTGTCACTGTGGTAGCAGAAAGATTCTCTTGTCTTTTAGGAGAGCTAGACTGTGGTTCATGTGCAAAAAAATACCTCAAGGCTGTGCTTTAAATGCTTAGCTCATTTATCTCTCATCAGTTAGGTAAATGAGATGCGGAAGTGGTTCCTAGTTTCCTAAATAACTTTTTATACACTACCGAAAGCCTTAAAGGGTCCTCAAATGCTTTCTCTTGTTAATGAAATTTCAGTCATATAATCTGTTCCATAGTCTAGAAGACTCATTTTTAAAGCCTCCAGTCAGGCTGCTGAATTTACACCGAGTATGCCAACATTTATAAGTTTCTTTTTAATATATAGTTACTTGTGTATATGGGGTTAATTTCAAAATATATGTACCATAGTTACATAAAATGTTGACATTAGGGATAGGTAAGTGAAGGATTTACTGCGACTCTCTTTACTGTCTTTGTAACTCTTAGGTAAATCTGAAATTATTTGAAAAGAAAGTTTTTTTAATTACACATAACCACACTTTCCTTTTACTCCAAAGAGATTGCAGTATATACCTGTTTAGCATAAGCTTTTGAAATGCATGGTTGCAAAGAAATGGCCACAAAATATAATGCCTCAAAAGTAGTGAGAGCCCAAAGTTCCAACTGACACTATTTCTTTCTCACAAATCACTACTGGTACCATGGTAGTTGAAGGCAGAAAATAAATATTGAGTTGAAAATCTTTCTACTCTATAATCTACACTGTGATCTTCATTGGGCCCCCCCCCTTTTTTTTAAAGCTGGATGCAGAGTTAATTCACAGAAAGACAGAAGACAAATTCTTGTGTTTTCTCTTATCGCTTGTCCTCAACCTTTTAGTGTTTCTTGTGCCATTGAAAAAACTCTCAGGCAAAGTAGAATTGTTTTTTCTGTCCTTCACTTAGATAAGTTCTTTTGGACAAAGAAATACCGATAAGATATATAAATATATCAAAGTAATAATGTATATATTGGCTGATCAATGACTGAATATAAATGATTGAGCTATACTTATAGAAAAACAACACTGTTCCAAATACAGGACCCACCCCTATAAGGAAGAGATTAATTAATTTGGATTGCTATCAATGTCAAATATTTTGTTTTCTGGAGGACTAAGGAACATTCCAGTTTGCACTTTATTTTCTCAATACAAAATTTTCTTATTTAACTAAGAATCCTATTAATTAAATGAAAATAACAGTAAGATTTTTGATACATTAGTTAAATATATTTGAATGGTTATGGGTCTAAGACTGTACTGGGCTTTCAATCAAAGATGAATTCCAATTTGGTGTTTGTATGGTTCCTTTGAGCATGTGTTGTGCTGTTGATTCAGTTTAAAGTAAATTCATAATTCCTAGTCAAGAGTTTTATGACCCTTCCATTTTCAAATTAATTATAATTTTATAATTATTTCTCCTCCTTTCTCCTTTCTTTTACATCATCTCTGATCTTCCTCTGACACAGCAATTATTGAGTTTTCCCAAGTTTATCCGAACCTTGCTGGCTTCCATATTAGATTCTGGTGCTCTAGAAATGATTGTCTAGGTTATTGAGTTCCCATATTGGTCATCCTGTTTCCTGCATGGGATTCTGAAGTTATCATGTTTACAATTATTTCTTTTTTGTTTCGTCATTTTAATCATAGCAGGTACTGGCTAAATCAGCCTGATTTTTGTTACCTCCTTGCCTGAACACCATTCTGAAGAATAATAGCACCTCTGGGTTAAGCTGAGTCCAGAAGCCAGAGTTAGTATAAGGTGGATGGACTGGTATCCATAGAACTTGAAGTAAAGAGAAACTAATGGCAGACAGGCAATTGTGGGCTTTTGGACCAAAGAGGACTTTCAAAAGTGACAGAATGAAATCAAAGTTGAAGGCACAAGATAAAAATCAAAAGCTGACTTAGGTATAGCTATGAAAGATTTACAATGACCTTCAGTGACATTGATCAGAAAGGATCAGGAGTGGATGTGAAGCCTATTCACTGAGATTCTCTGACAAAAGTAGCCTCTTGCAGGACACTTGTGCTCTTATCCGTGGACCATGGGAGAAGAGTTAAGATTGGCATTAAAAAATAATCATATTAAATACTGACCCTTCTAACATACACATCAGGCCTTAATAATGGCTTAATTCAAACTCACTTGGATGTTTGAATTTTCCAAACGTAGCAACAAATGAAAGCAATGAATGTAAATAAAATCAGAGGACAAATGGTCAAAAATATACAAGAGTATAAAGCACTTTTTGTAGTTTTCCTTATGAAGTATTAAAGAAAAGTTACATTTCCATAAGCATCCAGATTCTTTGAAGATATATCCTAATCGGAAAAAGAATGGTCAGACATGATAAATATGGAAGATAATTCAGACATCTAAAAATATTAAGTGTTTATAAATTAATTTAGTAAAATTTGCTATTATGCTCAGGCTTATTAGCCCTATTAAATAGTGTATCTTAAAGTTATTTACACATTTCAATAAGGGTAAAGAGTTAAAAGAATTTTTTTTTAAACACAGATGACAAGGATATTGAAGTAGTACTGTTATTGTAGTTTTGGAATTCAGAATAGGAAAATACCAATGTGAAATAGTAAAGTTTATTTCCATCTTTTAAAGTCATGCAAGCTTCATTATGTAGCTATTAAAAAGCAATTTTTGTTCATATTGCTTTGACCATACCACCTTAGGCCTTCCAAGGGGGTTATCCTGCCAAGAAACAAATTAAGCATTCATTAGAGGGTCACTAAGGCATCGTTACAGGAGTAATAGCTCACTGCAGGTGCTTGTCATTAATTCATTTATTACCCTCTCTGTCTCTACAAGCTTTATAGAATCATGGATTTTTAATAAGTCTTGTGCTCTGTGATGATCTCTGGTTTGTTATTGCTCATGGAATTTGGTTCCTTGTCGATTCGGACAGCTTGTTGTTTACAAAACAGTAAGTTCTCCCTACAAGAAATCCTACAAAACAGTTTGAAAGATGCTATAAAATTGACAATTTAATGCAGAGTATAAGTCAATGAATACTGACTCTTCATCATTTCTGTGACTCAATTACCTTCCTTATCATTTTCTAGTTGCCAATGTTAGGTATATTATGTAGTTCAGTAGTTAAACCCCAATGAAATATGAAAATAATGCCACTGATAGGCTTATGCTGTAAAGCTTCTTCAGGTACTTCCAATAGTACATCAATATAGACACTATCTAGGGGTGCCTGGGTGACTCAGTCGGTTAAGCAAATGACTCTTGATTTTGGCTTAGGTCATGATCTCAGGGTTGTGAGACTGAGCCCAGCATCAGGCTCCGTGCTGGGCGTGGATTAATATTCTTACTCTCTCTCCCTCTGCCCCTCACCGCCCCAACCCGCACACACTCTCTCTATATAAAATATTATATATATATATAAAATATATTATAAAAATATATGTAATATATATAATATATATATATAGAGAGAGAGAGAGCGAGAGAATATCTAAAATGGAACATTCCATCTCTATCCCTCAATATAAAGGTCATGCCACATGGCTCAGACAAGACCTTGGGACACTACAGTACTGGCCCTAAAATAGAAGCTTTACAAAATACCCATGTCCCAAATGTACCCTTGTCTCCTTTTCCCTTTCCTGAAAAGGAATGCCATTGCCTTTGCTTTCACATACAAAGCTGTTATTATGCAACTAATGTTTATAGAAGAATGATGTCCTGGGGCACCTGGGTGGCTCAGTCAGTTGAGTGTCTGCCTCTGGCTCAGGTCATGATCCCAGTGTCCTGGGATCGGGCCCCGCATCGGGCTCCTTGCTCAGTGGGGAGCCTGCTTCTCCCTCTCCCTCTGCCTGCCTACTTGTGATCTCTCTCTGTGTCAAATAAATAAATAAAATCTTTAAAAAAAAAACAGAATGATGTCCTTATAGTCCAGAACCTTTTCATACAGATATAATCAAATGAGGTAAAACTGTAGTTTACATTCTCATTTTTAAGGCATTAATATTGTGTAATAAACAATGCCATTATATACAAATATTGTAATGCATAAAAATGATGTTGTAATGACTTCCTCTAAAATTCTTGGTTTATGGGACCAGCTGTAATGTAAAAGGAACTTGTGTGGATAGAATAATGAGTTTATTACTAAAATCGTGTATCTTTCAGTACAAGGAAACTTGCTGTGCACTGCATTTTTAGAACATCACACATTGGAATGCCTACAATATTGGTTGTGTGCAGGTATAAATTATACCCAAAGTTTCTCTTAGAAAGTCTTCTTTTTCATTTTCAACTAGAAAAGTCAACATACCTGTATCACAACTTTGATTCAAATAACGTACATGGTAGCCATAATTGCTGTTCAACCAGTTCTCCCTGGTTTTCCTTCCCTTCCTCCTTACAGTTGAGAACGGGGATGGGCACCGCTCTGGACAATGACCTGTGAGCTGTGATTTGTGTCGTTTACGGACTACAGCATTTCTGGGCTGGGCCAGCATGTGATCCACTATACTGTATCTTCTCTCTGCTAGTGACCAGCAATATTGCAGGAAATGGCTTCTTTGCCAGCCTTGGTCCCAGAATGAGAATGCCTAAGAGCAGCGTTTCCAGCTCGCCTACAGAGGACATGTATGAGAATGAAGAATTAACCTTCATTGTTTTAAGCCATTAAGTAGTTTGAAGTACTTTGCTCTGCATCTTAACCTGGTATCCTGACTGATACAAAAATGAATGCTGCCATAAGAAGAAAATACTTAAACATGTATCATTTGTTTAAAGTCTGACTGGCAGATGTTGGATGTTGGAAAACCTGGAATCTATGTAATGGTTGTAAATTTGTCGCTGAGATCATTGGAGCTCAGGGTCAACTCCTAATGAGCTGGTAGCCTTCCCAAAGAGGTTGGAATACAGTGTTAGGTGCATGGGTTGGTTGCTGTCGACTACATCTGACCATGTAGTACAAGAAAGAGAGGAAAAAATAATTGACCAGTTTGCAGTAGTAACATAAGGGAAGAGAGAACCCACAAAAGTAGGGTCTTGTAGGGTTGGAACAGGCACCCATTTCTCAGCTACAAAGTAAATAAAGTAAAATAAAAGTAACAAAAATATTTTAAAACACATTAAAGCAACATTGAGAATGTTATTGAATGTTGACTATTTCAATATGAAAATACTGAAAATGGAGTATTTCAAAATAAAAAAAATAGAGAAAACAATTTGAACATTAATGGCCATTTGAAACTCAGACTTACTGCACAGATCCAATTAATGTTATAAGCACAATATTGGTAGTTTAAAACTTTTAATGGATTAAAGTGATTACCACTTGATCCATTCAATTGAACAAAATGGCTCAGGCAAAAAAGGACCAAAGGTATAGTTTCCCACTGTATTAATTTCCTAATACTGCTATAACAAATTACCACAAACTTAGTGGTTTAAAACAACACACATTTTATTATTTCATAGTTCTGGCAGTTCAAAGTCCAAAATGGATCTTATTGCATTAAAACCTTACTAGCAAGACTGTGTTCCTTGTGGAAGCTCTATGTGAGAATCTATATATTGCCTTTTCCAGCTTGTAGAGGTTTCCCAAATTCCGTGGCTTACAGTCCCCTTCTATCTTCAAACCAACGATAGCCAGTGGATACTTTCTCAGTTTACATGGCTCGGACCTCTACTTCTATCCTCACATCTCCTTCTCTGACTATGCCTCTCGCACTTCCCTCTTCAGGGATATAAGGAGCCCTGTGATTACCTTGGATCTCCTTTCTGTCAGTTTCCAACAATATCTTCCCATCCCCATATGAGCTTTTCCCAGCAGCGCCTTCTAACATTTGCATTTCTACCAAGAGTCTTATCATGGAGATTTAAGTATTGTCTGAAGTGATACATATTTTCTTTGCCGTGTTTTCACTTCCTTTTGAGTCCTCAGAAGTAGAACCAGTAAATAGACATTTCTGCAACCATTCTGCTCAAGGCACTCTAAGTCTGTCCTATTATACTCCTCAAAATTCTTCCAGCCTTGGCCCCATCGTCCAATTCCAAAGCCACGTTCATATGTTTAGCTATTTTAGCAGCGCCTCTATTCTGGTATCAAAATTGTTATTCATTTTCTATTGCTACTGTTACAAATTACCACTTGGTTAAAAAAACAGATACTGGGGTGCCTGAGTGGCTCAGTAGGTTAAATAGTTAAACGTCTGATTCTTGGTTTCAGCTCAGGTCGTGATCTCAGAGTCCTGGGATTGAGCCCCACCTCAGGCTCTGCACTCATTGTGGAGTCTGCTTGAGATTCTCTCTCCCTCAGCCCCTCCTGCTCCGTGCTCACATTCTCTAAAATAAATAAATCCATCTAAAAACAACAGATACCTTGTCTTCCAGCAAAGTTATTACCATGTAGTTCTACCAGTCAGATGTTTTTCACGGGGTTTACTGGGTGAAAAGCAAGTTGTCTGCAGGACTGCATCCCTTTCTCAAGGTTCAAGGGTAGAATCTGTTTTGCTGTTTCTTACATTTAGAGTCAGCCCACATTTTCTCTGGTCTCCTTCTGTCTCCAAAACCAGCAATGGTCATTTGAGTCTTTTCGTATTACTCTGACTTCTTTCCTATTACCACATCTCCTTCTCTGACTCAGCTTCTCCTGCCCTCCTCTTTCACTTATAAGGACCCTTTCACTTACAATGGTTACATTGGGCCTGCCTACATATTGCAGAGTAATCCTCCCAGCTCAAGGTCCTTAACTTAATCACATTTGCAATGTCCCTTTTTGTCATGTAACATTACATGCACAAATTCTAGGAGTTAAAACATGAGCATCCATGGAAGGATCATTATTCCACCTGCCATACTCACCAAAATTTACTAGGCCCAATTGACCCGAAGTTAAGGGAGAAAGAGAGGCAAATGGATAAAAAGTGATCAAATGTAACAAGTCTGTCTAGAAAAGAACTCTAACTGGGGTTGTTGGCCTGTGGAGTGCCTAGATTCTCATTCCTAAATTCACTGTTCCTATCTGGCAAATCAAAAAGGAAGAACCACCCAGAGGGCAGAGCCGGGCCATAATACACTGGGAAGGAGTTCAGTGGAGGACAGTCAGGGCCTAATTATGATACATTTCATAACCCAGTATTGGAGACCTTGCAACACATGCAGGAAGGATTTCAGATTTCCTGTGAATAGGTGACTGTTGCTTCTCCCATTATCCTATCAAATGGAATACTTATCATGAGTTTCCTTTTGATGCTTCATCATGATATATTGGGTGTATTGGGAACAGATAATTTTTATTATAGTTTATAAGTTTCTGGATCAGAGGAATGATGTCCAAATTGAATGCAGAAACAACCAGTCATCATGCCCAGATCTTAGACTTTGAGCTAGATGCAGAGAGTAGGTAGGACTTTTGTTTTGTCATTGTGTTCTGCAATGTGGAAAGGGGCAAAATTGTACATTTGGTCACCCAAAGGGGTCACCAGAAGACAGATTTATAGTCTTTGATGTTGTCTAACACTTCAGCTTCTTTTCCTTGGCACATGGATAGGATTGCATTTCCTCTCTACTTTGAAGTTGACAATGGCCGTATTGCTTGATTTGACCAGAAGAATATGAGTGCCAATGACAGAACTCATTTCCAATTGCAAGATTTAAGAGTCTAGACTATTCATTATGTTTTCTCCTCCCCAAATGAAAATGATTTTCTAATTAATGGCTGCTCCGTCAGTCTGTGTCCAGGAATGAAGGTAGCTTGGATCAGAGCCCCACTCACTTCTAGTGGACACAGGTACACGAATGAGCAGGAAATAAATCTTTGTGGTTTAATCTGCTAACACTGCTAAGCTTTATTTCTTTTTTGTGACTGCAACATAACTTAGCCCATCCTATTAATGCATATCAGTAAAAAGTCTCATTTTTATTTTTCATGTGGGAAAATAAAAATAATTGCCTTAACTTTACTGATCATCTTATAAGGCTACTTTATTAGAAGCTAACTCAAATTGATTTGAAATCTGATAGTGAACTGAAAAAATTAGAATTTTTTATAAACATAATTTAGAAAATATGTTAAAGCTATTAACATATTCAAATCTATTCACTCAACTTATGTTTATATATTTGCCTCTTTCATATCCAGTTTTCTTACTGAGTCTGAGGCATCACTCTGTGTCATAGCATTTGTAGGATTTACCTAAATATATATATTTGTAATAAATATTGACCTCATGGAATAATACATAGTCAATATGTAATAATTTGGATGTATCCTATTTTTTTCAAGAAGTTATTTTTAATATATTTTTTATGTTGGAAAGTAAACTTGGATTTCTGTTTTCTCAATGAAATTGATTTTTTTTGTTTCAAATATACTTCTAGTGCCCAATATTTGTCATTAACATCTCGCTACTCTTCTGATTTTGATGCTAGCTGGAAAGAAATCACCAGTCTATTATTTCCTCAACAACTTCTTATTTGTTAAAGACACTAATTGACTACATTACTGTGTTACCCATGGATTCAACCCATACTTTAAAAACATGTGATTCAGCTCTTCAGTTCCCCTGCACACCCCTCCAGCCCCTGGCAACCACCATTCTACTCTCTGCTTCTATGTGTTTCACTATCTTAAATACCTCATGTCAGTGGAATCACGAAGTATATGAGGAATTGCTAGGAATGAAGAATAAAGTTTCAGTGATGCAAGATGATTAAGCTCTCTCTAGAGAACAATGTATGTGTAGTTAACAATATTGTACTACTTGAAAATTTGGTAAGGGGGCAAATTTCATGTTAAGTGATCTTACTACAATAAAAATGTGATTCAAAATGTTTAATTTTGTATTTGTGGAGCTAATATACTTTTGAGGTTAGTGTTAGTAATAATATTTTTAAGAAAACCCTTAGGTTTGAATAGAGGTGACAAGATTTGTTATAGGAATTATCCTTACTCTATATTTTCTAAAATATATTCTCAAATATGAAGCACATAATTTAATATATTTAACATCAATCACTATTATTAGAGTATTATAACAGTTTATTATGAACTACTTTATTTCCAGTTTCTGATTTTAGTCTCAAATAGCTAGTAATTCATCTGATTCTATAATCCGATAATATTTTTAAAAAGCATTAAAACTTAACATTCCAGTCATTGTTTGTAGAACATAATAATGAGTTTAAAGACTTTAAGAACAGTAATAAAAAAAAAGTAACAAATAGCATGTATTAATATTAGGAACATATATGCCAGGTTCTTTTTACTATATAGAAATAATAAAGAGGAAGGAAAATCTGAATTGGTAGGAAGTCTGAATTTTAGAATAAATAGTTAATTTCTTTAATTAATTTAGTAACTCCGATTTGCACAAATCAATATTGACAGATTGGAAAAAACTTTAAGATGCAGATAGAAGGATCTAAGAAGAGGTTATAATTAGCATTTCAAATGATGGCATATAAAGGAATCCTTCAAGTGTGCTTAAAAAGTTTTCCTAAATCCACTGGATTCTTTTTTCTAAGGTTATTCTTTATTTTATCCACATCATATGGTGATGATCATTTTAAATGAATAAATTGCTGCAGGAGAACTGAATTCATTATAGCCTGCAAACTATCATTTTGGTTTTTAAATATTTTTTAAAATAAATATTGTATATATTTGAGGTATACAACATAATAATTTGATATACATATACAAAGTGAAATGATTACTACAGCCAAGGAAATTAACATATCTCCTCACAGTTACCATTTTGTGTGTGTATAATGAAATTTACTCTTTCAACAAATTTCCAGTATTTAATACAATATTATTAACTTTAGTCACCATGCTGTAGACATCTGGACTTATTCATCCTGCATAACTGCAACTTTGTACTCTCAACCATCATTTTCCCATTTCCCCCACCTCCCTGCCCCTGGTAACCACCATTCTACTCTCTGCTTCTATGTATTTCAAGCAATCCCACTTCTGGGTATATACCCCCCAAAATGAAATCAGTACCTAAAAGAAATACTTGCATTCCCATGTTCATTGCAAGATATAGAAACTTAAGTGTCCCTCAATGGATGAGTGGATAAAGAATTGTGAGATGCGCATATGTGTGCATACACCCGAACACGATTGAATATCATTCAGCCTTAAAAAAAAAAAAAAAAGTCCTGCTATTTGCAACAAAATGGGTGAACCTGGAAGACATGCTAAGTGACATAAGCCAGACACAGAAAGAAAAAACACCAACCTGCATGGTCTCATTTGCATATGGAATCTAAATCCATTGAATTAACATCATTTTTTCATAAAGGTAATGTAAGCCACATCATCTGAATTACTAAATATGTTAAATCAGCATTGTCTAAATGGTTGCTTTCATTTGAAGTAATATAATCACAGACACTAATCAATAGCCAGGGGACTGTAAAATTGAAGGTTTCTACCTTGATGATGAAATTGTAATCTGACCATAAAGCTTACATGGAACCATTTGATGCCATTCAAGACAATGAATATACAAAACACAAAGATCTATTTATATAATTGATTATAAGAATCTTGAGATCAACCTTTTTCATGGAAACTGGTATATTCAAGTATAAAAGATCTGAACATTTTCCTTGAAGTAACCAACATGCTAATTTATGTCCTCAAACTCTCACTTGGCATTATTAAGTAGAACATGTTTTTATGTAGGAAAGTGTAACTTTCAAATGGAAGATTCAGTATTTGCAATTTTGACTTTTCTGTGGGAACCTAGAAGCATTCCATGTAGTAGAGTATGACTTTGATGAAGTGATGAGGTGAGAATTTGAAAAAACCACAGTGGGGATATTTTTTGTTGTTGTTGTTGGTTTTAGCCAGATAGTGAGCTTAAGTGAATGCCCTGTAAGCCTATCACAGTATATTTTTCTTGTCTTCCACTTATCGTTACATAAGCAGTGACTCTATTAAGATAAGAACTTTGCAGATTGTAGGTTAATATTTCTAGAGAAATAACAAAATTTCATAAACTGTATTTTAGTGTCAGGGTTTAATAGTTTTATAAATGACTTTAGTCCTGCATTTGTATAATTCAGGATCTGAATGGGGCACTTTTCAAAAAATTTTTTGCTGCATTTTGTGAGGAAAATTATGAATTACACATAAAATTGAAGATATTTCATCTTTCTATATGGCAACTTCCACATAGGAAATGGATATAGAACTATTTTTTCCCATTATGATCATAGATTATGTTATGAAGGGGTCCATTTCTTAGAAAAATCATGTCACATAAAAATTGTCCTTACCCTACATATGAGTTATGTTCAAAAATTCTTTGTAAGATATTTATTATTACAATTGTGTGTTCCAGGAGAAAGAGGAGTATTTATGGGACTGGTAAACACAGGTCTCAGAAAGCTTTCTAAAACTTTTTCCTCAGATCATTAGTGTTCCCAGAATTATTAATAGGTATACCAAAGTAGAATTTCATGAGTAAATGCACTGATTAATGCTGAGATTGAATGAATTAAACAAGTTCTCTGACTGTAGGATTTTTCAATACCTTTAATGCTAATGTGTATTAATATGCATTATAAGATACAACATACCATGTTCCTGTAATGTATTTCACTATGAAACCTCTAGTTTTTTAAAAGCTCCCAGGACATAGAATTTTCTTTAAGGTAACAAACTGTGCTTACTAGGTCAAGTAATATTTGTACTACTTCATATTAACTTTGAAAAAACTCTCTGTGTAATCTGGGGGGGAAAAAGTAGCATTTTGCTAGTTACTTCCAAATATGCAGGTCTGTTTAATATACAAATAGTATTTTCAACAGCCTATCATTCCGTGGACATGTCTCATTTATCCTGTGGTTTTTTGAACCCCCTAGCATGTGACCATATCGCTTTGCAAAGCCCAGTGTGCCAAACGCACAAAATGTTGTCTCATTTGGTCTTTAACTTTCTCAAGCATTAAGCTGAGGCCCAGAAAGATTCACTATCTCCAGGCTTAGAAGCCGGTTAAGAGAAGAGCAGAAATTTGAATTTAGGATCTGGTGGGCAGTAATAATAGATGCATCCTATGTCTGTGGATGGTATACTGTAATATTCCCTTGGAAGTCTGCATCTGTTTTCTACCTCTTTCGTGTATTCTGTTTTTCATTTTTTTTCCCTTTGCTTTCTCTCTTCTTTGTGTTTAATCTTTATTCTTAACTTCTTCCTTCTCTTTTTCTCTATGGCTCCTTATTAATCCTGGGCCTTTACTGAAAATAAGTCTTAAAACATTTGCTCCATTCTCTTGTCACTAATAAGGACTATCATTGGTAGTTTCTCTCTCTCTCTTACTGGATTTTGTTAAAAGCTACAAGGATTCCTGTTACCTTGATTTGATATTTAAAAACATTCACTGTGGGGGCACCTGGGTGGCTCAGTTGGTTAAGCATCCGACTCTCAATTTTGGCTCAGGTCATGATCTCATGGTCATGAGATCCATGGCCTGGTCTCCACACTCAGCAGGGAGTCCGCATGAGGATTCTCTCTCCCCCTCTCCCTGTGCCCCACCCCTGTACTGTCTCTTTCTCTCTCTCTCTGTCTAAAAAAACCAAACCAGACCAAAACAAAAACATTCATTGTGTCACATATTATGTATAAGCTTCCTTTATTTGATAATTTTTCTTTGCAAAATCAGGTACCAATTCAAATATTTCTAATGTCTAAGGCAAATCAATTATTTCTTACTCATCTAAAAAATCGTATTAGAGATATAGTGTGACTTCATAGCCTATTTTTCTGTTGCATGAATGACAATGCAATTTTAAATTAAATCACATATAAAACTATACTTTAATATTTTCTTCATTTGAGAAGAGGCTATAATAATTAAAAATAAATTATTAGTAATTGAACCATGATGACTTGTTAATGACCTTATCTTATGCCACTAATCATTTTGTGCATAAAATGCAAACTCCAAATCATTATATTATGCATGGAAGCTTTAACTTTTAAGTCTTATTTTCATGGAGTCACATTAAAACAGGTAACAGGACTCACACAACATTCATGTTTGGATTTCAGGCTTCCTCCCAAAATGAGTCACTTGTAAAATGCAAAACAAGTCACTGACAGAGATAGAAGTCACTGATAAATAAAACAGAGATGTGGTGGAGGAGCAAGATGGCGGAGGTGTAGGAGACCTGGATTTCGTCTGGTCCCAGAATTCAGCTAGATAGGGATCAAACCATTCTGAACACCTACAAACTCAACAGGAGATCAAAGAAAAGAATAGCAGCAACTCTCTGAACAGGAAAGTGACCAATTTCTGGAAGGTACAACGTGCAGAGAAGTGAATCCGTGGTGATATTTGGGAAGATAGACGGTGGGGGAAGGGGCCTCCGTCGGCCACTTCTGGCAAGTGATAGAGCCACAGAGCACAAAATCGGAACTTTTAGAAGTCTGCTCCACTGAGGGACGTTGCTCCAGTGGCTAAGCGGGGGGTGAAACCCTCGCAGGACAGTGTGGTCTCAGGACCCTCGGGGTCACAGAAAGACCGGGGGTGCCTGAGTGTGGCAGAGCTCCCAGGTATCAGAGCAGGGAAGCCAGCTGCAGAGACGGAGCCAAGGAGTGGGCTCTCAGCTTGGGGTTGCCATAAACCATGATCCGGGGCACAGTTGGGCCACTGCTCTCCCAGCAGGGACCCAACAAGTGGCAGATCCGGGGAGACTCTCCTTCCTCCCCTGGGAGGAGCAGCGCGGGGGCACACCACAGGGATCTGCTGGATTTGGAGACTCCACACGGGGTCACGTGCCAGAGATAGAAACGTTCAGTCCCAGGCCGGGTGAGCACAGAGTGCAGCCGGAGACCAGGGAGATGGAAGTGACTGACTGCTTTTCTATGGGGGCTCACTGATTAGTGGGGCCCCGAGTTCTCAGCTCCTCTGGGGCAGAGATTGGGAGGCCGCCACTTTCACTCGTCCTCCAAAACTGCACGGAAAGCTTGCAGGGAACAAAAGCTCCTGAGAGCAAACCTGAGCAGATTACTTAGCACGGCCGGGCAAGGGTGGGGCAATTCCACCTCTGGCAAAGACATCTGAGAACCACTGTGACAGGTGCCTCCCCCAGAAGATCAGCAAGAACAGCCAGCCAAGACCAAGTTTACCAATCAATGAGAACGGCAGAACTCCAGCGCTAGGGGAATACTGCACATAGAATTCATGGCTTTTTCCCCATGATTCTTCAGTGTTTCAAAGTTAATTTTTTTTTAACTTTCTTTTACTTTTTTTTTTATTTTTCTTTTTCCCTTTTTCAACCAACATCTTATCAATCCCTTTTTTAAAAAATCTTTTTTATTTTTCATTTTTAGAGTCATATTCTATCCCTTCATAGTAGTTAACCTTATTTTTGGTATATATATAAGTTGTTCTCTCTTTAAAACTTTGGGATACAGTTTCTTCTAACAGACCAAAATATACCCTAAATCTCTAGTGTATGGCTTTGTTCTAGTCTCCTGCCTGATCACATTCACTCCTTTTTTTTTTTTAATTTCTTTTTTCAAACTTCTTAACTTATCAATTACTTTTATAAAATCTTTTATATTTTTCATCTTTACATCATATTTCATCCCTTCATCGTACTTACCCTTATTTTTGTACATATATAAGCTTTTCTTTAAAATTTTGGGGGGCAGCTTCTTCTAACAGACCAAAATACACCCAAAATCTAGTGTGTGGCACTGATCTATTCACCAGCCTGATCATATTTGATCATATTCTTTTTTTATCTTTTTCTTTTTTCTTCTTTTTTCTTTCTTTCCCTTTCTTTTCTCCCGGCTTCAAGTCTTTTCTGATTTGTTTAGTGTATATTTTTCTGGGGTCATTGTTACCCTGTTACCATTTTGTTCTCTCATTCATCTATTCGACTTTGGACAAAATGACAAGATGGAAAAATCACCTCAAAAAAAAAGAACAAGAGGCAGTACCAACTGCCAGGGACCTAATCAATATGGACATTAGTAAGATGTCAGAACTAGAGTTCAGAATGATGATTATAAAGATACTAGCTGGGCTTGAAAAAAGCATGGACAATATTAGAGAAACCCTTTCTGGAGAAATAAAAGAACTAAAATCTGACCAAGTGGAAATCAAAAAGGCTATTAATGAGGTGCAATAAAAAATGGAGGCTCTATGCTAAGATAAATGAGGCAGAAGAGAGAATTAGTGATAAAGAAGACCAAATGATGGAAAATAAAGAAGCTGAGAAAGAGATAAACAACTACTGGATCACAGAGGCAGAATTCAAGAGATAAGTGATACCATAAAATGAAACAATATTAGAATAATTGGGATCCCAGAAGAAGAAGAAAGAGAGAGAGGAGCAGAAGGTATATTGGAGCAAATTGTAGTGGGGAACCTCCTAATTTGGGGAAGTAAGCAGGCATCAAAATCCAGGAGGCACAGAGAACCCCCCTCAAAATCAATAAAAATAGGTCAACACCCTGACATCTAATAGTAAAACTTACAAGTCTCAGAGACAAAGAGAAAATCCTGAAAGCAGCTCAGGACAAGAGATCTGTAACCTACAATGGTAGAAACATTAGATTGGCAACAGACCTATCCACAGAGACCTGGCAGGCCAGAAAGGACTGGCAGGATATATTCAGAGCACTCAATGAGAAAAATATGCAGCCAAGAATACTATATCCAGCTAGGCTGTCATTGAAAATAGAAGAAGAGATGAAAAGCTTCCAGGACAAACAAAAACTAAAGGAATTTGCAAACACGAAACCAGCCCTACAAGAAATATTGAAAGGGGTCCTCTAAGCAAAGAGAGAGCCTAAAGTAACATAGACCAGAAAGGAACAGAGACAATATACAGTAACAGTCACCTTACAGGCAATACAATGGCACTAAATTCATATCTTTCAATAGTTACCCTGAATGTAAATGGGCTAAATGTCCCAATCAAAAGACACAGGCTATCAGATTGGATAAAAAAACAAGACCCATCGATATGCTGTCTGCAAGAGACTCATTTTAGACCCAAAGACACCTCCAGATTGAAAGTGAGGGGGTAGAAAGCCATTTTCCATGCTAATGGACACCAAAAGAAAGCTGGGGTGGCAATCCTTATATCAGACAAATTAGATTTTAAACCAAAGACTATAATAAGAGATGAAGAAGGACACTATATCCTACTTAAAGGGTCTATCCAACAAGAAGATCTAACAATTGTAAATATCTATGCCCCTAACATGGGAGCAGCCAATTATATAAGGCAATTAATAACAAAAGCAAAGAAACACATCGACAACAATACAATAATAGTGGGGGACTTTAACACCCCCCTCACTGAAATGGACAGATCATCTAAGCAAAAGATCAACAAGGAAATAAAGACTTTAAATGACACACTGGACCAAATGGACTTCACAGATACATTCAGAACATTCCATCCCAAAGCAACAGAATATACATTCTTCTCTAGTGCCCATGGAATATTCTCCAGAATAGATCACATCCTAGGTCACAAATCGGGTCTCAACCGGTACCAAAAGATTGGGATCATTCCCTGCCTATTTTCAGACCACAATGCTTTGAAACTAGAACTCAATCACAAGAGGAAAGTCGGAAAGAACTCAAATACATGGAGGCTAAAGAGCATCCTACTAAGGAATGAATGGGTCAACCAGGAAATTAAAGAAGAATTAAAAATTTCATGGAAACAAATGAAAATGAAAACACAACTGTTCAAAATCTTTGGGATGCAGCAAAGGCAGTCAAGAGGAAAGTATATAGCAATACAAGCCTTTGTCAAGAAACAAGAAAGGTCTCAAATACACAACCTAACCCTACACCTAAAGGAGCTGGAGAAAGAACAGCAAATAAAGCCTAAACCCAGCAGGAGAAGAGAAATAATAAAGATCAGAGCAGAAATCAATGAAATAGAAACTAAAAGAACAATAGAACAGATCAATGAGACTAGGAGCTGGTTCTTTGAAAGAATTAACAAGATTGATAAACCCCTGGCCAGACTTATCAAAAAGAAAAATGACCCAAATCAACAAAATCATGAATGAAAGAGGAGAGATCACAACCAACACCAAAGAAATACAATTATAAGAACATATTATGAGCAACTCTATGCCAGCAAATTAGATAACCTGGAAGAAATGGATGCATTCCTAGAGATGTATCAACTACCAAAACTGAACCAGGAAGAAAGAGAAAACCTGAACAGACCTATAACTACTAAGGAAATTGAAGCAGTTATCAAAAATCTCCCAACAAACAAGAGCCCAGGGCCAGGTGGCTTCACAGGGGAATTCTACCAAACATTTCAAGAAGAATTAATACCTATTCTTCTGAAACTGTTCCAAAAAATAGAAATGGAAGGAAAACTTCCAAACTTGTTTTATAAGGCCACCATTACCTTGATCCCAAAACCAGACACAGACCCCATCAAAAAGGAGAATTATAGACCAATATCCCTGATGAACATGGATGCAAAAATTCTCACCAAAATACTAGCCAATAGGATCCAACAGTACATTAAAAGGATTATTCACCACGACTAAGAGGGATTTATCCCTGGGCTCCAAGTTGGTTCAACATCCTCAAGTCAATCAATGTGATACACTACATTAATAAAAGAAAGAACAAGAACCATTTGATCCTCTCAATAGATGCAGAAAAAGCATTTGACAAAGTACAGCATCCTTTCTTGATTAAAACTCTTCCGAGTATAGGTATAGAGGGTACATACCTCAATATCATAAAAGCCATCTATGAAAAACCCACAGCGAATATCATTCTCAATGGGGAAAAACTGAGAGCTTTCCCCCTAAGGTCAGGAATGCGGCAGGGATGTCCACTATCACCACTGCTATTCAACATAGTATTAGAAGTCCTAGCCACAGCAATCAGACAACAAAAAGAAATAAAAGGCATCTGAATCAGCAAAGAAGAAGTCAAACTCTCACTCTTTGCACATGATATGATACTTTATTTGGAAAACCCCAAAGACTCCACCCCAAAACTGCTAGAACTCCTACAGGAGTTCAGTAAAGTGGCAGGATATAAAATCAATGCACAGAAATCAGTGGCATTCCTATACCCCAACAACAAGACAGAAGAAAGAGAAATTAAGGAGTCAATCCCATTTACAATTGCACCCAAAACCATAAGATACCTAGGAATAAATCTAACCAAAGAGGCAAAGAATCTGTACTCAGAAAACTATAAAATACTCATGAAAGAAATTGAGGAAGACACAAAGAAATGGAAAAACGTTCCATGCTCATGGATTCAAAGAACAAATATTGTGAAGATGTCAATGCTACCTAGAGCAATCTACACATTCAATGCAATCCCTATCAAAATACCATCCACTTTTTTCAAAGAAATGGAACAAATAATCCTAAAATTTGTATGGAACCTGAAAAGACCCCGAATAGCCAGAGAAATGTTGAAAAAGAAAAGCAAAGCTGGTGGCATCACAATTCCGGACCTCAAGCTCTATTACAAAGCTGTCATCATCAAGACAGTATGGTACTGGCACAAAAACAGACACACAGATCAATGGTCCTGAATAGGGAGCCCAGAAAGGGACCCTCAACTCTATGGTCAACTAATCTTTGACACAGCGGGAAAGAATGTCCAATGGAAAGAAGACAGTCTCTTCAACAAACGGTGTTGGGAAAATTGGACGGCCACATGCAGAAGAATGAAACTGGACCATTTCCTTACACCACACACAAAAATAGACTCCAAATGGTTGAAAGACCTAAAGGTGAGACAGGAGTCCATCAAAATCCTAAAGGAGAACACAGGCAGCAACCTCTTCGACCTCAGCCGCAGCAACTGCTTCCTAGAAACATCGCCAAAGGCAAGGGAAGCAAGGGCAAAAATGAACTATTGGGACTTCATCAAGATAAAAAGCTTTTGCACAGCAAAAGAAACAGTCAACAAAACCAAAAGACAACCGACAGAATGGGAGAAGATATTTGCAAATGACATATCAGATAAAGGGCTAGTCAGATAAAGGAGAAGATATTTGCAAATGACATATCAGATAAAGGGCCAAAATCTATAAAGAACTTCTTAAATTCAACACCCAAAGAACAAATGATGCAATCAAGAAGTGGGCAGAAGACATGAACAGATATTTTTCCAAAGAAGACATCCAAATGGCCAACAGACACATGAAAAAGTGCTCAACATAGCTCAGCATCAGGGAAATCCAAATCAAAACCTCAATGAGATACTACCTCACAGCAGTCAGAATGGCTAAAATTAACAAGTCAGGAAACGACAGATGTTGGCAGGGATGCGGAGAAAGAGGAACCCTCCTACATCGTTGGTGGGAATGCAAGCTGGTGCAGCCACTCTGGAAAACAGTATGGAGGTTCCTCAAAAAGTTGAAAATAGAGCTACCATACGACCCAGCAATTGCACTACTGGGTATTTACACCAAAGATATAAATGTACTAATCCAAAGGGGTACGTGCACCCTGATGTTTATAGCAGCAATGTCCACAATAGCCAAACTATGCAAGGAGCCAAGATGTCCATCGACAGATGAATGGATAAAAAAGATGTGGTATATATATACAATGGAATATTATGCAGCCATCAAAAGGAATGAAATCTTGCCATTTGCAATGACGTGGATAGAACTGGAGGGTGTTATGCTGAGCGAAATAAGTCAATCAGAGAGGGACATGTATCCTATGATCTCACTGATATGAGGAATTCTTAATCTCAGGAAACAAACAGGGTTGCTGGAGTGGTGGGGGTGGGAGGGATGGGGTGGCTGGGTGATGGACACTGGGGAGGGTATGTGCTATGGTGAGTGTTGTGAATTGTGTAAGACTGTTGAATCACAGACCTGTACCTCTGAAACAAATAATACATTATATGTTAAAAAAAAGAAAAAGATATTAGGAAGGGTAAAATGAAGTGGGGGAATCGGAGGGGGAGATGAACCATGAGAGTCTATGGACTCTGAGAAACAAACTGAGGGTTCTAGAGGGGAGGGGGATGGGGGGATGGGTTAGCCTGGTGATGGGTATTAAAGAGGGCATGTACTGCATGGAGCACTGGGTGTTATACGCAAACAATGAATCATGGAACCCTACATCAAAAACTAATGATGTAATGTATGGTGATTAACATAATAAAATTAAAAAAAAAAAAAAAGAAATGTGCCTTAAAAAAAAAAAAACAGTATAGTCTTCAAATCTCTATTCCACAGTAATCCTGTGCAGTCTGCAATCACTGGCAACATTATATTTTTCCCCTGGAGAAATGGGAATGAAATATTTAATTTGGGACTTCATCTGGACTTAATATCAAAATATCACGTCTGCTGTTTGGACTTTACCTGGTTTGGGAGGATATAGGATTTTTTTTAATTTTTAATTTTCCTATGATCTTTATTTTCAATGGCAGAGCTATGATTTTTTCCCCATATTTGTCTTCATGGCAGATAACTATACTAATCAATGTAATTGTTGATTAATATCAGCTTTTATTGAGGGCCTACAATATGTCAAGACTGTATGCATGACTCTAATACCTCATCTCAGTTATTCCTTTCATCTGTGAGCTACCTACCAATACTACCATTCTGCAGAAGACGCTGAAGGTTAGGGACAGAAATTGACTCTTTAAATGCTCACAAAGACCAGTAAGTGGCACAGTTGGGATTCAGATTTTCATTTCTCTTTTCTGCTACACTGCACTGAAACAACTCCTTTTATATGCCGATAACTAAACAGGATAAAGCAACTTTCATAGCAAGGGATATTTGAGAAGTGTTTTCAAAGATAAGTATGCTTTTTCTCAGGCTAAATTGTTTTAAGGTTATTTGAAGGAGTGACAAAGAGAAAAATAACTTGGAGGTGTAATTGATTAAGGCATATTTAAGGAACTACAACTTGTCCAACAGTTCAGGGAGACAGGGGTGCCAAGTACATAGCATACATCTTCTAGTAAAAGCAAAGAAAGATAAGGGAAAATAACCCTCTTCTTCAGGGGAGACTGGGGTGAGGCCTAAATACTCTGGTAATAAATTGGATACCAGCTTTGGAAAGTGAGGAAACAGAAAATGTTTCTTGTTCCCCAAAAAGGTATAACTGTTTGCAGTGGTTGTGTTAGATGGTTTGGAGGCAGGCGGGAGGCAGGGAAAGAATTCTTTTAAGCAGCAGGATAAATAATTGAAGGATTCAAAGCATATCCGTCATCAGCAGGAAAGTGACTGAAGTCCCAAAAGGACTTTCAGGTTGCATTACTAAATAAAACATATATCTAATTTAAATTAGAAATATTTATGCGCCCTCTGTTGTGACAGGTATTTTGACATAAAGTCTTAGAGGAAGAAGATATTTGAGGTGATGATGTTGAAAATTTGAGGGAGATCATGGAAGAAGTCTAATAAGGGTTCCTGCAACTCATGATCACATGGAACAAATTAACAGGATCTAGGGACATCATAGAAAGTACCGCAAGCAAGTCATAAACTAACATCTAAAGACATAGAGTTTTGCAGCTGAAGGCACCATGTTAAATTTTGGTTCAGAAACAAGTGGAGTTGGGGCCGAGTTGGAAGGCAGCTGAGAAAATAATAACAATAACAACATGTGAAATTTTGCAAACTCAAGAGTCAGTAAGACTTGAAGATGCCGCCAGTAACCCGTTTGTAACAAACAATAAAGGAAAAAATCAATATGTGAATGCTTGGCTTAAAGTAGTTTGCATTATCTGACTTAGTGTCTTAAAAAAAATCCACAGAGGTCAGCACTGTCAAAATGTTATATACTCATACTTTCTATTTACGAATTTCTTTCTCCTGAACAGAGTTGGGAGTGAGGGGGTGAAGGAAAATTGTCAAAAGGGGTAGGGATGGCAAGTATCATAAAAGTCAAAATTCACTTGCCTTAAATTTGTTGATTCACCAAATAACCACGTATAATTATGGCTCTTCACCTGGAAAATCACCTATCTTTGGCCAATAGGTCTATTTACATTTCTATTATTTTTAAATGTTATTTCAACTAAACTCATATCTTTTATTCCTTTTCACATAATGTATTTTATGAAAGTCTTAATACTGAATAAAAGCAGCTAATCAAAAATGTTTATGTAGCAACAAAATTTATTTTTTTATTTTTTGAAGCAGAGAAATTTAACTTCTACCACCTGGATGTTAAAAGCAAATGGGATAATAAATAATCATTTTAAAATTCAAACATGTTAAAATTTGAAGTTATTTGAATTAAATGCAACCTTCCTTTAGACATCTAATTTCCATAACTTCATATGACTATGATTATATTGTGAATAAAACATTAGAGCTACCACCCTAAGGAATCGTAAATATCTCAAAAATTACATTTTCCTGTACTTTTTTTACTTGTATTTCTTAGCAGAAGAATGACTTAGTTTTGGGTTTTTTCTAGCTACTATTTTTGTGGAGTTCCTTCAAGGTAACTTTTTTCATAGTATTATATCAAACTTATGTTTTTATTTGAATAGCACCATATAGTATGAAGTTATGGAGTGATTAGTCAAGGGTCCAGGTTCTCTTTAAATGATTTACTCCATTCCCCAATCACTGTAGAAAGAAACAAAGGACTCTGTGAACCAAATATTGGAAACTTATACGGATACAGCTGAAGTGTGCCTTAGGCAACATGTTATGAATGGTAGTAAGGCTTTTGTTCATTTATTTCTTTTCATTTTTTTGCAAATATAGTTTTTAAACATAAGAAAACCAGACTTTAATAGGAACTGAATGAATTGAAGCTATCATGATGCTCGATCCCCTCCCATGACTTACTTTGAAATATATTCAGAAAAATACATATTTCTCCTGGGGAAAAGATCAGGCACAATATCAGTGCAAAGGCACAAGATAAAATGAATTTTTACATCTTTGCCATCTTGAACTTACGGTAACTATACCACAAAACCAATTGTTACATATTTTTATTTTCTTAAGATTCAACATCACTAATGAAAATGTCAACATTCGCTAAATATATGTACTGCTTATGGTTATTTGATTATTCTTAGAGCAATTGTAATTCTAGATATTTTTGCAATGTTTATAGAGCAATTTCACATGTTGTTCCTATTGTACGTATGTAAATACATACATACAAAACTCCCCTCAGTCCACTTGAGGGCTTGGAAACAACACTGAAAAAAGAAGAACACCTAACGTGAGATTTGTTTTATTACCATCTCTACTTAAAAGAACCAGGGCTCCTCCATCCTGGGTTGACACAGGAAAAGTACAAAATGGGCCTGAACTCTACTTGTTCCAGAAAGCAAAGAAGCCTAAATCAGTGAGAGGGACTGTCCAAAACGTGCCAGGAGAAAACCTCCCCCATCTGATTGAGATATAGTGATGGGAGCTGGATTTACTCTCCCACCTGGAAAAAAAAACAAAAAACAAAAAAACCCTAATAACAATAAAATATATGAAGCTATGGTTTCTAAGACACTGGGACATCTGATAACTTAGGGCAGTAATCCCTGAAATGTGAGAAATAAACAAGGTGAACACTTTGATTGTCCTTACTTAGAGCCTGAGCGGAGTTTCAAGGTCATGGTACAGAGAGGGGGAACTCTAGGCACAGCCCAGTGGAATACTGC
Organism: Halichoerus grypus; assembly: GCF_964656455.1. Classification (NCBI taxonomy): domain Eukaryota; kingdom Metazoa; phylum Chordata; class Mammalia; order Carnivora; family Phocidae; genus Halichoerus; species Halichoerus grypus. Next base: position 80,855,935 of record NC_135723.1, read on the forward strand.
AGATGAGGAGATGGAGCTCTGAGGTTTGGGTACAAATGTCTGTAGTTCACGGGACAGAGTACTAGAAGTGAGAGAATTGTGCAGAGAGAAATCTGGAGATCTGCAGAAGGACCTGCCAATTTTTTCAGCTGAGTGCTGAGTGAGGAGACTATCAGGGCTGGGAAATAAAAAAAGAGAAAAAGGAAGGGGGAAAAAAAAAAAAGCACCCGTGAGCTGTGGGTCAACTTGAAACAGCCTAATACACAAGAAATTGTAATCCCTGAAGGAGGAAGAGCAACAGAGAATATTTGAAGAGATAATGGCTGAATTTTTTCCTAATTTAATGAAAACAATTAACTTAGAGATCCTACAAACTTATCAAAACCCAAGGCCAACAAGCACAAAGGAAATACACCAAGACACGGCATAATTGCTCAAAAACAGTGATAAAGATAAAATCTTAAAAGCAGCCAGAGAAAAAGACACATTATTAGGGAGGGACAGAGATAAGGATAATAGCAGATTTTTCAATGGAAATAATGTAAGTAAGGAGATAATTGAATAATATATTTAAAGCAGATTCATTAAAACCTGTCACCCTATATAATTCCATACCAAGTAGAAAAACTCTCTCAGAAACTGGAAGAAAAATAGACTTATTTAAAAACTACCAAAACTGAAAGAATTAATCCCCATACATTCACATTCTAGAAACGATGACGGAAGTTCTTCAATCAGAAGGAAAATGATACCAGATGGAAAAGAATAAAAGAATAAAGATGCTGCAAATGCCAATTCAATGGGATTTTTTTTCCTTATTATTTATCTTTAAAAGACACTGACTGTTGTTTCCTGGGTACCCAGGAAACAGCCTCGGGCTTGATGATTTGTTACAAGTACTCCCAGGACTCCAAAAGCTGCTATACTTATGGTTACTGTTATTTAGATCAAAATGATACAGTTTAAAATCTACCAAGGGGGAAAGGTGCATGGAAGAAGTCTAGGAGAAACCAGGCACAAGCTTCCACATGTCCTCTCCCAGAGAAGTTCTATGGATATGCTTAATTCTCCCGACAATGTGTGTTAACATTTGTGAAATGTTCTCAATCAGGGAAGCTCATCTAAGCCTTGGAGTCAAGGGTTTTAATTGGTCAGGTGGTCACTGAGCCACAACTTTTTGCTAGTCAGGCACAGTTTGCTCTTTCGGACCTCTACACAAATATGAACTTCAGGTAGGTTGATCAATAGGAGCTAGAAATATTTCAATCAAGCTCAATTTTTGAGCTAGCAATATTTTCAAGAAATATACCTCTTCAAAATCCAAACAACCCAACCAAGTGCTTTGCCTGGCATTTAGTGCCAGGAGGAGCCAACAATAACAGTTGTAGTTACCTTTGGTAAGTTACATGTGGCTCCTGCTCAGATTCTTCCAAAGAATCTCACAGTTTGGGCAGACCCTGGTATCTTTGCTGGATTTATCAACTGGCCTCTGTTAGTCATGCGGGTCGCTTTCTGATACTATCATGCTATCACCAATATAGTGTATTTTCATATTCAGAATCTGCTAAATCCAAAACTCTTCTACTCATATAATGACAGTAAGCTGGTAAATTCAAAAAACCCTGTGAAGACAGTAAATGCGAAGTGAGATCATTCGCACATGAAAGCAAACTGTTGTTGGCTCATTTCCAAGATTGCGACGGGGTGGGGGCGGTGGGGGGGTGGGGGGAAGTACTTGCAAATTCAATCGTGAATACCATTCGCCTTTAGACTGATGTAATGTATATTTTGCAATGTTGAAACCATACCAAGGACTGCTGATGCTATATGTGGTACTATTTCATTAAAGCCTTGGTAATCTCCTGTTGGTCTCCATGAACCATTTTTGTCGCAGGCCACTCCTACGCTACTGTACCTTGTTGATATCAGCACTCCAACTTCTAACATGCCATTAATTAAAGAGGTGTTTTCATTTCCTAGAGCTGTTATAAAAATAGTAACACAAACTGGGTTGCTTTGAACCTTTTGTGTGTGTGTGTGTGTGTGTGTGTGTGTGCGTGTTACTGTTCTGCAGGCTGGAGGTCCAAAATGAAGGTGTTGAATCTGAGGTTTGCTCAAGACTTTAGATCTAGATGCCAATTTCCAGGGCATACAGATGGTAGAGGAACATACTGAGCTGCATCAGGAGTATGCCATCAGCAACATTTAAGCTGTGGGGAAGTCTATACATTAATGGCATGGATTAAGTAACATAAAATATAAAAAAACAAGGAGGGATGGAGAGTTGTACATTAATTTTTTTAAACATGTGTCTTATTTTATAATTTAAAAAAGATTTAAAATGTCACTGGTGAGTACAGAAGTTTTGGCATATTCTCTGATTTTCCTCACTGTTTAAAATATTGATAGTAAGTGAAAAAGTAAAATAGACTACAAAATTATACAGTATAAAGGACTAAGGGCTATCCATCACTACTGTTGAAAAAATATTCTGGAGAATTAGTGCCAATTAAGTACTTTATTCACCTAAAATAGCATATAAGAAATGTGTTTTTTTTTTTTTTTTTAAAGATTTTATTTATTTATTTGACAGAGAGAGACACAGCGAGAGAAGGAATACAAGCAGGGGGAATGGGAGAGGGAGAAGCAGGCTTCCCGCGGAGCAGGGAGCCCGATGCGGGGCTCGATCCCAGGACCCTGGGATCATGACCTGAGCCGAAGGCAGACGCTTAACGACTGAGCCACCCAGGCGCCCCAAGAAATGTGCTTAAGTCAATTATGCTGATAAATAAATTTTTGAGATAGAGAGTTCTACAAATTGGTAACATTGCTAACAGTCCCCAGTTTCTAATTATTGTCAACTTAAGCCTGAAGAAAGTTAGCTATTTAACGCTAATGAATTATTTTCTTGTCAAGTACAATATAACAGGCAAATTTTGACTCCTGAACCATTCCATCTGTATGCTGTTCTATTTTTGTGCCCTGTTTTTATGCCTTAGTTGCCTGATCTGGGTACCCTACACCCTCAGCCTTTTCCTATAGCAGCAAAGCCATATGACTGGGATTTAAAACTGATGTGAATCCCGATTGCATCCCCAGGGTAAGAAACTTAACCTCAAAAACAGGAGAGATAGTCATGTGTTATGTTCTTTCATTATCTCATCAAGAAATTGAGTAAGTGTGAAAGGATAATGCTTTGGAAAGAAAAAGATATATAATTTCTTAAAGTGAGAAATTTTTTTTAAAATCTTGCCAACTGATTTTAATGTCACCGCAGTGACTGATGTGCTTCCTTTAGAATAAAGTCACTCTCTACGCCAAAGAGCTCTCTTTAAAGAAACAGACCCCTGGATCCACCTTGGTTACACTTTGCATCTTGGTATCCTCAATTAATGCTCAGATGAAATAAACTCTCTTTATAATGTTAGCATTAAGCTGGCTGTAATTGAGATTACTGGTTTTATGCTGTTTTTCATCTTTGACCAATACTTTAGAAGAGTTACGTTCTTAGTTTACATAGCTTGTGCCTTATTCTTGGGAATAATAAATTTCGGGGTGAACTTCATGAAATTTGATATTCTAAAGTTATCTGTTTCTTTTGACAACGATGAACAATGAAAAAAGAAAAACTTCAAGTTCATAAATGACATTGAACCTAAGATTTGGAGAGTTGCAAAGACATGTTTTGATTTAAAAAATTGAGCAGAACATGTCAGATGAGAGAAAATGAGAATATACACATGCCAAAATGTCATTTTCATAAAATACCTGTTTGAAAGATATTTCATTTTAAGCAGATTAAGTAAGCCTATAAAGAAATAACTAGGGCTACTTTAAAAACACTCAAGATTTTCCTTTGTGTGACTTTACATTGTAATTCCAAAGGTCATTATCATTCCTGTGCCAGAAAAACTAGGTGTTTGTGATATAGACTGAAAATAGATCAATAAAATGAATAAAAAATATCACGTTAATCATATACATTCAAATCTAAGTTAGAAATATATGGCCATTTCATAAAGCATGTCCATTAAGCAATGGTCATGTAGACTGTATTCAAGTATACAAACCCTTTAGGACTTCCTAAAACAAAATAGAAGAGGCCTGATAGAGCAAATATAAACTCTCCTAACTTAAGCTAAACTTAACAGAACAATGGCCTTGAGGGCTTTGTCATTTTTAATTAGTGAGGTAAATTTGGTAAAATGGTGCATTTTGGCACGTGATTATTAGATTTAGCTAAAATTATAGGTAACTTAAAAGTTAAATTATCATCAATTTTAAGATATATTGGCAAGTTTTGTATCATTTTTAATCAGCTAACTCCCTTAATCCTGTTTTGAATAAATTTCTATCTACATTGTCACTAATTTATCCCAAACTACCTTTATCCTGCATCTTTATTGATAAAAAAAAGGTTGCATAACTGTCCTTTCCATTTGAAGTCTTGCCTTTTCTGATCCATACTTTGGACTTGGGCCAAAATGCTTCATCTAGTATACAAATTTTATCTGACCAACTCTTGCCTAAAGCTATAAATTAACAGTTGCCCTTAGAAGAATATAGTCTTAAAATTGCTGTGAGACTTTCATGACTTGGTTCCTTCTTACTTTGCCAACCCCATCTCTTACTGCCTTCTAACTTTGCCCTCTGTATGAGCCAGACATGCTCAACTGATTGCAAACTGTCTCCTCTCTAGGGCCTATGCATAAATCTATTCATCTGGCCCACACATAACAATCCACACCCAATGATACCTACTCTCCTTCACTAATTCAACAAATATTTACTGATCTCTTCTAGGCTCAGGAATCATCCGATTCCCCATTCAGGGTTTTATCAACCTTCTTCCACCTCCTCCAAGGCTCAGGTGGCCAAAAGACCTACTTTAAGAGATATATCTAAGCATGCAACTGCAGGCTTCAGAAGCTGATTAGATGAAGACATTCAGGAATGAGAACTAGGATTGTCTGAAAGAAGTTGAGGCGCTAATGGAATGTAAGCAATCATCAAGCAGAAAGCAATGTCAGGTCATATGGGAATCTTGGCAGCACTTAATGGTGGAAATGCAGGCAGACTCCTGTACATAAATAACAAAATCCTGTACCCTTGAGCAAGGTGGACAGTAGAGTCTTAGCTTTGGTTTAGGACAGGGTCTGCCAGATGAGGTCTGGAAGTTTGGGGTAAGAGATGAATCAGAGCTAATGAGTAGACTCTTGGCAAAATAAAAATAAAATCAGCATCTCTCAGTAGTCTACTAAGTGTTTATACACCTTCAAATGTATTATTTCCTTTGATTTTTACAAAAATAACATGAGAAACTGAGAAAACTATCCAATGCTCCTTAAACTGCAGACTAGCAAAACCAGCTTTCATAACAAAGGCTGATTCCAAAGACTGATTTTTACCACACAAGATTCTCTCTCAATAGAGCCTCATAGGAAGAACTGACAAGAACTTAGAAGCAATAAGGGAACTGTTTTTGTGCAGGTCTCAACCTATCAATAGTAATGCTATTAGCTAGATGCCTAGGGGCACTCACCTAGGCCCTGATGAGCTTCCCATAGATATCTCCCCTTTCCAAACCAATGTTAAGATTATACCAACCCTTGTAGTTCTTATGATTGCAAGATGCCTTTCAGCAACAACCGTCAAGAACCTTAAAAAAATAAAGACCTGGAAATTGCATAGCCCACCTGGGGCCACACAGTGAGGTCGTGGATGGAGAGATGCAGGGTACATGTGGCGGCAAGCCCCTGTGTGTACTGGGGCCAAGGGTGGGGCCTCGGGTTTCATGGACTTATTCTTTGTTGGTGAATGTAAAACATAAGAGCAGGAATTTAAAGTGCGGGAAGAAAAAAGATAAGTGGCCCAAATAGTTATCAAAATTAACCAAGATTTCTAAAACAGAGGAGCCTCAGTACAGGGAGTTGGTCTGGTTCTTTATCTAGTCAAGTGGCTGGGCAATGTGTTTATTCAAGATAGCCATCTTTAAAATGGATGCCTCTGCGAAGTGGATGCCCAGGCAATCAAAGCTTAAGCCAGGCACTTATATCACAAGGAGAATAACAAAACACAAAGACAAAAAAACCTATCAGGGCCTTACGCTACAGGAATCTATATCTTGTCTCTAAAGTCACTCGTAGAAGCAGCAAATCAATCTATAGAACAACCCAATATCTGTAATTGTGTCCACCAGATCACTACTGTGGCTTTTAATCTATTTTGCACCAGAAAGTATTATTGTTTCTTCTATATGCCTTTTGTACATGCTTCTTCCCACAAGGTAAGATCTACTATTGGGGTAGGAGTAAGCCTAAAGTAGTGAACACAGGTGTTATCAGTTATAATGAAAAAGTAAAATTAGGGGGAAAAGGAGGGGCTTGAATGAGTCTCCATCAGTTATCTGATTTAGGGTTTGTGCATGTATGTGTCTGTCATATGTAGGTCTTTGTAATGTGTACTCATTGGGGTCTTAAGTGTCCTCTACATTTTTTTAAATTTTTTTATTGTTATGTTAATCCCCATACATTACATCATTAGTTTTAGATGTAGCGTTCCATGATTCATTGTTTGTGCATAACACCCAGTGCTCCAAGCAGAACATACCCTCCTCAATACCTATCACCAGGCTAACCCATCCTCCCACCCCCCTCCCCTCTAGAACCCTCAGTTTGTTTTTCAGAATCCATAGTCTCTCATGGTTCATCTACCCCTCCGATTTCCCCCCTTCATTCTTCCCCTCCTGCTACCTTTTTTTTTTTTAACATACATTGCATTATTTGTTTCAGAGGTACAGATCTGAGATTCAACAGTCTTGCACAATTCACAGCGCTTACCAGAGCACATACCCTCCCCAGTGTCTATCACCCAGTCACCCCATCCCTCCCACCCCACCCCCCACTCCAGCAACCCTCAGTTTGTTTCCTGAGATTAAGAATTCCTCATATCAGTGAGGTCATATGACACATGTCTTTCTCTGTTTGACTTATTTTGCTCAGCATAATACCCTCCAGTTACATCCACGTCGTTGCAAATGGCAAGATCTCATTCCTTTTGATGGCTGCATAATATTCCATTGTATATATATACCACCTCTTCTTTATCCATTCACCTGTCGATGGACATCTTGGCTCTTTCCACAGTTTGGCTATTGTGGACATTGCTGCTATAAACATCGGGGTGCACGTACCCTTTTGGATCCCTACTTTTGTATCTTTGGGGTAAATACCCAGTAGTGCAATTGCTGGGTCATATGGTAGCTCTATTTTCAACTTTTTGAGGAACCTCCATACTGTTTTCCAGAGTGGCTGCACCAGCTTGCATTCCCACCAACAGTGTAGGAGGGTTCCCCTTTCTCCGCATCCCCGCCAACATCTGTCATTTGCTGACTTGTTAATTTTAGCCATTCTGACTGGTGTGAGGTGGTATCTCATTGAGGTTTTGATTTGGATTTCCCTGATGCCGAGCGATATTGAGCACTTTTTCATGTGTCTGTTGGCCATTTGGATGTCTTCTTTGGAAAAATGTCTGTTCATGTCTTCTGCCCATTTCTTGATTGGATTCTTTGTTCTTTGGGTGTTGAGTTTGATGAGTTCTTTATAGATTTTGGATACTAGCCCTTTATCTGATATGTCATTTGCAAATATCTTCTCCCATTCTGTTGGTTGTCTTTTGGTTTTGTTGACTGTTTCTTTTGCTGTGCAAAAGCTTTTTATCTTGATGAAGTCCCAATAGTTCATTTTTGCCCTTGCTTCCCTTGCCTTTGGTGATGTTTCTAGGAAGCAGTTGCTGCGGCTGAGGTCGAAGAGGTTGCTGCCTGTGTTCTCCTTTAGGATTCTGATGGACTCATGTCTCACATTGAGGCTTTCAACCATTTGGAGTCTATTTTTGTGTGTGGTGTAAGGAAATGGTCCAGTTTCATTCTTCTGCATGTGGCTATCCAATTTTCTCAACACCATTTGTTGAAGAGACTTTTTTCCATTGGACATTCTTTCCTACTTTGTCAAAGATTAGTTGACCATAGAGTTGAGGGTCCATTTCTGGGCTCTCTATTCTGTTCCATTGATCTATGTGCCTGTTTTTGTGCCAGTACCATACTGTCTTGATGATGACAGCTTTGTAATAGAGCTGGAAGTCCGGAATTGTGATGCCGCCAGCTTTGCTTTTCTTTTTCAACATTACTCTGGCTATGCGGGGTCTTTTCTGGTTCCATACAAATTTTAGGATTATTTGTTCCATTTCTTTGAAAAAAGTGGATGGTATTTTGATGGGGATTGCATTGAATGTGTAGATTGCTCTAGGTAGCATTGACATCTTCACAATATTTGTTCTTCCAATCCATGAGCATGGAACGTTTTTCCATTTCTTTGTGTCTTCCTCAATTTCTTTCATGAGTATTTTATAGTTTTCTGAGTACAGATCCTTTGCCTCTTTGGTTAGATTTATGCCTAGGTATCTTATGGTTTTGGGTGCAATTATAAATGGGATCAACTCCTTAATTGCTCTTTCTTCTGTCTTGTTGTTGGTGTGTAGGAATGCCACTGACTTCTGTGCATTGATTTTATATCCTGCCACTTTACTGAACTCCTGTAGGAGTTCTAGCAGTTTTGGGGTGGAGTCTTTGGGATTTTCCACATAAAGTATCATATCATCTGCAAAGAGTGAGAGTTTGACTTCTTCTTTGCTGATTTGGATGCCTTTTATTTCTTTTTGTTGTCTGATTGCTGTGGCTAGGACTTCCAATACTATGTTGAATAGCAGTGGTGATAGTGGACATCCCTGCCGCGTTCCTGACCTTAGGGGGAAAGCTCTCAGTTTTTCCCCATTGAGAATGATATTCGCTGTAGGTTTTTCATAGATGGCTTTTATGATATTGAGGTATGTACCATCTATGCCTATACTCGGAAGAGTTTTGATCAAGAAAGGATGCTGTACTTTGTCAAATGCTTTTTCTGCATCTATTGAGAGGATCATATGATTCTTGTTCTTTCTTTTGTTAATGTATTGTATCACATTGATTGATTTGCGGATGTTGAACCAACCTTGCAGCCCAGGGATAAATCCCACTTGGTCGTGGTGAATAATCCTTTTAATGTACTGTTGGATCCTATTGGCTAGTATTTTGGTGAGAATTTTTGCATCCATGTTCATCAGGGATATTGGTCTATAATTCTCCTTTTTGATGGGGTCTGTGTCTGGTTTTGGGATCAAGGTAATGCTGGCCTCATAAAATGAATTTGGAAGTTTTCCTTCCATTTCTATTTTTTGGAACTGTTTCAGAAGAATAGGTATTAATTCTTCTTGAAATGTTTGGTAGAATTCCCCTGGGAAGCCACCTGGCCCTGGGCTCTTGTTTGTTGGGAGATTTTTGATGCCTGCTTCAATTTCCTTAGTGGTTATAGGTCTGTTCAGGTTTTCTCTTTCTTCCTGGTTCAGTTTTGGTAGTTGATACATCTCTAGGAATGCATCCATTTCTTCCAGGTTATCTAATTTGCTGCCATAGAGTTGCTCATATGTTCTTACAATTGTTTGTATTTCTTTGGTGTTGGTTTGATCTCTCCTCTTTCATTCATGATTTTGTTGATTTGGGTCATTTCTCTTTTCTTTTTGATAAGTCTGGCCAGGGGTTTATCAATCTTGTTAATTCTTTCAAAGAACCAGCTCCTAGTCTCGTTGATCTGTTCTACTGTTCTTTTGGTTTCTATTTCATTGATTTCTGCTCTGATCTTTATTATTTCTCTTCTCCTGCTGGGTTTAGGCTTTATTTGCTGTTCTTTCTCCAGCTCCTTTAGGTGTAGGGTTAGGTTGTGTACTTGAGACCTTTCTTGTTTCTTGAGAAAGGCTTGTATTGCTATATACTTTCCTCTTAGGACTGCCTTTGCTGCATCCCAAAGATTTTGAATAGTTGTGTTTTCATTTTCATTGGTTTCCATGAATTTTTTTAATTCTTCTTTAATTTCCTGGTTGACCCATTCATTCTTCAGTAGGATGCTCTTTAGCCTCCATGTATTTGAGTTCTTTCCGACTTTCCTCTTGTGATTGCATTCTAGTTTCAAAGCATTGTGGTCTGAAAATAGGCAGGGAATGGTCCCAATCTTTTGGTACCAGTTGAGACCTGATTTATGACCTAGGATGTGATCTATTCTGGAGAATGTTCCATGGGCACTAGAGAAGAATGTGTATTCCGTTGCTTTGGGATGGAATGTTCTGAATATGTCTGTGAAGTCCATTTGGTCCAGTGTGTCATTTAAAGTCTTTATTTCCTTGTTGATCTTTTGCTTAGACGATCTGTCCATTTCAGTGAGGGGGGTGTTAAAGTCCCCCACTATTATTGTATTGTTGTTGATGTGTTTCTTTGCTTTTGTTATTAATTGCCTTATATAATTGGCTGCTCCCATGTTAGGGGCATAGATATTTACAATTGTTAGATCTTCTTGTTGGGTAGACCCTTTAAGTAGGATATAGTGTCCTTCCTCATCTCTTATTACAGTCTTTGGTTTAAAATCTAATTTGTCTGATATAAGGATTGCCACCCCAGCTTTCTTTTGGTGTCCATTAGCATGGTAAATGGCTTTCTACCCCCTCACTTTCAATCTGGAGGTGTCTTTGGTTCTAAAATGAGTCTCTTGCAGACAGCATATCGATGGGTCTTGTTTTTTTATCCAATCTGATAGCCTGTGTCTTTTGATTGGGGCATTTAGCCCATTTACATTCACGGTAACTATTGAAAGATAGGAATTTAGTGCCATTGTATTGCCTGTAAGGTGACTGTTACTGTATATTGTCTGTGTTCCTTTCTGGTCGATGTTGCTTTTAGGCTCTCTCTTTGCTTAGAGGACCCCTTTCAAGATTTCTTGTAGGGCTGGTTTCGTGTTTGCAAATTCCTTTAATTTTTGTTTGTCCTGGAAGCGTTTATCACTCCTTCAATTTTCAATGACAGCCTAGCTGGATATAGTATTCTTGGCTGCATATTTTTCTCATTGAGTGCTCTGAATATATCCTGCCAGTCCTTTCTGGCCTGCCAGGTCTCTGTGAATAGGTCTGTTGCCTATCTAATGTTTCTACCATTGTAGGTTACATATCTCTTCTCCCGAGCTGCTTTCAGGATTTTCTCTTTGTCTCTGACACTCATAAGTTTTACTATTAGATGTCGGGGTGTTGACCTATTTTTATTGATTTTGAGGGGGGTTCTCTGTGCCTCCTGGATTTTGATGCCTGTTTCCTTCCCCAAATTAGGGAAGTTCTCTGCTATAATTTGCTCCATTATACCTTCTGCCCCTCTCTCTCTTTCTTCTTCTTCTGGGATCCCAATTATTCTAATATTGTTTCATCTTATGGTATCACTTATCTCTCGAATTCTGCCCTCGTGATCCAGTAGTTGTTTATCTCTCTTTTTCTCAGCTTCTTTATTTTCCATCATTTGGTCTTCTATCTCACTGATTCTTTCTTCTGCCTCATTTATCCTAGCAGTTAGTGCCCCCATATTTGATTGCACCTCATTAATAGCCTTTTTGATTTCTACTTGGTTAGATTTTAGTTCTTTTACTTCCCCAGAAAGGGTTTCTCTAATAACTTCCATGCTTTTTTCAAGCCCAACTAATATCTTTAAAGTGATGATTCTGAACTCTAGATCTGACATCGTACTAATGTCCATATTGAGTAGGTCCCTGGCAGTCGGTACTACCTCTTGTTCTTTTTGTTGAGGTGATTTTTTCCGTCTTGTCATTTTGTGCAGAGGAGAATAGATTAATGAGAGAACAAAATGCTAGCAGGGTAACAACGTCCCCAGAAAATATACTCTAAACAAATCAGGAAAGACCTGAAGCAGTGGGAAAAGAAAGGAAAAGAGAGAAAAAAGAAAAAAAAAGAAAAAGATAAAGATAGAAACAAACCAAAACAGAACAAAACAAAACAAAACAAAAACAGAATGTGATCAAATATGATCAGGCTGGTATATAGATCAGTGCCACACACTAGATTTTGGGTGTATTTTGGTCTGTTAGAAGAAAGTGCCTCCCAAAATTTTAAAGAAAGAAAAACTTATATATGTACAAAAATAAGGGTTGATATGATGAAGGGATGGAATATGACTGTAGAGATGGAAATTATAAAAAATTTTATAAAAGGAATTGATAAGAAGTTGTTTGAAAAAAGAAAGAGGATTTAAAAAAAAAAAGGGAGAGAATGTGATCAGGCAGGGGAGTAGAAAAAAACCATACACTAGAGATTTAGGGTATATTTTGATCTGTTAGAAGAAACTGTCGCAAAATTTTAAAGAGAGAACAACTTATATATATATGCCAAAAATACGGGTAACTACTATGAAGGGATAGAATATGACTCTAAAAATGAAAAATAAAAATGTTTTTTAAAAAAGGGATTGATAAGATGTTGGTTGAAAAAGGGAAAAAGAAAAATTCAAAAAAAAAGAAAAAAGAGTTAAAAAAAAATTAACTTTGAAAGACAAAAGAATCATGGTAAAAAAGCCATGAATTCTATGTGCAGTATTCCCCTAGTGCTGGAGTTCTGCCGTTCTCATTGATCGGTAAACTTGGTCTTGGCTGGCTGTTCTCGCTGATCTTCTGGGGGAGGGGCCTGTTGCCGTGGTTCCCAAATGTCTTTGCCGGAGGCGGAATTGCCCCGCCCTTGCCCGGTCCGGGCTAAGTAATCTGCTCGGGTTTGCTCTCGGGAGCTTTTGTTCCCTGCAAGCTTTCCGTACAGCTTTGGAGGCGGAGAGTGAAAATGGCGGCCTCCCAGTCTCCGCCCCGGAGGAGCCGAGAACTCGGGGTCCCGCTCCTCAGCGAGCCCCCAGAGAAAAGCAGTCAGTCACTCCCGTCTCCCCGGTCTCCGGCCACACTCCGTGCTCACCCGGCCTGTGACCGCGCGTTTCTATCTCTGGCACCCGACCCCGGGTGGAGTCTCCAAACCCAGCAGATCCCTGTGGTGCGCTCCCGCGCCGCTCTTCCCGGGGGAAGAAGGTGAGTCTCCCCGAATCTGCCGCTTGTTGGGTCCCTGCTGGAGGAGCAGTGGCCCGACTGTGACACGGATCACAGTTTATGGCAACCCGAGCTGAGAGCCCGTGCCTGGGCTCCGTCTCTGCAGCCGGCTTCCCCGCTCCGATACCTGGGAGCTCTGCTGCACTCAGGCACCCCCGGTCTTTCTGTGACCCTGAGGGTCCTGAGACCACACTGTCCCACGAGGGTTCCATCCCCCGCTTAGCCACTGGAGTGACGTCCCTCAGCGGAGCCAACTTCTACAAGTTCCGATTTTGTGCTCCGCGGCTCTATCACTGGCCAGAAGCGGCCGACGGAGGCCCCTCCCCCGCCGTCTATCCTCCCGAATATTGCCTCGGATTCACTTCTCCGCACGTCCTATCTTCCAGAAAGTGGTCGCTTTTCTGTTCAGAGAGTTGTTGCTATTCTTTTCTTCGATCTCCTGTTGAGTTTGTAGGTGTTCAGAATGGTTTGATCCCTATCCAGCTGAATTCCTGAGAGGAGACGAAATCCAGGTCTCCTACTCCTCCACCATCTTGCTCCACCCCCAAGTGTCCTCTGCATTTATTTCATGTTCCTGTAATATATAGAAAGAGCTGGTCATTTCAATTAAAAACATATTTTAGACATAAGTTGCTATTCTTGGGTTGTCTTCCTCAGACTATATCACCATTTATCCATTTATCTCTCCTTACATAGCTCCAGGGATTTGTGATCATCTCCTACATCATGATGACCAGAAACTTCAGGGACCAGAATCTGTTGGAGTTGAGTTATTGTGGTACGCAAAATTATGACTGCTCCAAGAAATTGTCTTAATTCCTGGAACATGTAAATGTTCTCTTGTGCGCGCTCTCTCTCTCTCTCAAATAAATAAAGTTTTAAAAATAAAAGATGGAGCAGAAAGATGGAAGATGCTGGCTCTAAAGATTGGAGTGAAGGGGCTGCACACGCCTGAATGCCCGCAGACCCGGAAGCAGATGACGCAAGGAATAGATTCTCCCCTAGAGTCTCTGGATAGAGTGCAGCCCCGAGGACACCTTGATGTCAGCCCCAGGATAACAATTTGGGACTTTTAGCCTCCAAAACCATGAGAAAATATTTTGTTGTTGTTGTTTTAAGCCACTAGGTTGTGGCAATTTGGTCCACAGAAAACTAATACATTTATGTTACCAGTTCACTCTTTGCATGGTTCCACAGCTACTTTCTCTGTAGGAAGGCCTGTGTTCCACCTGCCCATTTCCTCCAGACTCTCCTTTTTGCAGTATGCTTATGTTAAAGCCGTATTCTCATCTCAACATAACAGTTTTTCTTTAAAAATGGATAGACTTGGGGCGCCTGGGTGGCTCAGTCAGTTAAGCGTCTGCCTTCCCACTCCCCCTGCTTGTGTTCCCTCTCTCGCTGTATCTCTCCCTGTCAAATAAATAAATAAGATCTTTAAAAAAATAAAAATAAAAATGGATAGACTTTCCATTCTTTCTTGTATGTAATACAGCGTGTTAACATATTAAGTATATGATCCTAAGTCATTTAAACAATACTATGGTTTCATTTTAAAAAAAAATTCCTCAAGTTGCAAAGAATTCCCTTTCCTTTACCTGAATTTTTTAAATCCTAAGTAATTTCATTTATATAAATTCTTCTCATTAATATATTAAGTGCTCTAAAATAAAACGAACATGTAAACATTGGAAAATAATCTTGTGTGTTTTCTTTTGGTCTGGTTTGATTTTCTTACCTTTGTTGTTGTTTTGTGGGGTCGGAAAGTCCATCCTCTGAGATCTAAAAATAGGAATTTCCAATTATACCTCACTTCTTAAGTAAAAATCTCAGCTACATAGTCCCAAGATGTTATATAAAGCCTTAAATTTTATTTCTCTTTGCATTTGAACACATGGTAAAATGGTCTATATCTAAATTTGAAAACTGAGAATTGGTTGATACCTATATGCATTAGAATTTCCATTTCCCTCCATTCTATTTTTTTTTTAAAGACTGTATTTATTTGAGAAAGAGAGAGAGAAAAATGAGTGGTGGGGAGGGGCAGAGAGAGAGGGAGAAGCAGGCTCCCTACAGAGCAGGGAGCCCAATGCAGGGCTTGATCCCAGGACCCTGAGATCATGACCTGAGCCGAAGGCAGATGCTTAACCGACTGAGCCACCCAGGTGTCTCTATATATTTTTAAATATAAAGCAAAATGGGCAAAGTACACTAAAATAAGCAAACATTTTGTTCATGCCCTATTGTAGAGATAAAAGAGATGCTTCTATAACTCAATCATAGGCAGCTGGTGTCAATGTATAATAGCAGAGTCATTAGTGCAAATATGATATAAAACAGCTAATCAAGGAAATCATTTCTTAAGGAATGAAGTGTGGATTGTATGAAAGCTAAGGATTTTCTCTACACCTATGTCCCAAGCCTCTATATGTTCTTTTCAATTCTCCCAGCATCACAAAATTTTCATCACTAAACATGTGCCCTGCTATCCTTTCCTATTTTCATATTTTCCCCTCTGGAAGACTGAAATGCTTTAAGATTCAAAGGCCAATTTCAATATGCTTAAGAAGATCTGAAGGCTTTTAAAAGTTATACCCCAAATTAAAATTTGGACATACATAGCCTTCATTTTGTTTACTCCTGGTTATTACCCAGTTGTTGAGGCATTCTTACAGGTGTTCCTTATTTTCTTTTGACATTTATCTGGAAAAAAAAACTTCAAATAATCTTTCTAATCCCTCCCAATTTTAACTAGAAACCCCTATTTAACGGAAGAGGAAAAAATATATATACACTATCTAAATAATCATCTCAGATGTCTATTTCATTTGTCTTAGCAAAACCAATTAATATTAACTTATAGGATATAAAAAAGATAGTATTCTTTGGCTTTCAACTGAGACTTAAGCTCAGTTATATTTATTACTCTACTAAATTCCCCGAGTAGTCTAAAGGAAGCATTTGATGCTGTATTTGATTTGCAGCCAAGCCATTCAGCAGAATTCTGTTCCAACATCCTCTAAGAACATGTAAGCAACATAAAGTAAATGTCTTTTAAGCTTATTATCAACAAAAGTGTCCTCATCTAATGCATTAGCAACAATAATAAAAACAAAGTATACTCAGACTAAAGGCACAGAGCCATGGGCCTTCTCGAGAAGCTCTTTTCATAAATCAATTCATGATGTCTTTACTATGGAGTACCCAATTAACTGTAAATAAAACTCCAGACATGTTTAAAAATTGTTTCTTCCCCCAAGAAATGATGGTTAGAAATAGTTTCCTGATAGCAATCATTACTGGCTTTCACTATTTAGTACAAAAGACCTGACCCTGGTTAAAAGGTTTAATTTTTATGTTTCAATGGTCACAAAGTCAAAAACATGAATTTATCTACAATGGCAAAGATAACTATAAATTTATTACTGGTGACGGCAATTTTTCCTCTGATATCTTAGGCTGAATGTAACTTTATTGCTACTTCTAGGAGGGACTTACAGGCAATTTCCATTTTACAGTCACTGTGAGTTAAACTCACCATCCCAAGCAGCAGTTGTCGCAGATTGGTGCATAATTTAAAGAAAGAAGCGTAACATGCGGATTGTATTATCTACCAGCGCTTGCCTCCCTGTCCTGGCTGCTTAATCTTCTCCCAGCACTAGCCAGTCGTATGTCTGGCCTGGCAGGGTCAGATTGACAAGGTCCTTGCCGTGCCAATTTTTATATTGCATCACTCTTACCTTCACATAGCATTGATTTTACATTTCCCTGGTGGGACTACTGTCAGTTATCAAAATGCAGCTGAAGTAAATAGTTTGCAGGGAACCATTTGGTAAATGAGAAGTCACTAATGAGAGACCCCTCTAACAGAGTTAGTGCACACATGGTGGAATAGCCACACTTTTCCCAGCAAATATCAAAGTTTTAAGAGTTTATAAGAATTGTTTTTAGATATCAGGTTGATAATAGTGCCAGCTTATCTTGGCCATATTTTAAAGAACAAAGTGTCATCTATATAAAGAGCTTTATAAATTTATGTTTGTAAATTCATTGGTTAGGGTATTAAAGTACAGAACTATTACACTTTCACTTCAAGCTGGACAGGTGACAATATCAGCCCAGTAAATACCCAACTGAAAAGGTCTTAAATTTGTTATGACAGTATTACTATTACTCGGAAAATCTCATCCATCCTCTTCAAGCAGATAATTGAAGGCATGGGATCATCTCAATGTAGAAAGAATGTGTAATATATGCTCATATTACATAAAATTGTGCCAAAGCCCAGAAGATTTAAGTTACTTACTCAATTAACCAGTAATGTCATGGATGCTGGTAAATATCAGAACTGGGACCAGAACCCAGAAACAGGTGTCTGATGATAATTAATGTTCCATAAATGATTGTGGACTGAGTGAATGTTATTTTAAATACAAAATTGAAGTTGCAAAAAAAAAAAATTCCACTTACAGGTAAGCCTAGTTAATTACTTTCCTTTGGTTTTAGCCATTGCTTACTTATGTCAGATAAAAAGGTTTCTAAAAACATAGACCCCTATAAAAAATGACCTAAGATAGTTAACTTGCCACTTAACCTGAACTCGTTTCCCATCTTTATTAATGCTGCATTCAAGCCAAATATAAAGATGCAAGGCATATAATTTACTCAACCATTCTTTTACTTCATTTTCTCTAACATTTGGTATAAATGACATTTATAAATGTATTATATGTGATCTGCTTCTGTAATTCAATTCAGTATTTGTGTCATGTATGGTGTTAAAAGCAGATAACAAACAGATGTACAAACATATGAATAGTGAGAAAATATTGAGGAAAAAACATGTTCATAAAATTCAAAATTAAAAGCTTTAATTAAAAGTTCAACAGATGCCCCAATCTGTTCACACAGTTTTGTTCTTTTTACTTCTTTCAGAAATTTTCAAAATATTAAATTACTTTCAATCTCTGTGAGATTTTTATTTTTTGGCAGATGCAAATTTTCTGTGTAGGTATAATTTTACATAATGCATTTGGATACTTTACTCACATTTTCAAATGTCTCGTTTTATTAGTTTTTAAAAATTTCTAACTTGCGGTCCCAATTTGCCTTTCTAATTTGTATTTTATCGCATCCTACATGTATTACCCAGTAGACAGAACTGTGTGTCTCATCAAGTAAACACTCAGAAAATGCCTCTGGAATCTGCTAAACTCTCCTTACACACCTAGGCTTCTGTGTCTTTGCATAGTAACTTATTCCTTTGCCCCACAGTCTAGAATGTTTTCTAAGAATTTTAACACTCCAGATGCTAGAGCCAGATTGCTTGGGTGCAAACCCCAGCTCCATAGCCACAATCTGGTGACCTTAGGTAAATCTTTAAATTCCCCCTTGCCTGTGATTCAACTGTCTTACACAATTCATAGCACTCACCATAGCACATGACCTGTACCTCTGAAACAAATAATACATTATATGTTAAAAAAAAAAAAAGAAGAAGAAGAAGATAGCAGGAAGGGAAGAATGAAGGGGGGGAAATCAGAGGGGGAGACGAACCACGAGAGACTATGGACTCTGAGAAACAAACTGAGGGTTCTAGATGGGAGGGGGTGAGGGGAGGGGTTAGCCTGGTGATGGGTATTAAGGAGGGCACGTACTGCATGGAGCACTGGGTGTTATACGCAAACAATGAGTCATGGAACACTACATCAAAATCTAATGATGTAATGTATGGTGATTAACATAATAATAAAAAAAATTCCCCGTTGCTGCATCTTCTTCATCTAAAAACTGGATCTAATACTTATAGCTTGCACCTATGTCACTCAGTTGTAGAGACAAATAAGTGAGCAATCATATGTCATTTGTTTGAAACACTGCCTGACATCGAGTAAACGCTCCATATTGGTAGTTATTATAATTATTACGAACCTGTCGTTTACCTTTCATAAACTTCATCAATTTTAAAATGTAGGTTTTACCTCCTTTATTCAATTTCTTATCACTAAACTGAACTGTGTATTTGTTCTTTTGAGCTTTAGAATTTAATTTTCCGTTTACTCATTTAACATTTATGTAATGTCTAAAGTGTACGAACTCTCCTGCTGGACAGTTGTATAGAAATTAATAAGTTTTCTGTTTTTTTATCTTATTTAAATTCAATTAATTAACAGATAGTGTATCCTTAGTTTCAGAGGTAGAGTTCAATAATTCATCAGTTACATAGAACACGCAGGGCTCATTACATCATGTGCCCTCCTTAATGCCCATCACCCAATTACCCCATCCCTCCACCTCCATCCCCTCCAGCAACCCTAGGTGTGTTTCCTATAGTTAAGCCTCTTATGGTTTGTCTCCTTCTCTGCTTTTGTCTTATTTTTCCCTTCCTTCCCCTATAATCCTCTGTTTTGTTTCTTAAATTTTCTGCTTTAAAGGGCTCACAGTCTGTATGGAATAGGGAAATAAAATTGTCAAATCTAGTGGAGTTTAGTGGAGAATAAATTGAGAAAGGAGGAAGTATCAAGGTAGGTAAATTCAAAAGTTTAACAGGTGACTATGGGAATTTTTTAAATGTAGTTTTTTGTTTTTTGTTTTTTTAAATCAAAGGACATCTTATTAGCCAAGTGCCTGTTACCTAGTTTAAAAGTCAAAGTATCAAACATTTGGCATTTAGTATTTTATTCTTAATGACATATTATATTTCCCATTGTCAAAACTATGTCTATCAAAAACATCTTTTTTATTTTTATTTTCAAAAACATCTTTATAGTTATGATTTTATAAGTATCAAAGAGGACTTTTTTTTTTTTAGAGAGAAAGAGAGTGGGGTGGAGGGAGTGGGGGGGAAGGGGCAGACCAAGAATCTTAAGCAGGCTCTATGCCCAGCATTAGTAATTGTGTCTTGAGGATGTCTGGGGTCAGCCTAATTTTTCCCCCATTATGCCTTTATAACTGACATGATTGTTTGCTATAATTCCTAAAAGTACTTTTGTTTTTCATTTATCTGCAGTAAATTTAAATGGGCAATATCTCTGCTTTCACCATTCTTGGTCAAATTTACCCGAGGAATAGGTGTATCAACAGGAAGATTCAAATCTTTAAGTCAGGGAAATTTTGTTGAATTATAATTTTAAATATTTCTTTTTTCTATGGTATTGGTTTTAGTTTTTTTTTTTTAAACAAGGACATTGGTGATACATATGGTTAATTTCCCTTCCCAGATTTCAACTGTTTGAAATATTCTTTTCTTAAAATATAGTTATGACTATTTTCTTTTATTCACCTCTCTCATTTCTGTCCTCTGGATCATTTGCTGTGTTCCGTTGTGTCTATTCTCCTTTGTGTCCATCTCCGTTTCATCTCCTCTTTTCTAATGGTTTTAAACTTTTATTTTCTTGTGCTTGGCCCATTCATGTTTTACCTCCTTCTACTGCAATCTTTCCTATATGCTCAAGCATTTCTATTTTTTTGCTCTTATTCAATAAAGACATTTTCTTCATCTGTCCCCAGATAAAAATTATGGAGGTAAATATTTTTATCTGCTATTTGCCATTTCTGTTCCTTTTTACTTTTTATCATATGATCTGCACTTGTAATCTTGGTGTTAATACCCTTGAGGCTGCTGCATATTCTTGGATAAGCTAATTACTAGAGACCTTTGTTGGGGAAGTATACTAGCCATTTCTCAGAGGGGCTAGAATTTCACTATGCTCATTTTTATGTTTTGTATTTAATTTTCCCATCCAAAGAGGAGAGACTACTGTGGATTTCTTCTTCTTCTTCTTCTAGTTTTCTTGAGAATGTAGCTTTTTAGGTGATTCCTTGTTTAGTTCTGTCTTCTCTGCTTCCAGGAATAAATTATCCAGGTGAGTCTTTCTCACTATATTATATCCTTCTTCTACACTATTAAAAATAAGGAATTGAAGTTTTATCCAATAATAATGCCTCTCAACTCAATGTCCCTTGCAGATTCTTTCTGAAATATGCAATGCAGACATCCTCTCTTTGTTTCCATTCTTCTACTAGTTTTTAAACAAAGTGTTATGGGCTAAATTTTGCCCTCCTCACCAAATTCATATGTTGAAGCCCTACCCCAAGTGCCTTGGAATGTGAATATATTTGGAAATAGGCTTTTTTAAAGGGGTGATTAAGTTAAAATGAGGCCATTAGGATGGGCTGTAATCCAACCTGACTGGTGTTCTTATAGGCAGAGGAAATTCCAACAGAAAACAAGACAGTAGGGATGTGTACACACAGAGGACCATCTGTAAGCAAAAGAGAGAAACCTCAGATGAAACCACCTGTCATCTCAGCCATCTAGCTTCCAGAACTGTGAAAAAATAAAATTTTTTAAGCTACCCAGTACGTAGTATTTTATTATGGCAACCCTAGCAAACTAATATATTTAGTCATATTTCTAAGTTAATAATTCTAAAAAATTTCTAAAAATTCTAAAAAAATTAATAAAATAGAATGAAAATCAAACTCTTGATTGTATGTTAGTTATAAACACAGCAGTCCTCTTTGGTCTATAGCCATTACAAGTAAAAATGTCAGTTTTTTTTTAAAAAGAAGGTACATTTATAAATATAAAAATTTGTTAAAACCCACTAAGAATTTAATTGTGAAATGCTAAGCTACTACCATGTATGACTAAGTAGAAACTACTTCTGATTTTAAAAATATTTTTTCCCAATATGCCTCTGAGGGTTCTGTATTATCATTTTTAAAGCAAACTCATGAGCAGTTTGCTCAGATGCTTCTACATGGAAAATTCAATTATTTTTCACTCTCCTAAGATGAATGCTACAGAATCGAGGTCAGTGAAGTCACTTTGTTCAACCTGAACTCTGAGCTTCTTGCCAATGTCAGGAACCAGGAAGCATAATGGGAGCATGAAAAGAGTATTCTAGATCAGGGTCTCTGCAATCTTACTATCAACTCCCTTGAGAGATGAAGGAAATGGACATTACCTCTCCTATTCTTCCTGCTTAATGCAAACTATATTTGTGGAGTCACTAGCAGCCCTAGGACCCTTGACAACAACGGTGAGCCCCGTAGTGTGTCCACAACTGTGCCCAGGAATAGGTATCACTTCAGTCAATGAAAATTTATATAAAGAATATCTGTGGTTGTGGAGAAAAATCAAGCAGCCAAGGAACATAAAAAAATGTGAAAGGATATGGCAAGCTACAAGCATCTTAGCACATATTTATTCAGCAGACAAAGGGACAGAGCTTAGACTTGGCAGGTTTTTTCTGGAGAAAACCTCACGGGCTCTTCCCTTCAGCTATTCCCTAAATGAGAGAAAAGAGCAGGGTTTCTGAGAATGGTAGTCAACCCTTAAAATCTCATTTTTTAGATATAAACTATCTCCCTTCTTTACTTCATGACGAACTTTTAGTTAATCGGAATAAACATATATAGAGAAAATTATCCTATTCTGGTGATGATGGTGTGGACTAATTCCTTGGAGAATTGCTATTGTAAGGAATTATATGGAATAATTCATCTGCCAATAAAAATTCACAGCACAAACAAGACTATCTGTTATAGGGGCATCTGGGTGGCGCAGTCAGTTGAGCGTCTGCCTTCGGCTCAGGTCATGATCCCAGGGTCCTGGGTATGGGCCCTGTGTTGTCGGCTCCCTGCTCAGCAGAGAGCCTGCTTCTCCCTCTCCCTGCCACTCCCCCTGCTTGTGCTCACTCCTTCTGTCACATAAATCAATAAAATCTTTAAAAAAAGAATATGTTATAATATCTGTTAGTGAAAAATATCACTAATGTGTGAATTGTGAGGCTCATTGATTTTTCCACATCAACAATCAGATCATTCCTCATTTATTTAAAAATTCTGTCAGATTTAGTAGTTCTTTTTCTTAATGAGTCTATTACCCTGCTGTCTCATCAGGAGAGCCCAGAATGGAGAAAATAAAGTTTATGTTTTTGTATTTCTACATCTTCCAAAATTCCTTAACAGAAGCCTGAATAAAGGTGTCCTCAACATCCATCTTCCTGACTTGTCCATCCATACCCATTATATATATCTGTACATACAGATCCCACAAACACATGTCCCTTATGCATACACACTGCTCAGATCTTTCCATACCCTACTTCAGTAAATATGTAGCTAATAAGGACTTGATCCAATCTGCCTAATCCAAGTCGGAAAATATATTTTTAAAATCCATGTAAAAAATCTATTTTAAAATGCCATAGAAATATAAAAACAGAGAAAAAAGAGAAAAGACTAAAATAGAAATATGCTGAGCAACTTATATAAATACATTGATCATTAAAATATTCAGCATTAAAATGTCCATTCTTCCCAACGTGATCTATAGATTCAAGGTAAACCCAAGTCATAATGCCAGTATGTTTTTTAACATAAATAGAAAAAGTGACTTTAAATACACACAAAGGACATAAAATAAAAGAAGAACAAAGCTGGACATCAAGTACACAGTAAAATTACAGTAATCTAAATAATGTAACATGCAATAAAGTAAACAAATAGAGGGCAGGAATGGGCTCACACGTATATGGTTGGTTTACCTTTTTAAAAAGTGTCAGAGCAACTTGGAGAAATGAAAGTTTCTTAACAAATGATGCTAGAGAACTTGGATATCCATTTGGAAAAAAAACACAGGAAATAATTCACATGCCTATCTCATATATCAAAAATTAGTGTGATGTGGCCATTGACTTAAATGTAAAAGCTAGGTATATAAAGCTTCTAGGAGAGAACACAAGAAAATAAAGTCATGAATTAGAAATAGGTAAGGATTTTTTTGAAATAGCCCAAAAGACACAATTGATAGGTTAAACTATATACATATTAAATATTTCCCGGTCATCAAAACACTATTACAAAAATAAAGAGGCAAGGCATGAACTGAGAGGGGAATAGTATAAAATATATATCTGGTGAAGAACTCTTACCCTATACACAATGAAACTTTCTCAATTCTACAATTAAATGACAAAAAATCCAATAAAGAAATGATCAAAAGACTTGAACATGCACTTTCCAAAGTAAGATAAGTGAAGGACCGATAATCACATAAACATGAATCAAATCAGGAAAATGTAAATTAAAATAATGAGGTACCACTACGCAAACACTAGAAGGGCGAGAATGAAGATGATGGACATCAAAAGTTGGTAAGGATAGGACACAAATGTAACCATCCTGTATTGCTGGGGATCACTTTCTAATAAAAATAACCTTACAACATATTACTTAGAAAGTACTCTCCTAAATATTCATCCAAGAGAAATATACAGATGTCCACAAAAAGACTGATGTATGGAAGTTCATACATAATAGTCTTGAACTTAACATTACACAAATGTCCACCCACAGCAGAATGGATAGCTAATTGTGCTGTATTCATACAATGGAATATTAATCGTAAAAATTAGCAAATCACTGATCCATAAAACAAAATGGGTGATTCTAAAAGGCTTTATGATGTGTGAAATAGCTAGGAACAAAAGAGAACATAATGTACGTTTTCATTCAGAGGAATTTCTAGAATAGATAGAAATAATCTGTGCAGAAAATTTTTTAAAAATGGTCACCTCTGAGGAGATATTTGTCAGGAACAGGAAACAAAAGAATAGTGAGAGGCGATGAAATATTCTATATCTGTATAGGAGTTATTCAGATCCATTTGTGAAAAATATGAAACTAAACACTGGAGATATGTATTTTAAGGTACTTAAATTTTATGTCAAAGAAAATCTGCAAGCAAACATTGAACTCTAATTAGTAGGCATGCTTTTCAGTTTTGTTATGAATTCTGAAACACCTTCTGTATTTCTTGAGGTTGAGCAAATATATATATATTTATATTTATAGTGGATAATGGAAGCTAGATATACCACTACTCACAAAGAGAATTACACATAGAGAAAACCAGAAGGCTAGATTGTACCATGTGCTCCATGAGCCATGGATTAGAATTGGTGGTATTTATAATAGGTTCACAAGAAAAAAATGACTATATATGTGTATGCTATTTTTTTTTTTAATTTCCAGTATTGTCTGCTGAATTTGCCCCCAAACAGAAATAATGACCACATCTAGCACCAAGATCTTGGTTGCTAAATATAATTATTATAAGGAATAGGCTCCTTGAATATATGGCTGATTCCAGGGCTGGGACCAGGAACACAAGGTAGGCCTGGAAGATCCTGTCCTATCAGAAAATAAAGAAGTGTTCCAAGAATGATGGGTACTTAAAGATGAACATAAGGATTAGCTTAGTGGGACTTCCACTATTTGGAAGTCCAAAATTAGGAAATTTTGAGCATTAAAATAATGATAGTAATGAATTATAACTCACTGCATAAAATAGCAATCTCTGAGCTCATGCTATCATGAATAAATGACTGAATAAATTTGGAGGAGAGAGAAACTCTTTCAGCAAGATGCTAATTAAAATATATAACTGGAATGATGAAGTTATAACATTGATTAAAGGAAGCTAGAAACTCTTGGGTGAAAATTTAATGAAGATGGGATATTTAACATAGTCTCAACATCTCTCTAAAAATTATTATTAATTTCAAATAGGGAAAATAGACTTGATTATAAAGAAAACCAGTGGATCCATCATAACCAAAGTTAACATACCTGTTCAGACAAACCTACGTCATTTACTTCCTGATATGATGCACTGTGTTTTCCATGCCAAAAATGCATAGCTTGAATCTAAAATGTAATGATAAAGAGACAGAGAGACCATAGATGATAAAGCAAATGGGGCAGCATGTTGGCAACTTTAAATAAAGATTACAGATCTTCCTCTGTTTACAATGGGGTTACATCCCAAAAAACCCATAAGCTGAAAATATAGAAAGTCAAAAATATATGAAATACACCTAATCTACTGAACCTCATAGCTTAGTCTAGCCTACCTTAAGAGTGTTCAGAACAGGGGCACCTGGCTAGCTCAGTCAGTTAAGCGTCCCTCTTTTTTTTTTTTTTTTTAAGATTTTATTTATTTATTTGACATAGAGATAGTACAAGTCGGCAGAGAGGCAGGCAGAGGGAGAGGGAGAAGCAGGCTCTCCGCTGAGCAGGGAGCCCGATGTGGGACTCGATCCCAGGACCCTGGGATCATGACCTGAGCCGAAGGCAGCCGCTTAACCGACTGAGCCACCCAGGCGCCCCTAAGCGTCCCTCTTGATATCAGCTCAGATCATGATCTCAGGGTCCTGGGATTGAGCCCCAGGCCAGGCTCCATGCTCAGCACTGAGTCGGCTTGATTCTCTCCCTCTCCGTCTGTCCCTCCCCCTGCTCACGTTTTCTCTCTCTCTCAAATAAATTTAAAAAATCTTTTTTTTTTAAAGTGCTCAGAACCCTGATATTAGCCTACAGTCGAGCAAAATCATCTAAAACGAAGCCTATTTTATAATAAAGTATTGAATATTTCATGTAATTTATAGTACTGTACTGAAAAACAGAATGGTTGTACCAGTACAAAATAAAAACAGAATGGTTGTACCAATACAAAATAGTTGTAAGAGTATTGGTTGTTTACCCTTGTGAGTGCATGGATGACTGGGAGCTGTGACGCTTCCGTAGCACTATGGTCCCTCATACTGCTAGCCCAGGAAAAGATCAAAATTCAGAATTTGAAGAACACTTCCTACTGAACGCACATTGCTTTCATACCATCATAAAGTCACAAAATCATTAAGTTGTACCATCTAAGAAGTTACAAAACACCTATTAGCTTTTGTTTCTATAGAACTTAGGTTCTGTAGGGGTAAGACCAAAAATCTATCTATCTATATGTATGTATGTATATAACATATATTAAATACACACATATATAAAACAAGTCAATAAACTATACAATTTCAGATGAGGATAATTTCTATTTCTATGAGAGGGAGGAAAATGAGGTATAAATGAATAAATATTCTTTAAAGAATAATATTGTTCTAACTGGGTTGATATCTCTTGTCTTGGGGATAATCTGGTCTTTATATCTTAATGCCAAATATGTTATGCATAGTGAATTAAATGACCAAAGGTAGTGTGCCTTAATATTCTAGGAAATCATTAACAGCACTTTGAACGAGACAGGAAATCATGTCAGGGTGCCATTCTTAAAAAAGTTTAAAAAGTCTGCATCCAGAATGGGAAAGCACTCTTTCCCACCTAATTTCATTCCTTGTATATTGGCCTAGAAAAAGCAGCTCAAATTTTACAGAATTCATACACTTCCCAATGAAAAATTATGCAGAAACTTTTGAAAGAGGGGCTATTTGTTCTCAGGCCATCTCTAAGTGATGCAGGACCCTACTTAAATTGTATCTCATTGTTTAGTATCCCCTGTTTTCTCTAACTGGATAGTTAAAATGATCATATGAGAGTCTGGTAGTGGAAGATAGATTAGCATTGGTTTAACTTGCCATTAACTGGTTAGAATATAATAAAGGGAAATGGGAGCAGAGGTTTAGAAAATATTGCATAGAAATAGGTATATAAATTGATGTCTAGGTATAGTTATGGAACAGAAATAAAATATATAAATATAGATGAAATCAGTCTTTTTTTAAAAAAGAATTTATTTTAGAGAGCACATGCATGCAGGGGAAGTACAGAGGAGAGAGAGAGAGAGAGAATCTCAAGCACTCTCTCTAATGAGTGTAGAGCTCTATATGGGGCTGGATACCATAACCCTGAGACATGACCTGAGCCAAAACCAAGAGTTGGGCACTTAACTGAGCCACCCAGAAGCCCCCAAATCAGTTTTTATGTGCATGTACATTAGATCAGTTTTAGCTTTCAAATTTCCTAAGGACTAAAAATATGAATAACTACACTGAAGAACTGAAAAGAACAATGTTCAGCAGAAACTCTCAAATTAAATCCTCTCTCATATATAAGTGACATTCCTACCATCCCACTAACAAAACACTATTGCCAATAATATCTTCCCACCCACTTTATTTTCCCGCTAGGAAAAAACTCAAAACTATGAAAACTGTATGGGGTGAGGGATGATGTTCTTAATAGATACTGAACTTTAATAAGTTAAATGATATAGAGTTTAAATTGAGGCCCAAGTGTATTAAGTGATGAATAAATTATCAGTTGAAAGGTGGAAATGTTGTGTATTACATTTATGAAAACCAGTAACTAGGGTGCTTTATTTTCTACCTATTCAACATCATGAAATAGGAAACTATGACAATTTAACATTTTTTATTGATTCTAAATTCCATTACCTTTCACTTTATTACATTTTGGATGTTGGAGGAGGGAAGATCTACCTACCTACCTACACACACACACACACACACACACACACACACACACACAGTTGCATAAAAAAAATAGGAAAAAACTTAAAGGGAAAAGTCATTTATGGTTTGGTTTTAGACCTTTTATATCTCCATGCATGAAGAGAAGTTGAACAATACTATCTGAAGAGAATATTATCCTGCAATAAAGCAATCAGATAAAAAAGTATAAATTATAACTAAATCATAGCTATTCTGATATGCACATTTTGTAATTCTTTAAGTGTATGCTGATGGAATTATTTCAAAGGGTCACAGACTTTCATCTAAAGGATTTAGGATTTAGAAATTTTATTCCATATACAATAGCAAATACAGGTTCAGAATATAATTTGGGAACAAATAATTGTTCTATAAAAATAATGAGATCTATTGCATTATTAACTTCAAACACTTCATTTTTACCTTAAAAAAAATCCTTCTGTACTGAAGAATAGCAGAAGGAAGGTGAAATCTTTAATCCAGTTAGAATACAAAAGAATAAATTGCAATATGTTATCAGCATTTCTCAGCTTCTCCTTGATGCTGTTTTTTATAGCCCATTGTTCAAATTTGTTTAAATTTTTTAATTAAAAAATTTTTAATTGCAAATGGTTTTACATGGTTTGAAATATAAACTAAGTTTAATTTGGACTTGGAAAAGTAAAATCCTTGTTTCTTATATATTAAATGTATTGTCATTATAGTGAATGGGATTTTTGATATAGGTATTGTCAATTAGAGAAAATCTTCTGTTAGGTTGGGGAAGAGAAATGAGGTGGGAACCTCTTCTGGCAAAGATAACTTCAGAGTTCTCTTGGACACAAATAGTTTGCCCAGGTGACCATGTCCTAATACGTAAAGTAGATTAGATTTGCCATGCCTGCTAGTTCCATCTTTACTTTCCTTCAAGGAGTTGTGACAGACAGTATATGGCCTATGGGGGATTGTTCGTATCGTCCCGTTGGTGATATCTGTCAATGTATCGTGTTCCTGTTCCCTGGCTTGACAGGAATATGCATCAGGGTTGAGAATGGTTGGGAACCTAGCCCATTTATGCCTGTCAGCCTCACTGACAGGCAGACACTGGAGCTGCCCCCTTCAGTGTCATCTAAGCTCAGTTTCTAGGCACACAGGAACAGGGGGTTTTCTTTTCCAAAGAACAAAGGGAAGCCCATGACACAGAATGATGACACTTTAACTACTGCCGCTCCATTCTGGTTTGTTGCTTGAATAGACCGTCCCTCCAACCACTCCCAGCTTGGATCAGCACTTAGCCAGTATGTAACTATAAATTAGTCCTCTTGATTCAAGAATACTGAGCATTTCGCTATACACTGTGTAGATACGTACCCAATGGCTAAAGGAGTCCTCCCAAACTTATCCTGTTATTAAACCCCTATCTTAGCTCAAGCTGCCAGAACTGGGTGGCTTACACAAGAGACACTTAATACTTCTCAGAGTTCTGGAGGCTGGGAAGTCCAGGACCAAGGTTGCCAGCTGACTTCGTTCCTAGTGAAAGCCCTTTTCCTGGTTGGCTGGGACTACCTTCTCTCTGTGTCCTCACATGGCAAAGAAAGAGATAGCTCTACTCTTTTTCTTTATGAGGTCACCAATCCCCCCCTCATGACCTCATCTAAACCTCATCACCTTCCAAAGCCTCCCACCTCCATTATAATAGCATCACTTTCAGAATTAGGGTTTCAACATATAAATTTGGGAGAGACAAATATTCAGCCCATAATACCCACACCTTATTTTAAACTAGTCATTGAAACTGACATTAGTATTTAACACATCTAATTTATTTTGTGTAAGGATTTTTTTTTTTTTTTAGAGTTTTTTTTTTTTTTTTTTATTCATTTGAGACACAGAGATACAGAGAGAGAGAGAGCATGAGCAGGGAGAGAGGCAGAGGGAGAAGGAGAAGCAGGCTCCCTGCTGAGCCAGGAGCCCGATGTGGGGCTCGATCCCAGGACCCTGGGATCATGACCAGAGCCGAAAGCAGATGCTTAACCATCTGAGCCACCCAGGCGCCCCTATTTTGTGTAAGGATATTAATTATTGGATCATGGCAATTCAATTCAGTTTTTGTAAAATGAGCTATTTGCTTATTAGTTGTGTTCAGTAGCATAACCAGCATTCTTTAAAACACTCAGTTATAAATGTGGCAGAATTGATTATTCTACAGTTTCTATCACCTTTGCAATGTGTATATTACAATATAGCTTTTGTTATAATAAATTCGCATGTTGTTTACATGTCAATTTCCCTGTTATACTTGGAGCTACTTGAAGACAAACTTATTAATCTTAGACCACCTCATTTAGAATAATTTATGGAACACGGTAGGCACCTAGTTAATGTGTACAGAGTGTTGAATGAATATAAACATTATCAAATATGTAATATGTGAAAAAGTAGAACATGGAATTTATCATAGGCTTAGCATAATTATATAAACTATAATTATGGTTTTGTACAATTTGTTAAAATTTGGATGAAGAAGAACAGCAGGGAAAATGAGAACAGCGTGAGTTGTTGGAGATGGTAAGAATGATTTTTCTAATGTTTTTTATTTCTGTTTATATGATTAATAAATCATTTTGGCAACAAGCAATATATAAGAGAAATGCTAGTTATGAATATTATATGAGGTATAATGAGCTCCATCTCTATATTATTTAACTGTTTCTATTTCCTCAAGATCAGCTGGGTGTGATATTTTCCCATGATCACCTAGCCAATAAAATTCTAATTATCTAATGGACATATGAATACTCTATTTGTAATGAATATTTATAGTGACAGGCAATGGATTTTTAAAATATCATGCTTTCCTAAGTGTGTACATAATTGTTAAATTAAATTTGGAAGTTCTACCATATTTATCTATAAAGATATATAAATTGTAGTTTGCAATGTTGTATCTTAAAGATAATTATCTTTAGATCTATGCATTGCATGATTTTGCATTAATGTAACAAATGAAAGTATTTATTTTAAAACTTTATGCATTTTTAGAATTATTTTCTAAAGATTTTATTTACTTATTTGAGAGAGAGCAGAGCAAGAGAGATCATGGGGGTGGGTAGAGGGAGAGGGAGAAGCAGACTCCCCGCTGAACAGGGAGCCCACGGGGCTTGATCCCAGGACCCTGAGATCATGACCTGAGATGAAGGCAGATGCTTAACTGACTGAGCCACCCAGGTGCCTCCATTTTTAGTTATTTTACATAATCATAACATGTAATATTGCATTGTACTATAATATAATAGGGATAAGAATTCAGTAAATCAAATAACTATAAAAATGCTACTGACTGTGACAAGTACTCTATTTTGAGAGCTTCACCAGGGTAGGAGCGGGGTGGAACACAGCAGAGGACAGATACAAAGCTATAATTCAGTGATGACATGCATACCCATGGGTCCTAAAATTAAATCACATCATGTGGCAAGTATGTTTTTCCTTCAAGAGTTCTATTTTTTTTATACTCCTGAAGATCTGGGGAAGCAAATAGAACATAAATGAGGTGCAACACTGTCACTGTAAGGATTCTGAGCTTGCATTTAACTATCCACAATAGGCACATCTGAAATCAGAGGTGGCCTGACGGAACGGGACACAGGACACCTGAGACATCCACTACAAATGTTATATAAGTCTAGGTTATAAGAGGAGATCAGATTCTAAGGACTAAACAGAATTAGGGAAGCATGTGGCTATTTGGAGTTTGAGAAGGTATGGAAGAACCAGTAAAAAGGACTGAAAAAGAACCATCAGTTAACTAGAGAGAACCAAGAAGGGGTAGTATCTTGAAAGCCAAGTAAAGAAAACAAATTAAGAAAGGGTCAAATGCAGCTGATAGATAAATTAAGGGTTGAGGGTTCATTATTGGATTTGGCATTAATGATACAGAAATGTCGTCCACAGTATGGAATAAGTTTAACTGAGATTAGAAGAATAGAATGTGAAAAAGAAAGGAAATTTAAAAAAACACTCTTTCAAGGGGTTTTAGTAAAAGGGTGAAGAGGTGGCTGAAGCTTGAAAAAAACATGGTGTCAGTATTTTGTTAAGACCTTTCTAAGTCCATTGGAATGGAGCTAATGAATTAAGCTTGGTTTTATAGCTGAGAACTAAAACTTTCGACTAGAGGAGACAACCCTGGTTGAAATGTGTTGCTGGCACATGGCTTGTCCTATAAGTAGAATATCCTTCAGAATAGATATTCCCAGGGTGGTATTCCTTCCATTCATCACTAAGTGTTGTTTCTCCTTCTCGTTCCTTTTCCTTTTCTCAAATATTTTTTTCTTTCCCCACTTACCCTAACTCCACTCACTAGTCTCGAACCAAAAGGGCAATTGTGTGAGTAAAAGATGTTTTGTAGCATGTTTTTCCTTCATATTTTAAGGTAGGCATATGTGTCAACAACCTGGAATTTAGGGGGCACAATCACAATGCCATTTAAGCAAAAACTAAACCAAACACAACATAAATTCCAGTCAATAGCCTGTGGTAAAAAATGGAAAGCGAGATCGATGCAAAAAATTCTCTCAGCAGACTAGGTAGGAAGATTTATGAGAAGTGCCTTTACTATTCCAAACGTGGTCAAATGATACAACAAGTTAAGGAAAGAATTAAACAGCATGCTTTGCAAAAACTTTTAAACATTTTAAATGTATTGATTTACATCTCTATGAATATTAATTATATATTTCTGTCAATGACACCAAGAAGCTGCTTAGTATTATTTCAATTTAAAAGGTAAAGTGCTCAAATCAGTAAAATGCTATTAATGAACTAAGACCATGTCACATGTTTATGTAATAATTACATTGTTTAATAATATTTAAAGTCTATTGCTAGGAATTACCATGTAGCGGTTATTAACGCAGGCACTGGGTGTTCTAGTCTTTGTTAGAAATAATTTTCTTGGGGCACCTGGGTGGCTCAGTCGTTAAGCGTCTGCCTTCGGCTCAGGTCACGATCCCGGGGTCCTGGGATTGAGCCCCGCATCGGGCTCCCTGCTCGGTGGGAAGCCTGCTTCTCCCTCTCCCACTCCCTCTGCTTATGTTCCCTCTCTCACTGTGTCTCTCTCTGTCAAATAAATAAATGAAATCTTAAAAAAAATAATTTTCTTCCTCGGGAAAATAAATACTGTTATCACATGAAATATAAAAGAATATAGTTTCAATAATAAATGTAGTTTTCTCTGTTTTTATCATTGCAACTCAGATTGCATTTAAAGGATGTCAACATAAATGCATGTTATTTGTTAACTCAGCCTTTATGCTGTTTGTAAAATAGGATAACATATTACTTGAAGATTAAAACTTAAATATCATTAAACCACTAAAATATGCAAAGATGTTTCACCACTCTCTGTACAAGTTAAAGAAACAATTCCCTGTTCCACTAGAGTTTATGTTAAGCTATGGCCACATCTATATTCAAATTTTTAGTAAATTAAATATTTACTAATTATGGAAATGATGCTATGAAAGTAGAATTTGGATGAAATTTAACCCTATATGAATTTAAAACTAGAATTACTCATAAGTTATTTATAAATAAGATTTAAATGAGAAGAAACATCAAGAGATTTAACAAAATTTTATTGTCTACTTGAACTTTGTAAACTACATTTTCCTTTTTAATTTCAGTTTACTTTGTTATTTAAGCCTAAATTCAAGCTGAAAGAAAAGTATATCCAGGGGTACCTGGGTGGCTCAGTCTGTTAAGTGTCTGCCTTTGGCCGAGGTCATGATCCCAGGGTCCTGGGATCAAGCCTTGCATCGGGGTCCCTGCTCAGCAGGGAATCTTCTTCTCCCTCTCCCCACCTGCTCATGCTCTCTTTCTCTCTCAAATAAATAGATAAAATATTTTTAAATAATTTAAAAAAATAAACTGGCAAAAAAAAAAAGAAAAAAAAAGTATGTCCAATAGAGAATAAAGTGGATGTTTGCAATTACCCCTGGAGTTTACTTTCAATGTGACCTCCCAGTCTCAGAAGATGTTGGGATGCCACTCTTTCTTCCTTAAATTCTTAAGGTAGTTAACTTATAATTATACTCATAATTAACCTAGATTATATCTATAATTGTCTAGAGCTATGTTGTTGAATAGGCAGTCACTAGTCACTTGTGGTCATGAGTACTTCAAATATGGACAGAATTGAGATGTACTGTAAGTATAAAATACACACTGGATTTCTAACATCTTGCAAGAAAAAAGAATATAAATTATCTTGCTAAAAATTTGATACTTATCACATGTTGAAATATTTTGGATATATTGGTTCAAATACATATTATTAAATTTGAATTTACCTGTCTCATTTTACTTTTTAATATGGCTATTAGAAAATCTGAATCTGAAAAATAGATGTTACTCTGGCAGGCTGACATCTAAGATAGGCCCCAAGATCCCCAGCCTCTCCCAGTTATCCAAGTAAGCAATAATCTAGATGTTGCCATGACGGGATCTTACAGGTGTAGTTAATTAAGACCAAATGTCTGCTGACCTTGTGATGGGAACGTGCTTGACCTACTACATGAGCCCTTCATTTCCTTCACCTGCTCACAGAAGAGGACGTCAGAGAAAACGCCCATGGGTGTCTTAGCTCAAGCTGCCATAACAAAACACCATAGATTAGGTAGTTTAAAGTTTTTCGCCGTTCTGGAAGCTGGAAATCTGAGATCAAGGTTCATGGTCAGGTTCTGGTGAGAGCCCTCCTCCTGGCTTGCACCCAGACTCCTTGCTATGTTCACTTCTTTCTATAAGGCCACCAATCCTATCAGTTTAGGATCTGACCCTTATGGCCTCATTCAACATTAATTACTTCCTAAAAGCCCTACCTTCAAAACAGCCACACTGGAGGTTAGAGCTTCAACATCTGAATTTAACACAGTTCTGTCTACAGCAGGGGGCCACGTGGCAAGGAACTGCCTATAGTAGCTGAGAGCTGTCCTGGCTTATAGCTAGCAGGACAAGAATCTCCATCCTACAACCTCAAGGAAATAAATCAGTGAGTTTGGAAGAGGATCCTGATCCCCACATGGGAACCACAACCACAGCTGACTCCTTGATTTTTAACCCAGTCAGACCCTGTGCAGAGTATCTCAGTCTCCCCATGTCCAGATTTCTTACCTACAGGAATTACAAAATAAATCAATGTTTTAAGTGGAGTTTGTGGTAATCACTTATGCATTAATAGAAAATAATACGTGAACTCATATTTTGGTTTGTACTACGTTTTATTTAATAGCAGTTATCCAACAGCTATGGTTCTGGATCTGACCTGGTTAGAGAGTTGTAAAACTTTTCAGTGATTTCCTAAACTTGAAGTTGAGCAAAAATGGGAGGGGCTTCTTCCTCACCACGGAGTCTCTGTCCTGAATCTTTTCTTCCTTTCTCCCTCCCTCCTTCCTTCCTTCCTCAAACATTTTTTGAATACATAATATCTGCCAGCTGTGAGATGGTGACTGGGGACTGCAAGGTAAAAAAATCATCATCCTGGGGTGCCGGGGTGGGTCAGTCTGTTTGGTTAATTGTCCGACTCTTGGTTTCAGCTCAGGTCATTATCTCAGGGTCGTGAGATCAAGCCCCATGTTGAGCCATGCTCAACGTGGACCCTGCTTAAGATTCTCTCTCTGCCTCTCCCCTGCTCCTCCCACCCCGGTCTCTCCCTCTCAAAAAAAATTTAAAAAAATAAAAAGTCATCATCCTGTCCTCATAGAAATCAATGTATAAAATCTATGTTTTGATGGCATAATATATTTGTTTTCTAATTCATATTTTAAAATATGGTTGATTGTATTAGCTAATTTTTATTCCCAAACTCAAAATCACTTTAATTATAAAAATTAATTATATTTAGCCAAACACAGCATATTAAAATGGCAGAAAAGAATCAGATTAATAGAGGAACCTAAAACACAGCAGCCTTCTACAGTAATCTAATATTGAGAGTCAGCTGGACAATCAAAAAACTTTCAGGGTTTTAGGTACATGAAAACTAGCCTGGAAGAAGCTATCTTCACCCAGACTGCCTTACCGGTAAATTTCTTAAAATTATTCCAAGAGCTATAGAAAATGCCTCTAAAATTATCTGCTTGTGCCAAAAGTCATGGGAAGAAAGAAATCAGCACTGGCAGTTTTGCCCATTAATCTATCAAATGAATGCTGAGATGTCAGAATCAAGTGATAAATACCTAAGGACATGTGCTTCAATTCATTCCTTCGAAGAGACAAGGAGCTTGAAGAAGAGAGGTTAACAGCCTGAAAGTTGGTTCACCTTTTCCCTGAATTAAAATGAGGTGCTAAAATAAAAGCAATGAAAAACAGTGAAATCTCAAGTTGTTGCTATTCATAGGTCCCCACTCATTATATTAACATTTTTCTCTTCTAATTTTCATATTTTAGAAATACTTTCCATAGAAAATACTTAAGAAACTCATCCTTGAATTAAGCTATTATAAGGAGTGTTTAAACCCAAGAGTGTCCCCAAACTGGTTTATATGTTTCTAATACCACAAACCCAGTGACTACATATCAAACACTCACAAAAGTTACTTCATTCCACTCTGCTGAGATGGGAAATTATCCACTTAGTTAATTGCCTTTCCTAACCCTCATCAAGGTTGTAGAAATAGAAGGGATTACAAATGCGGAGGCGATCATAGCGTTTGATAATAAAGATATGACAAAAACTGGGCATCACTAAAGCAAAAGATCAAATCTACAAAATCCTATCTGCAGAATTAATATTAAAAGATGAATTGCTCAAAAATGAAAAATAAGAACAAAACTAGGGATGGTAGGATGGCATGCTTGCATGTGAATGGAAATCCATAGTCTATTCGTTGATATAAACACAGAAAACAAGACAAAGCTCTATGGAAAAGTGTTTGCAAGGTGTTCCTGAGAAGCGAGCCCAAAGAGCAAGAATCTGGCAGTATCTACCACCATTGGGCAGAGTAGATCCCTTAGCGAGTTGGTGAATCACAGCATCATTGTTCACCTTCAGTATTGCCTGGATGTTTCTCATGGAAATTTGCCTCTCTTTTTCCACACGACCAGGCACAAGTAGTTGTGTGTATGTATGTGTATATATATACATATATATATTTTTTTAACGTATTTTACATCTTGCCTTGATAAAAGGAGTATCACCAGGGATACAAGTAAATCTTCTCACAGGGAAGAACTCACTTGCTAAATTAGTCTTATAATTTATACCTCATTTCCTTGTAAATTTGAATATCCCGTGGCAGTTTTTCTTTGAATAAGCTTTGGCAGAGATAATGCCATGTGTTTAAGACATTTCTCTGAACTCAGAAAACTGTACTTTTGCAGTTCAGCAAGTGTAAGTAACTGCTTTCATCCAGAAAAACTATCAAAAGTGTCATATGTCACTTCTGTGGGGCCGTGAAGGTCCTCTGATGCTCAGGCCCTACCACTCCCACGTCATGTGTTGAGAAGGCGCAGCCACAAAGACCATGCAGAAGGACAGATCCCCTGGAGAGTGGCAGAGACATGCTATGGATGTCACATGAGATTCAGAGACCGTATAAGTTTCATGAAAAAGAGAAAAAAACTGTGCCGAGAAACTTGCTGTTTGCGGTAAAATGATAAACAGAAATAATAAAACCAACAAGTTGGCAATAGCATAAACAATGGACAAAAAACCAATACTATTATGAATAATTCAGTTAAGCTAGATTTAACAAAAGCTATGATGAGTTTGTAGATGGATATTTATCCTTTGCATTCTTTTTCAAACCCCTTCATTACTTTAATGAGTGACATTAACTAGATCACA
The DNA here is from genome assembly GCF_964656455.1 of Halichoerus grypus. Taxonomy (NCBI): domain Eukaryota; kingdom Metazoa; phylum Chordata; class Mammalia; order Carnivora; family Phocidae; genus Halichoerus; species Halichoerus grypus. The sequence goes on from NC_135723.1 coordinate 80,894,040, forward strand.
TCTAAAGCATTTCCTTGAAATGATCTAGCATCAATTATATACATGTTCTTTAAAAAGTATGTTACTTTTATAGCAGACCAAGAATGAAGCTTGTTTTGTTTTTCAAATAGACAGTTATATTTTCACTAGATACAAGTAAGTTTCACTAAAATGTGATGAAATTTCTAAATGATACTACATTCAACATCTTTTGAGAATAGGATTCAGGGGATATATAGTACTGAGGTACAGAGAACAAACTCTCACCTGGGAAGCTCAAGTATTTTATTTTCATCAAAAACTGTTATGTACAGAGGAAAAGACTTTCCCAAATAATGGTGATCAATGTAAATATATCTAGCCTTGAACATTAACTTGTAGTATTTCATAAAAACCCTTTTTTTCTTTCCCTTTATGAACATCTGCCTTCCCATACAATGGCCTAAGATTTGATATTTGTATTGTTCCTGAAGGATTTTAGCTAA